>NC_056002.1:114619506-115819506 GCF_018446385.1 Zingiber officinale | reverse complement strand
CCAAATGACGGTCGACCAGACCAATAAATTTTGGTAAACCTAAGTATAGTTTTGCCAATAATATTTTGCATTATTATTGTCCCCTCGGGATGGTCTAGTGGCTAATGCATGATATGTTGCCACCATAAGGTTTGGGGTTCGAATCTCGACAAAACCGAGGTAAATGTCTTCCTTATGTGTTAGTCACTATTCCAAAGATTAGTAGTCGCCCGTGATTTACCTCCTCTATGTTGGTCCTGGGATGGGTTGTTGGGGGTGAGTGTATTCGCCTTTTGCCACCATTTTGCATTATTATTATTGCTGTTGTGGAAATTTAGTATTGCAGGAAAAGTCTTAGTGGATCAGGTGATCAGACACTGAATAGAGAAAGTTCAAACATGTCTGGTGAACCAGATGTTTGGTAGGTGAGTTGAGGTAAACTACTGGAGGTAGTGTGGTGAGGTCGTGTCCCAATAGGGACAAAACTTAGGCGTTGATCCAACTGAAAAAATCAATGGAGGTTTCTAAGTTGAGATTATGACAGTCTTTACTGTCTTAATCATAAATACTATATTTATACTAATCTTGTCTTGTAGATCTATGTTCTAACTCTATTTTTCAAGATAAACTTTATATCTATTTTTGCAAGATTGTTCCATCGACGGAAAAGGTCGTTTTGTTGATGGAACCGTGAAAAACTAGAGCAGCAAGATTCAATTTAGAGTATAGATGGAATTACAGTTTCGTCGACGAATCAAGGTGATTAGTCAACTAATCAGTGGATTCCAAAATTAAATCAAGATTCAAATCAGAGCACAAAAGGTAAAAAGAGATTCAGTCGATGGATCAAGGTGATCAGTCGACAGAACAACATGATTTCCACGATTAGACGGATCAGATCACAACAAATAAGGAAGAAACGGAGGATCAGTTGAGGGATAGGTTTATCAGTCGACGGATAGGTTCAGTCAATGGAATCCTTTATCAGTCGACAGAATGTGACCTATAAAAGAGCCCTTGAGTTCCGAGCTAGATACAACTCTTTATCTCTGATCTACTTTGCTCCTGTTATGACTGTCCGTGCAAGCTTTGACAACTCTACTTTGAGAAGATCTCCAACAACTGCGCTACATCTCTAATTAATTGTTATTTTTGGTAACTTTATTTTTTCTCTTGCGCTTATTCTTTGAAGATAGTAGGACTATTACGATCATTATATCATACTTGTAGGATCTTGCTTCTTCAGAAGAATTATTTTAGTATGGCCCAACGAAAACGGTTAAGGATCACGAGCCTTGGAGTAGGAGTCAGTTGGGCTCCAAACCAAGTAAAAATAATCGTATCTTTAGTTTTGTTTTCTTATTATTTTTGCTATAAATTTTACACTAATTTTCTTTTACTTTAACGAAAAAGAAAAGATTTCAATTGAACAAGATGCACCCCCATCTCTCGTCTTTCACAATCCAATAAAATCTTCCCTAGTCGATAAATTGATGAGATTGAATATCATCGATTCTGTAAGACTAGCATATGTTATGCTTCTTGGTTTATCCAAGCAGTCGGTTCTCACTAGCTAGAAACATTAGGATGTTGAGAGTTAACATGTGGATGCTAGTTATGGGTAACTAGTTCATTGGATGTGACTTGATATGAGATTTTTGTTGATGCAATCGACCTAGGTTTGATCGGTACGATCATGGTTTTGATGTGTGTGTCAAAGAGTTTAAGTTAGGCTTTTATATGTGTTTGATATGTGTGTTTGAGTCTTGCAGGACTTGGTGAAACACACATGAGAAGCTTGGTATAGCTAAGCTTGGGAAACTCATCCTAAGGCTCGGATCTTTGAGTCGGTGAAGGATGGTATGGAAGACATCCAGGGACCACCGGACAAGGAGCAATGGAGTGGAGCCGAGGGAACCAGACTTCAAGGCAACGAGAAGGATGACACGGAGAGAAGCCGCAGGCTCGGGAGCATCTGAGGGACGAAGTCCAAGGAAGAGGACTTCAATGGCGACTCTGGAGAGGATGAGTGTGAGTGTGTAACCAGGTGCAGTCGATTGCACCAGTCGACTGCTAGTTTTACCAGTCGACTGCACCAATCAACTAGTGCAGTCGACTGACAGCGAACAGAAGCATTCTGTTCGCTCAGCCAGCAACGACCAGTCGATTGATAGTTTTACCAGTCGACTGATAAATGATCATTGACAAACCATTGGTGCTGCGAAGTAATTGTTGGCTACCTCCAACAGTAGCACCAATCGACTGATGGTTTTGTCAGTCGACTGATGCTGAGATGAGTTGATATGTTGATCAACTCTCTTGTCTTATTTAAGAGAAGCTTTGGGGGCATGAGGGAGGTTACTAATGCTTATTGAATAACTCCTAGTCTTTGCCCAAATCTTCCAAGTCTACTCTCTTCCTCTCAAACCTAAACTTCATCATTGTAAAAAGGAAGAGATCCTTTGTGAGAGGTTTGCTCCACTGAGAAGGAGAAAACTCTAGCCAGAGATTGTCGTGGATTGATCCATTGAAGGATCAAGGGTTCGTCCACCTCAATGACACATCATGGAGAAGGAGTAAGCAATCTCCGAACCACGTTACATCGAGCTTGTTAGCGATTTGGTATTCCTTCTTTATTATTTTCATTAGTTAGTTGTATTTCCGCTTGCACACAAACTTTTGTAGGAGAAGCAATCGAAATTGGGGGTGACCTAGTTATCCAACCCCCCTTCAAGTCGATCACCGATCTTGTCACGCCCCGGAGGAGTCCCTGTCCGAAGAAATTTCGACAGCATCTCCCCTGTACGACGGACAATCTGAAACTTTACTACATCATCATATACCTCAGACACATGCAGCTGGAATAAATAACAATAATAATCAAACCATAACATATAGACATCCACGCAGTTTAATAAGCAATGATAATAAGACTCAAAATCCACCCTACTCAACTACACTCATAAAGCTCAAAACCGATATCCTACTCCACTACACTCGTAAAACACAAATCACAACAAACTTACCTCTTCTGCCCTCTAGGCAGGCATGCAGTAAAACAAGTCCGAATAAAAGTCATCGACAAATAAAAACAATCCATACAGGATCCAAAGTATCCAAACATAACAAGTCTAAACATAGTCAATTAAAGAAAACTCAAGGACCAATAGACGTCCTCGTGATCAGCAGGGGACTAGCAACTGGAACTCTCTCCTGACAGCATCAACCTGAAAATAGTAAATATCCACGGGGTGAGTCAACTCCTCAGCGGGTAACAACTGATATACATAGTAGAGAAATAACATCTAGCACTAATCATGCGTACAGTCTCCTGATATAAGAAGGATAAAATGCAACTGTAGTAAACAGGAGAAAACTGTACTAACCAGGACCTGGTACAAGGATAAACAGTCCGAGAGGTATAGAAATCCTGTATACATGTCAAGCATGACATCCAACCAATATGCAGCAAATAAATGTAGCAAACACAATCACAAGAAATAAATGCATCAATGCGTATGATGCCAATGATGCGTCCTGATCACCCCTGACGCCAGTCAACCATCTCACACACAATAGTGAGACAGAGTGGGTAGGGCTGTGACAACCGTGCACTCTGTCGTCACTGCTCCTGATGAGTGACCGAGTGGACGGGATGCTGTCGGAGTACACCTATCCTCCTACCCCAAATCATAAATGGGGGAGCGCAATGCTCTCATCTCCCGGTACACGATGACGGGGAGGAATCTCTGCCGGCTACCACGCTGCGTCACACTACCCATGAGCGGACCAACGAAGCCAAATAGAGTCCTTGCTGCAACACACTCTGCCTGAATCGACCACTAACCCATGAGTGGTGGTGTGTGCAGATCCATGTAACTGACGATGTGCTCAACAATAATAGAGTGAACTATCGCACAGCATGCAATCATGCAAATGGTGCATGTCAACAACCACAAAATATCCTGAACTAATCCATATACATACATAAGGTGCACCATAAGTCAATGAATCAAACAACGGTACACAGATCAGATAAGGTATACAACCTAGGTCCTGAACATGGTGAAGCATGGTATGTCACTACCCCCTATAAGCATGTATAAGCAGGTAAGGAATACATGAGATGCAAAACAAGCAATCAACCAAGCATGTAATAAGTATTGGGTAGTGACTAACCGAAACAAATGAGAAACATAATTATTGCAATTTGTAAAAATTCACTACTATGCATATCAAACGACATAAAATCAGAAGTACCCGCCCCCAATCGAAAAAGTCCAATCCGATAATCGAGATACTTGTCTCGCGTCAAAATCCTGTGTCACCAATATATATATTTTTATTTAGCCAAAATTCTCATAAATAGCCCAATAAAATCTCTAACCCTAAATTAGGGTAAAACCCTAATCATATTACCCTCATCCTTTCTATAACCAAACTACTACATACCAATATATTCTAACACTAATTCCAATACCTTCATTGATCAATTAAACCCAACTCACCCATATCAATAATCCAACAGCCAAAGTACCAAAATCAGTTGCTAAAGTTAGTGTTTACCTCTAATATAGAGGCAGGGCAGCAAAACACTCCCCTGTGATCTGTGAAGAAAGAGTTCACTGTTCCTTCATCAGCTCAACACCAACATCCATAATTAGCCAAATTATCCCTGAAATGCACTATTATCCGAAATTCAACTTACCTCAACCGTGACCTAAATCCACCGCAAGGAAGGAATGATCAAGAACAGAGAAAAAATATCCAAGCTCTGATCTGGAAACACAGTAAGAACTGATCCGAGATCCTCCTCCTGGTCCAGAACAGCAAGAAGATCACAAGGGAAATCAATCACACGATCCCTAATTCCACAGCAAGTTAAATCGCCTACCTTAAGGATCACTGCTAGGGCAAAAGGTGGCGTCACTGTGATAGACAGAGGGTGCTAGGGCACCTGGTGCGTCGGCGATGGATCAGCTCTGCTCTGTTCAGCCTCAGGTGGTGGCGACGCCTGATGCGGCTCGGGAAAGAGGAGAAGACAGCAGTGAAGATGGCTAGGGCTCACGATGGCCGGCGCTAGGGCTGTGGAGTGCAAAGATGTGGCCACCGGAGAGAGACGGTGGTCGTCGGCTTCCGGCTAGGGCACGTGGCTGGAGGCGAGGGCAGAGGGTGTCAGAGGAGAGGAAATCGCGGCCGGTGCTAGGCGACGGCGTCGGGAGTGGAGCGTCGGCGCTAGGGCAGAGGTAAGGTCGGCTGCCGGCACTTGAAAGAGGAGAAGAAGAAGAGAATATCGGGCTTGGCCGATAGGTTAAATCGTGAGGGGAAGGAGAAAACCGCCACTTGTGGCGGTTAGGGCAAGGGATCGACGATCATCGGGCGCGCGGAGAGGAAGGATCAGGCACGCACGGTTTCGGCGAGGAAGAGAAAGAAAAGAAATAAAGAAAAGAAGAAAAAGAAATAAAAAGGAAAAGATAACTTTTCCTCGTTAAACTGGGGTAGCCTAAACAGACTTTTCCGGCCCCCGTTTTCATCCCCGTTAACTCGTCCATACGAGCTCCGAAAAATTCTCGAAAAATTTCCAAAAATTCTGAAAAATTCCCTTATTAATATTCACCTATTTTCAGTATTTTACAGATCTACCTACAATTGGTATCAGAGAGAGGACGCCCTTCAATGGACTAATCGTCGAGAAGAGCACTTCATCAAAATGGTCAGTTCAAGCATCCATCCACCCAAATTCGAAGGAGACTTCTATTTGTGGAAAAAGAAGATGGAGGTATTCTTCGAAACCAATTTTGATATAATGCTAATTATAGAAAATGGTTTTGAGATGCCTAGGGACCAAGAAAATAAGTTAATTGAGAAAGTAAGGTGGAGCATGAAGCAAAGGGAAGAGCATGTAGCAAACTCAAGAGCAATGCATCACCTCCTAAGTGTTCTTCCCCAACAAGAGGTGACTAGGATTGGAAACTACACAAGCGTCAAAAACTTGTGGGAAAAGCTAGTGGAGCTTCATAAAGGGACATCGGAAGCAAAACTAGCAAGAAGGGATCTTCTCCGAACTCAACTCAACAATATCAAACTTGAAAAAGGAGAAAAGGTATCAATACTTCATGCTAGGTTAAAGAAATTTTGAATGGACTAACAAGTGTAGGTGAGAAACTTTCAAACTAAGATATCTTGATGAAAGTCATCAATACCTTCCCAAGAACCTCGACATGGAGCTCTATTGTAGATTCATTCTACATTTCAAATGATCTAGAGAAGAGCTCTCTAGATGAATTATTCTCAACAATGGAGCTTTACGAAACAAGAGTTGAAGGATTAGATGGAGAAGCCAATAGATCAAGAGGAGTAGCCCTTGTGGCAAACAAGGGAAAAGGTAAGAAGAAGAAGTCTTCATCCCCACCATCCTCTGACTCCAAAGAATCAAGCGCCTCAATGGATAGCGACCAAGAGATGTATATGGTAAGAAAAATGAGAAGAGTGTTTAAAAGATTTTCATCTAACAAATCTCATGCTGGGAAATGTTCAAGAAGTAAAAGTAGGACAAGGAAGATCATTTGCTATAATTGTCAAGGAGAAGGGCACATAAGGGATGAATGCCCCCTTTCGAAGAAGAAAGAAGAAAAGAAGAAGGAAGAGAAGAAGAAGTCAAAAGAAAAGGGGAAGAAGGTCAAAATCCTAAAGGCTACATGGGATAATCCATCATCATCGGAAGAAGAAGAACATCATGTCTCCCCACTTTGCATTAATGGGAGTTGATGGCATTGCCTCCACCTCATCCAAAAGAGAAGAAGGAAGGAGCTCAAGTGAAGATGAAGAAGAGAGCTCAAGTGAAGGGGGAGGTCATGTTGGAGCAATCTTGCACAAGACATTACTCATTGTTGATGTTTGGTTAAATAAGTTTAAGTTAGGCGATAATTGTGATCTAACATAAATGTTGAGTGAGCAGATACGAAGGAAAGACCATGTATGAAGACTTGGCAAGGAAAGTCCCGGAGGTGCGGCCTCTTGGCAAAAAAAAAAAAAAAATAGAGGAGGCTTAGCATGACAAAGCCTAAGGAAGCCCTTGAAGGCAAGCGCAAGGATAAGGAGTTGCGGATATGGAAGCATCCTAAGGGCTCAAGGCTGATAGAAGGTGCTTAGAGGCATGAAGTCTAAGCTAAGGAAGTAATTCAAGTATGTAATGTAATGAAAATCTCAAAGTGGAAAACTGTTGTAAATTTCAAAAGATATAAGGTATCAGTCGACTGGTACGCACACCAGTTGACTAGTACCAAAACACAAAACGAACAGAATGTCAGGAGACTGTTTGAAATCAAGCACCAGTACCAGTCGACTGGTAGATGACCGTTATGGAGTGACGACTGAAAATCTCATTAAATCTCAGTGTCGTTGAAGCTTATCAGTCGACTAATAAGTATATCAGTCGACTGATGTCGGGAAAAAGGTATAAAGGAAACTCTTGAAGCTGGGAGAATACACACTGTTAAAATACCGGAAAAAATGCTCAAAAAGTGATCTTCAAGCCTACAGATTCTCATCCTCCTCCTCCTAATTCTAAATCTCATTTTGTAAAGAGGAAGAGGCAATCTTGTAAGGGGTTCTCCATCCTCGTTTGTGATTCGAGAAGGAGAAGTTTATAGTGGAGCTTGATCATATGGGTGTGTGCCTTGGATTAGTCACCTCAAGGAGGTGGAGACCAAGTAAACCAAGGAGTTAGCATTGTTTTATTATTTTTTCTTGTCTTTCTTCTGTCTCCATGTGCTTCCGCTAACAAGTTATAGGTGATAAATCAAAGAAAGGTTATTCATCCCCCTCTAGCCGAACGCAAAGGTCCTATCAATTGGTATCAGAGCTTGGTTCGCATCGGAAGCAACCGAAGCATCAAGATGGCATTTCAAGAGGGATATAGCACCGCTCGACCACCTTTCTTCGATGGCAATGATTTCGCATATTGGAAAGGTAGGATGGAATATTATTTGATGAATGATATTGAAAATTGGTTAGTGTTGTAGATGGATTTGAGAAACCAAAAGATGGATCAGGAGCACCTCTTCCAACCAAGGATTGGACAAAAGAGATGACAAAGAAGGCTCAAGCAAATGCAAAAGCCACAACAACCTTACAATATGGACTCTCAAAGGAGAAATTAAGCAAAGTAGGACCATTCAACTCCGCCAAAGAGCTTTGGGAAAAGCTCATTGAATTAAATGAGGGATCAAGCGAATCTAGGAGGGTCAAGAGAGATCTCTTGTTGGGGCAACTTCAAACCTTCACCATGAAGACCAATGAGACCGTGAGTCAAATGCATGGAAGATTCAAGGAGATAGTGAATGGACTCCATGTAATAGGTGAGAAAATTGACAATAGGGATCTACTGAGGTATGTTCTCCAATCTTTTTCTAAAACCACTTAATGGTTGATGCATATAAGGTATCTAGAGATCTTTCCTTGGTTAAGCTTGATGAATTGTTTTGTAAGTTTGAACTTCATGAACAAGCTAATGTGATTTCAAAAGAGAAAGGTATAGCTCTTATTGTAGAAAAGAAGGAAAAGGAAAAGAAGAAAGAAAAGAAGGTGGAATCCTCATCATCCGAATCCGAGCAAGAATTATGAGATAGTGATGATGAATGTCGACAAGTGAAGTGGCACATTATGTTAAGAAGATGATGGGAAGATCAAGGAAATTCACAAGAAAGGATGTGAAAAAAATGTTTCAACCCTCAAAAGGTAAAAGTAGTCAAAGTTCAAGTTTTAACACTAATGTGATTTGCTATGGATGTAACAAGAAAGGACACATCAAACCAAATTGTTCGGAATTGAGGAAGAAAGAAGAAAAGGAGAAGAAGAAGGAGAAAAAGAAGAAGAAAGCCATGGTGGCGCAAGGTACTTGGGATACACCAAACATTGATTCATCGGATGAGGATGAACTATGCCATGTTACCCGACATATGGCATTTATGGCATTTGAAAATGACAATGAAGAATCAAGTCAAGAGGAAGTGTCAAGCGAAGAGGATTCATCAAGTGAGGAAGAATCAAGTGATGAATCATCATCAAGTGACGATGAGGTAAAAGAATTTCCCAAAGTAGAATTTCTTTACAAAAAAATTGCTCATCTCAAGAATGTGTTTGCTAAGTCACAATCTAGAGTGAAGACCTTGAAGAGAAACCTTAGGACCATTAGAAATGATGCATGCATGTCTAGTGAGTCAAAAATGCTCAAGGAAGAAAATGAAAAATTGAAGGATGATGTGATTGAATTAAGAGCATGTTTAGAGAAATTTACAAATGGATCCAAGTATCTAGATATGATTATTAGAGATCAAAGAGCTGTTTACAACAAAGTCGGAATAGGATATAGACCTAAAGAAAAGGAAATTGCATATATGTCTCTAATAAATGGTACTAGAAATGATACACTTAGAAACAAAGTCAAGAAGAATCTTAAAGGCAAGGTAAAACAAGCTTGGGTGCCTAAGAACTATTTGAATGACATTTTTGAATCAAGTGCATGGGTACCAAAGAGTTGTGTGTTTTATGTTATTTAGGTAGAAGAGAAGAAGGATGTAAGTATGTGGATTGTGGATAGTGGTTGCTCAAGACACATGACCGGTGATGTGAGCAAGTTCTCCACAATAAATTATATAAAGAAAGGAACAGTATCATTTGAGAATAGTGGGAAGCTCAAGATTATAGGTAAAGGTACAATTGAGGTATCACCTACAATCATCATTCATAAAGTCTTATTGGTTAAAAATATGGGGTTTAATTTGCTTACTGTTAGCCAATTATGTGATGTCGGATATAATGTAGAGTTTCATCCCGATGAGTGTTTAGTTAAGCACAAAAATCTTGAGAATGTTGTGCTAAAAGGATTTAGAAAAACAAATTTTATTATGTTGATCTTTCATATGCTTCTAACCCTTCTATTAAGTGTTTGATATCAAAAGAAGAGGAAGGATGACTATGACATAGAAGACTTGGACATATCAATATGAGGAACATAGCCAAGGTTGCCAAGATGGAGCTAGTAAAGGGACTACCAAAAATCAAGTACATCAAGGACAAGTTGTGTGATGCGTGCCAAGAGGGTAAGCAATCAAGGTTATCACACAAAGATAAAACTTTAACTAGTACTTCATTACCACTAGAATTATTGTACTTGGATCTTTTTTATTGTTATAGAACACCTTCTTTGATGGGTAACAAATATTGTTTGGTTATAGTTGATGATTACTCTAGATATGCTTGGGTTTATTTCTTGAAATATAAGGGGGAAACTTTAGAAACAATTGTAGGATTTACCAAGAGGGTAGAAAATGAAAAGAACCTCAAATTTGATAAAATTAGGAGTGATCATGGTGGAGAGTTCGAGAATTTGAACTTTTTTAAGTTTTGTCTAGAAAATGGCTATAACCATGAATTCTCTTGTCCAAGAACACCTCAACAAAATGGTGTAGTGGAGAGGAAGAATCAAGCTTTACAAGAGGCGGCTAGAACCATGCTCAATGCATATTCCTTACCGAGCTATTTGTGGGCCGAAACGGTTAATACCACTTGTTATATTCAAAATCGTGTCTTGATTCATAAGTTTTTAGGGAAAACACCTTTTGAATTATGGAATGGCATAATCCCTACAATTCACTATTTTAAAGTCTTTGGTTGTAAGGTCTATATTCTTAATACCAAAGATAACTTAGAAAAATTTGAGGCCAAATCCAATGAGGGAATTCTTGTTGGATACTCATCTACTAGTAGAGGATATAAAGTATACAACAAAAGGACTCAAACGGTTGAGGGATCATCCAATGTTGAGTTTGATGAGTCCACTAGTACTTACCCTAGGAAATCATCTATTGATAAGGATATAATTGAACAAAATCAAGTCATTACTCAAGAAATACAAAATCTATATTTAGGGGGTATCGATCAAGGGGGAGGAAGAGATGGTTCAGATGATGAAAGAAACAATGTAAACAATGATTCCCCCAAAGATGATGATTTCATAACTTCGAGGACCGTAAGGCATCATCAAGATCATCCTATTGATCAAATAGTTGGAGATGTGGCCCAAGGAGTAAGAACTAGATCATACTTTAGAGATCATACTAGTCAAATTGCTCTAATATCATAATTTGAGCCAAAATCAATTGATGAAGTCTTAATTGATACGGATTGGATTCTAGCAATGCAAGAAGAGTTGAATCAATTTGAAAGAAGTGATATATGAGAATTGGTTCCAAGACCAAATGATAGTACAATTGTTACAACAAAATGAGTGTTTAGAAACAAACTGGATGATCAAGGAAAAGTCACTAGAAATAAGGCTAGGTTAGTAGCTAGGTGCTTCAATCAAGTTGAAGGACTTGACTATGATGAAACTTATGCCCCGGTTGCTCGATTAGAGTCCATTCGGATACTATTAGGATATGTCACTTATATGGGTTTTAAACTTTATCAAATGGATGTAAAATCGGCATTCCTAAATGGGTTCATTAAGGAGGAAGTGTATGTGGAACAACCACCCAGATTTGAAGACATAAATTACCCAAATCATGTTTACAAACTTAAGAAAGCGTTGTATGGGTTAAAACAAGCTCCCTGAGCATGGTATGAAAGACTCTCATCCTTCTTAATCTCCAAAGATTTTAGAAGAGAAACAATTGACCCAACCCTATTTTTAAAGTCTAAGGATGGAGACATTTTTGTTACACAAGTTTATGTTGATGACATCATTTTTGGTTCAACAAATAATGAACTTCTTCAAGACTTCATTAAACATATGGAAAGTGAGTTTGAGGTGAGTCTAGTTGGAGAGCTAAGTTTCTTCTTAGGATTGCAAGTCAAACAAACCAATGAAGGAACTCGTGTCTATCAAACAAAATTTGCTAAGGAACTTATCAAGAATTTTGGTTTGGAAAATGCTAAGGTAGTATATACTCCTATGGGAACTAATACCAAAATAGATAGTGATCAAGAAGAAAAATTAGTAGACCCAAAGTAATATAGAAGCATGATTGGTAGTTTGTTATACCTAACCGCTAGTAGACCGGATATACTCTTTGTGGTAGGTATGTGTGCAAGCTAACAATCATGTGCCAAGGAATCTCATTTAGTGGAGGTAAAGAAAATTTTGAGATACATCAAGAGTACCCTTAATGTAGGTTTTTGGTACCCTAGGACTCGAAATTTTGATTTGATTGGATACTCTAATTCTGATTATGCGGGTTGAAAATTAGATAGGAAACATACTAATGGTGGATGTCAATTTCTTGGATCCTCCTTAGTAAGTTAGAGTAGTTGAAAACAACCTTGTGTTGCCTTGTCCACCACCAAAGCCGAATATGTAGCTATGGGTAGTTGTGTAGCTCAATTACTTTGGATGATGCATACGTTGGAAGATTATGAGCTTCACTATTCCAAAGTTATAGTGTTATGTGATAATGTTAGCACCATCAACTTAACCAAAAATCCGGTGCACCATCCTAGGACAAAGCATATTGAAGTGAAACACCATTTCATTAGAGATCATGTGGCAAGAGGAGACATTGTACTAAATTATGTTGATTCTAAGTCAAATCTTGCCGACATATTTACCCAACCTCTACCGGAAGCGGAATTTATCTCACTTCGAAGAGAACTTGGTAGGTGCTTTGTAGAATAATGGATATAACATTGTATGATCCCATATAACATTAAAATCTATCTCAATGCATCTCATAAAAGCCCTTTGGAGTTTTGTTTGTGTATTTTGCTTTAGACATTATGTGAGATGCTTAGGATGATGTAATTGGTTCATCATGATACATTACTTTGAGCCAATATGACATTTGGTTCCATTAATCCTTAATTGGACCAATCATTGGGAAGGCTTGTGCAAAATTAATGTGTACATAGCTCCTTGAATATGATTGGAAATTTCCTTCAAAGGCACAATTATCATATCTTATTATATGTAATTTAGGATGCCATGGAAGAATACCATAGAAACACATGCAAGAAAGGCATTCTGATCTCGTATAGGTACAGCAACTATAGGGAAGTCCTAATTAGAACTTTCTCTCAAGGATATATTACATCATCTAGCTAGTTTACTATCTTGTGTCAATCTTGGAATCTGAGACTTTTATATTTATATATATATTCTCCAAGTATACACTGCTAAAACACACATCACCAATTTTTGTGAATTTTGGAGGTCTGTAGAATTCTTGGTAAGTTTTTGAAATTCGAGTTAGAATTAAGCTGAAATTGGTATCAGTTGACTGGTAATAGTGATTTTTGCGAACAGAAACATTCTATGGGTTTTTATCTCAGGTATGGGTTTTTATCTCAGGTACCAGTCGACTGATCGATACATTAGTCGACTAGTATCATGGTTTTATATTATTGCGGGTGACAGATGGCCCGACGGAAACCCTAGTTTCTCAGCTGCTTGGTGTCGCCTGCGCTTCCAAAGCCTTTTCTCACCACTTTCAGTCATCCTCGGCAACCTACAGGCTCTCCCCTTACTTGATCTACCTCGTATCTCCCTTCTTGCCGAGTTCTCCCTTCCCACCTTCCCTCTAAGGGCCAGTGACGCTCACGGCACTAGGGCTCCGATCTTTGGCAGTCAACTCACATTCCTTTCCACTCCACCTTCGACTCCAGTGAATATGGAATGACGGTAACGATCTTTCACGAATTTTTCTTCATTTCATTGAAATTTTTGTACTAATCCTTTCCTTGTGCTTGCTTCTTGTGTTGTCTTCTCTTTGTTTATGGTTACATTGGGTTCATATGCATTGCATTTCCACATTTAGGGTTAGGCAAAAACACAGGGTTGGCTAGGGGACCTCCCGGCAGTCCGCCCCCGTGCCTTCGGCGAATAGGTTTCATTCCGAAGTCGCACGGCAACGGTTCTCCAATATTGATTTTTCTATGATGAACTATCGGTATCTTAATCAAACTTATGTTACTGAGATCGTGTCGGATATCATGGAAACTATTCTATACTTTGAGTTAGATAGGTTAGTTCATTGCATGCATATGGTAAATCTGGATCTGTGAAGGAAATTCTACAATAACCTGCATCCTAGTGCTAGCGGCGGTCGTGCATGGGTGTCTCGTGTAGGCGGTGTAGACATTGAGTTCACTCCCAGCATTCTCCAGTCTTTCTTAGGGTGTAGGGCTTATGATAGCACATTTCGTGTTTTCCTACGGTTGTTGAGCCTTTCACTGATTCATTTTCTCATCTGTCGGTCGAAGTGATACATCAGTATTACTTCAATGCTCCCCGGGCTCCTCTGCGGCGCATCTTCGATGCCACACATATGTTCCCACAGTAACATTCTTTATAAGATTGTTATTGCGTGTATCCTACCCATTGTCACTAGGGGCAAGCCAAGATTCAGTTGCCCCATCTGGTCTTGATGTATGCTTTGGAGCATCGGCTCGATATCAACATCGCCCTTCAGATCTTTGAGTCCATCTTGCACTTCTCTAGTCCTATCCAGGGAAAGTTCTACATGCCTTTTTGCCACATCCTGACTTCCTTCTTTGCATCTCGGGGTATCGATGTCATGAGGGGTCAACAACATCAGTTATGTAGGGACTATGATCAGATTGGGGCCCGCCAGCTACCTCTCGCAGGGATTGAGAGACGCCAGGGGTGATGGTATGGCGTGCCCAGGCTGCAGATGATTCTGACGATGAGGAGGCGGTGGACGTCCCTGCTCCACCACTGGCGCTAGATCTGGCTCGTGTAACCGTCGAGGATCAGTTGACTCAGCTAGAGGAGACCGTACGCCAGGGATTTCAGGAGTTTTGTAGTTTTCGACAGGATTGGACTGCCTCTCAGCAGCGTCAGACCGAGATGTACGAGATACTGCAGCGCTAGGATCTAGCTTACCAGGCCCCTCCACATCCTCCTTCTAGTGATGATCATTAGGCATGCTGCCTTTGTTTCAGTTGGTGTCGAGATGTATTTTGGCACAAATAGGGTTATCTCTTGTTTTATCTCAAACACTATAATTCATGACTATGCTAGGTGTATGTTATTGTATGCTTTCTACAACATCATGTGACTGTTGTGCACTATTATAGCTCTTGTCATTTGCATATGGTTATCTATTTCTTTCTTGCTAATTATTGAGTTTCTCTATATCAGAATTTGTCTTATTTACATAGCCTTCTTATTATTTGTACATTTTTTTTATGTCTTGATCTTAGAGGATATTTTTAATTAAGGGGGGGGGGGTTATATTCATGTTGAATTAAGGAGTTTCAATTCATATTGGATTAAGGGGGAGTTTAAATTCTTTATCTTTTTGTTGTGTGTCAAAGGGGGAGATATGGATGGTTTAAGTTTAAGTTAGATATTTTTTTATGCACATGCTTCATATTGTGACTATACTTTGTATTATATGTTTCGTGGATATTATCATGTCTTATAGTTGTTGTATATTTAAAGACTTAACTTAAACAAATTTTGCCAAACATAAAAAAGGGGGAGATTGTTGGAGCAATCTTGCTCAAGACATTACTCATTGTTGATGTTTGGTTAAATAAGTTTAAGTTAGGCGTTAATTGTGATCTAACATAAATGTTGAGTGAGCAGATATAAAGAAAAGACCAGTTATGAAGACTTGCCAAGGAAAGTCCCGGAGGTGCGGCCTCTTGGCAAAAAAAAAAAAAAAAAAAAGAGGAGGCTTAGCATGACAAAGCCTAAAGAAGCCCTTGAAGGCAAGCGCAAGGACGAGGAGTCGCGGAGACAGAAGCATCCTAAGGGCACAAGGCTGATGGAAGGTGCTTAGAGGCATAAAGTCTAAGCTAAGGAAGTAATTCAAGTATGTAACGTAATGAAAATCTCAAACTAGAAAACTGTTGTAAATTTCAAAAGATATAAGGTACCAGTCGACTGGTATGCACACCAGTCGACTGGTACCAAAACACAAAACAAACAGAATGTCAGGAGGCTGTTTGAAATCAAGCACCAGTTGACTGGTACCAGTACTAGTCGACTGGTAGATGACCGTTATGGAGTGACGGCTGAAAATCTCATCAAATCTCAGTGTCGTTGAAGCTCATCAGTCGACTGATAAGTATATCAGTCGACTGATTTCGGGAAAAAGGTATAAAGTAAACTCTTGAAGCTGGGAGAATACACACTGTTCAAATATCAGAAAAAGTGCTCAAAAAGTGATCTTCAAGCCTACAGATTCTTATCCTCCTCCTCCTAATCCTAAATCTCATTTTGTAAAGAGGAAGAGTCAATCTTGTAAGGGTTTCTCCACCCTCGTTTGTGATTCAAGAAGGAGAAGTTTATAGTGGAGCTTGATCGTGTGGGTGTGTGCCTTGGATTATTCACCTCAAGGAGGTGAAGACCAAGTAAACCAAGGAGTTAGCATTGTTTTATTATTTTTTCTTATCTTTCTTCTGTCTCCATTTGCTTCCGCTAACAAATTGTAGGTAACAAATCGAAGAAAGGCTATTCACCCCCCCTCTAGTCGAACGCAAAGGTCCTATCAGGTCAAACATCGGATTCGGGCATCTCGGTAAGTGAGGTATACAATATTCCTCCTCATGTTTTAGTTAAGATTATTAAAAGTACAAATGAGGATTTGCTTAAGGCTAAAAGGAAAAAATAAGTCATTGAAACATGGTATTTGCATGCTTGAAGAAAAATTAGAATCCATGTGTTCTAAGGACAATGATATGGATGCTTCTTCCACAAGTTCAAATGACTCTTGTTTAGAAGAAGAAAATAGGAAATTAAGGGGAAAGGTAGAATACCTTACAAATGCCCTTAGAAAATTTAAAATTAGCTCTAAAACCTTAAACATGATTATTGGGAGCTAAAGGATAAGTTTTAAGAAAAATAGGTTATGATACAATGAACCCAACAATGAAAAGACCTACCATTGCCTACTTGCTAGGGGCAATCAAAAACCAAGACCATAGATAGAAAATAGATCCCCAAGGAATATTTGGTTAACCCAATTAGAAAGAATTTCTATTGGATGACAAAATCAATCCTCAAGGGTCAGAGGATTTTGGGTTAGTCAATCATTGAAATCATAATTCAAACCTTTGAAAAATGGTTGACTTGAGATCTTAAGGGGGAGCACTTAGACTTGATAGAAATTAATGATTAAGAGGGCTAAGTAGAGGTTACCTTTCTTTCACAATAACTTGCATTATTTTTTAACCATAAATGTGAGATGCTAGGATGATATAAATAATTCACTTATGCTTATGACATTTTGATGAGTTATGAAATGTATCAATTTTTTAGTAATCATAGGTCAACTATGGGGAAAGCAAATGTTTAATTAATGGACATCTTGCCCATATATCATAGTTGGACATTTTAAATGTTTTGAAAACTATTCTATATTTTATTTACTGTGGTATAGTTATTTTGAAATATATGAATTCAAAGTAAGGTTTCAAATTGATACGAACTTAAGTGATTTTCAAAGTGTTTGAGTTTTTATCAAAACATCAAAATATGATGAATTTTCATGGAAACATATTTTTCCTTGTTAAAGAACATTATAAGAAATATGTGTTCAAAATTTCATGATTTTTTGAATTTCTAGAATTTTTTATGCATTTCTAAAGTTGGCTTCAGAATGCTGAAAATCGGTTTGGGTTTGTGCCAGTCGACTGCGACAGTTAGCAATCGACTGGCAGCTATTTTCTAGCACTATCAAGAGTTAGTTTTGGGTATTTTTATGTGCACTTTGATACCTTGGTATATGTACTTGTTTGGTACAATTTTTCATGGTGTCAAAGGGAGAGAAATGAGAAGGTTTAAGTTATTATGTGTAAAACTTGAAAATTAAGGATGAGAGCATATGTTAAGGGGGAGCTTGGGATTTATGCTTTATGTTTACATATTACTTTTACTTTTCATGTTGTTATTAATGCCTAAATTAAACATATTGCCATACATTAAAAAGGGAGAGATTGTTGATGTAATCGACCTAGGTTTGATCGGTACATTCATGGTTTTGATGTGTGTCAAAGAGTTTAAGTTAGGCTTTCATATGTGTTTGATATGTGTGTTTGAGTCTTGCAGGACTTGGTGAAACACACATGAGAAGTTTGGTGCAGCTAAGCTTGGGAAGCTCATCCTAGGGCTCGGATCTTTGAGTCGGTGAAGGATGGTGTGGAAGACATCCGAGACACCGCCGGACAAGGAGCAACGGAGTGGAGCCAAGGGAAGCGGACTTCAAGTCAACGAGAAGGATGGCACGGAGAGGAGCCGCGGGCTCGGGTTCATCTGAGGGATAAAGGCCGAGGAAGAGGACTTCAAGGATGACTCCGGAGAGGATGAGTATGAGTGTGTAACCAGGTGCAGACGACTGCACCAGTCGACTGCACGAGTCGACTGCTAGTTTTACCAATCGACTGCACCAGTCGACTAGTGCAGTCGACTGGCAGTGAAAAGAAGCATTCTGTTCGCTCAGCTAGCAGCGACCAGTCGACTGGTAAATGACCGTTGGCAAACCGTTGGTGTTGCGAAGTAGTCGTTGGCTACCTCCAACAGTAGCACCAGTCGACTGATGGTTTTGCCAGTTGACTGGTGCCGAGATGAGTTGATATGTTGATCAACTATCTCCTCTTATTTAAGGGAAGCTTTAGGGCATGAGGGAGGTTACTGATGCTTATTGAATAACTCCTAATCTTTGCCCAAAGCTTCCAAGTCTACTCTCTTCCTCACAAACCTAAACTTCATCATTGTAAAGAGGAAGAGATCCTTTGTAAGAGATTTGCTCCACCGAGAAGGAGAAAGCTCTAGCCGGAGATTGTCGGGGATTATTCCACCGAAGGATTAAGGATTCGTCAACCTCAAGAACACGTCATGGAGTAGGAGCAAGCAATTTCCAAACCACGTTACATCGAGCTTGTTAGTAATTTGGTATTCCTTCTTTATTGTTTTCATTAGTTAGTTGTATTTCCGCTTGCGCGCAAACTTTTGTAGGAGAAGCAATCGAAATTGGGGTGGCCTAACTATCCAACCCCCCTTCAAGCCGGCCACCGATCTACCTACAATTTCATGTAGTTCTATATATGTCAATGAAGATCTCATTGTAATTTGAGTGTAAGTTTCCTTAGACTTGAGATATTCAAGTCATTTGGTCATGAAGACTTATACTTTGACATTTTAGCAAACATCTCTTAAGAGGTGTAAGTCTGGGATAATTGAGTATAAGTCAATATGCCCGAAGGTGTTTGCATAACCCATATAGGATTCACCACTTCTTTGATAAAGGATATGTACACCCTAAGACCTCTTGTCAATATTATTATTTGTAAGTCTTTGGACAAAGCAAAACATGTCAAAAGGATGATCTATGTGTTTGAGGAATTTGAATCCATAAGATAAAATGTTGGTGTAGTTGGCACCAATGGTTAAACTTATGTTTTGATGAATGATAAATGTTTAAAGTTAGGTTCTATGTGATTTAATATCTTTACCAAGTGTGTAGAAATTGACAGGTGTAGAGAACTTGACACTAGGATAAAATCCAACTAGATTTGCTGGACTTGATAGTTGATGGGAAATCCAGATAGGTTAAGGAGTGATCCGATATCTGGCGGAAATTTCGGCTGGGTCTACAGGACTTGACAGCTAGTCGAAGTCTAGTTGAGTCTGCGGACTTGATAATTAGCAGAAAGACTTGGTGGGTCAAGAGGAAAGTCAAGAGACTGCAAATGGTAAGTAAGGTAAGTCACTAGAGGAAAGTGATCCAGTGAGGATGAGTCCTAGTGGGACTATAGGCGTTAGTCCAACTTAGATCTATTTTGGAAGTCTAAGCTGAGACCATGATTAGATCCTACTTTTAGAAAGACAATATCTAATTAATAATTCCTTATATTTAATTATGCTAACTCTATTTTGCAAGGTATAGTTTGTTATTTAGACTAACACTTTTTGCAGGGGTGAAAATACAAAAGTAGCCTCAAATGTACAGTGTCTGAGCCACCTCAGAGCTACGGGGAGGTGCTTTGGAGTTACGTGGAGGTTCCCTAGATCCAGAGCAGGCGCCTTCACATGGATGAATTTTGAGGATAAAGTTCTTGCAGCAGGGAGGCGCCATGAAGTGCACTAGAGGCACCTCAGAGCCCTTGGAAGGTGTCCTCGAGTGGATAGAAGCAACAGTACGTGTGACTTATCATGACTGAAGCTTAAGGAATCATATTCACACTTAGAGGCGCATCAGATGAGGTTGGAGGCACCCTCAATTCTCCTTAAAAGCATTGTTCGGCTAGAATTCAACACACAACTTCCATACGAGCTACTATGGCTTTTATGTTACTACGTCTTTACGTTGCTGCTGTGCTACTCCGTGCTACTGCTACATCTGACCGTTGTTGGTAGACCGACATCAACACACGGATTCTCAACTTTCATAATCACGTGTTGGTAAGTTTAAATTACTGTTATTTACTTTATTGTTAAGGCAGTGTAGTCTGTTACACTGTCCTTCGTTAGTATTGTACTCAATTCTCTCTTTCAGTGATTCTAAAAGAGGTTTATAGTGGATTGTCCATCGATACGATCCTAGAGATCATGGGTCTTAGAGTAAAAGTCAATGAAAGCTCCGAACCAAGTAAACCACTTGTATTTTTTCTTTTTATGTTTGTTTATTTTATTAATTTGTTCAATTTCTATTTTTCGACACACTTTTGTTTAAGTTTAATTTAAAACCTAATGTTTTAAAATACATGTGATTTATCCCCCTTTTCACGTGCCTCAATCCTACAAGTGATATCAGAGTCATGTTCGTTCTGAATTGGTGCAACCACCAATTGAGTAGGTTTTTTTTTCTTTCTTTTGTTTCACTTTTTGTTTCAATTTTAAGTTTTTCAAATCTATCTAAATTAGTACAATTACCTCTTTAGATAATTTTTTCGTTTCAAATTTTTTGACTGCTTGAAATTAGTGCATCACCATTCAAGCCTTATCTTTCTTTATCTCCTATACTACTATTCCAAGACCTAGTCTTAGGATCTTTCTTGTTGCTTCTTGCTTCTTTTTGTGTGCAAGGTACCTTTTCTAAATGACCCAAAGTGAAGACTATAGCACTGTTCATTCATCACTATTCAATGGAGATGATTTCTCCTAATAGAAGAGAAGAATGGAGGTGTACCTAAAGATGAATATCAAATAGTGGTTCTGCATTTGACAAGGATACACGACTCCAAAGGACAACAACAACATGATCATCCTTCCAGAAAATTAGAACTCAGAGATGAAGAAGAAGGCGTAAACTGAGTTCAAAGCTATAAACATCATTCAATGTGGACTAACAAAAGAGGAGCTAAACTGGGTTGGACCATACGACACTGCGAAGGAGCTGTGGGACAAGCTAGTAGAACTACATGAGAACACAACCGACTCAAATGTAACTAAGAGAGACTTACTTTTAAATAATTTATTTGATATTAAAATGTAGGATGGTGAGATCATAAGTTAGCTCCATGCTAGAATAAAGAACATCTTCAATGGTGTTCACTTGATTGGGCATTAACTCGAGAACTGATAAGATACACCCTCAACTCTTTTCCTTGAAACACGCTATGGGCATTTATAGTTGATGCCTATAAAGTTTCAAAGAATTTATATAAACTAAAATTAGATGAGTTATTTTATGAATTAGAACTCCATGAGCAAACTAATGCTAAATAGGCTGAGAAGGGTATAGCCTTTTTTGCAGGTTTTTCAAAGAAGGGAAAGATCAAGTCCAAACCTGAGCCTGAATATGAGTCTGACCTTGATTTAGATGAAGAAGAGAAGCTTGTGAACATGGTGAGGAAGATGTTCACCATAAAGGACTTCAGTAAGAAAGACCTTCAACAGATGTTCAAGAAAAACTCCAACAAGTCAAGTATCACTTGCTATAGGTGCAATAGAAAGGGACACTATAAGCATGAGTATCTGAATCTCAAAGAAGATAAACCAATGAAATTCAAGAATAAGAAGACCCTTAAAGCAACTTGAGATAAGTCATCCTCGGAAGGATCAGATAATCCAAAGAAGAACAACTACCTCGCACTGATGGCATCTGGACCGAAATATGAAAGTGAATCAGATCAAGATGATGAGTCCAAACATGAGTCAAGCCACGAGTCTGTACTCATTTCCGAAGGTTCCGATGAGGTATACCCAAATCTGTTTGCCGAGTTTTTCAAAATTATTGCATGCATGAGTAGGAAATTGTCTAGATATGAAAAACAAAATGAAACACTTCTTAAGGAAAATCAAAATCTTAAAGAACAAATCAAATCAAACCCAACAATTGAACCAATTCAATCTAGAAATCCAACTCAAGTTGAAAAACTTGAGGAGAAAAATTCTAATTTGAAAATTGAAGTTGTAAAACTTAGAGAACTTTTAGAAAAGTTCACAACCATATCCAAGTACCTAGATATGATACTTGAATCCCAATGGGCTATGTACAATAGATCCGGACTCGAATACAAGTCCATCTCAACAAACAAAAATTTTATCTCACTAATAAGCCAAAAAAACCAAACCAAAGCTTGGGTTCCAAAAGCTTGTCTAACCAAGCAAATATGACCAAACCAATATTATATACCTAAAAATGAAATCCACTACCTAAAACCAAAATGAGATAAACCTAATAACTCAAATCTAAACTACAAATTCAACTTTAACAAATCAAATCCAAACTCAAGCTATAATCAAGTTTACTACAACTGCAGAACAAATTGAAACCTAAACTTAAAATAAAACTGAAGTTCAATAATTCAGGGGGAGATACCAAATTAGTTGATACTTCCAAAATAATAGTTTACTCAGTTGGGTAACTAGGTCTAGACTATAAAAATAATTTGACTCTTATCCAACCATACTACCAAGATGGGATGAGATCATAGTACTTTAGGAAAACTTGGTCTAGGGAGTCAAGTAGGGTAAGGCTTATCCTTCTTGGTCTACTTAGCTAAGTGGAACTAATCAAAGCTACCCGCCACATCCTAGACTAGCTAGACCAGGATTTCTCATAAAGTCAATTAAATGAATAATTTCATTAAAAGACATTGCCTTAGAAAGTGGTCGTTGCTGTGATACCCAAGAAGGCCACTATGCCTCGCTATTAGCTAGAACCTAATTTCTGAAATGTACATTTAATTAACTAACAATTAAACTTGAATCTAATGCAAAGTCAAATCATCTTCAAAACTTACATAACTCATCTCACAAAACTATTGGAATACCTTGGTTGAACAATTAGACCGGTGAGATGATTAAGTTAAATAAATTAAAATTAAAATTAAAGTTAAAATCAAAATCAAAATTAAATTAAATGTAATTAAAACTTAAACTTAATTTAAGCTTAAAATTTAAAAACTTAAACATTGTTGAACTTAATTAAATCAAAGCTTAATCTTAACTCCTACCTTTTGTAGGATTCTAAGTAGATCTTGGATAGTAGTTGCTCTAGATATATGACTGGAGATCACATCAAATACATCAAACTAATACTCAAGAGCTTAGGAGCAATTATCTTTGGAAAGAACGACAAACTTAAGATAATTGGAATAGATAACATCGAACTTGAATCAAATTTTATTATTAGAAAAGTACTACTTATTGAAAACTTTATCAATTTACTTACCATTACTCAATTATGTGATACCGGGTATAAGATTAGATTTTTGTCATCTGAATGTTTGATTAAGCACACAAATAATCCTAACATTAGACTTAAGGGATTCCAACATAACAACATTTATGTAATCAACCAACCCAGCTCCTCATTTAAGTATCACTTAACATAAAAAGAGGAAACCTGACTATGACATAGAAGACTATTCCACACTTACTTTAGGAATATCAAAAAATTAAATGACTTAGTTAGAGGTTTACCAAAATTATCTAACCTTGAGCCAAGAATTTGTAATGCTTGCCAATAAGGAAAACAACCAAATCAACTCACAAACTGACTAATCCAACTCAAACTAATTATATACTAGAATTACTACATTTAGATCTATTTGATTCACATGGAATTAAATCAATAAATAATAGCCTATATTGCTTATTAATAATCGATGATTATTTAAGATTTACTTAGGTAAAATTCCTAAGAAACAAAGATGAAATGTTTGAAACACTTAGTAATTTTTGTAAACAAACAGAAAAATGAAAAAGACTTAAAAATCAAAAGAATTAAGAGTGATAATGGTGGGGAATTTAAAAACTATAGGTTTATAAAATTTTACTTAGAAAATGGCTATCACTAGGAATTTTCATGTGTTAAAATACCTCAACAAAATGGAGTAGTTGAAAGGAAAAATAGGACCTACAAGAAGTCATCAGGACAATGCTTAATGAATATCAACTACTCAAATACCTCTGGGCAGAAGCTATAAGTACAACTTGCTATGCCCAAAATAGAATAAAAATTTATAAAATACATAATAAAGCTTCCTATGAAAGTTATTATAATAAAAAAACCTAACATTAATTATTTTAAAGTATTTGGATGTAATATCTATATTTTAAATATAAGAAAACACTTAGAAAATTTTACATCAAAAATTGAAAATGGAACCATTGTAAGGTACTTACTAAATAGTAGAGCCTACCAAGTTTATAACAAAAGTACCTTAAAAATTGAAGAAATAACATATATAAAATTTAATGAAACCTCTAATCCTAAAGAACCTACCAAAATCAAATCCAATTTGAACCAATAGACGTTGTTAGATTTAGCTCTGATCAAGGGGGAGATAGTGAAACCCTAAATCAAATGGAAGAATAAGAAAATGAACTAACTCATCCCAAATGAAAATCAACAAATACAAATTGAGTCTAGAACAATAAGAGTTAGTTTAGACCATCCAATTAATCAAATAATAGGTGACCCAAACCTAAGGGTTCAAACTAAATCATCATTTAGAAACCTAAGTCAAATATCTTTAATTTCTAAGATTGAACCTAAAACTGTAGAAGAATCCTTACTTGCCCCAGACTAGATCATAGCCATGCAAGAAGAATCGACCCAATTTAAAAGAAATGAAGTTTAGGACTTAGTACCATTATCCAAAGGCAAAAAATTCATAGAAACAAAATGAGTTTTTAGAAACAAACTAAATGAAAAGGGAAAATTATTAGAAACAAAGCTAGGTTAGTAGCTAAAGGGTTTAGTCAAGTAGAGGAACTTGACTATGATGAAACCTATGGCTCAGTAGCTAGACTTGAGTTTATTAGGATGTTACTAAGCTATGTAGCCCATAAAGGATTTAAACATTATCAAATGGATATAACATCAATTTTCCTAAATGGGCTAATTAAGGAAGAAGTTTATGTAGGTCAACCACTTGAGTTTAAAACTTAGACTATCTTGACCACGTCTTTAAATTAAGGAAAGCCTTATATGGTCTAAACAAGTACCTAGGGCATAGATGAAAGATTATCCACCTACCTAATATCTAAAGGGTTGAATCAAGGATGAGTTGACTCGACCCTTTTCATAAAGATCCTTGAGTCAGATATTTTTATATCTCAAGTCTATGTAGATGATATAATCTTTGGTTAAACTAACTCAAAATTTTTACAAGAATTCACAACCTTAATGGAACACAAATTTGAAATGAATCTAGTAGGTAAACTAACATTTTTCTTAGATCTACAAATTAAACAAACCAATGAAGGAAATTATGTATATCAACAAAAATATACCCCAAAGAACTACTTAAAAAATTTAGAATGAAAAATGCTAAAGAAATAAAAACCCCAATGACAACCAACACAACATTAGATAGTGATCCAAATGAAAAACTAGTAGACTTAACATATTATAGAAGTATCATAGGTAGTTTGTTATACTTAACTACAAGCCAACCTGATATTCTATTTGCAGTTAGTATGTGTGCTAGATATCAAACATGTCCTAAGGAATCTCATCTAACAAAAGTAAAAAGGATCTTTAGATATCTAAAAAATATGTTGGTGCAGGAAGCACAAGAAGATCGAACCTGTATTTTGATAATGGTAAAGGGTTCAAAGTTAAGTTGTCTTGTTATCTAACAAGTGTAATTGAGCTTGTAGGAAAGCCCTAAGTGTTTTTAGGCAAAATTTCTAGTGGATTCTAGGCAAGTGGAAAACCCAAGGGAGAGGTAATCTTAGGTCCTAAGGGGTGGTAACCCTAGGTTATGGAAAATCCTAGGGGGAGGTAACCTTAGGTCCTAGGGGATGGTAACCCTAGGTTATGGAAAGCCCTACGGGGGAGATAACCCTAGGTCCTAGAGGGTGGTAACTCTAGGTGGAAAGTCTTGGTGGGTCATGCAATTTGAGCGAAATCCTAGAGTTGGGGACTCTAGGTGAAAATCCTGATGGTCGCGGACCAGGTGAAATCTGAACGGGTCACAGAGCAGACGTCCAGCATAAATACCTGAAATCTCGAGTGCTGAGCAAAAGTCCAATCGGTCCGGAGGATCAGTCTGGCAACAGGTAACTTCTCCTAAGAGGAGTAGGTGAGGACGCGTTCCCTGTTGAGAGAACAGTAGGCGTCAGTTCGACATAGAGTTTCCGGAGGAAATTTGAAAATCAAAACCGGACAATCCAGAGGTTGTCAAAAGTTATTATTTCATATTAATTAATTATTTGTTATTTTTCTAACTTTGTTTTGCAGGAGACTAACACTATTTGCAAGGTTAGATTCGGCCTTGATCAGTCGACTGAACATCCGGATCAGTCGACTGAACCCTCAAACAAAAGGATTAGATTTCCAGCAAGCTGATCGGGTTCAACCAAGGGATCAGTCAACCAAACCTAGGGTTCAGTCGGTCGAACAGTGGATAGGCATTGACGTGGTCAAGCCGAGTTGATCAGACCAGATGAACTGGGGATCAGTCGACTAAACGATGAGATCGGTTGACCGAATAATGAGATCGGTCAACCGAACGAAGACTTCTATCCGAGCAGCAGAACTTGGACGAGAATCTAGCCGATTCAGGCAGGATCGGTCAACCGATCTTGGGGATCAGTCGACTGATTAGAGTTGGGTCAAATCTAATCTTGAGATAAGTAGATCTGGATCAGGTCTGAGGTGGCTATAAAAAGAGGGTCTCGGCCAGTACTTCGAACAAGACACTCAGAACATTCTTCATACGTGCGCGCTGCTATAGAAGGACTCAACAATGCCTAACTGCTGCTCCGACAATTGACGATCAACTATCTATTCTTTGTTATCGGTAAATCTTGTTTTCATTATTACACTTGTACTAACACACCAAGGATTTACTTGGTCTGGAGTCTGTGATAATTTCTACTCCAAGGCTCGCGATCATTTATTGTCTTCGTTGGACAACCACTATAGTATTGAAAAATCTTTGCAAGTATTGATTATAAAGATGAAGCGTACAAGTATTGCATAAAATGAAACTAGCTACCAACAACTTGGAGAAATTGATCTTCTGACTTGATTATCGTCGGAGCAGCGTTTAGACATTTCCGGAGTGCATGCAAGAGTTTAAGTTGTTTTAAAAGAATATTTGTTTGTCTATCTTTGAAGCTGTTGGTTGAACCCCATTTTATATCCGAGTTGGACCTGACTAGATCCACTGATCTTAGGATCAGTCTTTGACTCGACGTTGATTGGTCGACCAATCCTCCCTGATCGATTAACCGAACCTTCTGCATCTACCCAGCTTCACGTCCAGATGTTGCCGCTTCAGATAATGCCTTCATTCAATCGACCAATCCCACAGTTTGGTTGACTAATTCTACTATCCTTGCTGGCTTATTTGGTCCAATCAACCTGGTCTGATCAAGTCGTTGCTTATTCACTATTTGGTCGGCTGAACCCGAGGTTCAGTCGACAGATTCCTTGGTCAAACCAGATCAAGTCACTGCTTATCTGATCTTTTTGCTTAAGGGTTCGGTCGACCGATTTGGACATTCGGTCGATCGAACAGGGTAAAATCTGAACCTGTAAAATTGTTAATTTCCTATAAAAAAAAAGAGTTAGAATAAAAGACAGATAACATATAAATATAAGTTTTGACAGCTTTCGGACTGTCCGGTCCTAACTTTGAGTTTCGCTAAAACTCTAGGTCGAACTGACACCTACTATTCCCTCTTCAGGGAACGCGTTCTCACCTACTCCTCTAAGAAGAGTTTACCTTTTGTCAAACTGGTCCTCCAGACAGTATGGACTTTTACCTAGCGTCCGAGACTCTAGGACTTCATGCTGAATGTACGTTGCACGACCCGTCCAGACTTCCACCTAGTGTCCGCGACCCCTAGGATTTTCACCTAGAGTCCTTGATTCTAGGATTTCGTCCAAAGTCCTCGACTCACTAAGACTTCACCCAATCCCCTGAACCAGGACTTCGTTGCCTAATCCCAGGTAGGGCTTTCCATAACCTAGGGTTACCACCCCCTAGGACCTAGGGTTACCTCCCTCTAGGGTTTTCCACCTGCCTAGAATCCATTAGAACTTTTGCCTAAAAACACATAGCACTTTCCTACAAGCTCAGTCACACTTGTTAGATCACAAGACATCTTAACTTTTGAACCCTTTGCCATTATCAAAACTCATGTTCGTTCGTTTGGTGCTCCCTGCACCAATAATTATTTCATTGCATCAATATAAGTCTGGGTGTTAAATACCATAATATTGATCAAGTTAGGTAATCTTCTAAGTGAATAACTAGCTGGATAAATCTACTAACCAAGTGAATACTATTATTTTTTGATAATTAGTTAGTAACTAAAGGCTAAACATTTAAGGATAAATTTGTAGATGATTATTTTTAAAATAATATCAAATTGAGAGGGAGGATTTGTTTTTGAAATATATTCTTTATGAATAAAGATGTTTTGAAAAATATTTGTAATTTTTTTAAAAAAAATACTTAAAGTTTATTTTACACTTGAAATGCTTTGTAAAATACTTGAAATTTATTTTTGAAAAATGTTTTGAAATACTTTGAAATCTATTTTGCAAACTATAGAAAAATACTTGAAAAATTATTTTAAGAGATGTTTTCAAAAATAATTGATTTTTTTTTAAAATTACTTTGAATATATTTCAAAACTACTTGAAAGTTTCTTTAGAAAACATTGTCTTCAAAAATTTCCTAAAAACAAATATCATTTGAAAATTGTTAATTGGAAAGCTCTTTTGAAAATTGTTTTGAAAATCACTTTGAAAAGTTTGTTGAAAATTACTTTGAAAAACTTCTTTAAAAATACTTGAAAAATATTTTGCAAAGATCAATGTTTAAAAATTTTATGAAAAATACTTGCAAAATGTTTTGAAAACAATTGAAAACTATCCCTAAACAGACCTGAAAACCTATACTAGTTTACATGATGTATTTACTTAATTTATACTTTTGGTACAACTTACTTATATGTCTATTTTTGATGAATGCCAAAGGAGGAGGATAAGAATTTAAAATTAGAAAAAAAAAAACATAACCCACAAATGACATTTAAAGAGAACAACATAATTTTAATTATTTTGTCATACATGCTAGTGTTGTTCTTTATTCTTGTTCAAATTTTTTCTAACTCTAACTCGGATTATCATTGTATCAAAAAGGGAGAGATTGTTGGTGTAGTTGATACCAATGGCCAAACTTATATTTTGATGAATAATAAATAGTTAAAGTTATGTTCTGTGTGGTCTGATATCCTTACCAAGTGTGTAGAAATTAATGAGTCTAGAGGACCTGACACAGGTAGAAATCAAACTAGGTTTGTTGGATTTGATAGCAATCGACCTCCAAGGTTTTAATGCCTGACAAATATGTTTAAGTAAGTTTAATAGAGCTTGATCATGGGAAGTCCTAGTCGTGGCTAGGCAAGGGTGGGAAGTCAACCATGTGACTAATCCTAACTACAATTAGGCAAGGGAAGTCCTAGTTGTAGGCTAGGAAAGAGAAATCTTGGTAAATTATGGAAGTCAGGTGGATTCGATAGGTCTAGAGGACCTGATCCCTAGGTAGCCGAATACTGAGTCCTAGTTGTAGGCTAGGGAAGGGAAATCTCGGTAGATCATGGAAGCTAGGTAGATAGGTCTGAAGGACCTGATCCCTGGGTAGCCGAATACTGAGTCTTGGTGAGTGAAGTCAGGTGGAGAAAATCCTAAGGGGCGGTAACCTTAGGTTCTGGTGAGTGAAGCCAGATGAAGAAAATCCTAGGGGGAGATAACCTTATGTAACAAGAAGTCTTGGATGAGTGAACTCCAAGCAAGGTTGATTGGATGGTTTTCGGTCGACTGTGCGCGGATCTTGGTGATTCTAAGTTTAGTTTTATCATAATATTATGTATTACTATTATTGTTGCTGGCTAATGTAGTATTGCAGGAAAAGTCTTAGTGGATCAGGTGATCAGACACTGAGTAGAGAAAGTCCAAACAAGTCTGAAAGACCAATGTTTGGCAGGTAAGTTGAGGTAAGCAACTGGAGGAGTGATAGTGAGGTCGTGTTCCTGTTAGGAACAACCTAAGGTCGCTGATCTAACTGAAGAAATCGGGAAGGTTTCTAAGTTGAGATCAAGACAGTTGAACTATCTATTATTATTACTCATGCATTTTATATATTACTATGTTAATCTCTGTTTTTTAGGATTATACTCTTTAACTCTGTTTTGCAGGTTCAGCCTGATCGGTAGACGGAATAGGAGGATCGGTCGATCGAACCAGACTAACTCAGAACAGACACAAGTTCAGACCAAACTAGAGCGAATCTGATCAAAGCTTGATCGACCGACCGAACCAAAGGATCGATAGACCGAACCTTAATGATGTGGCATAGATCAGTTCGGCCAGAAGAAGAGAAGGAATCTAAGCTGATCGGTCGACCGAACCAGCAGATAGGTCGACCGAACAATACCTCATCAATGTAGCATTAAGTGAAAATCATAGCGAACAAGGAAACACTCTGTTCGGTGGACCGAAAAAGGTGATCTGTCGATCGAACACTTTAATGACAATAAATGCCGAAGATCGAATCTGTAGGTGCAGCGGAGGCCGGCAAGAGGAGGGTGAATTGCCTGCAAATAAAAATTATACCCTCCTCAAACTTTCAACTCAAAAAATAGCAACACTAAAATAAAACAATTAAGCGAAAAGAAATAGAGGAGACCCGGAATTAACTTTGTTACAACCAAGACAGTTGTTAATCCAATGCAATGAAAAGCGCAGTAAGAAAACTCCTTCTCTGAAGGCGGAGAAGCCTTTTACACACTTAGAAAGCTCAACAGTTGCTAGGAAATCTAATACAGAGTTGAATGAATAATTCCTAGCTCCAGGGGCCTTTATATAGCTCCTGGAAAGTCTATCCCGAGGTCCAAGGCGCCTCCAGCTCGGTCAGCGGATAAAGTTTTATCCGTAGGGCAAACGGTCAAAACTGACCTGTTGAAGGCGCCTTCATCAAGCTTTAAGGCACCTCCATGTTGAGGGCACCTTCATGCTTCATGAAGGCACCTTCAAGCTGGTTTTCCAGCTTGTGCTTCTTTTCCAGCTCCATTGCGTTGGGTTCCGATGCTCCGATAGTTTGGGTGATTCGGCCAACCGAAATAGGACTCACTCGAACCCAATTTTCGACCTTCCTCGAGCAGGCTTCCGTTCGGCTTCTCGTCCCTCGAATGCCGCGCATGTTCTTCTCATCCACCGGAGTACTCTTCCGCAGCTCTCTCGTCCTTCGGACGCACCGAGCCTGTCGGCTCCCTTCTCGTGTCGTCCTTCTCGCTAGCTGCATCTTCCGCTCAACTTCCTGCGCTCCTAAGCTCCTGCACACTCAAACACAGGGATCAAACATAGAGCAGGACCTAACCAACTTGGTTGATCACATCAAAACACCCATGGGGTCCAACAGAATCAGTGTCAAATCTCAACAAAGATGTAAGGGAGCTGGTTCGGTCGACCGAACCTGGGGATCGGTCGACCGAATGTCGACGACTTCTATAAAAGAGAGCTTAAGGTCCGAGGCTGAAATAAGGATTCTGATCGATTCGAAGTTCAACTCTGCACAAGCTACTCGTGCTACAAATCTTCTACACATCTTCAAGCAAGCTACTCCATTCGACCGACCGAGCTTCATCTTATACTCATGTCAGTATAATTATTTAAAGCTTGCATTGTATTTGATTTAAAAGAAGATAGTAGTCTGTTACTATCTTATATTTGCATTTGTACGATCTGTTTCTTTCCGAAGATTTCGGAAAGAAGGTTTTTAGTGGAGTCTCTTGGTGCGGTCAAAGATCGCAGGTCTTGGAGTAGGAGTTGACCTAGACTTCGAACCAAGTAATCGAACTGAGTCTTTTACTTTCCGCTGTATATTTTGATTATCTTTAAAATATGGAAAGAAAAGTTTTTTTAAAGCGTTATATTCACCCCCCCCCCCTCCTCTATCGCACTCGTTCGATCCTATAAGTTGCTCCTCCCTTATCATCATCATGTGTCATCCTAGCATATGACCTCTTTTTGGCCTTGGAGAGACTAGATTAGTATCCTAAACCTTATCTATCATTATTGGGTTTTTGACTACCCTAAATATTATATAAACCTATAGATTCGATCTTGAATCTTTCTATGGTTTTCTCCAAACTATCAAGCTTTACCTTCAAAGCTTGATTCTCCTTTTCTAGATTCCTAATTTTAGACTCTTGTTGTCCACCTTGGACATTTCTAGACCTACCTATCTTTCTAGACATGTGCCTCCCCTTTTTGGGATTGCCTAGATTCTCCATTACCTTCTTCTCCTTAGGTAATGAGAATCTAACTTGTTTAGGTCTATCATGCATAGGCACCTTATGGTTAATTCCAAAATTTACTCTACTTCTATCATGATATCTAAAGCCAAAAATTTTCATTACTATATGATGATAATCATTATCAATCCTAGCATGCATGGGAAACTAACAATTTAAATTACAATTCAAATTAGAGTATACCTTCATTACCCTTGAAACTCCCCCTTAACTTGAGTTTTTCTACTTCTCTCATTTCTTCAAATGCGCTAGCTTCTTGATTTTTCTCTTCTTAGAACACTTGGTGTGGTAGTGACCTTTCTCTCCGCACGTGAAGCACACAATGTACATTCTCCTCCTTTCAGCTTCTTCACCCCTACAACCCATATTAGTATCTAAAACAACTTGAGTGAGTTTAGAATTTACCTTCTTCTTATCCATTGGACACCTATTCTTGTAGTATCCCTTATCATTGCAATCAAAGCAAATGATGTGATCCTTTGACTTGACTTCAATGGAGATGCTTGTAATATTGATTTACAAGAATTCCTCTTCACTTATCTTGGATTCTTCTTCAACTCTTGAAGATGTAGATGACACTTCCTCATCTTTCTTCTCCTCGGAAGTTGAACACATGTCAACTTATGGTTGCTCCTCCACTTGAGCCTCTATGTCCCTTTCCCTAGACTTTTCTTCTTCGTATGTAGGCTTAGGTTCTTCACCTAGAACCATGTTTACCTTGCTCCACAAATCATGGGCGCTCTTGTATTCACCTACATGACTTATCATGCCATTAGGAAAAATGTCAATAAAAAATGATATTACCTTTTTATTTGCCTTTGTCATGAGCTTTGCTCCTTGGTCCAATAATGTGGTCGGAGACTCTTCCCTTTCTTGTCTCTTGGAACTTCAAATGGCTCCTCGACAACCATCATGGTGTCCCAATCCATCTCAAAGAAAGACTCCATGTTCACCATCCAAAAGATAATATCCCATAGATTTCCCCCTCTATACTTTGGAGGAACAATCAAGCCGGTCATCCTTAGCTTCCTCGGCAATTAGTCCGATAGAGAGCAACCTTGTTCTGATACTACTTGTTGAGGATCATGGTCTGGCTAGAAGGGGGGTTGAATAGATGATCACCGCAAGTTGTTAACTTCCTACAATGTTAGCACATCGAAAAAACAAAACAATAAGTAGAAAGATAATCTAAAGCCAAGAAGAGCAAGCAAACCACAACACATTCGTTTAACGTGGTTCAGAGATAAAGCTCCTACTCCATGATGTGTTTGTAAGGTAGACTATCCATGTGATCTTCGATGGATCAAGCCTCGGAAGTCTGGCTAGTACGAACTCCTTCTTAGTGGAGTAAACCTCGCATAACCTTGATCAATACACTGCACACCAATCACCGCTCAAGGTAGACTACTAATAAGGGGCTTCCACTCATGTTTTGTCAGCCATAACCAAGCTCCAAGAGCTTGGTTATATAGGCCACAAGTGTAGGTCCCTTGGTCGATTGGCTAGAGGGGGGTGAATAACCTGCACAAAAATAAACGCAACCTTTCTCGATCTTTTATAGCTTAGTTAAATAAAATACTTGCATAAAAAGAATTAAGAAATTAAATAAAGAAAAAGAGGCACAATTGATTTACTTGGTTACAACCAGGGAGGTTATTAATCCAAGGAAGTTAATAGCTCACTAAAGTCTCCTTCGGGCGGAGAAGCCTCTTACAGCAGTCACAATTCAAAAATAGAAAGCTAAACTCAAACAAAACTAATCACAAGTGTTGTTTCTCTAATTTCTTATTGTATTTAGCTTCTGGGACCATAGCTGTATTTATAGCCTTGGTCGGGGCGCTTGGAAGGGTTTTAAGCATCTAGAGGGGGATAAAACTTTATTCCCATCGCTACGGATCACGTCAAACGTGATCTGGATAAAGATCTTGATCTGGGCGCCCGGACCAAGAAGGTCAACAGCCTGTTGACTTTCAGTCCTGCCCTAGTTCCGCTCGCCTTGGTCTGGGTCTTCCGCTCTAGCTCCACTCTCTTGGATGATCTCGGCTATTCGAAATAGGGTTCACCTTAACCCAACTTCTGGCCTTTGAACAAGATTTTGCTTCGTCTTCTCGTCCTTCGGAAACGTCGTGCACCTCCTTCTCATCCGCCTGCGTACTCTTCCACAACACCTCGTTCCTAGACCGCACCGAGCCCGTCAGCTCTCTCTCATGTCGTTCTTCTCGCTAGTTGCGTCTTTTGCTCGACTTCCTGTGCTCCTGAGTTCCTGCACACTTAAACACAGGGTTAAAAACTAACATGACATAACCTAACTTGGTTGATCACATCAAAACTACCTTGGGGTACTAACAATCTCTCTCTTTTTTATGAGAGCAATCCAAGTTAAGTTAGGGCAAACTAAAAAGTAATTTGTAACTATTCAACAAAGTGCAAAAGAAATTTTCAAAATATTCAATTACTACCTCTCCCTAGACTTAATCTTCATTTCTCCCCCTTTCATCACATAAAAATGGGGTACTTAAAGATAACTTTGGAAAATCATAAAACAAGAGTCTAAGGGTAAAAAAAATAAAAGTTTAATCCCAAATAAACTTTTTGTTAAAAAAAACTTCTAAGTGTTAAAAAAAATTACAAGACAAATAATAAAAAAAAAATAAGTTTTTCCTACATATTAGTGATGTTTTTAAAAAAAAATTGACAAACATTGAAAGTATTTTAATTAATAACTTATCAGTTAATCAATTAAATATTTATTTCATTAATTGGCTTCTAGGATATAACGAGACACTAGGCATTCTTGGTTATTGGAGCAACAACCACTTTCTAGATAAAATCTCTTAAAGAAATTTAAACATTTAATTTTCTCTCTGAAAGCCCTATTAAAAAAAATCAATTTAATTTATGCAAGATTTTGAAACCCAATATAGATTCCTTCCAACTGGGTTAATCAGAAATTTCTTAGGGATATATTTTGTTGATAATTTTCTAATTTGGCCCCTATGATATCTAAGATGTCACCTAAGTCCATTATAATTTCGAGTTTGTTGAACATTTGAGCATGCATTATTTTTCAAGTTTTCTACTTCTGTTCTCAATTTATCATTTTCCTATTTCAATTTATCAAAATCTTCTAATAAATAAGATTTATCTAAAATTAATTTTAACTCTTTATTTTCTTTTTCCAACATGCAATAGTTTTTTGATAATACTTTAACAAACTTGAATAATTTATCAGGAGGAAGAGGTCGTACCTGACTTACCTCGTCGATCCCGTTATCCGTAGCTCCTCTTGAAGTGATGCTTTCTTTCGATGTCGCTCCCCCTTCATAGATGCTTTCGATGCTCATTTTGGACGAGCTTGCTTCATTTTCGTCTTCTTTATGACTTGTCACTATCGCAAGAAAGCATGAATTATGGGGTAGAGAAGATGCTCCTAGGAACCCAATACCTATTAGAGCTCATTGGGTTCACTAAATATTCACTAGGGATAACTTCCCTAGCAACCCTCCTAATGACCCTCTTAGGCTTTAAAGCCTTGGTCATTTGGGTCTCATCAAGGTCAACTATAGGGGTGACTCCCCTTGTGACCTTGGTAATGGTCTTCCTAGCCCTAGGTTTTGTTCCATAATCGAATGAAACATTATGATAAGTGGGCTTGACCAATTGGGACTTAGGTTTGTGACCCAAACCTTTCTTGTCCTTGGACTTGGGTTTTTGACCCTTAGACCCTAGAGTCAAATCCTTAAGAGCCTTTTCTAGAGAGTCAAGTCTTGACCTCAAGACTTGATTTTCTTTCTCTAATACCTCAAGTTTTGATTTATCATTTTTCTTTGAGGTATTCCTAGGCATGTGTCTAGATGATTTGGGATTTCTATCTAGATTTTCCTTAGCCTTAGATGAGTTAATTCTAGGGTTAGCATTTCTAGAATTGTTCTTATCTAGGCTAACATGCTTGGCTCCTAAGCACATGTATCGATTTTTAGTGTTAACATGCTTATCATTATTGACAATGGCAATAAGACTACTAGCATGCATCCTACTAGAATTGCAAGAATGAGCTTTAAATGTTACCTTAGGGTTTGCCTTAGCTCCCCCTTTACACGTGTTTGGCCTCTTGTCCTTGTGAGGTTGCCTCCCCCTTAGACATTGACTCCTATAGTGTCCCTGTTGCTTGCATTGGAAGCACACCACGTGCTTCTTGCTCTTGCATGTCGGGACTCCGGCTTCCTTGACCTTTGGTGCCGGTGGAGTCTTTCTAACCCTCTTTGGACACTTACTCTTGTAGTGCCCAAACTTCCTACACTCAAAACACATTATGTGTAATTTGCTTGAAATCACAGTGTTTGAGTTACCTAGGGTTGTGGATGTAGATGAGCTTTCTTCTTCATCCCTTCCGGAGGTAGATGCCTCTTCTTGCTCCGATCTTGAACAAGAGCTCTCCTCCTCTTCTTCCTTGGATGTTGAGTAGCCCTCAACTCCCAATTCGCTTCCTCCATGATGTGAGCTACTTGGCTCACTAGGCTCCTCTTCATGGAATTTTGCCAAATTGTTCCACAATTCCTTGGCGTTGTTGTACCTATCTATCTTACACAAAACATTATTAGGTAAAGCAAATTCAATAATTTTTGTTACCTCGTCATTGATTTCGGATTGTCGGATTTGCTCTTTCGTCCACTCCTTCTTCTTGATAGGTTTTCCTTCCTCATCCATCGGAGGGGAAAACCCTTCTTGTACACAAAACCAATTTAACATATTAGTCCTAAGAAAATACATCATCCTTACCTTCCAATATGTGAAGTTGTCGTGAGACTCGTAGAAGGGTTGAATCGTGACATCTTCTCCATAGAGATCCATCTCTAGCCCCTGCTCCCCCGGGTGTTGATCCGTCGAAGAGCGGCCTCGCTCTGATACCACTTGTTGGAATCGTTCAGACTCGGCCAGAGAGGGGTGTGAATAGCCCCAAATTCTCGCTTCTTCCTACGCTTAGGGTTAGTCGCAGCGGAAATACAAGGAAGAAACTAAGGAGAAGAAAAACAAACCGATGTAACGAGGTTCGGAGATGAACTCCTACTCCTCGGCGTGTCCGTAAGGTGGACGAAGCCTACCAATCCGTCGGTGGATGAGTCCCCGGAGAACCGGCTAAATATGAACTCCTTATGGGTGGAGAAACCTCGCCACAACTACTTCTTGCAACAGCAAGATAAGGAGTACAAATACAAGAGAAGCAAGAAGTAAATACACAGCAAATGTAAATAACCCTTGCCTTCTTGTCGACTGTTGAAGAAGCAACAGCTTCTCAGACGCCAACCACAGCAGCAGCTCAGTCGGAGTCCCAGCCGAAGGAAGAAGCTCACGCGAAGCTTGCGAAGAAGAGCTCAACAAAGCTCAAGCACCAGAACAGCAGCTCTGTAGCAGAAGAGAAGAGGAAGAAGCGATTACACAGAAGATGCCCTCGTCTCCTTTATACCTGCGAAGAAGAAACAGCGAAGAAACTAGCCGTTGCGTTGCAACGACTAGAACCCTGATCGGTATGAGCCTGATCGGTCCCCTGACCGATATCGGTCTCGCTATAGTTCGATCGGTCGTGGACCGATCGATCCATCGGTCCATAACGGATCCAACTACTTGAAGCTCTAACGACCTTCCTTGCTGATGTACATATGCTCGGAGGGGAAACTGAACCTCCCATCTGAGCTACAGACCTGCCGATCGATCCGCAGATCGATCGAAGCTATCGGGCATTCGGTTCCCAACTGGATCGGTCACCAGACCGATCAGATAACTAGTGACTTGGTTTTTGCCCAAACCAAGTCCCAAGCCTTCCAAACCAACATTCGGTCAACCTCGACCTGTTGGTACTTCATTCCTAGCATCTGGTCACTCCCTTGACCTGCTAGAATTCCCCGCCAAGTGTCCGGTCAATCCCTTTGACCTACTTGGACTTTCCTCAACACCAGATGTCCGATCATCCCTGATCCATCTGGATTTTCCCTTGCCTGGCTTCACTCACCCGGACTTCCACACTGCCTAACATCCCAGTTAGGACTTTCTCACTGCCTGGCTTCACTCACCAGGACTTTCCAACTGCCTAACATCCCAGTTAGGACTTTCCCACTGCCTGGCTTCACTCACCAGGACTTTCCACACTGCCTAACATCCCAGTTAGGACTTTCCCACTGTCTGGCTTCACTCACCAGGACTTTCCACCTGCCTAACATCCCAGTTAGGACTTTCCCTCGTGCCAAGATCCCTGCTTGGACTTCTCCGTGCCAAGTCTCCATACTTGGACTTTTCCAGTGCCAAGTCTCCATACTTGGACTTTTCGCGTGCCAAGCTCCCTGCTTGGACTTTTCCAGTGCCAAGTTCCCTGCTTGGACTTTTTCCGTTGCAAAGTCTCCATACTTGGACTCTTTCCCGAATCAGGTCAACCAGGTCAACCTTGACCTACGTTGCACCAATAATCTCCCAAACATTTGTCCCATATCAAGAATACAACTCTTCCACGAGTGTCAAACATCAAAATACAACTCAACTAGGTCAACCTTGACCTAAGGTTGCACCAACAATCTTCCTAAGTCAAACATCAAAATACAACTCGAGTCAGGTCAACCAGGTCAACCTTGACCTAAGGTTGCACCAACACGTACCTTAGTGAATCTCGGTTGTTTACCTCTTCTCCAAGATTCGTGAGTCCGGTGATGAGCTCCTTGATCCTTGATTGAAGGTGTGCAACAGTTTCGCCTTCCTTTAATCAAAGGTTGTTGATCTGGTTTCTAAGCAGATCCTGTCTCGCGAGTTTCGCCTCCGAGGTTCCTTCGTGTAGTTTCAGGAATTTCTCCCAAAGCTCCTTGGCAGACTCGTAGACTCTTATTCGATTGGCTTCTTGTGGCGGTAATACGCTCAGCAGATGGAATTCTACTTTCTTGTTTTCCACGAAGTCGGCTTGCTTCTTCTTCATTCATTGGTATTTTTCTTTACCTTCAAGTGCTATAGAACCTAATTTCATTATTAAAAGTAATTCAAAATTAGTTTTAAAGAATATCTCCATTTTCTTTTTCCAGCTGGCGAATTCCTCCTCGAATTTTAGTGGGTAGATGCTCGGTCCAGCCATCTCGTGTGCTTCATTCGATAGTTAGTCTTCCTGAAACTGTTGGACTCTTATACCACTTGTAGGTCCCTTGGGCGATCAACTAGAGGGGGGTGAATAGCCTGCACAAAAACAAACACAACCTTTCTCAATCTTTTATAGCTTAGTTAAATAAAACACTTGCATAAAAAGAATTAAGAAATTAAATAAAGAAAAAGAGGTACAATCGATTTACTTGGTTACAACCAGGAAGGTTGTTAATCCAAGGAAGACAATAGCTCACTAAAGTCTACTTCGGACGGAGAAGCCTCTTACAGCAGTCACAGCTCAAAAATAGAAAGCTAAACTCAAACAGAACTAGTCACAAGTGTGGTTTCTCTAATTTCTTGTTATATTTAGCTTCTGGGATTAAGGCTATATTTATAGCCCTGGTCAGGGCGTCTGGAAGGGTTCCAGGCACCTGGAGGGGATAAAACTTTATACTCATCACTACGGATCATGTCAAACGTGATCCAGATAAAGATCCTGGTCTGGGAGCCTGGAAGGGTTCCGAGCTCCCGGAATCCGGTGAGTCCGGGCGCCCAAACCAAGAAGGTCAACAGCTTATTGACTTTCGGTCCCAGTCTTCTGCTCGGGTTCCGCTCACCTTGGTCTGGGTCTTTTGCTCCGGCTCCGCTCGCTTAGGTGATATCAGTCATCTGGAATAGGGCTCAACCGAACCCAACTTCCGACCGGAAACGTCGCGTGCCTCCTTCTCGTCCGCTCGCATACTCTTCCGCAGCAGCTCATCCCTCGAACGCACGGAGCCCGTCGGCTCTCTCCCATGTCGTTCTTCTTGCTAGCTGCATCTTTTGCTCGACTTCCTGTGCTCCTAAGTTCCTGTACACTTAGACACAGGGTTAAAAACCAACAAGACATAATCTAACTTGATTGATCACATCAAAATTATCTTGGGGGTACTAATAACAAGCTGGACATTCTAGCTCATTTTTCGCCTACTAGTCGACTGGTCTACTTACCAGTCGACTGATGCCACTGTTGGACACAGCTAACGACACTCTACAGAATTCGTGATTCTGTCAACGACTATCTACTAGTCGACCGCTATCCTTACCAGTTGACTAATTTTCATAGCCAAAGGCACAGAAACATTCTATACCTTGGACCAGTCGATTGACCTTCATACTAGTCGACTGGTAAACTCTAACACTAGGGTTGTTATCCCAAGTACAATCACTCATGCACTTTGTAGAATTGAGACGTGTTAGAGGGGGTGAATAGCACTCGTGACTATTTTTCATTTTTCGCAATGCACAGAATGAAACGTAGTGGAAAATAGAAAACAAAATCGTAAACACAAGTAGGATTTACTTGGTTCGAAGCCTATGATGCCTCCTATTCCAAGGCCCGCGATCATTGATCACTTTCGTTGTGTAACCACTATAGATTTGGAAAGTTACAAGAATGATTACACTTTGAATATAAGTAACTTAATAAAAATAATAATACCAATGACTTGGAAAGATGGATCTTTTGCATAGTCATCGTCGGTGTAGAGTTACAGCGTCATAGAGATCTTTTCAGAGCAATGCGCAGAAGCTGAAGATGCTTGGAATTTGTTATCGAAGTGCTTGGTCGAGGTCTCCTTTTATAGCCGAGTTGAGTCTGATCCAGATCCACTAATCTCAAGATCATGTTTGACTCAACGCTGATCGATTGACTGATCCTGCCTGAATCGGTCCATCTTCCCATCCAGATTTCGCCACTTCGGATGAGTCTTTGTTCAGTCGACCAATCCCACCATTCAGTCAACCAATCCGGAGGTTCGATCGATCGAACAAGGTAAAAATTTGAACCTGTACAATTGTTAGTTTCCCGTAAAATAGAGTTAGAATAAAAGGCAAATAACATGTAAAGATAAGTTTTGACAGTCTTTGGACTGTCCGGTCCTGACTTTGAGTTTCGCTAAAACTCTAGGTTAGACCGACGCCTACTGTTCCCTCTTCGAGAAACATATCCTCACCTACTTTTCAGGAGAGTTTACCTTTTGCCAGACTGATCCTCCAAACTGTCTGAACTTTTGTTCAGCATCTGAGACTTCAGGACTTTTTCGGTGGATATTTGATCTCCGACCCGTCCAGTCTTTCACTTGGTGTTTTTGACCCTCAGGATTTTTCACCTAGAGTCCTCTACTACAGGATTTCGCCTGACATTCTCGACCTACCAAGACTTTGTCCGGTCCCCCAGACCAGGACTTTGTTATCTAACCGCAGCTAAAATTTTCCACAACTTAGGGTTACCACCTCCTAGAACCTAGGGTTACCTCCCCTTAGAGTTTTCCATCTGCCTATAATCCACTAGGACATTTGCCTAAGAACACTTAGGATTTTCTTGCAAGCTCAGTTATTACTGAGCATTACAATGATACACTATCATGCATATCACTGCACATTACTGTGCATTTATGGCATCTGGCATGCCCTTTTTCAAAAAGGATAAGGTCCAATGGAAAGCATAGCAGTATGACGTTAGCTAGGTTTAGGAAGTTGATTGGACAACTAAAGATTAAAGAGGTCCAAGTAATCGGTCTTGGGTCTTCTTCGACTAGACTTGAAAGGAGACTTGTGATATGGTGAATAGGGAAGGGCGCTTAAGAGGGGGCCCATGGATTAATGAGCCAAAATAGGTGGCGATCAAAGTCCCATACAAGTCAAAGCCTGTGCAACTCGCCTGGTGGAATCTTCCACCAAACCGACCAGCCGGGGCCAATATGACCTATTCCCTAGGACCCCGCTCCCCACTTGGCTGATCATAGGACTCTGCTCTCTATTTTTTTCCCGATTGGCTAATGTCGATCCAACAAGCTCTCAAAGGACCCCACTCCCCAGCTCTGCCAGACAGTCAGAGGGCTTTGCTCCTCGTTCTCTCTCGATCGGCTAACGCCAATCAGACAGACTCTCAAGGAGCCCCACTCCTCGACTCTTTCAAACACTTGCAGGGCTCTGTTTTCTGTTCTCTCCTGATCAGCTAATGTCGATCAAACAGGCTCTTAAGGGGCTCCACTCTCCAGCTCTGCCAGACACTATGGGGCACTGCTCATCGTTCTCTTCCAATCTGCTAACCCCGATCAGACAGGCTCTTAACGAGCCCCACTCCCCATCTCTTACGGACACTCACGGAGCTCTACCCCCCCCCCCCCCCCGTTCTCTCCTGATCGAGTAACGTCAGTCGGACAAGCTCTCAAGGGACCCCACTCCCCGGCTCTACTAGACATTCATGGGACTCTGCTCTCCGTTCTCTCTCGATTAGCTATAGCCAATCGGGTAGGCTCTCAAGGGGACAGCGTTGTAGTTTGCCAGTTGCCTATAAGGCTCCACTCTCTCTTGGGATACTATCACAACTCATTTAGGTCTCATGAGAAAGTGGACTTCTTATGCTAGGCCCATCTTCTAACTAGAAGCTCAATGGGCCTCTCGACCCATGATCCCATTTTGCAATTAATACAGCATATGGTTTGTCAAAGAATCAAAAGATCGTATCAATATATAGATACACAATACGCCCTTCCCATACTCATGATGTAATTACTGGATACGGTAGAATATATCATAGCGTTGGGATAGGTTGTCTAGCAGTGAGATGATGTCTCATTAAATGCAGGGATTGTGAAAAACATTATAAAATGGGGTCCTTCTCTGCTGGTACAAGTATACGTGCGCACACACACAGTCTTATACTTTTTTCTATTACGCCACTACTTTGTTCCCTCTATTTCTGACTTGATGGTCGGAGTAGCTGTACTAGGGAGCCCACCTTGGCCGACTTATTGATGGTTTCCCTTCTCCCTTTGATGGTATTTATAGGTGATTCCCGGAGTTCTTTAGTCGAACTCTTACTCCCAGTGAACCTCCATGCCAGTTCACCGATGGTCCACGACTCACTGCTTTACGACGGAATCAACAACTTGTGCATATTCAAAAATTTATTTTTAGAATATTTGTCTCATTAAGAATTTAAACCTTGATTCCTCTGAGTATATTTACTACAGCATCACAAATGCGAGGACACAAGAGATATGTCTTCGTTCTCATTTGTAAGAAGGGGAAAAAACATGGTTTTGAAGCATAACAATACAAGTAGAGAGTGCATCTACTTGAATCTAATAAACTCCAAGTTTCTTTTTGGTTGATCAATAATACTCTTCAGTGGTGGAGTTGGACCGTGCAGCAGGGATGAAAGAATCTTCCGAACAGTTTCTATGAAGAGTCCCTTTCGATATCGCATCGAGTTTGACCGAAGTTCATGAAATCTACCGATACTATTGTTCTGCCTCCAAGTGCGCCACACTCACACTCACACTCACACTCGGAGAACATCTTTAATTGTTTGTAGAATCTACCAAGCATGAGTGAAAACACTAGATACCATGGAGGCATGGCCTGGTGGGTGGGTGGGACATGGATGCCAAATGAATACAGATTCTACACCATCGGAGCTCTTTAATTTAGTATGATATTGAGGTGAGTGGGTCTAAAAGGAGCACGCAAAACTTGGATGCTTTGACAATGTGTAGATGCGGAATGATTGAAGATATGAAGATAGTGGACTATACCCTTTACTGCGAGACCATGAACACCGTTCACTCTCCTATCAACTCAAGAGTGCCCTTTGTTTTGTTTTTTTCCTTTATTTTTTTTCCTCACCTATCGACTGACATAGTTAGTTAATCCAAGAACATTATTGCCAATAGATTTGGAATCAATTCCTAACATATATGGAATGCTCCGCTGGTTGTCTACATCCCTCCTTATATGTGCTGCTATTGTTGAATAAAATCCCCTATGATTATCTCCATTCCAGACAGTGGGAGGCCATCGAGGTGATAGTTTTACCTTTTGCAACCAAAGAGTGCCCTTTTTTATTATTGTAATATTTGATTATTGCAATAGATTATGGGGTTGATTTTCGATGTGTGCAAAATACATCATGGGTCATCTGTCCTCATGCAAAGGATCACTGTACTAGATGAAATCTCCTGTGATTTACCTCCTGTCTAGATCACATGGTACAATCCTGGAAGGACCCCGGGACAAGAGGTATTACCTTTTGCTACAAGAGTATCTTTTTTTTTATTAGCTCGAACGACGAGGTTCATTCCCACACAGCAAAGATTCAAATCTCATATTAGACATTTCTGAATGTCCATGAAGTTCGAACCATTGGTGACACTGGGTCCTCTCCATGGCTCACCTGCTCTTCCCAAATTTATTTGATGGGTGGTTCGTAGGGTCTAACCATCTACCTCCAAAATTAGTCTGATTGCAAGAATTAGATATTAGATTACCAAAAAATTGTCTTTTATTTATAATTGTATCATAGTGTCAAGTGTGATGTAATAAAATATTAAAGAAATAAACAAGAATATCAAAATTTAAATTTCAATATAATAATAACAACTAAGTTTATCCCACTAAGTGAAGTTGGCTATATAGATTCTTTTATATTTAAATTAATTTTATTTTAAGTCTTTTTTGACATTCTTTTTCCTCATATGTATATTTATCATAGTTTTATATCATTTAATTAAAGTATTTATTGATCGTCTAAGTATATATTTGTATCATCTTAAACGGGTCTCCCATAGTGCGCACGTCTAGAGACGGATGCATTCAAGGGTTATATTAGGTTGTTGCACAACACTTTTTTTAATTATATGTTAAGTAATGAAATTTTTTAATAAAATAAATAAATAAATAAATCAGTCATGAACTGAAAGTGCTAAATTAAAATTGAATTGAGATCAAATAAAATTCATCGAATAAGTGCATAGATAAAGAATATGTTGATCTAAATCAGAGTTAATTTAAACTTGATTTGACAAAGTTACTGATGCGGCGATAAGGAGGAGCTTACTTGGTACGGGTTAATTGTCACGGTATAGGTCAAAGTTAAGGCAGTCAACACCATGCCTAAAGCTAGGCCAACCCGTGCGAGAAGTGGTTACAGCAGTCGATCGGAGGAACCACTGTCCGGTCGACCATTTGGATGAACCAGTGTCCGGTCAGCCTGGTCGGTAGGAGAGTGGACCGAGCGAGCCACCCGTCCGGCTTGGGACATGACATTGGCATTGTACATATTAATAATGAACCGATAAAATAATAAAAGAGGAAAAGACGGATACTTAATAGGGGAAGAGGAAATAAAAGAGAGCACTTCATCTATCACTGAATGTGAAGAAGTCAAGACAAAGATGTCTTCTGTCGATAATTAATATCATTAAATAAGGGAAGATGGAGGGTCACTAAGAAAGTTATAAAAAGTATGCTAGGTATGAAGAAATGCAAGATTGATCTCTATCTCTATTATTTTCGATTTCTCTTTCTATTATTATTTCTAACTTGAACGTTGAAGGGTCAACGACAGGGACCCCTTCCCTGATTTAGTTTGTTTTGTAGAGAGGAGAGAGGTCTTCATCTAGTCAATAGAGCCACCACATCTCTAACTTTTCAGCTTCATGTTTTCGGATAGGATAAATTACGATGAATTAAATTTAATTAGATTAAATTGATACGATTTAAAACGAGTTATAGAACTTTTGGAAAAAAAAAAATCTATTTATTGTCTGCTCTATTTGCTTTTCATTCTCTTTCACGCCTATGCTTCCACACACCACTTCTTCTTCTTCCTTCTCTTATTTTTTTCTTATCAATGATATAGCTTAGTCATTTTTCTCTTCTTCTCCAACGGCAACAGCAGTTTTTTTTTTTTATTCTTCCTGTTCTCAAGAATACTAGCTCTCCTTCTTCCCTTCCTTTTATTTTATTTTTAGCCTACCAATAACAATCTTAGTCCTTCTTTCTCATGATAATATCAACCCTTGAATTTTGGTTTTTCTCGTCATCGGAGCTATCCTTGTTTTGCCTTTTCTGATCGTCGGAGCTATCTGAGACCTAAGAAAAGAGGATAAAACTGATTCTTATAGTTAAACCAAATTGATTAACTATTATTTTTAGACGACATTTCGTGATAAAATGAAAGATGACTTTTTTGAAAATTATTAGACACTTTATATTGAATAAGATTTAGTTAAGGATATAAATGTAGAATTTATTATAAATGAATTTTAAGTTTTATATTGAACAAGATTTAACTAAAGATATAAATATTTGAGTTCGGTTTGAATTTAATAATTTTAAATACAAATTAAATATTTTTGAACCGGCTCGAAAAGTTCACGAACAACCTTATTTTTTTGCACTCCTAATTCAAATCCTCTCCTAACTCTAATTTTTGGATCCATTTTTATATGCATTCATCTTAATATTTTCATTTTCTACTCATATTTTTAAATCATAATCCAACATTCAACTAATATAATAGGTGTAATCATAATTTTATAAAATTTTCTTTTAAGTTGAATTACTTTATCATCACAAATAACACTTGACATACTTCTCAATTTTAATCATCTCAATTATATTCTATATAAGAAATTTATCAAATTCTCCATATTTTTTTAAATTAATCCTAAATACTTAAAACTCTATCCTAATTTAACTATTTTTGTAGTTTTGTAGTGAAACCCCCCTTCGAACCCACAAACCAAACCTCATTAGAGATTTTATGCCGTCGATTTGTGGGCAGTCGATGCCTCCCTGTCCCGGCCTGTTCTTATTCCACTCCACCATGCGACGACAAGAACTCCTGCTGCATGTCACCAAGGCACTAACGACGGTTGGGAGCTAAGGAAGCAACTGGTTCCCACAATCTCAGTGGGAGAGTAGAAAATTGCTTGCTAGATTCTACGTTGAGATCCCATCGCCTCTCCGTCCAAGGATTTTTGCGGTTACGTCGGCCTGGTCGCCCACTGTGATAAAAAAGGCGAAATCCGACCCAAGGTCATCACAGAACAGGTAAATCATAGCATTCAAACGGGCATATGATGGACAAAGTGTAATACGAGGATAAAAAATTTATTCCTCAGCTGTCTCGAGGATTGACCTTGCCGTCTCATTGTGGCAAGTTCCGCCATGTACTAATCCGGATGATCCACATGGTCAATGGTCTTTGTAGCAAAAGATGAAACCCTCGCCCCCATGGCCTCCATCGACCGGACCCACGTTCATTGTGAGGGAGGTAAATCGCAGTACCCGAGCTAACATGGGACAGACCGGGTGAGATACAGGGATAGGGGATTTATTCCCCCGTTGCCACTGAATTTCGACCCGATGACCTCCTTACAATAACTTCCGGCCCATGTCATCTCGGATCACCCACGGGGTCAATGGTCGCCCACGCTCTCGCTGGAGAGAGAGAGAGAGAGCACCAAGGACGGCTGAGGGAGAGCTCCCGGACACTATATAATGCCGGAGAGGGAGAGGCGCAAGGAAGACAGGAGCTAGTTGAAGCAGAGTAGCTAGCTAGCATTGGTTCCATGGCGTCGACTCTGCTGCCGTCTTCCGACGCTACTTCGGAGATCAAGGTGGGAGACGTTCAGGACATCCAGGAGCTGCGGCGCGCGCAGCCGACGGCTATACCCGCTCGGTACATTCGCGACTCGACCGAAAGGCCGGCGGCGGACGCGGTCCTCGCTTCCCTGCGCGTGCCTGTCATCGACTTGTCGAAGCTGGTGCGCGGCGGCAGGAGGCAGAGCCAGGAAGAGATGGCCAGGCTCTGCTCGGCCTGCGAGGAGTGGGGATTCTTCCAGGTGATCAACCATGGCATAGAGGAGGGGTTGCTGGAGAGCATGGAGACTCTGGCGAAGGAGTTCTTCATGCTGCCTCTCGAAGAGAAGGAGAAGTGCCCGATGGCGCCCGGCACGATCCAAGGCTACGGCCACGCCTTCGTCTTCTCCGAGGACCAGAAGCTGGACTGGTGCAACATGCTCGCCCTCGGCGTCGAGCCTGCCTTCATCAGGAAGCCCCATCTCTGGCCTGCAAAACCAGCCTCTTTGAGGTGCTACTCCATTGATCTTTCTCTGTTCTTCCTTAATTCTCCCAAATCCTTCATTTAAGTAGACGATCAGCAATTCTATCTGTTCCAGTGAGACATTGGAGAAGTACTCGAGCCGCATAAGGAGGATGTGCCAAATCTTGCTGATTCTGATAGCGAGGAGCCTCGGGCTGAGCCCCGACTACTTCAACGACATGTTCGGCGAGGCGGTGCAAGCTGTGAGGATGAACTACTACCCGCCGTGCGCAAGGCCGGACCTGGTGCTGGGCCTCAGCCCTCACTCCGACGGCAGCGCGCTCACCGTCCTGCAGCAAGACACGCGCTCTGTCGGCCTGCAGATCCTCAAGGACGGCGCGTGGGTGCCTGTGCATCCCATCGCCAACGCCCTCGTCGTCAACGTTGGCGACAGTATTGAGGTGCTGACCAACGGCAGGTACAAGAGCGTGGAGCACAGAGTGGTCACCGACGAGGAGATGGATAGGCTCTCGGTGGTGACGTTCTATGCCCCGAGCTACGAGGTGGAGCTGGGGCCTGTTCCTGAGCTCGTCGACGACAATCAACCGTGCAGGTACCGGCGGTTCAACCACGGCGAGTACAGCCGCCACTACGTCACAAACAAGTTGCAAGGGAAGAAGACGCTGGAATTCGCGAAGATCCAGACTAGCTACTGACCGAATCTACTGCAATACTTTAACTAGTTGTTACCGCACACAACGTGCCTGCAGATAGAACAGAACAGCAGCTTGAATTGTGACATTTTAGTTGGTGTACTAGAAATTAATGTCTGTCGACAGTATAAATGTACAGGTGCTGGTAAAGTGTAATATAATTAAGTTAATTATCATGTTAATTTTGCATATATAATAATGATAATTATACATATTCTAAGTCAGAGATTCTCCCAGTGGACTATGAGTCAAAGCACGTTAGTGGAGGCTGGCATTGTTGATGTGGCCCATTCGAGTGTGTCAGCGCAAGACTAAAAGAGGAAGCCTGTGAAAATGCGAGAGAAATGTTGAAGAGAGAAAAGGACAAAAGACGATTAGGGCGCTAAGGGTGACAGCCATTAGACAGTATACTTAATATTGTTGGTGGTTATGACACAAGGGTGACAGCGCCGTATACTTAACATGATCGACTCGTTGGCCGGATGTCGTTTTGTGCCGGGTTGTTTGATGCAGGTTCACATATGATGAAGTCTAATATAATCCTTCAAATTTAAAAAAAATATATAATTTTACTCGAAATTTGAAATGATTTTACCGATAATCACGTCTACCATTCAAAAATCTATATTTATTATTATGAAATCATAATCGTCAAATTTTAATCCCAAATTCTACTATTTAAATTCTTCCCAGAACCTTTTTACTATTTTTTTATAATTTTTACTTTTAGGATATTAGAATAATTTTGGTATCTTGGTATTTATAGGAGAGAATTTATCTTGATCCATGTTCTGTTTTGAGTTAAGATCGCTCAGTTATGAACTTTTCTTTTCGAGTAAAGGATTTATTTTCATTTTTTACAAGATTAAAATTAAGATATGTTAATTTTAATTTATTTCCTTTGGGTAAAAGATCTATTTCCTTTATTTATAAGATTTGAAATAAGATCTATTAATTATAATTTCTTTCATTTATTTGAATTTTAGATTAATCTATATTAGAGTCATGTTTAGACGTTCAGAAATTATTCTTTATTCGTAATAAAATTTTTATTGTGATAAAATGCATAGAATAACGTATTTTCTTCATTTTAGATCCTCAATCTTCCTTTCTCGGTAGTCCATAGGATAATCATTATCTTACTCAGTGCCATTATTGGAGGTTGAAGTCAAGTACCAAATTGATTGAATAGATTATCGAGTTTCTAGGTCTCTGAGTCTAAATGGGATATCATTAGACTAAGAATGAGTGCTCAGGCAAGGAGACTGGCTATCCTTCCCGAGTTTGAATGGGACATTATTGGGTGTCAAGTGCTCAAGAGCACGAGGAGATGTCGAGTGCTCGAGAGCGCAAATCTCGAGCGACCTTCCCGAGTTTGAATGAGTTGTCGAACGCCAAGTGCAAATCCCGAGTGACCTTTCCAATCCAAATAGATCATCGGACGCCAAGTGCTCGAGAGATGCCGAGTGCTCAGGAGAGTGGAGTCGGGAGTACTCGGGAAAGGAGATTGACGGGTTAAGGGCATCCACAATGGGAGCTCATTTGGAGCTCCCATGTGGACATGGTGATTAGGGGGGAGCTCCTTCGATTTCTTGGAGAAGCGGTTCCGTGTTTGCGGAGCTGCTCCTTTAAGTTTTTTTTTAATTAAAATGATTCGTTTTTAATATTTGTTCAGAGAAAAAAAATTGAAATTGAACAATGACTAACAAATTAACTGTTGAGCAATGATTAATTTGTTAGTCGTTGTTCAACAATAAAATTTTAATTTTTAAATTTTTTAAAAAAATCTATAAATACATCTTCAATCTCTCATTTTTTTTCATTCATCTTATCATTCTCTTCACTTTCTACTTCTTCCTTTTTCCTTTCATTCTCTATTTGTATTCGAAATGGATCAAAATTTTAATACTTGTTTTACCGATCTTTTGAATTCTTCAAATATGGAAGAAAATATATATTTTCAAAATACTCACATTCCTCTAAATGTCTAGTATCCTCATTTTCTCTCTCACATATAATACCCTTCAAATTTCCAAAATATTTCATATGCTCCATAATATCCTCTAAATTTCCCAAATTCGCAAAGTTCTTAAAAATTTTCAAAGAATCCAAGTAATGTCATCCCAGCTTCATTTGGTATGTATCCACCGTAAGATTAGTCAGCTATAGGTAACAAATTTGGGATGTCTTCTCTGCCTTACTTATTTTCTCCTTCTCAACCATTAGTCATGTTTTCAATGAATCAAGAAAGACTACTATCGACCAATCTATCAGCGATAAAGAATCTCTAACGCCATCAAATGTTCCATCAACTTAGCGGCCACCACACTCATCACAAGAAGAGTGTGAAGTTGAACTGAAGAAAGGTTATTCGAAATGAAGATTTTGATCTTTCGATGAAGACCTGGTCCTTGTGAAGTCATGGGCAACTATCAGTACTAACGTAATCATTGATAATAACCAAAAGGATCAAGCTTGTTGGAAACATATAGTTGATTACTACAAGTTTCAGGCCACTGGACTATGACGAGACGCTATTAGCGACTAAAATCACATTACAATAAGTTTATGCCGATGGTAAATGAATTTTTTACAACTTATAATCATTTTTATACTCATCGTCAAAGTGGTTGGAGTGATGAGAATGTGTTAAAGAACGCACTGAATATGTGGAAAGATAACAACAATAATGAGAACTTTAAGTATATGCATGTGTGGAGAGTTCTCATAGAATATGAGAAATATGCTCTACAATCAGTTATTCATTACTTTAGCAAGAAGGCAAGGACATCCAAATCAGAAGACAACACTTTAATATCAAAATCCAAATACAAGTATTGATGTGGATGACTTTAAAGTCCATATTCGTCTGATAGGGAAAAAGACAACGAAGAGGAAGGATAAATCTAAAGTTAGAGAGGGCGACACAATGTAACAAAATATCGACAAAAAATGACAAGATATTAAAGAATATCAAATGCAAAAAATGGTCTTGCGAAAAGCTGAGATCTTTTACAAGGATTATAAAATTCTTATGAAGGATACTAGTGAAATGATACCAGGACAACTTCATATACATGAGAAAATGGTTGGAAAAATTAAACAGAGACATGACTTGCATAATGTGTTTAACTTTATTTTTATATATTATTATAATTTATCTTTTTATTTGATGTACCGTAATATTTATGTATTTTTTTTAATTATTAATGTTATTCTATGTTAGCCATTTATGGATTTAAATTTTATAAAAATTTAGTTATATATAATGTAAAATATGAATGAGAGCTGAGATATATATATAATGAAAAAGTGTGAGACCATGAAAGAGTTGTTGAGAGGTTTTTTTTGATAGTGGAAAGATGTGAATGATTCTTTACTTTTGACGTGACGTGAATTTGACAACGAGGGAGCTCTCCAAGAGCTCCCACGATTGTGAATACTTTAAGAAGTGAGTCCAGGTGCTCGAGAGTAACTCCGGTCTCTGGATTCCATCAAGATATATTGACATGATAATTTACCAAAAGACGTATTCAAATTTTTAAATTTACCAAAAGGCGCATGCTATTTTATTATTTACCAAATAATACACCTTTTTTATAGTGTTTTCCCTATTCTACCCTCCTGATTACTTTTCTTTTTATTTTCTCTGTCATTTCTCTCTTCTCTTTCTTCCTATGTCTGCAACGTTTCTTCTCTTTCCTCTCCTCTTTTTTTCTCTCTTTTGCACGTTGATTCTACTAAAAACATTTTAACACATTTGAGAAATCGAAATAAACAATGGATAGCATATTTGAACTCCCCGCAACCCTAGAAATCCATAGGAACTGAAATGAGTGCAATCAGAGCTATCTAGGTTCATCAGTGGATTTTGACCAAAACCTACTAATGAACTTAGAGAACTCCAATTGCACTCATTTTAGTTCCTATAGATTTCTGGGGTTGCAAGGAGTTCAAATATACTATCCATTGTTTATTTCAACTTCTCAGAGGTGTTAAAATGTAATAAGAAAGAATAATAAAAAATCTCCACATTGGGTCTGATATGGAATCATCATATCGGGCCCAACGAGGGCCTGATATAGAATGATATTAAGCCCAAGTTGGGTCTGATATAGAATGATATTAAGCCCAAGTTGGGCCTGATATAGAATGATATTAGGTCCAAGTTGAGCCTGATATATAATCATATTAAGCCTAACTTGGAGAATTTTGACGATTTTTTCTTATTACATTTTAACACCTCTGATAAGTCAAAATAAATAATGGATAGTATATTTGAACTCCTTGCAACTCCAGAAATCCACAAGAATTAAAATGAGTGCAATTAGAACTCTCTAGATCCATCGGTGAGTTTTGGTTGAAATTCATTGATGGACTTATATCGCTTAAAATGTTTTTAAAAGAATTGACATGTAAAAGAGAGGAAAAAAGAGGAGAGGAAAGAGAAGAAACATTGCAGGCATAAAAAGAAAGAAATGATAGAGAAAAAAAAATCAAGAGGATAGAATGAGAAAAATATTATAAAAAAAATACATCCTTTGATAAATAATAAAGTAGCAGATGTTTTTTGAGAAATTTAAAAATTGGAATATGTTTTTGATAAATTGTCCATATATATATATGAATGGATGCTTTTTAGAAAATAAAAAAAATGGGGAAAAAGATTTTAAAATGGGTGGTCGGATCGGGTCGGATCGGCTTGCTGGTGGTCGGTCGCGATTATACCTCTTTATAAGATCGGTGCAGGCTGAATGCGGCGGCTGGTGACTCATTTGTCCAACGAACGCGTAATTAGGGATTTTGCGGTGCCAAAAATGGCGGAATCCGAAGAGGCTCTCGGATCTCTCACTGAAGATGAGCGTCGGGCGCTACGCGGTAGCAAATTTGCGCCACTACCTGCGCCGCCGCCTTCTGCTTTCCATTCGCAGCCTAGGTTAGTTGCCCTTCTTTGTCCTCCTGTTTGCTATATATCTCCGGCGATGTCTTCTTTTATTAACGTAGTGTAGAAACTTAATCTAATTTGGTTGAATTAATGAACATTGAAGTGGTCTTTTATCTTTTACAGTATTAAGTGAAAGAAACTCTGGCCAATTCGATCTCTTTAAATCTTGCTTTCGATGAAAAAAAATTAAAGGTGGACCTTGTAGCAATATTGGTTGTCTGTTGTCATCAAGAATCGACCTTTATCCAAATTCTATAATGTTGACTCGGTACTATATGTATTTTATTTGTATTCTTTTGTGTTATCTTAGTATTCATAACAAATGGAAAACGATTCAAAGGGTTTACATATTGGGGAATGCATTTGGTTGGTTTCAAAGCCTCGGCATTTTATTAGAAAGGTAGGGTTATATTATAAACGTTGAAACTGCTGACATTTAATAAGAAATTTCTGTATACCTTATGAAAGAGAATGCCAAATTTCTTAGAAGTAAAGGGAATTAGGTGGATGAAGAAAAGTTGGCGGTAAGTTGCTACCTTGATATTTCCCTTTTTATATTATATTGTTAATTTTTAGATGAAGTAGCAGTGGGAAATCTAGAAGACAATTTCTGCAATTTGTCTACCATGGATAGAAAAATTGATACTTTCAAAGAGAAACAACAAAAATATGTCACTTAAAAAGACAGCATTTAAAAAGATGCTTGACTTTGCCATGATGGTCCATGATGAGGACTATTCTTGATTTGGCAGTAGCAGATGCTAAGACTTGGCTCTTTTGTTTACTTATCCATGTCTAATGTGATGATATATAACTTTCTTGTTACAAATAAAACCTTGCATTAATAGAATCTGAAGCTGTTAGTAATGTATCTATCACTGGCTTCCTCCTAAGAGTTCTAGGTGGCGCTAGGTGCTCATGTTGTCCTCATTGCATAAGGCCCTACAGAGGGTTCTTTGGAATTTAAAATCAAGTGATAGGAACCATAAAAGTACCAAATATGTTATATTTACCGAATAGTTATTTGCAGTTTAAGTGAAAGTTATTAGACTATCTGTTTAAGTACTAGGATTCTGATTGTTGGTATTCAACACTAGGGGTTGGAAAGGGCAATTGAGAACAGTAAGCATTAGGCATATCTAATGCATCACTTTTGATTGAATTTTCATTATTCATAAAGACCTTATCTCATTATCATCTTCATATTTTTTTTAATTGATTAAATTCTGCATCAATTAGTATAATATTGCTTTTGATGATTAGGCATTTTCATGAGAATTACCTAATAAGTATCTTATAAAATATGGAGGTTTAGGAAAAAAACATTACCACACTATTGTATTTGTTATTTTTAAAAGAAACTTGTGTGATCATATGAGTGATTATGATAGAGAAGCTCGTTGTATAAAATTGTTTTCCTTCTCACGGTGAGATATTGTTGCGTTAAATATGAATATACATTGTTCGATTATATACTTGTGTTTTGTGTTGGGTTCTCTTGCTATGTAAAATGATGTATTATTTCTATTGAATTTATTTATGACTTGTTTACTTGTTATTGGTGATTTTTTTTGAATGATCAATATACTTTATTATATATATATATGTTAGTCATTCTTAAAGTTTATATCAATTTAATTAAAATTTTTAATGCCTGCTAGTGCTCTTGCATATCCTTTGCATATTGCTTATGCTCTATGTTGCAAGTTGGCTATATGTCGCCTAAAATTTCTAAAACCGTAACATTTATTTAACCTTCCCTTCCTCTTACAAAGAGGTGACCATAAATGAATTTACCTCAAATTCCAACCATTTTTATTTAATGACTTCAAATAATTCACTAGCTAGGATTTAAAAAGTATTCAGGCAATATAAGGTTATGTGATTACATAGTGCATATATATTATATGGATACATATACAATCTTATTAAATTATTATTGAACATCAATTGCATTTATAAAAGTGTAAGTTATACAATTATTAATAGATTTAAGTAAAATAATAAATCTATCAAAAATTAGACTTGCCACATGATGATTAACAACAATTGATTACTCCATTATACTTATCAATTTATTCTAGTCAAATCTCTTCAAATCTCATTTTATTGATTTTGTGTACTTGTGGGATACAACAAAAATGAATTGTGTTGCAAAAGCACAAATTCTCGAGCAACAAAGAAAGAAAATTATATTAAGCTGAAAATAAATTAATACAAGAGAAACTTAACCGTTTAATAGATCGGGATTATGACTGAATTTTTAAAAAATATGATTGAGTTATGGAAAAACCTTAACAAATCTAAACAATTCTTTAAAAAACTAAATAAATGAACTGGTAAAATGCTTAATGGTATTAAATCAAAAAACTTGAATTGATTAAAACCCTAACTATGCCATTGGCCCCACAAAGAATTCGATTCTATTGTGTAGGGGAGCAAGATGTTCTGCCAAGTCTTCTGTCACTTCATATAAGTGCGAAGTGGACGATTAAGGGTGTCCCCGTGGAAGATAATTTCACACGTCTTGTTGAATGTTAGCAAATAAGTTGGGTCCCATGTTATTATGATACATGTGTCTTCTATATCTAGGAGCCTTTCTAGTGGACTAAGTATCTTTTAGTGCTTCTATAGGGAGTGAGCATCGTCTGCATATCAATTCATTACAATGGTTTTTTAGATGCAAATTTATCTAGGTTTTGCTTGTCTATTTCTATGCTATTATTTTTTTAGTGATGCTTTCTTGGATAACTCTCACATGCCTGATTATTGGGTGACATTATTCTTCATATAGGTTGGCTCACCCGAATGGACCTATGACAACTAACAAAGCTGCTGCTCTAGCAAAATTCCTTGAAAGAAAGCTTCAACAGCCTGATGGTTTAAGCAGTTTGGATCCTAAACATGTGGAACTTGCTGTAAAAAATGCTAAAGAAGTTGCTGTTCCTAGTAAAGGTGAAACTTTGTTACTCTAATTTGTTGTTCGATGAACTGTTCTGTATATTATAAATTTAAGAAACTTCATAGGATCAGTCACCTTGGTATTCTATCATCAATGATAATCTAAAAGTGCTTTTAAGCAAACCACTCTCTTTCTTGTCAAGATTGATCAAAATGCTGATCTTGAATGCGGACCTTGGGGAGGAAACTAGCAAAAAAGAGAAACACCTTGATGGTTTCGAGTGTCCTTTTAAAGCTTAAGTCACATTCAGTGTTCTAAATGGCGGCTGAGGCAGTCGCCTAGGCAGGAGGCGGGCATCAATTACACTGCTTTTGCCGTAGGCGATGTGGTAGGCAGTCAACGTCAACAACTCACTCTAAACAGGTGGAACCGCCGCCGCCGCTACCCGTGAACGCGTTGTTGCTCGGACGCCTTGCCCGAGCCTAACTCGTCTGGAAGCGTCACCCGAGCTCAACGACTCATCCAGAAGCGTTGCCCGGAAGCATCACCCGGGTTAGGGTGAAGCGTCCAGGCTCACACGATAAGCCGAAACAGTGCACAATGGTTTAGGTTTTAACATAGGGTTTAATTGAATAACTTTATATTAATAATTTTAATTATCTCCTAGATATGATTAAGATAATTTAAATAAATTTAATTAAAGCTTAATAAAATTATATATATATATATATATATATAATTAAACCGCCTAGGCATGACCGAGGCAGTAGGCGGTTATTGACCGCCTTGCCACCGCCTATTGCCATTTACAATACTGGTCACATTGCAGGCCAAAATGAAAACTAGTATATTTGAGTTATATGTGAGGATAGGAGCCTCTACTTTATAGTAAATGACTGGTGATATGATTGATTTACTAAAACATACTAATGCCTTTATTTAACATATGAATGCAATGTTGGACCTTACTTTTTTCTTTTTTATTTGAGTGTCTTGAAGCCCCAATTTTTATGTAGTTGAAAATATTTATTAGTGCCCTCTTAGTCCCTAACCTAAATCTTGGGTTTGCCATCATAATTCTTGTGTACATTTTAGTTAGTGTTGATTGTAAATGTTGGCAAAATATGTTGATCATGGAACTTAAGGGCATGGATTGAAATCCGTTGTTTTGCTTAGCACAATTGAAACATTTCCTTCTTCTAGTCAACTGAAACCGGTTCAGTATCAACACAAGTGTAGGATTAAGGAGAGGGAGAAATGAGATTGCCAAGGTTTAGAAAGATGTGGTAGGCTGGTATTGTGGTGGATTTCACGATGACATAATGTTGTTGTGAGTTTGTGGTGCTCTGATTCTTGAGGGCTCACCATTCTAGCTGTTCTCAGTGGCATGGAATTGTTGAGAGTTCATTGTTCTGTTGCAGCACTGAGTATGTACACCAGTGCGGTCTCTAACACAAATGGTGTGGAGTTGGTCAACTAATGGATGTGGTACGTATAGTGGTGACACTTAGAGACATGTGGTGTATTAGCGTATTACCGGTGACATTGAGTAGTGAAATATATGTGTAGGGCTTTGCTATTTATTTAAACACGTATGATTTATACTGTCATGCTAGAAGAACATAAAAGTGCATACTAGAATCATATCGAAACTTAATCATAGTATAGAAATATATTGTTTCGATTAGACATAGGAACTCCGTTAATGGAATGATAACTTAAGGATAGTTTTGTACAGCTCTGATACCCTACACACCCGTTCGGTGGGTATCCTCACAGGTTTGGGCACTTGGGTGCACCCCGGGCGCCCCGATGTGCAAAGAATCATGGCATCCAGGGTGCACTCGGGTACCCTGACCTATGAGGGTAGCCCCGAACGGGTGTTCAGGTAACAAAGTTTTAGTTTTGTAGGCTTCCTCTCATGAAAGGCTTTAGTCACATGTTGATAAGGAGTGGGGAACCTCAACCCTCATGAGGCTTAAGGATATCATTTCCCTTTGGCTTGTATTTTGTCACTAGAGCTTGTTGGAACTCATGGTTTGCAACGTCAAAGTCAATGTTCATAGAATAACATGATGAGAGTGCCATCACCTGTGGTCTCTAATGAGAGGGGCCTTTGGTCATAATGACTAACATGATATGGTCATTGTGCATAAATTAGACTTGACTTTCCAACTTACAAGGTCACTTTGGTGAACAACAATTGTGATGAATGTTGTATCAGTTATATAATTTAATTGTCACATGAGAGATTAAAGAGGGTAGGACAAAGTGAAGGAAAATGAAATCTGGCTGAAGGAGCAATATAGCAAAGTTCAATTCATTGAACACCCTGTTTTTTTCTTGATTTAAACTGTGTACTAGAAATCTAGTCATATAACTAGATAAGAAACCAAACATATATAACCATATCATTTGATATTGATTGCCAGTTTTTTTAATAGCGTGTTATGGTAGTGGAACCCACCTTAGGAACAGGGGCGGACTCAGAAATAGTTTAGGGGAGGGAGGCGCAATTCATATAAAATTACAAAAGTATAATTTATATCAACTAAAAGATGAGCATAAAAGTTAAAACATTATCAGTTCAAATGTGACCTACAATTGACCTTTATAGTCTTTCATTTTTGATAATAATTTATGATACAATCATTTGATAAGTTACTAAATATATCTTTTTCAATATATGCCACCAAAGAGTCATTTAACCATTGATCACCCATTCTGTTGCGAAGTTGATTCTTGACAATCTTCATAGCTGAAAATGCTCTTTCTATTGTGGAAGTTGCAGCTGACAAAATCAAAGTCAATGTTAAAAGCTTGTAAACCAATGGATATGCTACGCCTCTTATATTTTCCACCATTAGTCGAGTAATGCCACTCAATCCCTTTAAATTTGTAAACTTGATATCTGAGCAAACATCTATGATGAAAGTTTGAAGCTGATTTGAGAGTTCCAAAAGGTCAATATTAGAAAAATCTCTTGGATAGAATTCAGCTAATCAAATCAACTTTTAATTGTCAAAAGAAGCAAAAGAATTAGATAGCTTTAAGCTAGGAGTTTCAAAAATAAACTCAACTTGAGTTGACTCGAAAAATATCAGGTTCAGGTTCGGGATTTTTAGGTTTGGTTCAGGCTCGAGTTAGGGGTTTTTAGGATTGTGTTAGGATCGGGTTAATTTGAATTTAGGGTTTAGTGAGTTTTTTTAGTTAAATAAAATTTTATTTTGAAAATTAAAATGCTTTTATGTATATCAATATTAAGGTTAGTATAATAATGATAAAGTATTGAGATAAAAGTGAAGAATTAATGGGAAAATAACAAAAAAAAAGTCTTTTTTAATCAGGTTATTCATGTTGGTTAGGTTAACCGGGTTTGGGTTTAGGGTTTTCGTGTTGTGTTCAGGTTTAGGTTGGGATTTTTTTTTTTTTTTTTTGTAAAATCCTTGCTTCAACTCAACTCGAACCCACTTGACCCACTCGAATTGACACCCCTAATTTAAACATGCAACACAAAGCAACAATTCAGTGTTGGTCTCGTTAAATCAACTATTTAGCTCTTGTAATTGCATATCAATGACGATGTTGAATAATTCAACATGGTAATGATGGAAATTTGTCATATCTTCATTTCTACGTCGTGATCCTCCTCGAGCTATAAATGTATCATCCATATTGGGAACATGAATAAAATGTTTCCCACAAAAATTGGAAGTCGCATCCAACAAAGAACTCCACCTATCACCCCTCCTTGATTAAAGACGTTTAGAAAAATATCAACCAATCTCATAGCATTCTCTATGTCTTGATCTTTCCTTGGCAAAGCTTATGACAACTCATTTGTTATTCCCAATAATAATTGCATCAAATGAAGAGTAATCACAAACTCGAAAGATTTTAGCAAACGAGATGTCTCAAACTTCTTATCTGAAAATAAGCCCTCTTCCACAATTTAATAAGTACATCAACCATAGATGCAAATAATGTAATGAAATCATTTAGAGTTCTATAATGTGATCCCCAACGTGTATCACGAGGATGAGCGAGAGATGTCTCTTGATTCAATCACCATCCACTAAGGATTTCTTCATTTTCTTGACTAGCAATTATTCTAGCAACTTGTGACTTGCGCAAAGTATCTTGTCGCTTACATGAGGCTCCAACCACATTAATAATATCAGAAATTAAATTGAAAAGACCGGTAACAAGTACATGTTTCCTCGCTACTGCCACCAGAGCTAATTGAAGTTGATGAGCAAAACAATGAATGTAATGTGCGGACTCATTCTCTTTGAAGATGAGAGCCTTAAGTCTATATACTGACCTTGCATATTGTTGGCCCTATCATAACCTTTGCCTCACAACATTGAAATGCTCAAACCATGTGTCAAAAATAGATCATCAAGTCTTTTAGTGATTTTGCAGTAGTACTTCTAACATGTTTTAAGAGTCAAAAATTGCTCAACCACACATCCACTTTCATCCACAAATCTCAAAACAGCAGTCATTCATCACGAGAACTGAAAATAATCCATCAGCAAACTCTCTAATTATGACTTTTTAGTTGTTTCAAATGCTGCAACCCTCATAATATCTTTTTGAATTTTAGGTGAAGTCAACTTCATATGCTAGGGCTTTTTAAAGTACAGCTCTCCTGACTTCTTTATTATTATCAGCAAGAGAATGCAATAGCTCAACAAAGTCCCCAATTGCTTGAATCTTCAGATTCATTGTGACCGTGAAATGGGAGACCATGATTCATAAGAAATCTGCCGAGTCGAATCCTATAATCAATTTTCGCTTCCTCTGCTTGTTTTAACAAAAGTATTCTCAATATGTTGTTCTTGATTTAGTACGTCTCGATATTTGCTTAAAGCTAAGTTATGAGCACTATTAGGACCCCACATGCTCTCATAACTGTTCTTTATTTTTCCAATTCGTAAAACCCCCGCTAACAAATTTATCACCACCCCTTGCTCCCCACGCTCCTTGAAAAGATAGCAATATAGACAAAACACAACATCCTTAGTAATGCTATACTCCAACCAATCAAATTCATTGAACCATGACGGATTAAATCTTCTTGGCTTGTTATTGAAATCTCTAGTTTTCAATTTATGCTTATAGGGTTGGCATGTGCCTCTTAGATAATACTCTCTTCGAACTCTTTGACGAATATTGGGTTCATAATCCATAATCCTAAGTCTTAGTCTTGGTTCCGACGGAAGATCAATTACATCTGAACCAATATGAAGTTTATCAGAAGACTCTTAAGACTTTTTTCAACACAAGTTTCATAACTCCTCAAGTACTCCTTTTTTTAGAAGATGGTGATTCTTGAACATTTGATTTTCTTGAAAAATATCTTTAACATATTACATAGTTCTAAAAAAAATCAAGGCATGTGTCAAGAAATAAGAATACTTAGAATCAATCTGAAATGATAAAACTAACAAATATTCAACAATTAACACTCCAAAACAATAAAAAAGATTTAAGATTACTACTATCAAAATAGATGAAAACTCAAAAGCACCAAATTAACAATTAACACATAAAGAACAATAGATAAATATGATATATGCTTCTAAAATGCCAAAATCAAAAGGCCAAAAGGGGAGGGAAGTAAGGGAAAATGTGATATCTTCACATATCACAAGCTGAAGGAGGAGAGGAATTTTTTTTTGAGAATAGGGTAAAAGGCTGTTGGCTGAAAAGGATTGGAAAGAGGGTTTTGTGGCTTTTTGTTTTTTAAAATAAATTTATTTTATTAATTACATTTTTAAGGGTATACTAGTAATGTGATACCTTCACAAATCACAACCTTGTGCTTTTTGCTTCTCACAATGCATAGGAGAGGCTTTGACTCCCAATTTATAGCTCCTGCCTCCTTGGGATTTCTGCAGTTGTGTTTTGACACACCTTGGAAATTGGTGAATATTATTAATTATCTTCCCTTTAGGTGGAATCAGCTTGAACTTCCATTTAATCATATAATTAGTCAATTTAAACCATTTTGCTTGCATCTTTATCCTGTATCCCCATATTTCTATGTTGATATTTTTTGTTAATATTTTACTGTATCTGTGTCCCGGACTGAAGATTTAAAGTTTATTTTATGCTCATAGGTAGTTGAAGCATTTGTCTTTGTGCCTCTACAGTTGAATGGAAATATGAAAAACAAAGTTGAATTATTTTTCAGCATGTTTGTGTTTTTATGCTACCACATGCGTGTGTATATTTGAATTCTGATTTTACTTTTTTGCAAGAAGTAATATGCATAAGTCTGCACATCTACCTTTTCTTCTTGCTGTTTCATCAGCTCAAGTTTATGTCGCACTTCATACCATACTGCTTTTCTGAATATATGAGAATTCTATGCTGCTTAAGTTAGTTTTATATCTTGGATACCTTCAAATATTCTGAAAATGGGTTGTCCTGTATAATAAGGAACTTATCGAGTGGAAAGACTGTTAATAGTACTTCTAAAATTTGAAACATTTTTTATATGCCTTAAAAATACTAACGATTCTGTTTCTGCTGCTGTTATTAAAGGTACATCTTCAGCATTCAGAAGTAAAATAAGGCATGTTGCTTCATTTGAAGATTCAGACTCTGAGGTCTTTCAAGTTCCTTTGTGGAAAAAAACAACCCAAAAAGGGTCTGATATTGATGTACACCTGAAAGTTCCTTATTTTTCAAGACTCCTTATTGCAGCCTCTTAAAATCACATCTTTATGCTAAACTGTGGCATATTATGATGTTTGAGGGGTAAACTTGAGATGCTCTAGGGGCTCTAATAGGGAGTTCAGCAAAATGGGGGCTTTGTTTGTGTAAATCAACATCAGGGTCTTGCTATACCTGTGTAACAAAACAAATCTGGTACAAGTTCACCGTCTATTGTATAACTATTGTGTGTTTGTAAATTGCAGACTTTTGAAGAATTAGATAGAGCAGAAAAGAAGAAGAAAAGGAAAAAGACAAAAAGGGTAATTCACTTTTTCCCCTCTTAATGCTTATTAGACTCTTCTCAATCAGTGATAATGAGAATCTCAACACCGAGAGGATTGCTTGACATTACATCCCTATTTTGGAAAGTAAAATTTGGCATGCAGTTTCCTTTGAAGACTGGTCGTATTCTTGATTTTTCTATTTTTGTTTAAAGAATGTCCAAATTTGATTGTCTGTGGTTCTATGGATTACAGGAATTTGAAGTGGATAATGCAGAAGAGAAGAAAAAGAAAAAGAAGAAGAAGAAAAAGGAGAAGAAGAAGGTAATTCCTTTTCTCCCTTCCTTTTCGTTGATTAATCTTTCTTATGTTCTTTTGAATAACAGGTTTTACTGAGCCCCAAAACTCACAAGACAGGAAAATGAAAGAAGCTCAAGTCGTGACTCTTACTTTTCACAATCTGGCTAGGAATGCTGCATTTGCCTACAGTCGCCGGATCAAAGACAGCAATCAATTGACAGCAGTGGATTTAAGATAACCATTGGGAGCCTCAATCACAACATGTTACAGAATATACTTTGCAGGTTGTAGAAAGTGGAAACAAATGCACGATTAATGTTTGGGTTTAGGCGTTTAGCTGGCAACTATTTATGCAGCCTATCAAAAAGTTTAACCTTGAGTAGGGTTGTAAGAAACCTGTTTATTTAAAGATCTCACGTCAATCAGTTCCAAGTATGTATGAAATGTTGTCATGAAAGTTATTCTGCCAACTTTAAAATTTTGAATTGTATGAAATAAATATTGCATTTCTAAATAGTCATATATTACAGTTCCAAATAATAATGCACTATGATAATATATGATCTTAACTATAAGCAGAAATTAGTTGCTATAATTGTAGTAGCTATCGTTGAAAATAAAAGTATTTTTATAAATAAAAAAGATCGTGAAGAGACATTTCCATTGAATTCTTGTTAAATTCATCAGTTACAATACAGCATTTGGAATGTTAGTATTGGCTAGAAGACATTATACTACCTTTCTTTTAAATCACCAAATATTGACTATTGTGTCTTTGAAAGACAGTAAGTCAGGAAGTCACCTGAAGGTGTACATGGGAATATATAACACCTGTGCTGCATGCATTGCAATTTGCATGGGCCATGCTTTTCCTATACACACAGTCACAAACATATGCTTTAATCGCTTGCAATTTGGAAGATGAATTGGATTCTTCCCATAGAAATCTGCAACAGAAAATTCAGCCGAAAGCGACAAGGCCGTACACTATCTGATCTGGCAAGGAGAATCGTATCTTCTTTAGGTAGATAGATGGATAAATAAATAGATAAAGATTGACTTTAGATGACTGTGTTGCCGATTGGTGCATGAGTAAAGTCGAAAGAAGCTTGAGCTGAGAATATTGTTCTTTCTGATCATCAAAGAGAGCAGTTTGTGTGTTTCACTTTCTGTTAGGTTTATTCTTTATGTGTTTGCTCTCATGTGTAACACAATTGATAACTTTTTTAGTTCCTTTCGCGCGGTTAGATCTTGATCCTGATGTGTTCGATGCATGCATGTTTTACTTAGGAGTACTGTATGATTACTCATATTGATTGAGAAGATCGTTAGAAAAGTGATCAAATTTGGAGGGTGTTTAAGAGTGTGTGAGTCATGTGTATCTAGCTTGATGATGGATCAAACTCGAGGAGCACTAGATCCGGTCCCTGTCGATCCTAATTTTTTACGGTTGTTTCTAGTAGACCTTTATGTCAAAAGGATGATACGTGACAATGTTGTCACTCGCACTCTCATTGATTTTTATAAACTTTTCCTCCACGAGGATAGTGTGTTATAATCTTTCCATTAAGATTGTTGCATCATGATTCTCATAACAAGAATTTAAAATGTGAATCGAGTAAATCAATCCAATAACAGATGGATGGATTAGTGTGTTTGCATTGACTCTAAAAGTTGCAAAAATTCCCCTACCCAAGACTCAATGAAAAACTAAAACTATCCAAAAAAAAAGAACAATGTAAAAAAAAGGGGTTAAAAGTGGAATGAAGGTATCATAAACACAAATATTTATATGATTTGAATTCATCGTCTAAAACTTCAATATAGGAAAATTCAAATTCAACAAGGACCTGAACTTGGTAGATTATCAAGTAATTCTACTTAAGTTAAGAATACTCTTCCTAATCCCTTTACAATAAAGTCTAGTTCACATAGACTCCATACCTATGGGGTCAGTTCTAGGGGCCGCTGGATGACGGATTCATCTTTTTTTAGTTCACATAGACTCAATCACCTTTAGAGGCAAAAAGTTTGTGATAATTGTGCTTGGTAATGACTAAAAATCTATGTGATGTTTGAAACAAATTCAAAATTATGTTTAGATATTGGATAAACTTAAAAAGCAATGAAATGCCAATGTGTATTGGATTCCTACCATTTGAAGCATGCACCAAGAATATTTGTTCATTTTCTTCTCTCTTTTTTCCCTCCACTTGAAGTTTTTTTTGAATATGTGACATGTCAATAAAATAAAGAAAGATGTCAACACAAAAAAAAAAAAATACTTTTGCTCAAGAAACATCTAGTGGTGGTGAATAATGTGTTTGGCCCACAAAAATGCTGCTTTGGCCACTCTAGAAGGCTCTGGGTCCAAACCTTATCACATTTCAACTTAGACTCTATCCATTATTGCTCAACTTCATGGAATTTTTAGTACTTTTGTTCCAATGCCTCAATATTTTGAATAAAATAGACTCATAGATTCAACTTGTCGAGTTTGAAATTAGAGATGAACCATTTCTATTTACAACAACAATAATAATTAGGTCTTTATCTCACTAAGCAAAGTTGAATCATTGCATTTGATACCCTCCTAGAGACTAGTTATTTCCATTTAAATAGTAAAAATAATTTGAGTGAATTACCAACCAAAATCCAAACTCAATTATTCTAAAGTTCTAGGGCAGTTTTGTATTTTTGTTATTGAGTAGTATGATTAAAAATTTAGATCACTATGGATATCTAATATATTTTTTCATCTTTTTTAGATTAGCATAACATCCTCAAATTGTATTGAAATCTAGTATACTAGAATTTAATATGCTATTATGTTATGTATGCCTGACTAAGTTAGAGGTAGATAGTCTTTCTCTTGGACTCACTTATTAGATAAATCTATCTAAAGCACAATTTATATATATTCAAAGGTCAATATAAAAAATATTCATCCACATGGAGGTCATGTTGCATTTGTATTTCCATATAATTTTCATACAGAAATTGTGCTAAAATTATATCTTATCAATAAGTAAAAAAAATGATATGTTGTAACATTTAAAAAAAATAAAAAAATCGTATATGCCTATGTGTAAAATTATATACAAATGTAGTGATGTGTATAAATAAAAAAAGATATATAACAATACGATTTAGAACTATATTTCAATATCTCTACTGCATATACTTGCACAAAAAAAAAAAGTCATTAGAAAACTCTGAAAAAAAATTGTTTGACGAATGAGGGTATTTTACCAATCGAGTGGTCAAGAATTCTAATTTTACCTATGGAAACTCTGAAAGTATATTATTATGCTTATTCATGATAGATACATTTAAGTCTTTGAAGATTTAATACAAAATTTGCAACATCAATTAGCATGTCATAAATTGCAACATCAATTAGCATGTCTCTAATAACTCATTTGACACATTTTTCCCCTTTAAACAAAATAACATAGAAGGAAAGTAAAATAAAGAGTCATGGTGTTTTCTTGCGAGGTGTAAGGACTTCATTTATGAGTAGATAATTTGAAAATATTTAATTTTTTTAAAATTAATTTTAAATGAATAAAAAATAATTATTAAAGTGATCCCAAATTAAAATCATTATGAAAATGGATATAAAATTATTCCACATTGGAATGGGAATGAAAATGATATTAAATATTTTACGTCTCCTCCCCATGTGAGTTCTTGTTAGGGTTCAATCAAAGTCTCACGTTGAAAAAATTTGGTAAAAATCATAGGGTTAAAAAGGATGCATGATATCTCTACTGGCATGAGACCTTTTGGGAGAGCCCAAGAGCAAAGCCATGAGAGTCTAGACCTAAAGTGGATAGTATCATGCCATTGTGGAGATATATGAACATCCTTTGGGCACAACAAATGGTATCAGAGTCATGGTCCAAACCAGATGCAATATGAGGTGGCCTTGAACGAAGTTGAGGGTAGCCCGGAGCTGGTTATGAGTGACCGGATGCTCATGGGGAGGCTCGAAGCAGGTCAGGGTGACTGCATGCTTGCGGGGAAGCCTGGAGCAGGTCAGGTTGATCAGATACTTGTGGGAAGGAGAGCAGGTCAAGGTGACCAAATGCTCTCGGGGAGGCCTGGAGTAGGTCAAGGTGACCGAGTGCGGATGCTTGCAGGGAGGCCTAGAGTAGGTCAGGGTGACAAGCCTTTTGGGGAGAGCCCAAGAGCAAAGTCATGAGGGCCTAGGTCCAAAGTGGACAATATCATGCCATTGTGGAGATATGTGGACATCCTTTGGGCACAACAGTTCTGATTTGTAGAGTATTTACTCTTTTCCACTTGAATTTTCTCTATATCTCCATGTCAACATGGATCAACGGACGCCGAAGATGGTCTGCATGACCCCTCTAATATTCAAGTCAGTGTTGGACTGAGAGGAAGAAAATGAAAGGACTTGTGTGAGAAAGCATATCAACATTGACTTCACCTACCCTTTTATAGTCAGAGGTATTGATGTCCACATGGGATGCCACCTCAACCTTTGGCCGACGGAGCTGTGTCAGGTAGTAGAGGCACAATGTCATAACCATATGCCTGCTATCGTCTGGAAGTCCTCCATAAATCTTGCTCACTGTCCTCTAGCATGTCATGTGCGGTTACTAGCAATAATTGTCGGCTGTTGTTTAGCCATAGATATAATTTAGAGGGATCTGACTTGATTGGATGTTATCAGTCCAAGATATTCCCACAATGCACTATGGGATGTTCATGAGTACGAATGTTTCTAAAGTATGATCCACTACCGGGACATTCCCAAAATGAGTGTGCTACTACAAGGATGTTCCCGAATGAGGATGTTCCTAAAGTGTGATCTATTACAGGGATGTTCTCAATTGGGATCCCAAAGTAAGTGCATTGAATGATCGAAGATTTGGTTCAGAGTGATGTAACTCAGTAAATATATTTCCAATCAGGAATGGTCCCCCTAATGTGCACTATTATTGGGATACTTTAAAAGTGTGATATATTTTGGAGAGGCTCCCAATTATGAATGTTCCCAAAGTGACTATGTTGTTACGAGATGTTCCTATAGTGTGATATGGTATGGGGATGTTTCCAATTAAAGATGCTTCCAAAGTGAATGAGCTGCTACCGAGATGTTCCTGAATGAGGATGTTCCTAAAGTGTGATCTATAATACTTGTAAGCTGGTTGGCCCGGACAGATTCTCTCAGATATATCACTTGTCCTTCCCCCAAATGATCTAAATATAATGCTTGTAAACTTACCTACAAGTTGGCCCGGACGAGTTCTCCCAGGTATATTAATTATGTTTTGTGTTGTTAGAATTTGTTGGTTCAACCTAATTCGTACTTGGATCCTACAAGGGTGGTGTATAGCACCGACCATGCACGTGCACATTACGACTTTCTTATTGCATAAATTGACTTAGATGGACTTGGTATGGAATGGTGACATGACATAATTAAAGAATCGAGTGAGCTCGGTGTGGATTAGTGACATGGGTTAATTTGGCTCGTTAGATTATGACGGACGGATCAAGTTCATCTATGATGCGGGAGGTAATAAGAGGTGGTCACGTGGCACCAAAGGTGAATAGTCCTATTGAGGTAGTGGTCAAAGTCAATAAAGAGTCATTTTCTGATCTCGTAGTGCCCTGACTCTAAGAAGGATCCCGGTTCCACGCAGTCTAGACTCCTTGCAAGGTTCCCTAATTTCGAACCGATCCTCGACTTTGAAAGTTCCCCAACTCGGAAGAGAACCCGACTAGGTCCTAGACTCCTTGAAAGATTCCTAGCTTCTAAAGGTGAACATTGGCCATCACTCACGGAAGATGCAGGTAATGCTACCGTTTAGCTCGAAAGTCATGGGTAACGCCTTTATTTATTTTAGGAGACATAGATAACATTTAATGAATCTCAGAACACATGGAGAATATGGGAATGTAGGGCCACTCTACACAAGGTAGCCCACTCCCGCAGGCCAAGGTATATGCACACACACATCCAAACCCTAATTACAATTCTTTATTCTCCTTCCTCCACCCCCATCAAAAACTGACTTAGGCATCAGAGTGGTCATGCTGATGAATCCCAAGTCGTTATTCTAACCTTCTCTCCCTATTTTCTCTCCCCAGGCCCCTACGGACCTCTCCAAAAGTCCTCATCGTTGCTTGGTGCTCGATAACCCAATCAACATTGACACCTACGATTGAAGCATTGTGGCACCTCATTAAAAAAAGACTCGATTTGTTAGAACGCCCCACGGGCGTTTTCCATTTACACTACTACAAAAAAGTTAAAAGACAATGGATAAAATCCATTGTCGTTGACACTCTATAGTCATAACTAATGGTGTTGTTAAAGGTACCCTCAACGACAATGATTTTTAAACCATTGTCTTTTAATACCAACAATAACAGTTTGACAATGTTTAAAAATCATTATCTTTTAAATGCGATATATAATAGTTCTGTAATGATTTTAAGCTATTATCTTTTAATACCATAGACAAATAGAAGATGAATGAAAATCAAATCTACTTCAATAAACAACATATTATTAAATAAACAACTAATATAAATATAAAAATTATCATCCTTTCACTTCTATAACAAACATAATTACTCACACACAAAGAAATTTTAATTAAAAGACACTCAAAATTACTCTTCTCGACTACATGTTATTGTATGGACTTAAAGAATCTTGGTAAATGCTACTTATCCCCTTGTCTTGAATGTTCTTTGCTCATTGACTTTAACCATCTTCTCGCTTAAATCCTAAAGCTTTCTTGCTAGTTGTTCATACTTGGCGTGGTTACTCATATCCTCCTCATTACAATTGTCAAAGTACTTGCCAGTAACACCATTGAGGGTAGATGCAATTCTTCAAGTCAACTCCATTATAGCCAGTGCACTCAGTAATTTTTTTGCTCCGCAAATTAAAGAGAATTTAGTTCTTTACATAATATAGTTATGATATAGATCTATCTCAAGTAGTTATCTTATCCCAGGATAGTTTTTTGCATCAATGGTGTATCTAGAAACAAAGACAACTGAAGCAACAATTAAATATGACAATAATCTGAGGTATCCATAATCTAGCAAGCTTAACTAGAAAATGTCCTAGAACAAAGAACTAGATGATTGTTACCGTCAACTAGCTATGATTCAAAAGTATCAAAAGAAATGCAATGTAAATTAAACATTTGTATCCATAAATAACAATTATTAATAATAAAAATACACATCACACCTCAATGAATCAGAGACTAACAAAGAGCAAGTCCAACATAATTTTAAGCATCAATGCTAACTTGTGGAGTACATATTGTTTGAAGGAATGTATAATGAGTTAAAAATGCAAGCATTTTGAAAACATAATTTACCAAAGAAAATCTAAAACATAAAAATCCATGGTACCTTCAGTAGAATGTTCTTTGTCAGATACTGTCTTTCCAATCCTAGCCAAAGCCTCCTCTTCAAAGTGTTATAGTCCTTCCAATAAAATACTTAGATACTTGTAAATATTACTTTGTATCATCAATTTCATGTTTTCCAATTCATCTTGAGAAAACTTATTTCCATCCATAAACTTAACTTGTTCAAATCATCAAGCCATTAAAAAGAAATTAAATGACCATCAATGATTTTAGGATTTCTCAAGAGTAGACTTTTCTAAGCCACTAGAGTGCTGGCGGTAACAGAATTACTGCAAAAGTAATCAAGCAGAAGTTAGAAAAACATAAAGCAAATTAAATAAACTATTTTTTTTTACACTTAAAAGATTGAAAGGATTACTTCCTAAAATATATGTTGCTTTATTAAGATTTACATGCTTGATCAACGTTAAAAAATATTTATATTTCTACAAGAGTAACTGCTTAAATGAAAGACATTCCTATTTCTAAACATTCCATAGACTCTTCAGATGGATAAAGGATTAGAGTTGAACACAGAAACTTTATTGAAATTTGTTGATTTAGAAATTATATAAAAAGCTAATTAGGTTATATTGAGTCATAATTATAATTAATCTTGTAAAAGATCGATTTATGCAGAGGTACCTAGAACATACATCTTCTCACAGCGGAGTTCACAGGAGGCGAGTAATTGCTTCCTCGGTAGAGACGGCGAGCAACGACGGCAAGGGAGAGGAGAGGTGGAGGGGCTTAGAGTTAGAGGAGAGGAGCATGCCACAGCGAGAAGCGTCTGTTGGGTCACTTCTAGAGATAGAGAGGGGTGAATAGCTCGTCTCGCCCTTTCGCTTGCTTCATAGATGTTGGTTTGTAGTGGATAGAATCGAAGTTAAGCTCTCCAATGCTAACACGTAGATTTACTTGGTATCCATCTCAAGAAGATATGGCTAATCCAATGATCCACACACACGAGCACTCTCCACTAAGAAAAAGACTCCTTCTCAGAACAATCCGGAGGTGGAGAAATCTCGTACAAACTCACACAAGTATACAACTCAAAACAAGGAATAAATGTAAACAATACAATGAATAACCTTTATTATTCGATCTTGTGTAGCTTGTAGATGCCTCTTGACTCTTGGAAATGCAGCAACACTTGTCCCCGAGATGCTTCAAGAACTGGCAGAAGAATCATAAGCTCGGTGGAGAATATCGGAAGAAGTCTGCGGAGAAGAAAGCTCGCCAAGGGCTTTATACTCTGCGCTCCTAGGGCTCCCAATCGATTAGGTCTGCTCCCAATCGATTGTCATGTTAGATCAACATAATCCCAGCCATCCAAAGCTCGCTACTTGTACAACGGTCATATCCCAATCGATCGGCTGATCGATTGGGGAGGCTTGAATCGATCGATCGATCGATTCAGAGCGTCACTGTGCTCTTCGCTGGAAATACTCGGAATCAATTGATCGATCGATTCAGGCTTCTCGCAACCTCATGATAAATCCAACTCTAATTGATCGATTGATTGATTGGCGGTGCCCAATTGATCAACTGATCGATTGAGAACCTTTTTGTGCTCGCAAGAATGTCTCCCAATCAATCGGCCGATCGATTGGGCCTCTTTTTTTCTCAACACTCTCTCAATCAATCGGTTGATCGATTGGGCTCTGGTTCAATTGATCTCCTGATCGACCTTGCCTAAACAAAGTCTAGGGTTCCCAAACCAAACATCTGGTTAACGTTGACCTGTTGGGACTTCGTCACTAAGTGTTTGGTCAATCCTTTGGCCCAGTTGGACTTTTCTCAGTGCCAAGTGTTTGGTCCTCCTGGACCCACTTGGATTTTCATGTGCCTGGCTTCACTCACTAGTACTTCCTTTCTGCCTAGCTTCACTCACTAGGGTTTTCACATAGCTTCACTCACCAGGATTTTCATCTGTCTAGCTTCACTCACTAGGGCTTTCACCTAGCTTCACTCACCAGGATTTTCTATCTGCCTAGCTTTACTCATTAGGTCTTTCACCTGACTTCACTCACCGGGATTTCCCTTCTGAGTAGCTTCACTTACTAGGACTTTCTTTCTACTCGACTTCACTCACCAGGACTTTCCCACCAAGTGTCCGGTCAAATACTTACCCATTTAGATTTTCATCTTCTGCCAACCTTTCCGTTGGACTTCCCTTGCCTAACCTCAAATTAGGACTTCCTAGTCAAGTATCCGGTCAACCTTGACCTACTTGACTCTTCTTCATACTAAACTGGTCAACCTTGACCAATCTCTCCAAATGGACGATTGCTCCTACAATCTCCATACATTGTCAAAATAATCTTCATATATTGTCAAATATCGAAACTTGCACATTACGACTCAAGCTTGAGCCAATTCAAGATTAGTCAACTTGGTCAACCTTGACCTAGGGAAATTGCACCAACAATCTCCCCCTTTTTGATATTTGACAATATATTTAAGTTAGGCTAGTCCATAATCTCAACTTCTTCTTCATGCCAAAGCATGAATGAGGATTTTCCTTCATTTTCTCCCTTTCCTAGAGAGAAAATTCCCCCTTTGGGTAATGAAGGCCTAACTTAATCTCTACATTCTCCCGCTTTAACACACATCAAAAACTCTCCTTCTGAAGAGTTATCTCTACGTTATACACAACCTCATTCATTGTTCACAATACCACAATGAAGGTCTCATACCCTCCATTATTTCTAATGCTCATCCTTGAGCATTAACACACAAACAATAAAGAAATCCACTCTTCCATTATTTTTCAATATTCAACCTTGAAGATTTACTATAATGAAGGTTTTACAACCTTTTGTGGTTTTAAAAATTATTTTTCATGTCCTTAAGGAGTAACTCCCCCTCAAAACATGCTCTAAACTTCTGATTGCACCAACAATGACTTGGAGTTCCCAAGACTTTAGAAAACCAAAAATTTGAAGTTTTGAGGTCAAAAATCCAATAACGAAACTAAACCACATCCTAAACTTCAACTTAGTCTTCTTTGACTAATCCACTCTTTTTTTTCATCAAGAAAACTACCCTTAAATGTTCAAAAATGAATTTCATAGGGTTAGGAATGGTTAATGTGACTAAAAATGGCTTATGGGCTGAAATCAGACATTTACCGTCAGAATCAGCCATTCCAATCGATTAAAGTTTGGACTTAATCGATTGAAGCCATTCAATCGATCTACTGATCAATTTCATAAGCTTATATTCGTGGAAAATGCCCTTGAATCGATTACCTGATCGATCCAAGCAGGGTCAATCGATCGACTGATCGATTCCGTGAGCTTCTGTTCACGAGAAAACCCAGTTCAATCGATCGGCTAATCGATCGAACTCTCCCAATCAATCACTTGATCGATTAGGGTTTTGATTTCTTGAAATCAAATTTCAACCGAAATTCAGAAATGTTCCAATAATTCTATAAAATTCTAAAAATCATGAAGATTGTTGTAGATATTATTTAAGACATATACTATCAAGGAAAACTAGTTTTTTTAAGAAAATAATTTCTATTTTCAAATATTGACACAAAATTGAAAATTCTTGAAAACTTCAATGATTTTATCTAATTTGTGTCAAACTTTTCGATGATGATTACTATCAAAAGATAGTATACACCAAGGTTTTCCAAAAATATTTTGAAATAATTTTTAAAATCAATTTCCAACCATGTTCTTTGGGCTAAATGAACATGACTTGTACATTAGTTTTCCCAATGATTAGATAACACATACCTATGTGTTTTGTTGAAGCTAAAACTCAAATGGATGCATTAAATCAACATCTTGAGTCTAGTTCATCATCCTAACATCTCACTTGTATTTAATGTACACTAAAATATATATAAGTAATCTTATAGTCTTTGTAAGATATAGACTTTAGTTTTGCCCTAAACTAAGGGATCATGCATATCTATCTATACATTTTGAAGATTATGATCATCCACCTAGGATGCCACTTATTGATAAGTTCCCTTACTACACTTGTTGGTAAATGTCATTGTCTTTAATTACAAGGAATTTAAAATAATGTATGAAAATTTATGGCATACATCAAAATGAATATTTTTCAAAAGAAAAACTCTTTTAGCTACATGATGTATGTATGACATATCATGGTATTTTTGTTATTTTTCATAATAAATGTGAATGTAAAATATGATGTCATGGCATATGATGGGCAAATACTCATGGCAATTTAGAATAAATAAATATACCTAGATTTTCTATTTAATTATCTCTAGAACTTTGCTAACTTAAAATTAATCCTACATTGCCCTTATCTTCCTCAGAAAATGCCAAAAATCCAACTTGGCATTTCTTGACTCTTTTCTATTTGTGCCAATTTAAATTAAGTCTAATTCCTCAAAGTTTGACACATTTTACTCTTTCAAGGAGTAATCAATTAATTCTTTTCATTTTCAAGGTGTAATAATACCTTGAAAATGACTTCCAAGTATCAACTTTTTCAAGGTTAGGCTAACTACCGTTCCAATTAATGTTGACAATCTTTAAACACATCTAGAGTGTAGAGAATATACTCCTAGAAACCCAAACTCTATTGGTGCTCCTTGAGTTTTCTAGGTATTCACTATGGATAACTTCCCTAGTTACCTTCCTAATGACCTTCCTAGGCTTCTTAGAAGCCTTGGTCATGCTCCTCTCCTCTTGGTCAACTCTAGGGATAGCTTCCTTTGTGACCTTCTTAGTGACTTTCTTGGACTTCTTTGAAGCCTTAGTCACATTGGACTTTTTAAAAATACTTCTAGGGACAACTTTTCTTGTATTTTTGACTTGACCTCTAGACCTAGAGTTAGGTCCATAACTATATGAAACTCTATGATAAGAAGACACATCTTTTTTGGCTTTAGGTTTGTATGCCAAACCTCTATGGTCATAGGATGACTCTTGCATTCCTAAACCTAGGTTGTGCTCATTTTGCCTTTTAAAGATATTTTCCATTTTTTAGGTTTTTTTTTAAATTTATCAAGCATTGACCTCAATGCTTGGTTTTCCGTCCTTAAATCCTTATATTTTGATTTTTCATTTGGTCCTTGAGCATTTCTATTTCTAGGCTTATATCTAAAATCCATAAAATTTTTACCTAGATTATTATTTACCTTCCTAATCTTAGGTGAGATGGTCTTAGCATGAAAAGATATATATTTTTCTTTAATCATATCATGCCTTCTATTTTTATGATAAATAGCATTGAAATGATATAAATTAGAACTAGCATACTTTTCATGATTTAGAGGAATAAGTTTAATAAATGATACCTTGGGTTTGCTCTTGAGAGCTCTCCCTTGACTTGCGCTTCCTCATTTGATCTTGGTTGATTTCCTCCCCTTAGGACATTGACTTATAATTTCCTTTTTGATTGCACAAGAAACATATGATGTGTTCCATGCCTTTGCGTACCACGGGGTCAACCTTTTTGGGCTTCTCCTTGCCCTTCAGTCCCGGTTGACTCTTCTTCTTGGTCAACTTAGGGCACTTACTTTTGTAATATCCTTTCTCCCTACACTTAAAACAAATGATATAATCTTCTTTATTTACAATTGAAATTTCTATACCTTTACTTATAGAGGTGGCACTTTCTCCATTTGATCTGGATGAAGAGACTTCTTCTTGATCCGACATTGATGTTCTATGCTCCCCCTCAATCCTTGAGGTGGAGTCTTCTCCATCTTCATCCTCTTGTACATGAAACAAAGAGTATGCTCCCTCTTTGCCTTTTGCGTTGAACTCCTTTGAGGATGAAACTTTTTGGATTTCTTCTTCTTTCGATGCTGAGCACCTCTCAACCTCGAAGTCCTCTTCTTGATGATCCAATGAATTATCCTTTTTGGTATTTCTTGACTTGGTGTAGTGGAGGGTTCTTCATGGATCTTTGCCAACTTACTCCAAAGCTCCTTGCATCTTGTATTCCCCTATCTTGCTCAAGATGTCACAAGGAAATAAATTGACCAATAACTTGGTCACTTTATCATTGGTCTCAAATCTTTAAACTTGCTCCTTGCTCCATTTGTTCTTCTTGATGATTTTGCCTTTGCTATCCTTTGGAGCTTCAAAACCTTCCATGAGAGCAAACTATTGCTCTATCTCCATCATGAAAAAGTTTTTGATTCTTGATTTTCAAGAATCGAAGTTTGTCATTGCGAATGATGGAGGCACCCTTGTGTTGAAACTGAGTCCATCTCGGGATTCCATCTTGAAGTTGAGCATTTGATAAAGTCTTTGACTTAATCAAATTTGGGCTTCAACTTCTTCTTCCACTAGCTCGTTGTCCATCCGGAGATGAGTCTGATAAAGAGTGGCCTCGCTCTAATACCACTTGTTGGATCACTTCTGGAGCTAGAGGGGGGGTGAATAGCTCGTCTCGCTCGTCTACCTTGCTTTGTAGATGTTGGCTTGCAGCGGATAGAATCAAAGTCAAGCTCTCCAATGCTAAAACGTAGATTTACTTGGCATCCACCTCAAGAAGATGTGACTAATCCAAGGATCCACGCACACGAACACTCTCCACTAAGAAAAATACTCCTTCTCGGAACAATCCAGAGGTGGAGAAACCTCATACAAACTCACACAAACATACAACTCAAAACAAGGAATAAATGTAAATAATACAATGAATAACCTTTATTGTTTGATCTTGTGTAGCTTGTAGATGCCTCTTGACTCTTGGAAATGCAACAACACTTGTCCCTAAGATGCTTTAAGAAATGGCAGAAGAATCATGAGCTTGGTGGAGAATATCGAAAGAAGTCTGCGGAGAAGAAAGCTCGCCAACGACTCCATCCAAAGCTCGCTACCTGCGCAATGGTCATACCCCAATTGATTGTCTGATCGATTGGGGAGGCTTGAATCGATCGACCGATCGATTCAGAGCGTCTCTGTGCTCTTCGCTGGAAATACTCGGAATCGATTGACCGATCGATTCAGGCTTCCTCGCAACCTCGCGAGAAATTCAACTCCAATTGATCGGTTGATTGATTGGTGGTGCCCAATTGATTAGTTGATTGATTGAGAACTTTTCTATGCTCGCGAGAATATCTCCCAATCGATCAGCCAATTGATTGAGCCCCTTTTTCTTGCGGCACTCTCCCAATCGATCGGCTGATCGATTGAACTCTGGTTCAATTGATCTCCTGATAAAATTGACCAAGCCTAACTTTCCTAAATTAAGTCTAGGGTTCCCAAACCTAATATCTGATTAACGTTGACCCGTTGGGACTTCGTCACCAAGTGTCCGATCAATCCTTTGACCCAGTTGGACTTTTCTCTCCGTGCCAAGTGTCTGGTCCTCCTGAACCCACCTGGATTTCCACGTGTCTGACTTCACTTACTAGGACTTCCTTACTGCCTAGCTTCACTCACTAGGGCTTTCACCTAGCTTCACTCATCAGGATTTCCATCTGCCTAGCTTCACTCATTAGGCCTTTCACCTGGCTTCACTCACCAGAATTTTCTATTTGCATAGCTTCACTCACTAAGACTTTCTTTCTGCCTAGCTTCACTCACCAGGACTTTCCCACCAAGTGTCCGGTCAAATTATGACCCACTTAGATTTTCATCTAATGCCAACCTTCTCGTTAGACTTCCCTTACCTAACCTCCAATTAGGACTTCCCAGTCAAGTATCCGATCAACCTTAACCTACTTGACTCTTCTTTACATTAAACTGATCAACCTTGACCAATCTCCTCAAACAGACAATTGTTCCTACAATCTCTATACATTATCAAAATAATCTTCATATACTGTCAAATATTGAAAATCGCACATTACGACTCAAGCTTGAGCCAATTCAAGCTTAGTCAACCTGGTTAATCTTGACCTAAAAAAATTGTACCAACAACGTCATCAGGGTGAGACGAAGGAAGACAAAGGTATATTAGTATGACCGTGAGAGGAGTCTCGTCAATGCGGGGCCAAGAAGCCGAAGAACATGAGATGAGTCACAGTGAAGGGTTGAACGCCTCATCGTCAAGTTGCAGGAGTTGAACGTCTCACCGTCGAGTTGTCGAAGAAGAGTCGGGGGTGATGGAGACGAGTCTTTGACGAAGGAGGTGGGACTTTGATAAAGGGAGGGTTTTTTGGTGATCGAGACTTTGTGAAATATTTAGTTTAAGGAAATTAATATTTAACTAAAATATCTATTGTCTTGAAATCCAAAAAAGCGGAAAAAGACAACGATTGGAAAAACCATTGTCGTAGCCCTTGTAACAACATTAAACATAACGATTTTAAAAATCCATTATCATAGCCCCTCCAAACAATACTAAAAGACAACGATTTTTTAAAAATCGTTGTCTTTGTTAAAAAAAATACAAAAAGACAATGATTTTTTGTTAAAACCATTGTTAAAGGCTCTAAAATAATAATTTTCCCTCAAAACTGTTGTCTTATAACTGTTGTTGATTGTAGATTTTCTTGTATTGTTAAGTCAATACATAGGTTGTGAGGGAAGAGTTCTTGGAATCTTTGGGGAGACCCCACATCAGAATCCATCAAGGGAAAAAGCCTCCTCGTCAGGTAAAGAGAAGCCCCCCCCCCCTCCCGAGGCCCTCTGTTTTCAAAGAGCATCTTTCAAGACGAATTACCGCGACATTCTTGAGCATTGCAAATATAGTGGCATGACCGACCCCAAGGACCACCTATGAAAAATTTGAAAATGCCTCCCTATTACATCAGTAGCCCGAATAATAAAAGAGACTATCAGGAAGTTTCTATGGAAGAAAATTATATACCGGTATGGCACCCCACAAGCTCATCTCGGATAATGGTCAGCAATTTCAGGACCACCAACTAAGAGAATGACATGAAAGATTTGGAATCTAATAAACCTTCACCTTGGTATCTTACACACAAAGCAACGAGTAAGCGAAGATCACCAATTGAGAAATAGTCCATGGACTCAAAATCAGGCAGGACCATGTTAAAAGTAGTTGGATGGATGAATTGCCAAGTATCCTTTAGGCTTACTGAACTACTCCTCAGGAGAGCACGTGAATGACTCCCTTTCACCTTATCTATGGCAAGGAGGTGATCGTCCCAGTAGAAATTAGGAAAGAATCTATTCGGAGAAGCACCTATGGGCAAGATAATTCTGAACAACGGCTCCTAGACCTTGACTTAATCACGGAGACAAGAAAAAAAGTAGCTACCTAACTCGTTGCATATCAGCAATGGATATGCCTCAATTACAACAAGCAGGTTATTCCCCATAATTTTCAAGTTAGAAACCTAGTTTCGAAGAAGGTTAAGATAGTCAACGATGTTAATAAGCTGGAATCACAATGGGGAGGATCATTCTGAGTAATCTACAAGCGAAGTTCAAGAGCATACTATTTCGAAGTTGCAGGCGGTAAGAAGCTCAATCACCCATGGATTGTCAATCACCCGAAGTCATACTCTTCCAAAGCAGCTCTCATATCCTTCAGTTATCCTTTAAGTATTACAGAGTTTTATACTTCCCCTTTGTATTATTGAACGAGCATTTCTATTAGACTTAGATCCTACCATCTAAACTCTCCTGATTCGAACATAGTCGAATTTGAGATTCTAACTGTGATATCAACCTCCCCTTCGCACAAGGGTAGATCATATATTGTATCATCCATGTCCTTTTCAAGGCCCAAACTTCCCCGACTCAGATATAATCAGAGTCGAGATCCCAGTTGTGATATCAATTTCCCTTTTGCACAAGGATCAGTGCATATCATATCATCAACATCCTTTTCAGGATCCAAACTCCTCTGATTCGGACATAGTCAGGGTCGAGATCCCGATTATGATATCAACTTCTCTTTTATACAATGATCGAGAGTACATCATATCGCCAACACTTTTTCAAGACCCAAACTCCTTCTACTTGGACATAGTCAGGATCGAAATCTCGATTACGTTATCAATCTCTCCTTTGCACAAGGGTTAAGCACATTTTGTATCGCCAACGTTCCTTTTAGAGCTCGAACTCTCTGGACTCGAACATAGTCGGGATCGAGCTCCTAACTGCGATATCAACATTTCCTTCACAAGGGTTGGGCATATATCTTATCACTTATGTCCTTTTTATGGCTCAAACTCTCCCGACTTGGATATAATCGGGATCGAGATCCCTATTGCAATATTAACCTCCCTTTCTTATAAGAGTTGAACGGATATTGTATCGCCAACATCATTTTTAAGGCCTAAACTTTCCCGACTAGGATATAGTCGGGGTCGAGATCCCAGCTGCGATATAAACCTCTCATTCACACAAGGGTCAAGTGCATATGATATCGCTCATGTCCTTTTCAGGGCTTAAATCCCCCCAACTTGGACATAGTCGAGGTTGAGATCTTGGTTGCGATATTAACCTCCCATTCACAAGGGTCGAGCGCATATTATATCGCCCTTATTCTTTTTAGGGCCCAAACCCCTTGACTTAGACATAGTAGGAGTGGTGCATTTGCCTTCTCAAAGGTTGATGTCTTGATTCTCTCTTTCATTGATTGGAGTCATACCTCTCGACTCTGCCTTGTGATAGGCCCTAGTAGGGAAATTCCTTTGGTTCCATCTATCGTGCATACATTTTTTTAAGGTGCTAAGTTGTTATGATGTCAGCAGAGACAACACGATTCCCCAAAGACTTTTTTCATTATATTCAAAAGGTTAATTACAAGTGAGAGGATCCTACGTCAACATACAATAATATTAAGTTAAATATGCTTTGTCTTCATCGGAAATTTTGTCAGTGATTTTCGATAAGCTAATGAGGGGAGTGGCTTATCGATAGAGAGGTACCCACTCTCTAGCAATTTCTTAACTGCACCGTCCATTCTATATTGTATCATGAGGATGAGATGGGTGTCGGTTAGATCGTAGAATTCCTCTGAACGTAGTAATTTTTTTTTATTGCCAAACGTTCGACCTCCCTTGATATTCTTGGAATTCAGTCTCCTTGTTCTCCACTTGGCCTCTTAGGGCCTCCAATGCCACTTACAACTTTGAATTGGTGACTCCTAAGGCCTCAGCTTCAGTCTTAATTGTCTCCACCTTAGCTGGTACAGACTCCAACTTGATCCGCTGAGCTTTAGCCCCAACTTGATCCCCTTGATATCTTCCCTAATGGCCCTCAACTCAACCTTTAGGGCCCCTAACTCATTCTTGTTGGCCACCAGCTCAGCCTTAGTAGTCTTCATCTCCATCTTCACTACCTCTAATTCAGCTTGCTTCTGCCCCCGCCTTGGCCACCTCTAGCACAGTCTTTTGAGCTTCCGTCGTAGCCTTCAGCTCGCCAATCTCCTTCTACTACTTCTTCCCCCAAGCCTTTAGTTTGTTTACCTGGGCCTCTAGGAACTTCTCCTCTTCACTTTATCTAGGTCAAATCTCGCTTGAATGTTCTCTACAGTTTGCTCCAGTACTAGTGACCTCCTTAGTCGGCCTAGTTCCACTTGAATCAAGGCAATGTCAACTACTTACTTTTTTAGGCGGTTGATCTCCACCTATGCCAGAGTGATCTCTCCCAGAGTTGAGGCTAGGACCTAATCAGATGGGGGTTGGGCTAGATGACCCTCTAGATCAGCTATGTGAGCCCACATTTCTCGATGACCTTCCAAATTCTAATGAAACATTAGCCAAACACCATCCAGTTTGGACATGTGCTCGGCTCTACTATCCATAATCTCCTCGTTTAGTGCTCTGAAGGGCATGCCCCGAGCTGTCTCTACAACCCCTACCTACCTAGATGTCATTGGATCGAAGAGAGTAAGATCCAATCAGTACTCTCCAGGAACCTACTCCATGGTGCTTGCTTGGCTAATGGGATGATATCTCCACCCTATTTGAAATGGGAGGGATTTGTGTGGATGACATTTGGATGATCTGAGAACGCAAGGCCTAGATAAGGGAGTGATGGGCTAACCCTAATACAAGAACCCCCCCCCCCCTCGACACAATGGGGAACGTTAGGGCCCTGACCCTCAGGCGTGCAATCGAACCTCGAGGCCTTGAGGAACTAACGTCAGCTGAATGATTCCTCAACCTAGTGGGTGAAGCCGAGGTTTGAACTTGAGTTGATGGTGATGGGCCTGATGGCCCTACGAGAGTCCTTGTCGGGTGCTGCCTCTTCCTCGTCATTCTCAAGGACACTCCCGACTCTCTAGAGGCATTCTCAAACTCTCTGAGTGGAATCGATTCTCTCATCACTACCTGGAGTAACCTCTGTAGGAGCCACAGGTGGACTTGATGACGTCCCCCCTTGATACACCACCTTAGCTAGTGTTAAATCAATAATCGTTGCACCCGCACCTCCGATTCATCCTCGTCCATCTTCAACACCTTTTTTATCGAGGCCTTTAGTATGGTGTCAGCTATACAAATTGACAAACATTTAGTAGATATCAAAATGAGTGCGACCCAAAAAATCTTATCGAATGAAGTTTTCAGAGGGGTCAGGATGAGACTTAGCCCTAATTTGTAAAGCAAATCCTCCTAAAAAAAGGATGTTGTCAAACTTCATATCTTGTAATTTTTAGGAAGCAGTGAAGTAACTCCACTCTAGATGATAGTCCTTCAAGGTAGGTGCAGGAGGTAATTCAAGTTGCCATCAGATTGGCCATGACATTATATTCGAGGGTTTCACAAAGAAAAATTGGGGCTTCCACCCTTTATGTGAGGGTAGGAAATTTTTTAGAAGACTGAGCCTAGCCTTGGATGAGAAGTAGAATACTTTGTCTTCCATCTTCTTTGGTAAAATAAAAAAAAATATGCAAGGAGAAAGGGGAATTCGATATATTCAAAATAGGATGACTACGCCGATAAGAATCCAAAATTAATTTGGACTCAATTGAGACAACGGAATGTGAAAATATTGAGACACTTAGACAAAAGAAAGGTCGGAATGGAAAAGCATAACTCACTCAATAAATGAATTCTAAAGAAGGTCACAAAATTGGGAGGTAGACGATCTGAACGGTCGTTAACATTTGGAATCATTATCCGATGATCGATCGAGATCCTCTACGTTGTCCTTAGTCAATCCAAGCCACCGCTGGTGAAACTTGACTTGATGGACTTACACTAAGGAGCAAAAAAAGACTCTGTAGCCGTTGCTAGGATTACATGAGATGACAGTCAATGACAAGAGAACAAATGATCACTAGTTGATTAGAACAGAGGATGATAGTGAAGAACCAAGTAATTTACTGGGAGATGAGAAGTGGAACATGAAGACGAAAAATGGTGGACATAGAAGCAAGGATTGCAAGATATAAGGCAATGGTGTCTCTCCGCAACCTAATATATCTTTGTTTGTGAGACTATGACCGAAGGATTCCCACCATCACCAAGGCAGGAGGGATTTTCAGCCATTTGATCGAGTGCATGGATCAAATCAAATTCAAATAATCATTGCACTTCGAATGACACTCCATATTCTCTGTTGTAGTCATATCACATTAACGTGATGCAACCTCGAAGTTGGAGATACATTAGTGTAGTCTAGAGTCGAAGATTGAAGCAGATGATGCATGCTCCACATTTAATAGGTGTGGTTGCATTTAAGATGTAATATCAGAGGCGTGGCTACAATTAATGCATAATCTCATCCTTATCATGCATGGGATCTACCACGTGGAGGATATAGTCGGTGGGCAGTAGGAGTCGTCTCAGTTAGCCATACAACAATTCAGTCAGTTAAACTTCCGTCTTCTTTGACTAGACTTGAAGGAGAAACTGGTGATGCAGGAGGTAATCAGAGTTGGCCACGTAGCATTGGAGGTCAATAGTCCTACTAAGATGGCAGTCATTGCCAATGGAGAGTCGTTTCCTGATCCCGCAACCCCCTAACTCCAAGAAGGACCCTAGCTCCACACAATCCAAATTCCCTACAATGTTCCCCAACTCTGAAGGGGCCCCTGATTGAGTCCCAAACTCCCTAAAAGATTCCTAGCTTCCAAAGGGAACCCACTAGAAAGTGAACATTAGCCATCGCCCGCGGAAGATGCAGGTAACGCTGCCATTTAGCCCGAAAGTCGTGAGTAACACCTTCATTTATTTTAGGAGACGTGGGCAACATTAATGGGAATCTTGGAACACGTGGAGAATGTTGATGGTGGAAGCACCAACTAATCAAACTTGTATTTTGATATTGGTAAATGTTTAAAGTTAAGCTGTATTGTTGTTCTAATAAGTTGAACTAAGTGTGTAGAAAAGTTTTAAATGATCTTAAGCAATGTGAAAGTCTTAGTTGAGACTAGGCAAAGAGTCCTAGTGGACACTAAGCAGGTGGAAAGTCATAGCTACGGTTAGGCAATGAAGTCCTGGTCCATGAGATTAGACAAAGACTTGGCAGGTCAAGGACTTCGAGTGAAATCCTTGAATCGAGGACACTAGGTGAAAGTCCTGAGGGTCGCGGACACTAGGCGGAAGACTGGACAGGTCAGGGATCAGACATCTAGCGAAAAGTCCTAAGGTCTCGGATGTTGAACAAAAGTTCAAACAGTCTGGAGGACCGATCTGACAAAAGGTAAACTCTTCTGAAAGGAGTATGTGAGGACGCGTTCTCCTAGGAAAGAACAGTAGGTGTCGGTTCGACTTAGAGTTTTAGTGAAACTCAAAGTCAGGACCAGATAATTTGAAGATTGTCAAAAATAACATTACTTTACATATTATTTGTGCTTGTGCTAACCTTGTGATGCAGAAAGTTAGCGGCTGGAAAATTGGGCTCCAGGCGTCTAGAGCATGTCCAAGCGCTCGGACGTCCGAGCGGCCGAAGTTGCTCCAAGCACTCGGGTAAGATGCAATGAGGAAGTGCCCCGGGTGGGTGCCTGGCAAGGCACCCGGATGGTACGGGCGCCTGGAGTTGCTCCAGGTGCTCGGACAAGGAAAATCTCATCTTCACTCTGCATTGGAATGCGACGACTGGCCGACCCATGTCAGTAGTCCATGTGTTCGGAGGGGGTCCAGGCACCTGGATATGGATAAACTTCAAGGATAAAGTTTCGACAAGAGCTCACAATATCAGCACACTCCAGGCGCCCAAATGGGGTTATAAATGGAGGGTTCGACCAATAGCTTCTACATACCAATTCAAGCAACTTCTACTTCTACGCGCTATTCTGAAAAGGTCTCTACAACGCCCAAAAGCTGCTCCGACGATAATTGCGCTAAAGATCTTTTCCTCTAAGTCGTCGGTATTTCTTTTATTGTTCAAGTTACTTGTACTTAAATTAAATTGTATCTGTAACTTTTCGATTAATTAGTGATTGTCCAATGAAAGCACTCTCACCTGCGGGTCTTAGAGTAGGAGTCGTCACAGGCTCCGAACCAAGTAAAACTTAGTGTTGTGTTAGCGTTGTTTGTCTTTCTCTTCCATCTTTATTCCACTGCATTTTATTCAATCATGTTTTAAAAAAACGTGAAAGTCATGAGCGCTATTTATCCTCCCTCTTTTAACGCAATGATTCTAAAGAGAACATGAGAATGCAACTGCCACTCTATAAAAGGTAGCCCACTTTTGGGGGCTAAGGAATGTAGACACATGCATCTAAACCCTAATTATCATTCTTTGTTCTCCTTCCTCCACCCTGGACCCCTGTTAAAAATTGACTTAGATATCAGAGTGGTTATGTTGAGAATCTTTCGATCGTCATTCTATAACCTTATCTTCCTATTTTCTCTCCCCCCGGCTCGACGGACCTCTCCACAAGTCTTCATCATTGGTTGGCACTTGACAACTTAGTTAACATCAACATCTACTCGCCGACGGTTTATTCATTGAGGTTCTCAGGTGAGATGAATTTAGATTTTATATATATATATATATATATATATATATATATATGTATGGAGGAGAATGAGGAACCGAGTAGAATAGAGTAGACACGTGTATTTATTTTACTGCGTGCATGAGCATGATCTATTCCCATCTATCCTCGATTACTAATGTTCATCCCTAAATTAGACGATACCCAAATTCCCCAAATAGATAGACACATTCATATTAATGTTGGGCGAATACGATCTTATCCAGATCATTCCACATCCCATCTGTCTCATCCTTTTCCACATCTAAAAATTAATATATATTTCCGAAATTCTAATTCCTCAATATAATTGGCAATGATAAGATGATGGATCACGCAGGGCCTTTTTGGCCATTTGACACACATATCTGATCGATCGAACATTCTCTCTATTTTGTCCTCATCTCTCAGCAATGTCAGCGACAGCAACCCATCACTCCCCTTCCTCTGCTCTGCTGCTATATAAGCAACCACACACACACCCCAAGTAGCCACACCAACTCCAATTCTTCTTCTTCGTCTTCTCCGGTCGCATTTGATCCATGGACAGAGTGTTGAGGCTGGCGGGGCAGAGGGCGGTGGTGATCTTCAGCCGCAGCTCCTGCTGCATGTGCCACACGGTGAAGAGGCTGTTCGCGGAGCTGGGGGTGGACCCAGCGGTGCACGAGCTGGACGAGGACCCCAAGGGCAAGGACATGGAGCGGGCGCTCGCCAAGATGCTGGGCCGCACCCCGTCCGTGCCGGCCGTCTTCATTGGCGGCAACCTCATCGGATCCACAGACAAAGTCATGTCGCTCCATCTCGGCGGCAAACTCATCCCGCTGCTCCACGACGCCGGCGCCCTCTGGCTCTGATCCCTCATCATTATTCACATAGACACATATGCATGCATATGCACATATATGTATCGTTTCTAAGTGTACGGGAGAAAAAAATATCCATAGATAACAAAGTAGGATACTATCCGTGTACGAAGCTCCCGCTAATGCGGATCCTGATGATAAAGGATTATTGTACACAACCTATCTTATCCGTTTTACAAGAGGCTATTTCGGAAGAAAATAACTCAATGGTTTTAAATATGTGAATTAACAATTGTAGTATCACTAGTGTACATTGTCTAGACAATTTCATCCCGGAAGCAGAGGATCTTCTCTTATATTCACCTATCGAGTAAATTTGAAATATAATTTTTGTATACTTTAATTTGAGGTCAATCTCTAAAATATTCGTCTAATTATTGTGTAAACTAGAGAGTACTAATAAAAAACACCTTTCCAAATTAAAGATGAAAAGTAGATCCCACTAAACTGACAAAGATCTTGCAGTAAACTTTTTTTTTTCTCTCTGAAACTTTGGATTAAAAACACAAAAGCTCGACCTTCCTTTCCATTTTTTTTCTTAGGTGGAAGTAATGGCAGTACTTTTGATGCCGAAAGAATTAGTATTTGCTGAGCTAAGAAGGTCGATTAACCAGAGTGGTTGCCATTAATAAGCAGGCAGAGAGACATTCCTCACTCGACCGAAAGCTTGTATAGGTGGCAAGTGAAGAGTAGGAGGAATTCCACTTTACTGTCAGCAGTTAGTATTCCACCCTATCCAAATCCAAGCTCTGTCATCGACAGGCCAAAAGGGAACAAGGAATTCCTGCATGGATGCTGCACTTGGCCTACATGTAACAGTCTTACTGTAACTACAGAATCAATGCCTAGATGATATGTATACGTGTGCTTGGGTGAGACTTAGGGCTCATCCACACTACTTTACGCTTGAAAAGGACATTCATGGATTCTTCTCTCCTCTGAGTCTTTGGTTTTATAAGCTCTACAGTTTTGGCCAGTGTTTTTGATCCCATTCAAAAGCAGATAAGATGATTGGCTAGAAAGGTGATTTTAATATTGACAAAAACTACAATTTAACAAAACGTGGCTTCTAGCTACTAGCGGTCCTGTGTGTCAAAAGAAATTTTAGTGATCATACTAGGGAAGAAGTCTTGGCTTAGGTCCTCTGACACTCAAATCAGTAATTGAGTCGAGTAGATGAACAGTAAGAGGAACAATAGCTATGAGTGTGTAAAACTGTGTAGCATCACGTACCTTCGTCTGTAGATGAAGATCTCTTTTTATAATATAATTGTTTGTCTATGCTGAAATCTCAAAGCATGTCTAAAAAAGAACAGACTATAAAGATGCTCTGGCACTCCCAAAATGGACCCGTAATCTCTACGTTTGGCAAAGAGGAAGCTTTTAATGTCCAACTTGTAGGGAAAATATTCTCTATTCTCATTGACACAAAATATCAAAAAGGAATATAAGACCATTGGGTTGAGAGGGCCACAATATGCTTATATGGTCAGCTGACTGATTTCCCTCTATGATCTGCTCGGTAATCACTTATAAGGATTAGTCCATCGGATTTATAGAGTGTTGTTGAAAACTCATCCTCATTCGGCCTATTTGTTTAGCCAGATCGAGCGTTCATTCTATCATATTGGGCTATAGTTCTAATCGGCTGGACTACTTGGCCTAGCTAGTTAATCGTGCAATCTTCAAGTGGTAAATAGTCTTGGCTCTAGAGAGTGTTGACTCGTTATTCATCAATATTTAGGGACTCGGAGTTGGACCAGCCCAATGATCCGGTCGGATAACCTGATGGACTCGATGGATGACGGGCCTAATGGTCTAGTCGGATAACCTCTCGGCGTGATGATCAACTGCACTGACTTTAAAGGTTGACTCTTTATTGACTTTGTCTGTCATGTTAGCCGACCTCCTTAACTTTGACATGACTCGGGGGCATTTCAATTGTCGTATCACAAGCCTTCCCTTCAAGTCTATTCGAAGGAGGCTATAAGTTCGATTGACTGGACAATTGTATTGTTTGTATTCTTTATCCTTCGATCGGGGATTCATTCTCTTTAATGTCATTCGGCTCAATAGTGATGTCATACTTAGCTACTAACACTTCTGGAATTCCTTGTTTTCCGATCGGATGCTCATTCATTATATCATCACTTGGTTTGTGCTGATGTTACTCTGATACCTTGAAAACATAGCACATCATTATCATTAATGTTGAATATGATGAACATGCCTTTTCGTCGTAAACCTGCTTATTGTCTCCCATCCCTCATAAACGTCGTCAATATTTGGTTGCTACATGTCAAACATTGATAGAGAGAATATCTTATGCAACAGACGTCTGTTGAGATTTGAAGTGATTGTTGTCGGTTCAAATTTTGATGGTTCAGATTAAATCTCTCCTTTGTGTGCCCTTGATTAGAACAACTCTAAAGGATCCTCAATAAGGTTTTTAAGGTTTATGCTTTAACGTCACTTCATCGTTTTCACCTTCCTTTCTCCATCTTCTTCTTCTTCCTTGTTTTCTGCTTGTCGTCACCGACGATTGTTCAAACTCCTTGTTTTCTTAGTAAATTCCATTTCCTCCTCACTTTAGATCTTTTTTGTCCTCTCTTCATGGCGCCCTCCCTTCTTATCACTATTCACAGGCTCTAGTACACCTCCACCGTCTCTGACTTCAAAGGCGGGGAGGTGAACGCGAGATGCGGCTTAATTATAACATTCCTCCCAATCATCGCATCATCATCCCTTTTAGTCACGATAGTCCCCATCTTCCTATGCTCGACTTTCTAGCTTTTTTTTAAGAACTAGTTCCTCGTCGGTCTTCGCTTTCCTCTGCACCCTTTTTTCTCTAAAGTTTATTTTTATTTTATATTCCTTTGCAACAATTAGCATCTAACTCCATTAGGTTACTGTGCGGAGTTATTATATTATTCCATCTCTACCGAGTCCCCTTGCATCCCCAAGTTTTCCACTATTTCTATTACTCGAAGAAGTCCGAGCCGAGCATCTTCATCTTTCAAGCCCGAGTGGGTGGTGTATTTTTTGATAAAATGTCCTCATCTAATAAAGGCTGAAAATTCCACTACTTCTTCCTCCAACTAGCCTATCCAGTAACCTTCCCGACTGAGTGGCAAATAGAGTTACCCAACCCTCTTGAGTTAAGCAAATGCAAATGAGAATCAGTTTACCTCACTGCCTCCGATCAGTTAGCTAGTCTGAAGTACCATATCCATAAATTGCTAACTGAGGGAGTGTTGTACATATTTGGCTTAAGTCTCATCTGGACTAGAATGCCTAACAGCTTCAGTGAAACATTCATCCTCTTATTTCTGTTGGATCTAACTAATTTTTTTTTTTCTATTTTACAACTAAAACCATGTGGAAGGTCTTGCTAAGTGGATCCACAAAACTAGCAAACGAAGCGTTGGGGGGGGGGGGGGGGCCCGAGCTAGAAAGCCATGGATTATTGCCGATCGACCCCCTCCGAGGAGCCGATCGGCGAAGAGGAGACAAGTCAAGTCGCCGGCAGTGACACAACAACCAATACTAATGAGCTACCACCTTCAAGCCCCTCCTTGCTACCGGTAGTTGTTTCCTCTAAGTTCACAACCTCCGCAGAATCCTTGATCCACCGTCAATGCCGCAAAAGACGTCGATCGACTACACCCTTCCAATAGGTCACCTCTTTACCATAAGCCTCTACCGAAACCTCTGTCGCGTGAGCACCTTCTAAGCGAGGAGAGAGTTTGACTTCGGCGGTTCCTAAATTGGTGGCTAGTCAACATACTCCAGCTTCATTCGAGCGGACACCTTCGCTCTCTGAACTACCGATCGAAGCAATTCTGGCACAACCTGTCTCCCTCTTGCCGCCACCTCTGACTGAGCTGGCCCTACCCATTTCAACGATGCACTCAACTACTTTTTTCAAGTCCAAGACTAGATCCAAATCCAGCTCTGAACCAACCGAACAGGATAACATAGGTGAGTTATGACCACCCTTAGGTTACCTTCTCACAAATAGATTAGCACTCACCCAACTGAGCCACTTGCCTCGGAACATAAAATAAAGATCCAAGGCACCCTAGCTCAAACTTGGGTAGACTCCAGAGCCTGAGCGGCATCGAGCTCACTCAAGGAGTTAGTCAATCAGTTCAGCCAAGACATCACTAGGGTAAACTTACTTTGCACTTGTACAAGCGTTTGATTTATTATGATAGTTTTGGGTGGATAGCTTGACTCTATTTCAAAAATTAGCCAAGTTGAGCCATGATCACAAGATTCTGCAAGGCTCGATCAGGGGAGCGCATCATAAGGTTCGGTCGATCGGCTATCAACATAGGTAGCTCAACTAAAGAGAGAGTTGGAAAGCCAGTCGGAGCTACAGTTGGAGGCCGAGCGAGCCCTCACAGTAGAAAAAGATAAAAATCATAATTAGACTATCTAACTCATAAAGCTCCAAAAACAAGTGCAAACATTTGATTCATGCCTCTTGTCGGCTAACACTCAGAAGCTCAGGACCACAGAAAGCTTAGATATCAAGAATAAGGAGGCTCGGGCCCTAGCCAAGAAACTGGAAGAATCAGAGGCCACCTTTCTATCCGAACAGGTAAGTCGAGCGACTGAGAAAGTTGTCAAGGAGCTTTAGCTTGAGGAGAAACAACAAGCTCTTAATTCAAAAGACATTGAGCTGGAGGAGCTTAAGGCTGAGTTGGAGGCATCGAAGGTTGAGTTGACTAGCTATAAGAAGGGGGAGCCCGATCGACTGAAGACCTTTAGAGTGGAGTATTTGCATTCCAAGGACTTCAATCAAATGATTACCGATCGGACCACCAAAATATTCGACTATGGAGCAGAGGGGGCCATTAAACAGTTGTGGGATGGAGGCTATTTGACGGCCAAGATTCCTAGAAATTTCATTTGGAGTTAGAAGATCTTGGAGATTATCCCAGAGGATGCCTTTCTGGATTTTGCATAGTATTTCTTTCAAGATGTTTCGTGATGTTTGTAAAAACTTAACAACTCTTGGTGCTTAATTGGTATATATTTATCCTTATTTGGAGGTCTCTAATATTTTTATCCCTTAGCATTTTTTCCATCCCTTCACTTGTATCTTCTAGCTTATTCGAGCGAAACTTAGGCAAACATCTACTTGGATAACTCCATAATTTACAGACTAGAATATCCCTTAATTAGTAATCAATTCTTCAGACTTAGTCGTGAGAGCACGCTCACTTATAACTTGGTCGAACAACACGAGAGTCTGGGACTTGAGCATGAGAGCAAGCTCACTTATAACTCATCTGAACAGAACGAGAGTCTGAAACTTAGTCGTGAGAGCAAGCTCACTTATAACTCATCCGATCAGAGCGAGAGTCTAGAACTTGGGCATGAGAGCAAACTCACTTATGACTCATCCGAATAGAAAGAGAATCTGGAATTTGGTCTTGAAAGCAAGTTTACTTATAACTCGGCTGAACGACATGAGAGTCTGGGACTTTCTCGTGAGAGCAAGCTCACTTATATCTTGTCCAAGTGAAACGAGAGTCTAGGACATAAGTGTGAGAGCAAGCTCACTTATAACTCATCCGAATGAAATGAGAGTATGAGATTTAGTCGTGAGAGCAAACTCACTTATAACTCGTCCGATTAGAGCGAGAGTCTGGGACTTGGTCATGAGAGCAAACTCACTTATAACTCATCCGAATGGAGTGAGAATCTAGGACTTAGTTATGAGAGCAAGCTCACTTATAACTAGTCCGATCAGAGTGAGAGTCTGGATTTGGTCATGAGAGCAAGCTCACTTATAACTCATCTAAACAGATTAAGAGTCTAGACTTGGGCATGAGAGTCAGCTCACTTATAACTAGTCCGATCGAAACGAGAGTCTGGGACTTAGTTGTGAGAGCAAGTCACTTATAACTCGTCCAAATAGAATGAGAGTCTGGGATTTAGTCATGATAGAAAGCTCACTTATAACTCGTCTGATCAGAGCAAGAGTCTAGAACTTAGGCATGAGAGCAATCTCACTTATAACTCATCCAAATGACACGAGAGTCTGGGATTTGGTCGTGAGAGCAAGCTCACTTATAACTCATCCAAACGGAATGAGAGTCTAGGACTTGGGCATGAGAGTAAGTTCACTTATAACTCGTCCAAATAGAATGAGAGTTTGGGACTTGGGTGTGAGAACCAACTCACTTATAACTCATCTAATCAGAATGAGAGTCTGAGACTTAGTCATGAGAGCAAACTCACTTATAACTCGTTCGATCGGAATGAGAGTTTAGGACTTAGTCATGAGAGAAAGGTCACTTATAACTCGTCTAATTGGAGAGAGAGTTTGGGACTTAGGTATGAGAGAAAGCTCACTTATAACTTGTCTGAATAGAGCGAGAGTCTAGGACTTAGTTATAAGAGTAAGCTCACTTATAACTCATCCGATCATAGCAAGAGTCTGAGACTTAGTTATGAGAGTAAGTTCACTTATAACTCATCTGAACAAAGCTAGAGTCTAGGACTTGGTCATGAGAGAAAGATCACTTATAACTCGTCCGAATAGAACAAGAATTTGGGACTTAGTCGTGAGAACAAACTCACTTATAACTAGTTCAATCGGAGTGAGAGTCTAGGACTTGTTTATGAGAGCAAACTAACTTATAACTCATCCAATCCGAGTGAGAGTCTCAGACTTGATCGTGAGAGCAAGCTCACTTATAACTCATCTGAACGGAGCAAGAGTCTGGGACTTGGTCGTGAGAGAAAGCTCACTTATAACTCACCTGAATAGAGCAAGAGTCTGGGACTTATCATTTTAACTTCAATTTGCCTGTATTTATTGAGTATGAATTTTTCAGAAACTACATCAATTCAATATGAACATACTCTCAAGCCCGATAAGGCTGTAGATGATTCGTACTCCATGGCCAATTCAAGTTGTTTCCTTTTGAGTCTTAGAGATAATAAGAGCCTGAGGCGAGCTTTCACACCAATTTGTATAGCCTACACCACTGTGGCTCCAACTTACTGACCTCGCTAACCAGTTTAATCCGCTTCCAGACTAGATCGCTGACCCGAAAAATCTAGAGATAACCCTTCGATTATAGTTCTATTTCATTCGTTGTCTATATGTCATCAGCTGATCGGTTACTTTATGTAGGATCGATGAGGTCGAAAGAGGGGTGTCGCTTTCTTTTCAATTTCATTTGTTCTTTTTATCAAAGTTATTAATAGTAACGAAATATAAAATAAAGTATGGGAGAAAGAATACACACTGGATTTACTTAGTTCCCAACCCCCAGGGTCAATACATCCAAAGCCTACACACTCAAGCACGAGTCCACTAGTGGTCTCCTTTCCGGAAGCTTTATGGAGATAGAGAAACTTGTCTTACAATTTATCAAGTACAAGTATAAAATATTAATAAAATAAATATAACTTGTAATAAAAATACAAACAAACACTTTACTGAGCCGATCCGGAAGTCCTGAGTGCAGTGCACCCTTCCTAGAGCTTCCCTTGTCGTAGAGCTTCACGTCGTAGCTTTCCTTTTGAGCGCACGGAGTATGAGTAGTTGAAGAATAGATGTCTTGAATGTAAAGCCTTCATCTCTTTTTATAGAGTTGGATCATATCCTTATCTGGATCAACTCTTATCTAGATGAAGTCATATCTGGATAAAGTCATATTTGGATGAAGCAATATCTGGATCAAGCCTTATCTGGATCAAGCTTTATCTTTATTCACATCATCTAGTTTATCATTATCCTCATCCAAATCATAAAGATGAACCAGATCTTTTACCACATCATCTTTCATATCAACATTTCATAACTCAATAATTTGGACCGAACCTAGTCGATCTACCAAACCGCTGGCTTGGTCTATTGAACTGGTTTGGGTCTGGTTCAACCCAAGTCAAGTTTGGTTCACCCATTTGTGTTTGTCTTCTCTCTATTTTGCTTTCAGCTCCAGATTCCTACAAAACAATCATACAAAATATAAATAAACAACTTAGCCTATATCTATAAGTCTACCTGATCTACTAGTCTGGCCTTTTATTTGGAGGTCCCTCCTCCAAGTCTACCACCTAAGGGTCAATCTCTTAAGATCAAGCTGCACTCCTGTAAGTCTACCCGACCTACTAGGCTTTATGCTGGGATTGTATTCAAGATTTTACCATTACCTAGGATTACCTCTTCCTAGGATTTTTACTTCCTAGCTTTACTCATCAGGACTTCCACCACCTAGGGTTACCTCCCCTTAGGATTTCCACAATCTGACTTCACTTACCAGGACTTTTACCACCTAGGGTTACCTCCCCCTAAGATTTTTATTATTTAGCTTCACTCACCAGGACTTCCAACACCTTGATTACCTTCCCCCTAGGATTTCTACTACCTAGCTTCACTCACTAGGATTCACTCTTACCTAATTAAGTTAGGACTTTTCCTTTCTAATCATCTAGTCCTGACTAGACTTCTCTCTTCCAAACATCAAGTCTTGTTTGGATCAACCTTTAGTCAAACTGACTAAACTTAGGTATATTGTCAAACATCAAAACCTTGGAAACTGATTGTACCAACACTTTATCCCTTACTTCATCTATAAGATCAAACTCTATGAGGCACCAACTAGAATTATCTTCATTATATAATTGCCTCCAATCGGACTCTACTCCAACTTCTATCAGCACGACATCTTTTCCTGCATGCACCAAATGGAAAGGGGTTATACCCGTGGTCTCTCTGGGCATAGTGTGTTATACCCACAACACACTTAGCAATTCATCGACCCAACTTTCTCCGATATGGTCAAGTTGAGTTTTGAGTCCTCTAATGATTTTTTTGTTGGTGACCTCTGCTTGGCCATTACTTTAGGGGTAAACCACTAAACTAAAGGCTTGTAGAATGCCATAACTTGAGCATTATTCTTGGATCGTCTGCCCTTGAAATTATCTTCTATTATTCGAGACAAACTTATAAGGAGTGTCGAACTGACACATGATGTTTTGCCACAGAAATTTGATAACCATCCGCTTGGTTATCTTGGTCAGCGGTTTGGCTTCCACTCACTGGAAAAAATAATCCACAATTATTAAGAGAAACTTTCTCTGATCGGACGCCATTGAAAAAGTCCTTACTATATCCATTCCCCATTAATCGAACGAGTAGGAGACAATTGAGGTCTTGAATAATTTCGTGGGTCTGTGTGGAATGTTTTGGTATTTTTGACACGATAAACAAGCTAATACAAGCCGGGCCAAGTCCATTTGAAAGGTGGGCCAAAATTACTCAACTAGTAGAATTTTTTTAGCAAGTGATCAACCGCCCAGATGACTTCCACATGAACCTTGATGCACTATTGTAAAATGTATTATATGTTGTCTGATCTGATAGTCTTGAGTAGCAAACGAGAAAAGACTCTCTTGTATAAATAATCTCCCATCAATGTGAACCAACCGACCTTCTTTCTTATCATGTGTGCTTGTTCTTGTTCGGCTGGCAAAATTCCTTGTTGGAGGAATGAAATCAAAAGTGTTTGCCAATCACTTTATATTTCTTCTTTATCTTGTTGCTCAATGTGAGTTATCAATAAAGTTTGCTCAGCTGGCTTATCAAGTGTCTATGTAACACCCACTAAGCTTTTAAGATAAATATGAGAATGATGAATTTGCCTTAGAAAAATATTAGTAGAATGTTGAACCAAAAAGAAATAAAAAGAAATAAAAATAGGGAGTGGTCAAAGATTGAACCTTGAACCTCTCATGATGTAAATGATAGGATTAATGGGTAATAACCAGTTGGGATAGGAATGATATATTGATAGCAAAGGAGGGAAACTCATGATAAGGATGAGAGTAAAAGCTAGCCAAAAGAAAGCAAGAAAAGAGCAAGAGAAAGGCAACTTGCCTTCCTTCTTTTCTCTCCCTCTTCCTCTCCCTTTGCCGTGACTTAAAGAGGACAATTAAGGGGATTCATTCCCCCTTGTTTCATCATGAATAATGGGAACAAATAACTAAATAAAAAAAGGGGGGGGGGCTAAGGGAGAAGGAAAACAAAAACCAATTTTGCTACATCTTCCCCCTTAACATAAAAGGGAGCATGTAAAGAGAAGATTTTATTTTTCTCTCATTTCTCTCATTCTCTCCTCTCCACCACCGAGAGCCTCAGCCCCCTCTCCTCCATTTTCGGCCCCCAAAACAAGGTTCCTCCTAGGATACAAGGAAGGCTACCAAGGGAAATCAAAGGAGGAGAACAAGAAGAAGAGACCCTTTCTTCCATCACCACACTTTAGAACCACAAGAGAAAAGGAAGTAAGTATCCCCTCACCTGTGGTACAAGTGGTTTTAATGTGTTTTTGGATTTTATGAGGATTTTAAAACCTAGAAACAAAGTTGTGAAAATTCGGCCAAAGAAAGGACTTGTTGATCCTAGGAATGTTTAATATAAGCCTTGATTCATGATAATTTTTCTATGCTTTGTAAGAAGGTTTTCTCTCATATTATATATATATGTGATGCTGGATTAGAGATGTACCTAACCCTAGAGTTTCGGCCAAAAAGGTTTTATAAGGGCTAGGGAATTTATTTGTTTACCTAACTTGCACAAAACCCTCTAAATAAATGGTTAAGGATCCATTATTGTTTTCATACTTGAAGGTTACTTGGAACCAAAAGTACCCCACTCACAAGTTTCGGCCAAGGAAGGGTTTAGGGTTAGGAAGACTTTGAATTTAAACTCACCATGTTTATATGATAGAATATAGAGTTTCTTAAAGAGTTGCATGCTTGTATGTTGATAGAAACTCATGAACATCACTTTTAATGTTTCGGCCATGGTAAGGTGGATGGTTTAGAATAGCTTAAACAGATTTTTAACATGCTCAAAACCTCCATGACAATAAGATATGAAAGTTGTTTGATGCTCCCATGCTTAATTAGAGTATAGGAAAATTGGTTGCATGATATATGATAATTATGACCACAAGGGTCCTAGCTTGTTTGTGAACCAAACTTATATGTATAGTTCCTTTGATGTTTTTGCCATAAAACTTGTTTAGGTTTTCCATACTTTAGGCCACCTAAAACCTAGTTTAAAGACTTGGAAGGTTTCGGCCAAACATATGCTATGAGATAAAGAAAGGAAAAACCTAGGAAACCTAAGACACAATTTAAATGTATGCTTATAGTGCTTGACTTTTATACATGTTATGAAATGTGTTATGACTTTCTATGCTTTTATGCCATTTGAACAAATTCCATGCTTGATGAGGTTCGGCCATGTAGGGTTTAAAGACCTAGAAACCTTAAAATTTAGACCTCATGTGTTAAAGATGCTTCTTATGAAATTGAGATAACATGTTGATTGTGTTCACATGCTTATATATTTAACTATGATTCAAATGGACACCTTAAAGTCTCGGCCATGAAGGGATAAATGCCTTAGAAATCCTAGAACTTACATTGAACATGCTCATGTCACTCTCCATGGAATATGAAACGTAGAAAGCTAAAAATTCACATGCTATATGTTGTTAGTGACCTAAATTGATGCTAAGGGAAGTTTCGGCCATGACCACTTGTATGATGCCATTTATAAATTTATACATGATGTTAGAGTAAGTTCACATGCTTGTATGCTTGCTTGAAAACCTAAATGAGTACTTGTAAGTTTCGGTCATGACATAATTTTAAGGGCTTAAAGGATTTAGGAACTAACTCAATTGTGCTTACCATATTCCTTGAAACAAATGCTATAAATATGGTTAAGGTTTCCATACTTTATGTCATTTAGAACCTTATTTCACACTTGTTAAGGTTCGGCCAAATGAGGTTGAAGGACTTGGAGAACTTAGAGTCCAAGTAAATCTTGTTTATAATACTTCCTATGAAAATGATATGTGGATGAATTAGGTTCTACATGCTTGGATGTTGTTTAAAACCTGAATTGGCACCTAAGAGGGTTTCGGCCAAGATAAGAACCCAAAGGATTAGGAAGCTTAGTACCCAAATTAATCATGTTACATTGTTCCTTATGATTGGATGAGCACATGATACACTTTTATGCTTAGACATGTATGCTTGTGAGCTATACAAGATGAGAATTTCTACGATATGTTATGAGTTCAAAATATGTATGCTTTATGTTATGATATGTGGGTAAATTTTACATGCTTTGATGATATGATATGAGCTGAAAATATGCATGCTTATGTTATGATATGTGGTTAAATTATGCATGCTTTGATGCTATGTTTAGTGCTTAAAATATGCATGCTTTCATGATATGCTATGTGGTTAAATTATGCATGTTTGATGATATGCTTTATGCTTAAGATATGCATGTTTTTATGATCTATGCCTAAGTGATGCATATTGTTATGATATGATGTATGCCTAAGTGATGCATACTTTTATGGTATGATGTATGCCTAAGTGATGCATACCTTTATGACATGATGTATGCCTAAGTGATGCATACCTTTATGATATGATGTATGCCTAAGTGATGCATACTTTTATGACATGACGTATGTCTAAGTGATGCATACTTTTATGATAGGATGTGTGCCTAAGTGATGCATGCTTTTATGATGTATGATATGTATAAGTATGACATGTACTTTACTTTATATGGCTTGTACCAAGGGTGGGCTCCATAAGCGCCCCGGGGTCGATGGATAAGACTCGGGCCTCGTTAGGGATGTGCTCCTAAGTGCCCCTAGGTCGATGGAGTAAGACTCGGGCCTAGTATGTTGCCTTGTAGGGTTCAAGACTTGCTACCTTGGACTTACATAGGTTGCGCGCAATATGTAAGTGGTACATAGCCGGGATCCCCTTTAAGTTGAGATTATGTTCAAGTATATATGTAAGAAGAAATGGTTTTAAAGATCATGAGACATACACATATTTTTCGGATACATGTTTTTCAAAATCATATTGCATATACCTTATGATGATTTATGATATGTCATGGTTAGATATGATTATGTTATGTTCTATGATATGTCCATGTGTAGGATATGCCATGACTCCTTATGACGATATGCCATGATTAGATACGATTATGTTGTGCTTCATGCTATGCTTTACGCTATGATATGCCATGACTAGTTATGATTTCTTCATGTTGCATGATATGCTTAAAAGAGTATGTTACATTATGTCATGACTAGTTGAAATGATGCCATGTTGAGACATTCTTTGATTATACTATGATTTTCGGTTTTAGTGAGTAGGAAAGGAACTTACTGAGCCATAAGTGCTCACAGCTTACTGTCCTTGTACCACAGATAAAGGAAAAAGCTGGATGAGCTAGAGGAGCAGCAGGAGAGGCAAGGAGATGTGTGTGACAGTGGCTAGGCAACCAAATAAGAACCTGCTTTAAAAAAAAACTTTTAAAGAACTATGCTTTGGTATTATGAATTGTAGTACCGTATGTGTGACTTGATGTTATGTTTCTACTAATTTTGATATCATGTTATTGAGGCCATGATAGTGTAGTTCGGATTTGATGAAAGGGAAAACAAAAGAAAAGTTTTTATTAAACTAAGAGAATTATTTTAAGTCTTCCGTTGTTTTAAAAAAAAAATTTGTACATAGAGTATCGTAGCCCCGTCCCTTAGGGTTAGCAGGAAGGGCGGGCGTTACAGTCTAGGGGCTTAGGGAACTGGCTAACTCATCTGCGTACCGATTCTTCGAGCGAGGAATCTTCTTAGCACCACCTCTTGAAATCTTGCTTTTAGTTTTTCAAACACCTCTGCATACAACTTCAACCGATCATTATTTATTTTGAAATTGTCCGATAGTTGCTGAGCTGCCAGTTGGGAAGATGAGTAAATTATGATCTGGGAGACTCCCACATGTTTTACTACCTGCAGACCGACTATTAACGCTTCATATTTCGGTTCATTGTTGGTAGCCTGATACTCCAGCCAAACGGACAATTGCATTATGTATTCACACGATGATATCATAAGAATCCCCATTTCATTGCCTTGCCGAGTGGACAATCCTCCCACATAAATTTTCTAAGTCTCTTCTAGTTTGGGACATTGTATATTCGTCATAAAATCAGCTAAGCTTGAGTTTTGATAACCGATCAGGGTTGATACTGCATATGTCATATTCACTTAATTTTTTGGTCTACTTGATCAATCTTCCTGACCCTTCTGGGTTGACAAGCACTCAACCCAAGGTACTGTTAGTTAACATAATTATAGAATGAGAAAGAAAGTAAGAGCGTAACCTCTTAGCGACTAGAACCAGCCTGTACGACAACTTCTTGAGAGCAGTGTAGCAACATTCCGTATCTTTTAATAAATGACTTAAGAAATACGTAGATTGTTATTCATTGCCATCCTAGTGTACCAACACTAATCCAACGACCCTTTCAGTGAAAACAAGTATACCCAGAGCGGCTCACCCGCCATGGGTTTTGCAAGTACAGGTAAAGTAAATAAATAATATTTAAGCTCTTCTAGCGTCTTATCACGCATTGTGTCCCGCTAGAATTTTGTGGCTCGATGGAGTATCTTGAAGAATGGTAGACTTTGATCGGATTATCTTGAGATGGATTGGGATAAAGTTGTGATTCGTTCAGTCAGTCGTTGTGCTTTCTTAAAATTATGCAGTAGGGACATATCTTGTAGAGCCTTTCACCTTGCCCGAGTTTGTTTCAATTTCCCATTCTGCCATGATATAATCGAGAAAGTGTCCGCTCTTGGTTCCAAATAAGTATTTGTTGGGGTTCAGCTTAAGCTCATACTACCATAAGGTGTGGTATGTCTCCTCTATATATGCACACAAATCGATCGTTTGGAGGGACTTAATTAGTATATCATCTATATATACCTCCATATTTTTGTTGATCTGCCTTCTGAACATCTTATTCATTAAGCCATTGGTATGTTACTTCTGCATTCTTTAGTCTGAATGACATGATATTATAACAATATGTTCCTTCGGTAGTGATAAAGCTAACCTTCTCTTGATCTTCTTTTGCCAAGGGGACTTAATGGTAGTCCTAATACACATCCAGCATATATATCACCTCGCAGCCAGTAGTTGAGTCGACCACCTGATTGATGAGCGACAAGGGTAGTAGTCTTTCAAACATTCTTTATTTAGATCTCTAAAATCCACGCATACTCGCTACTTGTTCCCAGGCTTGGATACCAGCACCACATTTACTAACCAACTCAAAAATCGTACTTCACAAATATGGTCAGCTTCAAGCAACTTTTCCACCTCCGCTCAGCTGATTTGGTTCTACTTTGCTCTAAAATCTCTCTTCCTCTATTTAACCGGCCAAGCATCCGGGCGGACGTGAAGCACATGCTCCATTATTGTGGGTAAGATACTCGTGAGTTCTTTGGGTGTCCAAGCGAAGACGTCATTATTTCATGTTAATCAGACGACTAATTTTACTTTGTTCTCGGGGCTCAGATCGGTTGCAATATGTATGATGGCCTCTGGTCGGCCGAGGTGAAGCTGAACTTCCTCTTTTCTTTCATAAACTAGGGTTGGGGGGGAGCTTCCTGAATGACATTAACCTCTACTCGCTGTGTGTTTCGAGGGATGCGAGCTTCGTTCTTCACCACTTCCACGTAGCATTTGCATGCCATCAGTTGATATCCTTTTACTTTGCCAACCGAGTCATCAATCGAGAATTTTATCTTTTGGTAGAAGGTGGAGATGACTATGTAGATCTCTAATCTACAAGAATGTAACTTCCTTGCCTAATTGGAATCACCATCGGTCGAGCCTCCTATAATCATAGCAATGTTGCCCTAGCGGCATTACCATAATTTTCTTCTTCTTGGGTCAACTAGCAAAGTTGTTCTGCATATGCCTGAGCTAGTGCTCCTTTATTTCTTTATTGGGGCCTTTGTTGGTTCCGATTAGCCCTTGCAGTGCTCTAGCCTGGGGGTCCATTCGGTCGGCTATGATGCTAACGATTAGGAGAAGGGGATCACTGAGAAACCCCTGATTAGCTGGTCGGTGTTGCTCTTGATTATAATGATAACAATCTTCTATATTATGGGTTCCCGAACGATGGTAGGTACAAAACATGGGAGCTCATTGTCGGGGCTAGGGGAAGTGTGTTCGCTCGACTTCTACATGCTGCATTGCATGTGACCTTAGGTCATGGTGTTGTGGCTGGTGATTCGGTCAGGGCCCTATAGGTGGCAAAGCAGGAAAGGGTGCTCGACGCTTGGGCGCAAAGGCAGGGGTAGAAGGAGCAACATCCTTCTTTCGAGTGGACTGAGCTTCTTCCATGTTAATATTCTTGGTGGCTCATCCGACCAGATGGTAGAAGTCCCTCAGAGGCTTCTTAATAAGGGATTAGAAGAACTCGTCATCGGTGATCCCTTGAGAGAAGACGCTCACTAGAATCTCTGGGGTAACCGAGAGGATGTCCATGGCTACTTGGTTGAATTTCTTGATATAAGTCATCAACATCTCCTTGGGTCCTTGCTTGAGAGAAAAAAAAGACTCAGCATTGACTTGTGGAAACAACGACTACTGGCAAAGTGATGCAGAAAAGCTTTGTGAAAGTCCTTAAAGCAGCATATGGACTCGATCAGGAGTCTGTTAACCATCTCTATACCAAGCTGGATAGGGTGTTGATGAACATTTGACACTTGACTCCATCTATGTATTGATAGAGGATAAATGTGTTTTTAAATTTGAGTAAGTAATCCTCAGGATCAATCACTCCTCCATATTCTCCGATTGACAGGGGTCGGAAATGAGTCGGGCAGATTGTCTTCTAAGATTTCTTGGGAGAACGACATGCTCGCCCGCCCAGGGGAGCTACTAGTCATCAGAGCTTTGCCTTTCCAAAGGTTATGAGTAGGTGCACTCTCAGAAGATGATCCTTGGAGCCTTACCGGTCGGCCCATGTCATCAAGAGCTGTGGAACAACGCCTGATGATATGCTATCAGAGATGGGGGCACAACCAAGAGGCTGGTCGAATGCATAAGCATTTGTGTGAAGGCGACCGGGGGAGGTTGGGTCGACTGAACCTGGTCGGGCCTTCTACTTGAATACCGCGCTCGGCCTAGTGGCTGGTCACAAACATAGCTGGATCGTTTAGAAGAGGGCACTCAGTCGCTGCTTGCTACTGCGGCACCATTCTAACTGCTTGGAAGGCTATTAACAACTCTAGATCTTCCTACGACAAAGTTACTGTGGTGAGTCATCTAGTCTCGTCCATCTTTACGTCTCAGATGCACGTGAAGTTTCCATAGACGGTGCTAAATATGATCCCTTCCAAAAGCTGAGAAGATGGCTGGCTGGGAAGATAACTGTGATGTTGAGGGAGGTTGGGTCGACTGAAACCTGGTCGGGCCTTCTACTTGAATACCGCGCTCGGCTTAGTGGATGGTCACAAACACAGCTGGATCGTTTAGAAGAGGGCACTCAGTCGCTGCTTGCTACTGTTGCACCATTCTAACTGCTTGGAAGGCTATTAACAACTCTTGATCTTCCTACGACAAAGTTACTGTGGTGAGTCATCTAGTCTTGTCCATCTTTACGTCTCAGATGCACGTGAAGTTTCCATAGACGGTGCTAAATATGATCCATTCCAAAAGCTGAGAAGATGGCTGGCTGGGAAGATAACTTTGATGTTGACTGCTTGAAGACTTCGATTCAATAAAAAGTAGCTTCGAGCGGTCCTACCTGTCAAAAGGAGCGTTAGTGACCGGACTAGGGAAGGGGTCCCCGACGTAGGCCCTCCGACACTCAAGTCAGTGATCAAGTTGAGTAGACGAATAGTAAGAGGAACAGTAGCTATGAGTGTGTAAAACTGCGTAGCATCACGTACATCTACTTGTAGATGGAGACATCCTTTTATAGTATCACTGTTTATTTGTGCATGAATCTCAAAGCATTTCAAAAAAGGAAGGCCATAAAGATGCTCTAACACCTTTATCAAAATAGACTCATATTCTCTGCGTTTGGCAGAGAGAAAGCTTCTAATGTATAGTTTAAAGGGATAATATTCTATCCTCCATGACATAAAATGTCAAAAAGGAATATAAGGTCATTGGATTGAGGGGCCCATAATATGCTTACATGGTCAACTGACAGAGTTCCCCTTGTGGCCTGCTCGACAATCGTTTATAAGGACCAACTGATCAAATTTATAGAGTGTTATCGGAAATTCATCCTCATTCGACCTATTTGTTTAGCCAAAGGGTTTAATTAGACTGGGCATCCATTCTGTTTAATCGAACTATAGTTTCAATCGGCTGGACTACTCGACCTGGCTAGTTAATTGTGCTATCTTCAAGTGACAAATAAGTCTTGACTCTAGAGAGTGCTGAGTCATCTTGAGTTATTCATCAATATTTAGGGATTCGGCGTCCGACCAGCCCAATGATCCTGTCGGATAACCTGATGGAATCGACGGTCGACCGACCTAATGGTTTGGTCGGATAACCTCTCGATCGTGATGATTGACTGAACTGACTTCAAAGGTTGATCCTTCCTTGACTGTGACTGCCATATGAGTCAGCCTCCTTAACTTTGACCTGTTTCGAGGGGTCTCACATCAACTGCCATATTAGTTTTGACAATAGATTGCTCTATGCACCACCTTGCCCAAAGTAACTCAAGTTAGTTTGGAAGAGATATTACATTTTCTATTTTCCAAAACTTGAAGATGATAAATGTAAAATTATGAGAAAATCTTCCAGGGATTGAGTTGATCCTTTGATGCTAGTGGGATATTGATTAGAAATAAAAAATAATAAAAAGAGAAAATCGTCATCCTAACATAAAAAATAAATAATAAAAGATAATCTCTTACACAGCTAAATAAATCCTTATATAAATAAAATCTGACTCATAATAGATAAACTGTAAAAAATATTCTAAATATAAAAAAAAATAAAAATTATCAAAAATAATAAAATCAACATTAATTTGGAACCTCCGAAAAGACCCCTTTATTTTTCAAATATGAAATTTAATGATTACATGTTCTACCTCTAATAATATAGAGCTACAAGTGAAAAAAAAAACAGAGCTTCATTTTAATTCTCAAATAAAAAATTATGATTTTTTAAAGTTTAGGAGGTCTTCTTGAATTTATCACTTTATCACTTCTTGAATTTATCACTTCATATATCCTTGTTTAAGTCTTTGGAGATTTTTAAGTATTATAAGCCTTTGAATACAGAAGTTTGAGGATCACTTTCATGAAACACTTGCAAACTTAAATCTATTCGAGAGCTTTTATAGACTCTATCCCAACAACTTTATTTTGTCCTCCACTCAACTACATTACACAACCAATGACTCTTGAGGCAGTTGATTGAAAATATTTAATTAGTTGACTATCCAATTTAATTTGTGCCGTTAGTCAACAATAGAATAGTTGAAACAAAGACATTACGAGGGAGAATCACAATAAGGTTTAAGGGCACTAGTGATGTTGCATTCGATGGCTTGAGGACTTCAAATAAGGACAATGGTTTAATATGAGAATTTTGAATTATCACGATACCGATTTGGTAAATTTAATGTTACCATTAGATTAGATTTTAATTGGCATATATTGGACCTAGGGATGAAACCCTTGGTTTTCCCACCTTGCTTCATATGATCTAAGAAGTAATCACAAGCTCACTGAAGCTTCTTGACTCCTTCAATTGATTTGGGTCCTGTTAGGTATAGTATGTTAGTTAAAGTCCTAAAGTTAATCATTTGATGATTGTTATATGAACTCGTTATATCATATTTTTATGTAAATAAAGACATTTATTTATGGTTATTATGCTTATTTGTATTGGTGCCAAATAACTAAGTATAATAGCGTCCTTGAGTAGAAGGTTCTTACCTATATCAATCGATTGATTGAATCGATAATGAGATGATATAGGTGTTGGTGCAACCTTAGGTCAAGGTTGACCTGGGTGACCCGACTCGAGTTGACCTAACTCGAGGTATATTTTGATGTTTGACAAGAATGGAGAAGTTATATTTTGATGTTTGATAAGAATAGGAACTTGGGGGATTGTGGGTGCAACCTTTGGTCAAGGTTGACCTGGTTGACCCGACTTGAGTTGACCTGATACGGGAAAAGTCCAAGTATGGAGACTTGGCACGGAAAAGTCCAAGCAGGGAGCTTGGCACGGGAAAAGTCCAAGTATGGAGACTTAGCACGGAAAAGTCCAAGCAGGGAGCTGGGCACGGGGAAAAGTCCAAGTATGGAAGCTTGGCATGGGAGGTCAAAGAGGGCTCGGTAGCTCGTTCTCTGGACTGGATAGATTCGGAGAGGGCTCGGTAGCTCATTCTCCGGACTAGGTCAGAGAGGGATCGGTAGCTCGTTCTCTGGACTGGATGGAGTCGGAGAGGGCTATATAGCTCGTTCTCCGGACTAGGTCAGAGGGCTCGGTAGCTCGTTCTCTGGACTGGACGAAGTTGGAGAGGGCTCGGTAGCTCGTTCTCTAGACTAGGTCAGAGAGGGCTCGGTAGCTCGTTCTCTGGACCGGACGTGGAAGTCGGAGAGGGCTCGGTAGCTCGTTTTCCGGACTAGGTCAGAGAGGGCTCGGTAGCTCGTTCTCTGGACCGGACGTGGAAGTCGGAGAGGGCTCGGTAGCTCGTTCTCCGGACTAGGTCAGAGAGGGCTCCATAGCTCGTTCTCTAGATCAGGAAGGCTTTAGGGTTTAAGGCTGGGAAATTGGATCGGTCTGCTGACCGATCTAGTGATACTATGGGTATCTGGATCGGTCTGTTGACCGATCCAGTGATACACTGATTCTCACTGTGGGGCATCTGATCGATCTGGTGACCGATCAGTAACCAAACAGATTGGGAGAAGGAATAGGAGGGATCGGTCGGTGGACCGATCCACCTATGGCCTGATCGGTCCACAGATCGATCAGGGCTCGGCAACCAACTCTCTGTGAGAGTTGGGATCGGTCTGGGGACCGATCAGCCTAGGGCCTGATCGGTCCCCTGACCGATCAGATCCTCCCTGGACCGATTAGGGTGGAGCCTGATCGGTCCAGGCCTAGCCGTTGAGTCACAACGGCTAGATTTCTGTGTCTTCTTTGTTCTTCTTCGCAGGTTCATATAAATCAAGAGTTGGAGGTGGAGGGCCTCTAGAGATTCTTTGGACTTCTTCTTGCTCCTGCGATCTGAGCTTTGCTGAGCTCTCCATTGCTGAAGCTTCGTGTGAGCTTCCCTCGGCTGGGTCTCCAACTGAACAGTTGCTGTTGTGGTTGGCATCCGTGAAGTTGCTGCTTCATCAACAGTCGACGAGAAGACAAGCAAACTAGTGTTTTTACATTCATATTGTTCTAGGCTTCTTGCTGTATTTCTTGTACTCTGATCTTGCTGTTGCAAGAGAGATTGTGGCGAGGTTTCTCCACCCAGAAGGAGTTTTTATTAGCCGGTTTTCCGGGGTCTCATCCACCGACGGATTGATAGGATTCGTCCACCTTACGGACACGCCCAGGAGTAGGAGTATCATCTCCGAACCTCGTTATATCGTCGCGTTTGAGGTTTGATATTCTCCTGTTTCGTTTCTATCTTTTATTTCCACTGCGCTAACTAAAATTGTAGGAAGAAACGTGAATTTGGGGTTAGCTATTCACACCCCCCCTCTCTAGCCGCGTCCGAAGGTCCTAACAATAGGGAACACTACTCTTAATAATTCCTAGTCAAGTATTAACATTCAGGGATAATGTTAATGCGACGAGACTAGTATGTAGGTCAACTCGATGACTTGATCTCACAAGTCATGGATATGGAGATATCAAGTTGACACATGGGTATGCATTGGATAATGTATACTGAATGACCCGCCATGAGAAAGTATCATGGATTGTTATATGAGTGTCATATACTTTCTCATATGGCCATTAGTATGACTATTAGTCCTTGGACCTGAAGTCACCATGGTTCCCTACATAAGGAGTTACATACTTTGGCTTCGTCAGACGTCACCCGTAACTGGGTGGAGTATAAAGATGATTACTGGGTATGTAACGAATTATGCGGAGGGATGTGAGTGATGTAGAAGGGATCTATCCCTCCTATATAACGGGAGTGACATCATTATTTTTGATAGAGTGAGACCACTAAGTGCATGATCATGCCCAAATGAGTCAATATGAGATGTTGAGCTCATTTGATTGAGTGAGTCTACTTGGGATTCAAGATTTAGATTGATTAGAGGATGACACGGTCTATGCCTCATATTGATCAATCTAGATGTCAAGGATAGAAGGACACTTATTATATATTGTGAGGGGTCACAATTAGTAGTCACAAGGTGATGTTGGATCTCAACATTCTTGTAACTTGGGTAGTAATGATGTGTTGCTAGATACCGCTCATTACTTATGCTTCTAAATGAGTTTAGGAGCATTGCCAACGTTACAAGAACCTATAGGGTCACACACAAAGGGTAATTAGATGGAGATTAGGTTCATATGATGAACCAAGAGGATTAGGTTCATGTGATGAACCAAATTGGATTAAGAGTAATCCAAAGTAAACCAATTAAGTTGGACTCAATTTGGTTCATGTGTTAAATGAGTCTAATTTGGACTTAGACTCATTGAGCCAATTTAATTCAATGAATAGAGATTTATTAAATTAAAATTGACTTGAATCATAGGTTAGATTTGATCAACCATGGGAGAGAAGTGGTCAAGTTTGACTTGACTTGAGAGGAAGATGAAAGGTCAAGTTTGACTTGACCATTGTCACCTCATTTGTGAGTTGACATTAAGTGGACTAATGATGATGTGCCACATCATCAAGGCTAGCACATGTGTGTGCCACCTCATGAGGGAGATCAAGAGTTGTGACTCTTGAAATCCCATGAAGGTTTATAAGCCTCAAAAAGGTGGTCGGCCACTTAATTCACAAGTGTGAGTTTCATTTGGTTTTGGTAACCTCCTTCTTTTTCCTCTCTACCTTTCTTCTCTCCCTCTCCTCCACCATTGCTAATCCTCTAAGGTTTCTAGCACATCTTTAGAGGTTCTCTCTATCGATTTGTTCGTGTGGATACATATAGAGGGTTGTACACTTGACAACCTTGAGATCCGGCGAACCTTGGACGAGCGGGATTTGCGAAGGGCTTCGCATCAAGGGTAATCTCTTTTTCTTTGTAGATCTAGGTTAGAGAAACTCATACACGTAGAAAATTTTATTTTATAACTTCGCACGGACCCGGTGGCATGGGATTTGGGGTTTCCACAACGCAAAAAGCGGTTTTTGCGGCCCGAAAAACTCAACATAATCTACCCAATTAATTTGGATTAGTACAAATCAAATTGATCGAATGATTTTAATGCTTCCAGTGCACTAGAGAAGATTTTCTTGTTTAGTTTTGATTTGTTTTAGTTCAAATTAGTTTTAATTGATCAAGCTACTATTGATAGTTCTAAAGTATAAAAAATACATAAATACAAAAACTATAAAACTCACAGTGATCTTCCATAGTAAATCTTGATCTTCGCTTTTCGTACAAAAAGAAAAAACTCATAGTGATGCTTGGAGAAGAAGATCGGAGAAGATATCAAAGAATAATTTACCGGAGGAAGAATAATCACGAACAAATCAGAAAGCTCTTCATGATTCCACGAACCAAATCCCAAGCCTCATATGTTCTTCTTCTCTGTAAGACACAGTCTCGGTAGAATTCTGACAGCACTTCTATTGTGCTTTGATCTCAGCTATGTACATAACGCAACAACCTTTTCCTGATGCATGCACCCCTCTTTCTCTCTTGCACCAATTGCCTTGGACGCTCTTTTATAGAAGAAGATGACTCTTCCTCTACCTCCATTAATGGAGGAAGGTGAAAGGGTTGGAAGATGAAGGGGAAGAGACACCTTTTCACCTTCTTAATACCAACATCTCCCACTCATCCAAGTCAATCCTTAAAGGTTAACTAGTCACCAAGACCATGTAAGTCACATAGACTATAATGTAATCAAGTCACAAAGACCAGAGAAAAACACTAGTTAGTCACAAAGACCAAATAAGAACATCCAATCCATACTTTAGGGAAAATGATTTGTGCAATAGCAAGCACACTGAGCAATTATTGCTAAGAAGATTGTTACACCTTCCATAGCTGCTCTATATAATGAATTAGAGACATTCTCATAATGACACATAACCTTTCTCCTAGCAGTACATATCCGTTATCCAAGAAACATTCAATCTCCCAGTGGCACACAACCATTATCTTAGAGATATCCATGTCTTACTATTTACCTAGATTAAATAATCTTTATTTACATCAATATGGACATCTCTAATCCCTCATAATGACTATTATGTCAAGAACATATTCTATATTAATATTCACAATTATTTTTATACATAACAGAAATGAGTCGACCAGTGAATAACATCAAAATATACAAATCTATTTAATCTTCCTTTTTAGCTAGAATCTATTGATTCTAATCTGTCACTTTCCTAATTATGCTCCATTGACCGAATCATCTATGGCCAATAGGAAACATGCTGAAGTAACAGACGCTGATTATAACTTCAAGTAGATAACTAAATAGTCACTTAGGGTAAAATTAAGATTAACTTATAATCTTAAGGGTCTCACATAGTAGAGAAACAGGAATCCATTCTCCTACTACCATTCTTGTCGCCATAGCACATGTGGTATGAATCACATGCTACAATGTATTCTCTTTACTAAAAAGAGCGCATTTTTTCTCAAATTTTAACATCATATAGATTTTGATCTAAACATACCTAATATCTAATCCTGAATTCAACATATGAATTTCAATCTGACCTTAAGAAGATTCAGTAAATAGTGGGTATATTTACTTCAATTATTACATAAATGATCTCATCTTGACACAATTATCAAGGCGACCTTAACTTATAGGTATATCTCTATTCACAGCTACATAAGTTGTCTCATAAGTAATGGTCTTACCTCTATTTATACTTAACAAATAGAGATAATTGTCCATGTGAGTGGACCAATCTCAACCTGCCAACATGCTCATCGAGACTCTTTAGTCAATGACTTAGTAAAAGGATCTGCAAGAATAGTACGTGTAGGGATATTCTCAAGAATTATCATTTTCTTGTCCACAATATCCCTTACAAAATTATACTTAATTCTATATGCTTGTCTTTGCTGTAATATTTGGGATCCTCAGCTTGACTGTCACAGTATATTGTAACAAGACTCCCACTGTTCTCAACAATCTTCAAATGTTTCAGAAACCTTTTCAACTAGACAAATTATTATACAATTAATGCTCAAGTCACATAACTTCCATTATCGACAAGGCTACACAAGCCTAGCCATATAGCTTCTATTGTCGACAAGGTTACACAAGCCAAGCCACACAACTTTCATTGTCGACAAGGCTACATAAGCCTTCTTCTTACTATTCCATGAGATGGTGCCACCATTAGTAAGAAGGTATATCCAGATGTGGATTTTCTGTCATCAAAGTCTCCTATCCAATCTGTATCTATACAGCCCTTCAGGCTCATCATAGATCCTTGGAAATAGATACAATAATCTATTGTCCTTTTTGAGGTATTTTAATATCCTCTTCATCGGTTTCTAGTGTCTCGATCCTGTGTTTAACTGGAAATGACTAACTAAGTCAATAACATAGTTTATAGCAGGATGAGTACACAATATAGTGTACATCAAACTACCAATAGCACTGCCATATGATTTTTTTTTTTGGCTATTTCTTCAAGAGTCTTGGGATACAATGTTGTAATTTGACATATTGAAGTATTGTAGCATCTTAGTGATATAAGCCTCTTGAGACAAACCCAAAAGCCTTTTTGATCGATCTTTCATAATCTTCACTTCTAAGATATACTCAGCTTCTCTTCAAAAATAATACTCTTCATTTGGGTATATCATTTTGCAACTAGTAGAGCATTGTATCGATTAATCGATCCATCTGCTTTCCTCTTGATTTTGAGAATCAACTTATTTCCAATAACCCTTCGGCTTAGAGGAAGATTGACTAAATCCCCAACTTGATTCTTTCTCATTGACTCCATTTCCTCATCCATTGCAACTTACCTTTCTTTCTCTAACTAAGAATCTTAATGCTTCTCAACCATTCGAGGTTCATTGCGTCAACTTAGAGTGTTATTAATGTCTTATTCTCAATATTAAATCATTTCTGAGGTTTAATCTTACGAACACTTCTTCATAAGTTGGGTTGTTGAGAAGTCAACTTATGACTTGGCAAATCACTCCCACTAGGTTGACTAGACTCATGCATCTCTTTTGACACCTCTCTTGTTGATAATATCACATCCTCCTAAAAAAAGAACATTTTTATCAACATCACCTCTGGTTGATAACTCTATTTCGAGAAAAGTCATATATCTCGAATCTATTTCGGAGATGGTTCCATCTAGTTGCTCACCTATGAAAGCATAACCTTTGGAGGTCTCATAATATCAAATAAAGATATATTTCTTACCCCTAGGTCTTAGTTTTCCATACTTGTGAGAACTATCATGAACATAAGCAGCTGACCCCCAGGGTGTTAGATTACTTAATCTGATTTTCTGCTTATCCAACGTTCATATAGAGTGGATGAAACTGACTTTGAAGGTACTTTGTTAAGCATATAGAGCACAACTAACAATGTATCTCCCCAATAGGAGATCGACAAATTACCCTGCACCATCATAGACCTAACTATATCTAGAAGAGTTATATTTCTTTTTTCAGCAACCTCATTTTGCTATGGAGTTCCTGAGATTATTTACCGTATAATAATCCCTCTATCATTACACATTGTCATAAACTAATCAGACAAATTTTCTCTTCATGGTCAGTACGTAAGGTTTTAACCTTACATTCCAATTGATTATCATCTTCATTCAAATAATGATTAAAGCAATCTAATGCTTCTGATTTATAAGAAATTAAATACACATGACCAAAACAAGAAAAATCATCAATAAATGTAATGAAATAGGAAATTTCATGTCTAGCCTTCACATTCATTAGACCATAAATATCTAAATGAATTAATTACAACGATGATTCAGCTCTTATAGCCTTACCCAATAGTTTCTAGTTGCTTTTCTAGTAAGACAATGCTCACATATAGACAAGTGAATCTTATCCAGAGTACCTAATAGACCCTCTCTAGTCAACTGATTCATATATTCTTATCTTATGTCTCCTAATCTAGCATGTCGAACCTTATTAGTTATATCTGCATCACTAATTAGAGTAATGTTTGAAAAACAACCCTCAATAGCACAATTGACATCTGATTCTACATCAAGAATCATAAAATCATTTGATAAAAAAATCATATCCAATTTACACTGAGTCAATCTTAAGTTCAACACTCCGACTATAAAAATTAATACAATACTCTAAATCAAGAAGACCTGTAATGGAAACAAGATTCCATCGAATTCAGGAGCATACAGAATATCATATAGAGACAGAACACTACCACCACGGAGGTTGAGTTTGCAAGTGCCGACTCCTTTGACTTCAACTCTTGCATTGTTTCCTACATAAATCCATTTGTTGCCAGCTAATACCGTTGGTACTCTACAAAGGTAACTCATTCCCGAGCTACATGGTTGGTTGCTCCCAAATATATAATCCACAAAGGATAAGAATAAGCTAAAACTGAACTAGCAACACAATGCTCATGAAAAGAAGACACACTTGCATTGTTTCAATCTGGTCTTCTTTCCTCTCTTCTTGATTGGGCCTTGTCCCACAGCAGCAACTTCTTTCTTCTTTCCCTTCCCCTTCTTAAAACATTTCTTTTTCTTAGATCCAGATGATCCAACAGAACCAATAGTCGCATAGGCTAGTCTATAAATCCTTACGGATTCAACTCTCTCCGCCTCTAATTCTACATGGCGTGAGATGTCAATGAAAGTCTTAATACTCTCATTGTGAGTTAGGGTCTGTTTCATGGTCTCCAAAGAATCTAGAAGGGAACGAATAACTGCTTGAACCTTTTGTTCATTGGCCAACTCATGACCAATAGTTTTAAGCTCTCGAATCATGGTCGGCATCTCCCTGAGGCGTTGAACCATTGAAAGATTCAGATGCTTCTTGTAGCTGTCAAACTTAATCATCAACTGTCAAAACTTGCTCAGACTTACTCCACTATAGTTCCTTAAGGGCTACCTAGACTGTATGAGCCGTAAGATACGACTCATATTCAAAAACTAGGTCATCCACCATTGAACTAATTAATATTCCCTTAGTAGTGGAGTCCTTCTTCTTCCATGCCTTATATGCATCAAGATCTCGTCTATTCTATGCAGTAGGATCATCTACATGTTCTTCCATAACCTGTTTTATAGCCTCTAGCTATGATGTTCTTATTTGTCATGATCTAACATAAATAAAAATATTATTTAGTATTCTGTGTAATTCTTATGCATGTAATTTATGATTGACTCAATATTAATTTGAGTTGGTTTATAAAATCAAGTAATAACTATGTTTCCACGCATCATTTGTATGATCCAATCAAATCAGCATTGATCAATACTATTACATGCATCCCAACAAATGAACTAATCATTGAATGAACAAATTATTAAAGTAAACATGAGCTAATAATGAAATGAACTAATCATTGAATTGAACATGAACTAATCATGATCAAGTTTGTTAACACATAACATAACTTTTCATAAAATAACTCTGCTCGTACATAACGACAAAAATTATTATATGACTCAAAAACTAAATGGGCTAATACTGTTCATACATAACAACAGTAATAATAAAAGAACTTTAATAAACTAGATAAGTCAACACCACTCCCATTAGGACAAACACCAGTGCAGTGGTCAACTCAATCTCCTTGAACTTGGATTCATTTGAGGTAATATCCGGTAGACTAACTTTAGAATTCTCTATTAGATCTATATTCGGATTCTTTTGTGGATCCCCCTCAAACTTTTCGGGATCCTCTTGATCCACATGGTGAAGTAGCTCCACACACAACTTTGCATATGAGATTCATCCCATACATAGTCTGCTTCTACATTGGGATAGTCTGGCAATGAACGCATCAAAGCCCAAATCCTATAATTGTCTAGGACCGGAAACTCTTCTCGCTCAAGTTTCCAAAACAATCGATCAAGTCTTTTAATGTGTCAGTTGACTCCATAAACTAGGTTATATATATTCAATCTCATGAATTTTCTCCCTCAGCTGATTCTGTCACACTTCGCGACTAGTCAAGGTGTAATAGTCTGTGCCATATGTAAATTAAATAAGTACAAAATCAACTTACCAATAAAAAATTGGCTTAATTCAATTTATACAAGTATATTAATAGAGAAAAATAAATTTTCTCAATTTTAGGAGTCTAAATCAACTAACCCATTAGACCTGTTGATTAGAAAACCAGATCCTAAACTTAGTTCATTGTCCTCATTAGAACTAATCTAATTGGACAGAGATTTCTTACCTATGTTCTGTTATTATTTAATCTAAGCTCATTTAAGCCAATCTCAGATTTATTGATCAAACTCAGATCCGTTTGATCAACCCAATAGCCATTGGATTAGTCTGACCTATTAGAATAAATCTAATCTTTGTTTTTTTATCAAATCTTACCCAATAGAATAAATCTGGTCATTTGATAATATTTGGTCCAAGTCCAATAATCAATCCAAATTGATTCTAGTTTGGATCAAACTGATTTGTTTAAACCAACTAATGGTTTGAACAAATTGAGATTTATTTTAAAATATAATTGTCTGATTAAACTAACATGGTCGATATGGTTCAATGAACAAATTCAATTTAATTCCGACCAAAAAGTTTAAACCCATCCCAATTAAATCAATAATAAACTTATCTTATTAAACCAACTCATGGTTTGAACTAGATCTAGGTATTATTGAATCAAACTGGTCTGGTTAAACCAACCAATGATTTGAACCAAATCTAGGTATTATTGAATCAAACTGGCCTAGTTAAACTAACTAATAGTTTGAACCAGATTGAGATCTTCTTTGACTAATCTAATCTGATATGGTCTATTTCCAATGAACTACACTGGTTCGAATTAGACCGTTAGATAGTTATGCAAATACAAGTATAGTTAATTGAAATTTTTTAATTTTTTCAATTAATTTTATTTTTAAAAATATTTAAAATATATTTTTTTCTTTTGTATGCTTTGAGGAAAAACAAAGAACATAACTTTATGTTTTTTTAATATTTCACTTATTTTGACGAAGAAATAGTAACATATACTATTTTCTTCGTTTAATCGATTACACTAATCGATTATACATATTTACTATGCTTCATCAATCTAATCGATTACATGGATTTTTGAATCGATCAAAATATATTTTAATCAATTAGTTTAATCGATTAAACTTCTTCTTCTCTTCTTTGTCGTGACTGTAACACTCACTTCTTTTGCCGCGACAAACGCAATTGTCGCAATTGTCAATCGTTGGCCTCTCAACTGTAGGACCGTGATCGTTCGATAGAGGGGGGGTGAATATCGATTCGAAAACTCGAGTGTAAAAGTACGCAGCGGAAAAGTAAATGAACACAGTTGATTTTACTTCGTTCGGAGCCTGTGACGACTCCTACTCGAAGGCCCGTACTCCGTGAGTACTTTCGTTGGGCAATCACTATCAATTCGAATATTACAGAGTTAAGTACAAGAATTCACAGATAAAGAAAATACCGACAATAGAATTCAAACAAAACCAGCACTGAGTCGGAGAGCTTTTCGTGGCGTCGCAAGAGCACAGAGCAGCAGATCTTGGATTCTGAGTTCATTTCGAAGCTCTACCCTTACCCCTTCTTTTATATGAAGCTCAGGGCACCCCGGATCCCTTCCAGGCGCCCTGGTGAGACGTGGCAGGTCCAACCAGTGAGCTCCACGTGGCAACGCGCAATCGGGATAAAACTTACCTCCCGGGCGCCCAGATCCCTTCCGGGCGCCCGGACCCCCTTTCTCCGAGGCAAGTATAATAAATTTCCTGCAAAATAAAGTGTTAGCACAGTTCATGACTTTGACATGAAAAAGTATGACTTAGATTCCGTCTTTCCGAGACCGGAATCTAGTCACGATCTCGACTTAGATATCCGAAATGGATTTAAGCCGGATCGACGCCTAATGTTCCCTTCCCGGGAACGCGTCCTCACAGTCACTCCCTTCCAGTGACTTACCTTTTCTCACCTGTCAGACGTCCGGTCAGCCCTTCGACCCGTCTGGACTTCTCGCCAGCTATCCGGTCAGCCGATCGACCTAGCTGGACTTCTCGCCAAGCGTCCGGTCAGCCCGTCGACCCGTTTGGACTTCTCGCCAGCTATCCGGTCAGCCCATCGACTTAGCTGGACTTCTCGCCAAGCGTCCGGTCAGCCCGTCGACCCGCTTGGACTTCTCGCCAGCTATCCGGTCAGCCCGTCGACCTGTCTGGACTTCTCCTGCACACTCGATCAGAGTGTTAGACAACAACAAACTAACTTAACCTGATTTGTCATTCATCAAAACCTGGGTTAAATCGTTAGTGCTAACCGCACCAACACCAACATGGTCACCGACACTCTCCGGGCACGAAAACTGATAGCCAACAATCTTTTGGGCTCGGCAACTACGTCAAATCGCGACCCAATCGCGATCTTGCCTAGCGATGGAGGTAGAGACATATATTTTTTCTGACGAAGAGACAAGTTTCATGCATTTTTAGAACTATGTCACTGCTCTGATACCATTATTGATAGTTCCAAAGTATGACAAACACATAAATACAAAAACTATAAAATTCACAGTGATATCTCGTAGTAGATCTTGATATTCGTTTTTCGTACAAAATGAAAAAACTTACAGTGATGCTCGGAGAAGATATCAAAGAATAACTTGTTATAGGAAGAATGATCACGAACGAATTGGAAAGCTTTTCATGATTCCACGAACCAAATCCCAAGCCTCGAATGTTCTTCTTCTCTAAACGACACAGTCTCAGCAGAATTCTGACAGCACTTCTATTGTGCTTTGATCTCATCTGTGTTGGTGCGGTTAGCACTAACGATTTAACTCAGGTTTGATGAATGACAAATAGGTTAAGTTAGGTTTATTGTTGATCTAACACTCTGATCGAGTGTGCAGGATAAGTCCAGACAGGTCGACGGGCTGACCGGATGTCTGGCACGAAGCCCAGCTAGGTCGACGGGCTGACCAGATAGCTGGCACGAAGTCCAAGCGGGTCGACGGGCTGACCGGACGCTTAGGCACGAAGCCCAGCTAGGTCGACGGGTTGACCGGATAGCTGGCACGAAGTTCAGACGGGTCGACGGGCTGACCGGACGTCTGGCAGGTAAGTGAGGTAAGTCACTGGAGGGGAGTGATTGCGATTTGCGAGGACGCGTTCCTGGAAAGGGAACATTAGGCGTCGATCCAGCTTAGATCCATTTCGGATATCTAAGTCGAGATCGTGACTAGATTCCGGTCTCGGAAAGACGGAATCTAAGTCATACTTTTTCTGTTAATTCATTGTGCTAACAATCTGTGTTGCAGGGTATATTTTGCCTTGGACTAACCTTGTTTTGCAGGAGAAGGAATCTCTGGAAAAAGGTGGTCCGGGCGCCCGGAGGCAAGTTTTATCCTCTGCGTCGCCTCGCCACGTGGAGCATCCTGACTGGACTTGTCACGTCGTACCAGGGCGCCCGGAAGGGATCCAGGCGCCCGGAGCAGCATATAAAAGAAGCCCCAGGGGTGGAGCTTCAAACACATCTCTCAGAATTCCCAGATTGCTTTGCTGCTCTGTGCTCCAGCGACGCTAACAAAGCTCCGACAACGCGCCCTTGCTCCTTAAGTTTTCTTTTCTGTCGGTACAGCTTTGTGCTTTGTTTCATTAGCATTTCTTGTACTCTTTTTGTAATCACATTCGAATTGCTAGTGATTGCCCAACGAAAGTGGTCAAGGACCACGGGCCTTCGAGTAGGAGTCGTCACAGGCTCCGAACGAAGTAAAATCAATTGTGTTCATTTACTTTTCCGCTGCGTACTTTTACACTCGAGTTTTCGAATCGATATTCACCCCCCTCTATCGAACGATCACGGTCCTACAAGTGGTATCAGAGCAGGTACCGCTCTGATTTGGTGCAACCACCAATCAGACAGGGGGTGAAAAATTAATTTTTTTTCGATTTTCAGTTTTACGTTTAATTTCAAACTGGTATTATTACCTGCTTTGAATTTTTTTTCATTGCAATTAAATCTAAATTGGTGCAACACCAATTTAGATACTTCTATTATTTTTCTTCTTCCGCACTACTAATCCAAGACCAAGTCTTGGGATTTTTTTTCTTTTCTTTCTTCTGTGCGCAGGACTAAAATGTCTCAGACAGAAGGATTCAGCACAGTACGACCTCCACTCTTCAACGGGGACGATTTTCCGTACTAGAAGAAGCGCATGGAGGTATACCTCAAAACAGACTTCGACCAGTGGATGAGCGTTACGAGACCCTATAAAATTCTAGCGGACAGCTCCGGGAATATACTGGATCCTGAAGACTGGACAGCAGATTTGAAGAAAAAGGCGTCAACAGAAAATAAAGCGATCAACACTCTACAGTGCGGATTAACAAGAGAAGAACTGAACAGAGTCGGTCCACACAAAAACGCTAAAGAGCTGTGGGACAAATTGATCGAGCTGCACGAGGGAACGAGCGACGCCAAGGTAACAAAACGAGACCTGCTTTTAAATAAAATTCTTAATATAAAAATACAGGAAGGTGAAACGGCGAATCAGCTCCACGCGAGGATCAAGGACATCCTCAACGGGCTTCATGCGATAGGCCACCAGATGGAAAATAGAGACTTAATAAGGTACGCATTAAATGCTTTTCCACGTAATAGTTTGTGGGCATCAATCGTAGATGCCTACAAAATTTCTAAAAATCTTTCTAAGTTAAAATTAGACGAGCTTTTCTGTGAATTAGAATTACATGAACAAACTAATGCTGGAGCCGAGAAGGGTATAGCTTTATTTGCAGGTTCCTCCAAAGAAAAGAAGAGCAAGCCTGAATATGAAGAAGATTCCGACCAAGACTCCGAAGACGAAGAACACCTGGTGAACTTGGTAAGAAAAATGTTCACCAGGAGAAAAAGGAGATTCAGATCTTCAAAAGATCAGTTCTCCCTCAGAACAAAAGAACGTGACTTGCTTCGGCTGCAATAAAAAGGGACACTACAAGAACGAATGCCCAAAACTGAAGTTCGACAAACCGAAGCCAACCAAAAAGAAGGCCCTCAAAGCAACGTGGGACGACTCCTCGGACGAATCGGAGGAAGAAGAGCAGAAACATCAGAGCCACCTCGCACTGATGGCCCGCGAAGCTGAAACAGAAGACGAGTCGGAAGATGAAGACGGGTCTGAACCCGAAACAAGCCACGAGTCCGTACTCGTTTCCGAAGGCCCGAATGAGGTATATTTTAATTTAAACAAAAAAATTTTTAGAATCATTTCCTGTTTAAATAGTAAATTAATTAAAATAGAAAATGAAAACAAATCACTTCTTGAGGAAAATCAAAAATTCAAATCCAACTCAAGATCTAACACTTGAGGAGGAGAATTTATCATTAAAAAATGATATTAACAATTTAAAAGAAATGCTAGAAAAATTTACAACAAGATCAAAAAATCTTGACTTAATCCTGAACAATCAAAAAGCATGTTATAATAAAATCGGACTCGGATACAAGTCGAACTCAAATAAAACTTTTAAGTCATTAATAACTCAATACAAATCAACTAATCAAGCTTGGGTTCCAAAAGCGTGTCTGACCATGCAAGTAGGACTTAATCAATATTATATACCTAAAGAAAAAGTATATTATATAAACTCGATTAAACCAAATAAAAAACCAAAATACAAATCTAAATCGAAAAATTCAAAATTTAAAACTCAACAAAATTTAAACTATCACCAAGTTAATTATAACTATAAAAGAAACAGACACAAGCCTAAAATGAAAATTAAAATTAAAGGTCAATAATTCAGGGGGAGTGTCACCTCCAAAATTAACTAACCCGGCAGGGTAATTAGGATTAGTTAAAAAGAGACCAAGTTTAACTTGAATCATGGTACTGGTGAAGTTTTTGGATGACAGTACGTTAGGGAAGCTTGGGCATCGCATGTCTAGAAAGATATGGTTTCGATCTGGTGCATTTGGCCAAGTGGAACTGACCGAAGCTACCCTTAAATGAATCCTAACCAGTTAGACCAAGATTTAGTACTAAGCTCCGTGGATAGGACTATTCGGAAAACCTCGAAAGGTTGGTTACTACTAATGACGTCCATGTGACTCACCAAGCTTAGAAGTTTATCCGAAGATTGTCTATTTGTGGAGACCAAAGCTAAATCTGAATCTAACACAAGTTAAACCAAAACTCCATAATTAAAAATCCAATTTCATCTCACAAAATCATAGGATTCCCTGATTGATAATATAGATCGGGTGAGATGAATAAGACTTAAATTTGTTTAATTAAAAATTAATTTCAAAATTTTAATTTTAAACATAAAAATTAATTTCAAAATTTTAATTTTAAAATTAAAATTAATTTCAAAATTTTAATTTTAAAACTTAAAAAATAATTTCAAAATTTTAATTTTAAAACTAAAAAATTAATTTCAAAATTTTAATTTTAAACTTAAAAATTAATGTCAAAATTTTAATTTTAAACTTAAAAATTAATGTCAAAATTTTAATTTTAAACTTAAAAATTAATTTCAAAATTTTAATTTTAAAACTTAAAAATTTCAAAATTTTAATTTTAAAACTTAAAACTTTCAAAATTTTAATTTTTAACTTAAAAATTAATTTCAAAATTTTAATTTTTTAACTTAAAAATTAATTTCAAAATTTTAATTTTCAAACTTAAAAATTAATTTCAAAATTTTAATTTTTAAACTTAAAAATTAATTTCAAAATTTTAATTTTAAACTTAAAATTAATTTCAAAATTTTAATTTTAAAACTTAAAAATTAATTTCAAAATTTTAATTTTAAAACTTAAAAATTAATTTCAAAATTTTAATTTTAAACTTAAAAATTAATTTCAAAATTTTAATTTTAAACTTAAAAATTAATTTCAAAATTTTAATTTTAAAACTTAAAAATTTCAAAATTTTAATTTTAAAACTTAAAAATTAATTTCAAAATTTTAATTTTAAACTTAAAAATTAATTTCAAAATTTTAATTTAAAAAAAAAAACTTAAAAACTAATTTTAAACCTAATCTCTAAATCTTAATGTAAAAAAAAAAAAAAAAAATCAGCCCCTGGTATTCACTTCCGGGGCGCAAGGGAGGGAATCCGGGTGCCCCGCCTAATATCAACTCCGGGCGCCCGGAATGGCTCCAGGCGCCCGGAGCTCCCTATAAATAAGGGGCAGCGGGCGCCCCCAACCCTTGCCCCACAAAATCTTCACTTTTGCCAAGGTTCACTCTGAACCTCAGTGCAAGAGTATTTTAAATCAAAATTTTCTTGCGGTGAAGACACTGCTGCGATTCAACCAAGGTCGTCAGATCTATATTTGTCGATGGCTCCTCGGTAAAACTTCTTCCCCTATCTGAAAATTTATTAGAATTTATCTTCTCATTTTTTTCTTAGAATATCTTTTTTATATATAGTAGGAAACGAACAAATACTGGTGCTGGACCCTCTAATGCTAGCACTGACCCTAGGTTTCCCACAGATGAACTAAGGATTAAGTTTAAATCAACCGTTTATAAGGCCATTAGAACTACCTGTATAGATAGATCGTTCTTTCTAGGTTCATGTGCCTCCGTTATAGAGGTTATAAACCACTATAACTTAAAGAACCTTGTCGAATGTACCAGTCCAGTAAACATAAGTCTGTGTGCTGAATTTTGCAATAACCTAGTGAAAGTAGACGATCTCACCTATACCACTAGGGCAGCGGGTACTGATATCACGTTTTTTCCTACGACTATCCGAGAGTTTTTAGAGTTACGTCCATCTACTTGTTCTTTCTTGTGCTATCCTCCCAGGGATCTACCATTCGGAGATCCCTACTCACATATTACTCTCGATACGATTTATTCGTATTTTTTTGGGGGAGAACGAGATCCCACTGTGACCCAGTTTAGGTCGGTAGAACTTCGAGTTCAGGACTACGCTCTTTATAGGGTCTTAGTCCTTTGCATTTTACCACTGACTACTCGGGACATCGCTGTGATGCGCCCATTCCATTCATTTTTACTCTATGCCCTGAGTCATAGGTTAGATATTGACATCAGCCTACATATCTTCTCCACCATTATCTACTTGGCTGGATACGTGACTGATAGACGAGTCCACATGCCATTCTGTCACATTCTGACAGCCTATATGTCCTCATTGCACATTAATGTCACTAGAGGAGACATTGCCTATATGACCGAGTTCGATGTTATAGCAGCTAGGAACTTCTCCCTAGCTGGTATCCACATAGATAGGGATGACGAGACTATGTCTTGGCGAAGGGGGGCACAGCACCAGCCCGATCCAGACGCACAGGCGCACTGTTTCCAGAGGAAGCCGCACCGGCTCCACCACCGCCCCCAGCTCGAGCACCACGTCACGCTCCCCGCACTCTAGCCGACCGTATGACCGGACTAGAGAGAGCTATGGCGAGTCTCCAGCAGGAGAACTCTGATTTTCATCGGGACATACGACGAGAGGTTGCCGAGTTACGAGCTGCCGGGGAGACCCGACACACTGAGCTGATGGCACTTCTCCGATCCTTGGGATCTGGACCACCCCCTTCATCATCTCAGTAGCTCTAGTTATGACTCACTTCTGTAGCTACACTACCTGTAAAATATTTTGGATCTATCTAGTGATATTTCAGACTTGCATTGATTATGTGCCTAATAGACTAGGAATTTCGAATTTCAAAATACTTTCAAAATCATTGATTTCAACTTATAGATTCAAACATGTGTCAAATTTTAAAACCTTCCTATTTTTAGATTTTTAAATAAACTTTTAGCCTTAGACTAGTTCAAAATCCTTAGAGAACATGCACCCATAGGACTAGTTTTGAGCATCTCACCAAAACCCTAGGCTTACCTTACTTGTGTTTGCCGAACAATAGAATGGGGTGAGATGCATAGGCCACTTGCCTAAGACTTAAGATGCTTATTTCAGTGCATCGACATAAGTCTGGGCGTTAAAAACAAAATATATATTAATCAAGTTAAGATTGACCTTAACTTGACTAACCAAGTGAAAGCTGCTATCTTTTGATAAGTCAGTCAGTAACTAACTGGTTAGACATTTGTTTTAATGTCAGGTCCAGGGGGAGGAATCAATTAAAATTTTTTCGGTTTTTCAAAACATTTTTATTAAAAATTTCTTAAACATATTTTTGAAACCTAAGTTATTGAATTTCAAAATTAGATTTAACGTAGTTTTGAAAATTGAATTTAAAATCTAGTTCTGAGAATTTGACTTTACTTAATTCTACTTAATTCTACAAAAATTAATTTTTGTAAACTAAGCGTAAGTTTATAAACTAAGTTTTTTTAAAATTTTTAATCTTTTACAAACTTAGTGTTGAAAATTAAACTTCAATCAAATCTTGAAATATATTTTAAAACTTAGTTTTGAAATTTTTCTTATGTTTGAAAAGAGTTGAAACCTGTTTTAAAAAATTGTTTTTCTTGAAATTTAGAACTTATTCTTAAATCTTAACCTTAGAAGCTATACTTGAAAAATTAGCTATTTTTCACAAAACTTAGCCTTTAAATCTGGATTTTTTTATATATACACCTATTTTTGAAAACTAGCTTTAAAAAATCAAGTCTTTTATGTACTTAAGTCTTGAAAGTTGAATCCTTTACCAACTCAGTTTTAGAAAATTAATTTTACCTAGTTTTGAAAAATAGATCTTTTAAACTTGTCTCAAAACTTAGCTCTTTTACAAAAGATAAATTACTAAGTTTAACTCCCCCAGATTAACTTGACATGATTCCTTACTTTGTCTGAAGTCTATATTTTTTATTACTTTAAACATGCTTATTTTTGATGAATGCCAAAGGGGGAGATTTAGGTGGGTTAAGTTAGCCAAACCAAATTGAAAATACAAACTAACTTAAAAAACCTCCACATAATGATGTTATCTGTTTTTTTCTTGCAAATGTCTTCACTAACTTAACCAGGTTGTCATTCCATCAAAAAGGGAGAGATTGTTGGTGCGGTTAGCACTAACGATTTAACCCAGGTTTTGATGAATGACAAATATGTTAAGTTAGGTTTATTGTTGATCTAACACTCTGATCGAGTGTGCAGGATAAGTCCAGACAGGTCGACGGGCTGACCGGATGTCTGGCACGAAGCCCAGCTAGGTCGACGGGCTGACCAGATAGCTGGTACGAAGTCCAAGCGGGTCGACGGGCTGACCGGACGCTTAGGCACGAAGCCCAGCTAGGTCGACGGGCTGACCGGATAGCTGGCACGAAGTCCAGACGGGTCGACGGGCTGACCGGACGTCTGGCAGGTAAGTGAGGTAAGTCACTGGAGGGGAGTGATTGCGAGGACGCGTTCCCGGAAAGGGAACATTAGGCGTCGATCCGGCTTAGATCCATTTCGGATATCTAAGTCGAGATCGTGACTAGATTCCGATCTCGGAAAAACGGAATCTAAGTCATACTTTTTCTGTTAATTCATTGTGCTAACAATCTGTGTTGCAGGGTATATTTTACCTCGGACTAACCTTGTTTTGCAGGAGAAGGAATCTCTGGAAAAAGGTGGTCCGGGCGCCGGAGGGGATCCGGGCGCCCGGAGGTAAGTTTTATCCTCTGCGTCGCCTCGCCACGTGGAGCATCCTGACTGGACTTGTCACGTCGTACCAGGGCGCCCAGAAGGGATCCAGGCGCCCGGAGCAGCATATAAAAGAAGCCCCAGGGGTGGAGCTTCAAACACATCTCTCAGAATTCCCAGATTGCTTTGCTGCTCTGTGCTCCAGCGACGCTTACAAAGCTCCGACAACGCGCCCTTGCTCCTTAAGTTTTCTTTTCTGTCGGTACAGCTTTGTGCTTTGTTTCATTAGCATTTCTTGTACTCTTTTTGTAATCACATTCGAATTGCTAGTGATTGCCCAACGAAAGTGGTCAAGGACCACGGGCCTTCGAGTAGGAGTCGTCACAGGCTCCGAACGAAGTAAAATCAATTGTGTTCATTTACTTTTCCGCTGCGTACTTTTACACTCGAGTTTTCGAATCGATATTCACCCCCCCTCTATCGAACGATCACGGTCCTACAATCTGTGTACACAATGCAACAATCTTTTCCTGATGCATGCACCCCTCTTTCTCTCTTGCACCAATTGCTTTGTGTTAGGGTCGATTTGTAGCTTTAGGGGGGTGAATAGCTCATCGTGCTTCGTGGGCTTGCTTCGGTGTTGTTGATTTATAGTGGAATAAACTTGAAATAAGGACTCACAATGTTAACACAAGGATTTACTTGATATCCACTTCAAAAAAAAGTAACTAATCTAAGGATCTACATATGATATGCTCTCTACTATAAAAAATACTCCTTCTCGGTAACTACCGGAGATGGAGAAACCTCATACAACACTCACACAACAAGATACAACGCATGTAAGAAGAAAATACAAGAACACAAATGAATAACCTTTTCTTGCTTGATCTCTTGTTGATGAAGACACCTCTAGACCCTTTGGAAAGTGCAACAACACCTCTCTTCCAAGCTCTAAGTCTGGTGGTAAGTGGTGAGGAGAATATCGCGTGCACTAGAAGAAGACTCGAGTAAAACTACTAAGAAGAAAGCTTGCCACGGCTTTATACACTGCGCCTCTAGTGCTCCCAATCGATTATGCTTGCTCCCAATCGATTGCCACGTGAGATCGGCGCCATCCCAGCTATCCAAATCTCGCTACCTGTGCAACAGTCATATTTCAATTTATTGGGGAAGCTTGAATCGATCGGTCAATCGATTCAGAGCGCCTCTGTGCTCTTGCTGGAAAAGCCTGAATCGATCGCCAAATCGATTCAGCCTTTCTCGCGTCGCGCGAGAATTCCAGCCCCCTATCGATCACCTAATCGATTGGCGGTGCCCAATCGATCGACTGATCGATTGGAAAAACTTATGTGCTCACGATTCAGGCTCCCAATCAATTGGTCAATCGATTGGGCTATTGTTTATCGCAACACTCTCCCAATCAATCGGCTGATCGATTGGGCTTCGGTCCAATCGATCGATTGACCACCCTTGACTTGCTTAACTCAAGCTCAAGGGTTTCCAAATCCAATATCTGGTCAACTATGACCTGTTAGAACTCCTCATACCTAGCATCAGGTCAACCTTGACCTGCTGGGACTTCTTCACCAAGTGTCCGGTTAATCCTTTGACCCACTTGGACTTTTTTCCTCATGCCAAGTGTTCGGTCAACCTTGACCCACTTGGACTTACCGTCTCATGCTAAGTGTCTGATCCTCCATGACCCACTTAGACTTCCTTTGACCAGATGTCTGGTCACCATTGACCCATCTGGTTTTCCTTGTGCCAAGTATCCGATCACTCCTTTGACCTACTTGGACTTCCCAACACCAAGTGTCCGATCAACCTTGACCCACCCGGATTTCCATGTGACTAGCTTCACTCACCAGGTCTTTTCATCTGCCTAGCTTCATTCGCTAAGACTTTCCATTTGTCTGGTTTCACTCACCAGGACTTTCCTTCTACCTAGCTTCACTCACTAGGACTTTCCATCCGCCGGGCTTCACTCACCAGTACTTTTACCTAGCTTCACTCACCAGGACTTTCACCTAACTTCACTCACTAGGATTTTCACCTGGCTTCACTCATCGAGAATTTCCCACTGCTTGGCTTTACTCACCGAGACTTTCACCTGCCTGACTTCATTCACCAGGACTTCCATCTGCCTAACCTCCAGTTAGGACTTTCCCAGTCAAGTATCCGATCAACCTTGACCTACTTGACTCTTCTTCACATCAAACTGGTCAAACCTTGACCAGAGGAGAATTGCACCAACAATCTCTCTATTCGGACGATTGCATCTACAATCTCCATATATTGTCAAACATCGAAACCCAAGCATCAAGACTCAAGCTTGAGCCAACTCAAGCTTAGTCAACCTGGTCAACCTGACCTTGGGGATATTGCACCAGCAATCTCCTCCTTTTTGATGTTTGACAATATACCTTTAAGTTAGGATAATCCTATAGCCTCAACTTCCCTTTATGCCAAAGCATGAATGAGAGTTTCCTTCATTCTCTCCCTTTCTTAGAGGGCAAACTCTCTCTTTAGGTAATGAAGATCTAACTTAAACCCTACATTCTCCCCCTTTGGCACACATCAAAAACTTCCTCCTGAAGAGTTACTCACATGTTGTTCACAACTTCACTTGTTATTCACAATACCACAATGAAGATCTCATATCCTTCATTGTCTCCAATGCTCACCCTTGAGCATTAACCACTTCACAATGCTCATCCTAGAGCATTCGTCATTCCAATAATAAAGGTCTCCAATGCTCACCCTTGAGCATTAATCCACTTCATAATGATCATTCTAGAGCATTCATAACTCAACGATGAAGATATCCACTCTCCATTATTTTTCACTGCTTAACCTTGAGCATTTATACTAATGAAGGTTAACCACTTTCCATGGTGTTTGAAAAATAATTTTTATGTCCTCAAAGAGTGACTCCCCCTAAAAATATGCTCCAAACTTTTGTCATTGTACCAACAATGACTTGGAATCTCTAAACCTTTACGAACCCCAAAACTTGAAATTTTGAGGTTTAAGTATCAATATTTGAATGTAAACCTCAACCTAAACTCCAATTTAGTCTATTTTTAACCAAACCATTCTTGTTTCAACAAGAATATTACCCTTAAATATATATAATATATTCCAAGGGGTTAGGAATGGTTAATGAGACTAAAAATAGTTAAAGTGCTGAAATCAGGTTTTCCCAGTCAAAATCAACCTTTTCAATCGATTGTGGTTGGGGTTCAATCGATTAACATCATTTCAATCGATTCACTGATTGATTCTACAAGCTTATGTTCGCGGAAAAACTACTTGAATCGATCTAGTAGGGTTGAATCAATCGACTTATCGATTTCACGAGTCTCTGCTCACGAGAAACTCTATCTCAATCGATCGACCGATCGATTGAGACACTCAAATAGATCGGCTGATCGATTGAAGCTCTGATTTCATAAAATCCAATTTCAACGAAATTCAGAAATCCCCTAAAAATTCCAAAAATCATGAAAATTCTTGTAGACATTATTTAGGGTATATACTATCATGGAAAAAATAGTTCTATAAGAAAATACATCTTATTTTTAAAGATTGACACAAACTTGAAACCTCTTGAAAACTTCAATGTTTTTTTCTAGTTTGTGTCTAACTTTTCAATGATGATTGCTATCAAAAGATAGCCTTCACCAAGATTTTCCAAAGTATATTTAAAATGATTTTCAAAATCAATTTCCAACCATGTTCTTTGGACTCAATGCACATAACTTGTACATTAGCTTTCCCAATGATTGGAGTACATATAACTATGTGTTTTGATGAAATCAAAACTCAAATAGATGCACTAAATCAATATTTTGAGTCTTGTTCATCATTCTAACATCTCACTTATATCTAATGTACACTAAAACACATACAAGTCAACTTATAGCCTTTGTGAGATGTAGATTTTGATTTTACCCTAAACTAGGGATCATGCATATCTATCTAGACATTTTAGGAATTATGAACATCCACCTAGGATGTCACTTGTTAGTAAATGTCATTGTCCTTAATTATAAGGAAGTTGAAATAGTGCATGATGATTTTATGGCATACATCAAAATAAGTAATTTTCAAAAGAAAATATACTATGACTACATTATGTATGTATGACATGATATGGAATTTTTTGTTGTGTTTTTCATAGTAAGCATGAATGCAAAATATAATGTCATGATATATGATGGGTAAACAATCATGACAATTAACATAAATAAAATATACCTAGATAATCTATCTAAGTATCCTTAATTCTTAGCTAAGCTAAATGAAATCATCCTAGGTTGCCCCTATTTTCATAAGAAAATGTCAAACTCCTAACTTGACATTTCTTTTGGTTTTTCTCATTTGTTCCAATTTTAAATTAAATCCAATTCCTCAAATTTTGGCACATTTCACTCTTCTAAGGAGTAATCAACTTAAGCCTTTTTATTTTTAAAGGTTAACAAAAACCTTGAAAATGTCTCCAAGCGTCAACTTTATCAAGGTTGGGTTAACCACCCTATCATTTGGAGTTGACACTCTCTAACTTATCTAGGGCGTAGAGAATATGCTCCTAGGAACCCAAAGTCTATTGGTGCTCCTTGGATTCTCTAGGAATTTACTAGGGATGACTTCCCTAGATACCTTCCTAATGGTCTTTCTAGGCTTCTTAGAAGCCTTGGTCGCTTCCTCTAAGTTAACTCTAGGAATAACTTCCCTTGTGACCTTCTTGGTGACTTGCTTAGACATTTTAGAAGTCTTGTTCACATTGATTTTTGCAAAAATACTTCTAGGGATAACTTCTTGTGTATCTTTGACTTGACCCTTAGACCTAGAGTTGGTTTCATAACTATATGGAACCCTATAATATGAAGTCACATTCTTCTTGGCCTTAGGTTTGTATCCTAAACCTCTACGAACATTTGATGGCTTTTGTGTTCATAAACCTAGATTATGCTCATTTTGCCCTTTTAGAATATTTTCCATTATTTTTAGGATCTTTTCCAATTTGTCAAGCCTTGATCTCAAGGCTTGGTTTTCCATCTTTAAATACTTAGTTTTGGATTTTTCATTTTTCCCTTGAGCATTTCTATTTCTAGGTTTATATCTAAAGTCCTTAGAGTTATTGCCTAATTTGTTATCTATCTTCCTAACCTTAGATGAGGTAGTCTTTGCATGATAAGCTACATATTTTTTCTTAACTCTATTATGCTTTCTATTTTCATGATAAATAGTATTAAAATGATATAAATTAGAACTAACATGCTTTTTATCATGGCTTAAAGGAATAGACTCAATAAATGATACCTTTGGTTCGCTCTTGAGAGTTTTCCCTTGACTTGAGCTTCCTCCTTTGAGCTTGGTCGATTTCTTCCCCTTAGGACATTGACTCCAGTAATGTCCTTTTTGATTGCACAAGAAACACACAATTTGTTTCTTGCTCTTTTTTGTCATGGGACCGACCTCTTTGGCCTTCTCCTTACCCTTAAGTGTCACTTGGCCCTTCTTCTTGGCCAATTTAAGACACTTACTCCTGTAGTATCCTTTTCCCCTACACTCTCAAAGCATATAATGTAATTGTTATTATTTAAATTTGAAATAGTTATAACTTTACTTGTAGGGATGATACATGATCCTCCATTTGATTTTTCTTGATTTGTGGAGGTGACACCATCTTCTTCTTCATTTGACCCGAAGGTAGAAGCCTCTTCGTACTCCGGTGTCAATGAATGATGCTCCCCCTCAATCCTAGAGGTGGAGGTCTCTTCATCTTCATCCTTTTGTACATGAAACAAGGAGTATGCTCTCTCCTTGTCCTTCTGGTTGCACTCCTTTGAGGATGAAACTTCTTGGACTTCTTCGGAAGTTGAGCATCTCTCAACTTTGGAGTCCTCTTCCTCATGGTCTTGATCCAATGAGTCACCTTCTTTGGATTCCTCATTATTTGGTGCAGTGGAGGGGACTTCATGGATTTTAACCAATTTGCTCCATAACTCCTTGGGATCTTCAAATTCTCCAATCTTGCATAAAATTGAGCTTGGCAATAGACTAATCAATAATTTGGTTACCTTGTCATTTGCCTCGCATCTTTGAATTTGTTCCTTGTTCTATTTACTTTTCTTAAGAATTTTACCTTTTGAATTTTTTGGAGCTTCAAAGCCTTCTATTAGAGCAAACCATTGCTCTATCTCTATCATGAAGAAATTTTTGATTCTTGATTTCCAAGAATTGATACTTGTCATTGTGAATGGTGGATGCACCCTTGTGTCATATCCAAGTTCATCTTGGAATTCCATTTAAAGTTGATCTCTTTTGAAATCTTTGACTTTGTTGAACTTACTTCAACTTCTTATCCCTCTAGCTTGTTGTCCTTTCTGACGATGATTCTGGTGAAGAGCGACCTCGCTCTGATACCACTTGTTAAAGTCGATTTCTAACTAGAGGGGGGGGGAGGAGTGAATAGCGCGTCACGCTTTGTGGGCTTGCTTCGATGTTGTTGATTTGCAGCGGGATAAACTTGAAACAAGACTCACAACACTAACACAAGGATTTACTTGATATTCACCTCAAGAAGAGGTGACTAATCCAAGGATTCACACACGACACACTCTCCACTATGAAAAACATTCCTTCTCGGTAACTACCGGAGGTGGAGAAACCTCGTACAACACTCATACAATAAGATACAATGCACACATGAAGAAAATAGAAGAATACAAATGAATAACCTCTTCTTGCTTGATCTCTTATTGATGAAGACGCCTCTGGACCCTTGGAAAGTGCAACAATACCTCTCTTCCAAGCTCTAAGTCCGGTGGTGAGTGGTGAGGAGAATATCTCGTGCACTAGAAGAAGGCTCGAGTAAAACTACTGAGAAGAAAGCTCGCCACGGCTTTATACACTGTGCCTTTAGGGCTTCCAATCGATTGGGCTTGCTACCAATCGATTGCCACGTGAGATCCGCGCCATCCCAGCCGTTGAAAGCTTGCTACCTGCATGCGCAACAGTCATATCCCAATCGATTGACCAATCGATTGGAAAGGCTTGAATCAATCGGTCGATCGATTCAGAGCGCCTCTGTGTTCTCACTAGAAAAACCTGAATCGTTCGCTCGATCGATTCAGCCTTTCTAATGTCGCACAAGAATTCCAGCCCCCAATCGATCGCCCGATCGATTGGCGGTGCCCAATTGATTGACTAATCGATTAGGGAAGCTTCTGTGCTCACGATTAAGGTCCTCAATCGATCGGTCAATTGATTGGGATGTTGTTTATCGCAACACTCTCCCAATCGATCGACTGATCGATTGGGCTTCAGTCCAATCAATCGGCTGATCTATTGACCACCCTTGACTTGCTTAACTCAAGCTCAAGGGTTCCCAAATCCAACATCCTATCAACTGTGACATGTTGGAATTCCTCATGCCTAACATACGGTCAACCTTAATCTGCTGAGACTTCTTCACCAAGTGTCCGATCAATCCTTTGACCCACTTGGACTTTTCTCCTTGTGCCAAGTGTCCGGTCAACCTTGACCCACTTGGACTTACCGTCTCATGCCAAGTGTCCGGTCCTCCATGACCCACTTGGACTTCCATCCACCAGTTATCTGGTCATCATTGACCCATCTGGATTTCCTTGTATCAAGTATCCGGTCACTCCTTTGACCTATTTAGACTTCCCAACACTAGGTGTCCGGTCAACCTTGACTCACCTGGATTTTCATGTGTCTGGTTTCATTCATTAGGTCTTTCCATCTACCTAGCTTCATTCACTAAGACTTTCATCTGCCTGACTTCACTCACCAAGACTTTCCTTCTGCCTAATTTCACTCACTAGGACTTTCCATCTGTCTGACTTCATTCACCAGGACTTTCACCTAGCTTCATTCACTAGGATTTTCACCTGACTTCACTTACCAGAAATTTTCCACTACCCGACTTCACTCACTAAGACTTTCACCTATCTGACTTCACTCACCAGGACTTCCATCTGCCTAACCTCTAGTTAGGACTTTCCCAGTCAAGTATCTGGTCAACCTTGACCTCCTGGACTCTTCTTCATATCAAACTGGTCAAATCTTGACCAGAGGAGAATTGCACCAATAATTTCCCCAATTGGATGATTGCACCTGTAATCTCCACATATTGTTAAACATCGAAACTCAAATATCAAGACTCAAGCTTGAGTCAACTCAAACTTAGTCAACCTGGTCAACCTAACCCAGGAGATATTTGTATCAACACCTTGAACGCTCTTTTTATAGAAGAAGATGATTCTTCCTCTACCTCCATTAATGAGGGAAGGTGAAAAAGTTGGAAGATGAAGGGGAAGCGACGCCCTTTCACCTTCTTAACACCAATTGCTAACAAAAGGCAAAAGTAGAGCTGAATAATCGATTAATAAGAGAATCGATTCAATAGAAATTGAACAATCAAAATATATTTAAACTAACTAAACTCATTAAATTTTCTAATAAAATTAAACAAACTGAACCAATAAAATATTGATTATAAATTAACTAATTTTTCCATCATCACTCGACTAATGATTTTCAGTAATTAATTGATTATACACCGTCGATTTTAACCGTCAATTTAAGAGTATACTGTTCGATGTTCGAAATTTATCAGTCAATTATTGATTTTCAACAATCAACTAATAATAGATCATCGACTCAAATGATCAATTATGAAATATTTTACTTGATTTTTAAGTATATCAATCGATAGCTGAAATTAGTAGTTGATTGATAATGTCAGTTTATTTTATTTAATCTAATTTAAATTTTGAAAATTGAGATCAAATTAAATTATCTAAAATAATTAATATTTTTTAAAAAATAATTAAAATTTTGAAGTAATTGAAGTTTTAAATTTGACTAATACGTTGAATTAATTCGGTTTAACTGATGTGCTCACCCACTAGCAGTGGTTCAATTTGACTTATCAAACAGCCCCACCGGATTATCCGAAGGGGTTAAGGCGTAGAAGTTTGCCCAATGAGCACGTGGATTCGAATCGAGGCGGCAGCAAGGGCATAAATCCCTTATCCCCGTGTCCCTCAGCCCACTGCGCCTTAACTCCTTCGGCTACCGTGATTAACCCCCCTCATGATAGCCTTGGGCGAGGTCCACGGGGGGCGCTGGGGGCGAGCGTTATCGCCTTTTGCCCAATTTGACTTATCAAACAAAAGTAAATGACATAGTCGTCGATCAACTATAAAAGTGGGCTAAGGCGTCCAAAGAGTGTCAACGAGCAGAGCATTTCATCAGGTGTCAACCTTCTTTAGCAAGGGTCTATTCACTTGTGCAAGTACAAAAACAATAATCTCAGTTTGTTTTATTAATTATCCTTAAATATGATTCATCTCATTCTATGAAAATTTTTTATCAGCCATAATGACCAATCTAAAAGCTTAATGTCTTTTGGTCACATCCTTCATTTAGAGAAAAAAATTCTGTTAGTTAGGATTTGAATCATGAATATTTATATGACAATCTGAATATCTTACCGTGATACTATAACTCTGAAAATACTGGTGCAAATTAAGAGTAAACGGTAAAATGTTAATAAATCATGATAATTGAACAGCGCCTCTATAGGTGATAGAAATTTTATTTTTTAAGAAGTTATTCCTTAGAGATTTAATCTCTACTTTGTGATGATAATTTATTTTGTAAGTACCAATTCGATTATACTGGTAAAGATAAGTAGAGAGTAATTGTTTTTTTTTTATAATTTAGGTGTTTAGTTTTGTGAACTGATTAATTTTAAAGGTGACTAACTCAATCCCACAAAAATTTTCTTTCGACCATTAAAATATATTAAAAAGTACTCATAGATATCTGGCAAATGATCAATATTCTTAGGTGGCGTTTAATTGGGAGGTAAAGTACAGAGTAAACTTATTTTATTTTTTTGAAAATTTTTTTAGAAAGTAAACCTTGCCAATTGAGTTGTTAGGAATCAATTAGGGAGGGGTAAATGAACTAAGTCGCTTATAAACTATTCGAAGCTTGATTCGATAAAAGTTCGTTTGAACTTATTTAATGAGGCTCGTTAAGATAAATAAACTAAACTTTAACTTTAAAATATTCGACTTATTAGCTTATGAACATGTTCGTTAAACTCATAAATCAACATTTAAATAAAAAAATAATAGTTTTGAGATTAAATTTATAGATTTTACACTCTATATGTAAAATATATAGATAAATATATTAAATTTATTTATTAGAATAAAATTATAAATTTAATAAAAATATTATAATTTTCTCTGGATATATAATTTAATTTTTAATAAATATTTAAATTTATAATTTATGTTTATTAAATTCGTTTAAATTCAATAAAAAATTGAATAAACTAGTAAGTTATGAATATATTCGTTAAATAAAACTTGAGCTCGACTTGATTATAAACGATTCAAATTCAAACATTCAGAAGTTCGACTCAACACGATTCGATTACACTCCTAGAATCAATCAATAGAGAAGGATGCAGGTCAGGTTTTTACCAATGGATCCTATCCTAATCGGATCTGGATGTTAAATGGACAACCCATATCTTACGATCAGGATTTCTCAACTGATATATCAACGGTCAATTCCTTCTCCTCTGAACTCCACGACTCCTTCCTTCACCTATTTAAAACCCTTCAAAACCCCTACTTCCCTCGACCACCCTCGCCGCCTCCAGTCTCAGCAGCGCAGGCGCGCAGCCCATCAGGCCTTCCTCAGACGGAAGAGGTACGAAGGCTCCTCCCTTTTCTTCCCTCATCCTTCTCGGGATCCTCTTCCTCCTATCCATTTTCTGATCTCACTGTTCGATCGGGAGTCGTTGCCCTTTGCACCTTGCATTTCCTTGTCCCTTCCACTTAGCATTGACCGTCCTGTGCTCTCGCCATTTTGTTTGCTCAGTCGTGGAACCGGAATCTTTGCAACCCTCGTAAATGTTTTCTCTTGTTGAGATCTCATCTTGTTCCATTGTTTTCTGTCTTGCGTTTTGTGCTGATCGTGCATTTTCATCAGGTGAAATAGCTGTGCGATACACGGATTAGTGATGTTGGTGTTGTTCGAGACCCCTGCGGGCTTTGCCCTATTCAAGGTTTTGGATGAAGGAAAGCTTGACAAAGTCGAGGTAACGTCTTGTTCGGTGTTCCCATCATCCATTTGCTGAATTCTTTTGTCCGATCATTTTTTTTTGCCTTTGCTTATTTCTATTTCTATTTTTTTTCCTTTGCCATTTCAGGATTTGTGGAAAGAGTTTACATCAGCAGAGTCAGCTAGAAAGGTCGGTCATATGTTGCCTTTTTCTGCTCTTATTTTTCCCCTTTTTCCCCTTGTAAATGCTCAATTATTGTTTGTGTTTTCTCCATCTTATATCGCACTTCAGACCAGTGTAATGTTCTTGATCATCCTTATTATTCGCATTATTGATCTGTAGCGCTAATGCTTTTTAATGTATCATTAGATTGTGAAGCTGCAAGCTTTTAATAAATTTGAGAATACTTCAGACGCATTATCTGCTGCAACCTTATTGATAGATAGCAAGCCCAGCAAGGGCCTTAGGAAGTTCTTACGTGCTCATTGTGATGGTGAGACATTGGCTGTGGCTGATTCAAAGCTTGGGAATGCTATTAAGGACAAGCTGGTTAGTTTCAGTGATTGTCATGTTTGGTTGCATTGTTATGCATTCTCACTTGCGCATTTTGTATCTTATAGAAAATTGATTGCCTCCACAACAATGCTGTGATGGAGCTGATGAGAGGACTTAGAAACCAGCTGACAGAACTTATTTCCGGGTTAGCTGTGCAAGATCTAGCTCCAATGAGCTTGGGTTTATCTCACAGCTTATCCAGATACAAACTGAAGTTCAGCCCTGATAAGGTTAATCCTACTTTTCTGTGACAAATTATTGAAGGAAAATGTCTATGTTCTTCAATTCTTTCTAGTGATGATCTTCTAATCATGAAAGGAAGAACATTAGTATCGGATATATGTACATGTCCAACCTGTACTTGTATTATTTAGACAAGCTTTTTTTATATAGACTTGTTCCCCATGTCAATATAGTTTCCACTTTTCACAAACTGTACCACTCCTATGGTTGTTAAAATTTCTTTTTCACAACCCTTTAGGTGGATACAATGATCATTCAAGCCATTGGTTTGTTAGATGATTTAGACAAAGAGCTCAATACCTATGCCATGAGAGTTCGAGAATGGTATGGATGGCATTTCCCAGAGCTTTCAAAAATTGTACAAGACAACATTCAGTATGCAAAGGTAGTAAAGCTAATGGGCAACCGTACAAATGCTGTTGCTCTTGATTTTTCCGAGGTAAAAATGTCAGCTGAATCAACTCTATCAAAAATATCGAATGAACTTGTTCCCCATTAAATGCAAATAATTTGTGTTCATGCTAACAGGTACTATCTGAAGAGACTGAAGCAGAGCTGAAAGAAGCAGCAGTCATATCAATGGGTACTGAAGTTAGCGATCTAGACTTAGCTAACATCAAAGAGCTCTGTGACCAGGTTCTAGCACTTTCAGAGTACAGGGCTCAGCTTTATGATTACCTGAAAAGCAGAATGAACACAATTGCACCAAATTTGACTGCCCTCGTTGGGGAGCTTGTTGGAGCTCGTCTTATTGCTCATGGTGGTAGTTTACTCAATCTAGCAAAGCAACCTGGGAGTACTGTTCAGATACTTGGTGCAGAAAAGGTTTTTTTTCTAGAACGTTTTTATCTTAATGATTACTTGCTTTCCCTTATCTTAAATGTCAGTGGAGATGCCATGACTAGTATATGAGACTGTGATAATGAGACTGTTTTTGTCTACATTGCATCTGACTTACACTACACATTTATTTCTTATGACCATTTTCTGTTTGTTTGGGACTTTGCCTAAATTGCTTATGAAAAAAAATGCTGTAATCTGTTATTTGATATTAATTAGTACGAGATTAGTGATGTTTTTTACAACTCTCAAACCTTCAGACCACCTATAAGACGTATCCGTTGTTGCTTGTTTGGTTCCATGTAGTTTAAACAAATGTTAATTTTAGCTATGCATCAACTAAAGCTGCATCATTCTTTTAGCAACGAGTTTTGTTAATTCTTTTTCAATTTAAATGTGGAGAGTCTTGATGATTCATGTAGGCAGGCCACAAGTGATTCATGTTCTTAGACACCGAGTAAATTACTAAATTTACATGATTTGGCCCATGACATCACAAAGCTACAATTGTGAATCATGCTTTTTTTTTTTTTTTTGTGAAAGGTTCGTGATTTAGTATTAGGTATATCCTTATCAGATGAAACTGATTGGTCCTGTGAATTTTCGTCTACTCATTATATTGCAGAAACGACCATCAATTATCATGTCTCTTATGACAAAATTTCGTTGTTTTTTCTATTTTAGCAGTAAACTGGTTAACCATAATGTTTTATTCAAATGCAGGCTTTGTTTAGAGCTTTGAAAACCAAACACGCTACACCAAAGTATGGGCTTATTTTCCATGCATCTTTAGTCGGTCAGGCAGCTCCTAAAATCAAGGGGAAAATTTCTCGTTCTCTTGCTGCAAAGACTGCTTTGGCTATTAGGTACGATGCTCTTGGCGATAGTCAGGACAACAGTATGGGATTGGAAAATCGAGCTAAGGTAACATTGATATGGAATCTAATCACTGTTGGATATATGTGGAATTTATTCTGACATGCCATTGTTCAAACTTTTGAATAGCTTGAAACCCGCCTTAGAGTTCTTGAGGGCCGAGAGTTGGGTCAGTCTGCTGGTTCTACCAAAGGAAAGCCCAAGATTGAGTATTATGACAAAGATCGGAAGAAAGGTGCTGGGGCTCTGATTACTCCGGCAAAGGTATGAACAATCTCACTGCTTCAACACCTATTAGTAGATTTATATCATTTTGCACTGAAGATGTTAATGTTCCATATAGCACAATCGAAACTGAGACTGAAAGTCTATATGCTATATTTTGTCTGTGTAGACATATAATACCTCAGCAGATCTTCTACTCGAGCAAGCAACTGATTCAACTCGGAGTAATACAACCAGCGAAGTTGCAGCACTTCCGAAGAAAAGGAAGCACCGGGAAGCTGAATTGCCTCCCTCTGAAAAAACAGTTGATGCGACACCCATGAGCGAGGCCAAGGATGCAGGAGAGAAGAGGAAGAAGAAGAGAAAGATCTCTGAGTCAGAGAACACCAATTTGCAAGTTGATGATCCAGTTTCTGGCGACAAATCGGAAGAGCAGATTAAAAAGAAAACTAAGAAGAAGAAGGATGTGAATCAGGATGAGGAGGTGCCCAGCAAAAAGGAAAAGAAGAAAAAACACGCTGAAGAAGAGCAGGCAATGGGCGATGCAGTTCACAAGAAAAAGGAGAAGAAGAAAAAGGACAAGGGGAGGGAGTAGAGTTTCATTTATTTTTTTGTTTCAGGGAGCCTGGTAGCTCCCTTGTTGTTCTAGTACTTGTATTGAAGGAACAATTATAGGTAAAATTGATCCTTGTTTATTTCTCCTGCATGATTCTGCAGTCTGACATTATTTTTTGATACTTACCATCATGATATCCCAAGACCTCACATGTTTCTGCAAATCTGAGGTTTACTAAAACTTGCAATTGTCATGCTTTTACAGTTCAAATGACTGTCAACTGCAAAAATAGAATGACGTGGAGGATATGGGAGTCTACATGCGGCAGATCCAGGTCGACAGTCAAATCACTTGGTTAAAAGTCAAACTTAGGTTTAGGTTAACGAGGTGGAAGTCAAGCAAAACCTCTCAAGCTCTGCCATGTTCCTAACTCCTTCGGACTCGGTCTATCAAACCAGCTTGGCTTTCCAAACTCCTTCAGAGTCGGTCTACCATTCCTCTTCAGTCTGGCTTACCTGACTCCTCCGAACTCGGTCTACCAGACCTTTTCAATCCGGCTTCCTAGACTCCTCTGAACTCGGTCCCCCAGACTCTTTAGCACAACTTCTCAAACTCCTCGAGACTTGGTCTCCCAGCCATTCCAACCCGTCTTCCTAGATTCCGCGGGATCGGTCCACCAGACTCCTCCGACTCGAACCACCAAACTTTGTTAGCCAAGTCACCTTGGACTCCCTCAGCATGGTGTCACCTGACTCTTCCAACTCGATTTCTAAGCTTTGTCACTCGACTCCGACTTGATCAACAGGCTCTTTCAGCTCAGTCATCTTTGATTGGGACCTACATCCTACATACCTCATTAAACTGTTTCTCTAGAGGACGTAGGCAATGTAACCGTTTTTCCTAAGGATGTGGACAACGTAGTCATTTCCTTCGGAAGATATGGCGAATGTAGTCGTTTCCTTCAGAAGACATGGGTAACATAAGCGTTCATCTTAAAACAAGTGTGCAACGTAAGGACACATTTACAATTCTTTAAAAGGTAGTCTACTCCTGCGGACACAAATACACTCACATAGATATTTTTAGACTCTTCTTTTATACTTAAGCATCTGGCACGTTGTGTCTAACATCGGCGTCCATTCAAATCTTTGTTTGTAGTAATTTTTTGAGTCACCATCGTCATCATCGTGTTATCTTTAATCTTTTCCATACAATTTACCCTTACTCCTTGCTACCTCACCCAATAGCAAAACATATTTTCACGATGATGATGATGATAATAATAATAATAATAATAATAAATACCAACAACAATGATACAAGTAGAATGACACACTAAATCGACAAGAGAGAAAAAAAAAAAAAAAAAAAAAAAAACTCCACCATTCCCCAAAACAAATGGACAATCTCTGTCACATGAATCTCAGAGCTTCAAAAGTTGTCGAATATTCATCGGAGATATATACCTGGTATCTCCATCGGCCATATGCTTGGCAAAAAACACATTCGCTGCCTGGCTCGGATGGTAAGGATCCCAGAACACATACCTCGATCGGTCATCGCACATTGTCGACGCCGGCCCACATGGAAAAATGCCGCGGTACTGCCCTCCGTTGCCGCAGCACGCCGTGCTTGCATCCGTAAACCCTGCAACATTCATTATTATTTTTTTTTAATGTTTTGTGAAAAGGATACGATCAGGTGGTTCGGAGATCACTGCTCACCGTAAGCTCGATAGTTGGCGAGCAACTCCGTCACCAGGTCGTATGCGTTGGACAGGACAAACACAGCTCCAGGGAGGCGGCGATTGAGCTCCATGAGCAAGTCCCTCAACAGAGCGTTGTACTTCATCGCCATTTGGTTGGGCAAGCCGGCGCACTCGTTCTCGTTCAGTTGGTTGATCGTCTTCTGGTAGGGAATGCATCCCAACGGCCCCACGTTGCTCACCACGATTTTCCTGGCGTCGAGGGAGTAGAGCCTCTGCCATGCACGGACCAGAGATCGATCGTGAACAGGACAATATTATTCATTAACGAAATTCTCACTGATCATTACGATGAGCTGCCCTCGTAGGGCGGCGATGAGGTCGGCGATGAAGGCGTCCGGCGTTTGATTGACCCTTTCGGCGATGGAGAAGAACGGGAGGAGGTAGTTGTTGAGGATGTCGTTGGATCCGACGGTGATGGAGAAGATGGCCTTCTTCCACAAGAACTCTCTGGCCGCCTTCGTTCCCAGTAACTCGTCCAGTTGCCGCCGGGTGACGTTGAAGTAATCGATTTGGACGTCCATTCCCAGCCGATTCACCTGCATAGATCGATCGAATCGTGGGGGCTTGAGATAGTAATGGCGTGAAGGATGGTGGAGATGGAAGATGAATTAATTAAGAAGAGGCATACGAAAATTCTTCCGGTGCTGTTGAGAATTCCGGAGCCGCCGGACGCGTAGTTGACTCCGTTGAGAATGACCGGTCCTTTGGTTTCAGGCGACAAGAACGGCTGCGAGTAGTTTAGCTGCCCGAGCAATTCGCCTGGAGCAGAGATTCAGAAGGTTTCAGGATCAAAACAGGGCAGGGATGGTCGATCGATCGAGTGTTAATTCTTACTGACCGACGATGTCCGCCATGGTTCTCCCGTTTGTGAACCGCCCGGTCGGCTGCCCGCCGGAGGCTGCGAAGTCCATGCCGTTGGGGGGCAAGTCGGCCCGTGACAGGGAAGGAAGGTAGTTGTTGTTGCCGGCGTCCACGAGCGAGTCGCCGAACACAAAGGAAGCACCTGGGAACGCAAGCTTCTCCGCGGCTTCGCTGCGAATAACGAGCGCCATGGCACACACCGCCGCCGCCGCCGCCGCCCACCTCAAATCCATGATCGTTTCCGCCTTGATCTCTGTTGCAGGAACTCGCGAGAGCTCTCTACGGGCTTATAAGCCACTGTTTCCTTCAGGAAGGGGACTGCAGTTGCTCGTAAACTTGCTAAAAGTTTAACTTTTCAGCAATGGAGGTTGGTTTGACAATAATTCTGTTTTTTTTTTCTTTTTTCTTTTTGATGCATTGCCGTAAAGATTTAATTACACATAGAGTTTGAAAGATCGGGGCAGGTGCTGGAAGGTTTCGTGGCAGTGGGAAATGTAGGCGATGATTAATGAGGTGAAAAACAAAAACCAAGAAGAAGAAGAAGAAGTTGAGTGAACCTCTTGAGAAAGAAATGAGATGGGGAGTTGAAATTTTTTGGGTTTATTGGAGTAGTTGAGAATTCCTTGGGTGGCAAATGCCATGTAAGAATTAATTGTGGGCAACTAGTTCATAAGAATTTTGTTTTTTTATTTTTTGTTTTTTTTTTGTTCAACAAATTATAGGACGAAGGAGAGCCTGGTGAAGGGGTAAAATTAATCTAAAAGTCACGGATTTAAATAGTCGAAAAAGTCTGTTGCGACCATTTTTCAGAATTCTAATTTCACTTTTGAGATGATCTTCTTTTAAGCTATAGGATAGCGTGAAGTACAATTATCCATTATCCATGAGCACGAATCCTCCGATCTACTTTTTACATATAAGAAGAGGACTACTTGTTTATATTGATGGAGAACAATGACTCCACTTGTAGAAATAGATCAGAAGATCTGGGCTGGTTATCTATGGGCATAGACTCATTGGCAAAGTGGTCATGTTACGAGTCATAGTTAAGCACTCAAGTGGAGCATGATTTTTATTGCGAGGAATAAACCTGTGAAGGTCAGCTATTGATGTCCAATAATGCGAGTATTTACTAGATTTATTTTGATAGTTGATGAAAAATTTTCATATTTTTTAGATCAAATCGATCATCTTTAAAATTAATAGATAAAACAGTCTGAATTGTAAAAAAAGGATGGCTTGAGGCAGCATATTTCTACAAACGTGAATTTATAAATATTTTATGCAAAAACATGAAGGCAAATTGCACCAGTTCATGGAGAAAAAGAGATGGATATTATGAGAGGAGATTGGAAGCTTTTCTTTTAGAATCCTATCTTATATTCTTGTGCTAGAACAATCCACCGTCCCACACGTAAATTAAAGTATAAGGGTTTTTCTATTATGACAATATCTTTTTTTTTATCTTTGGCCTTTCTTTATAGACATTTGTTAAGTTAAAAGTGTTGAAAGATAAATCTGCTATCTTAACGATTTTTTTAGTACCTGTCTTATGGATAAGGCTATAAATGAGTTAAGCTGAACCGAATAATAAGATATTCGAGCTTGTGCTCTGTTCATTATTCCTAAGTGCGAGTACGATTCGAGCTTTAGTTCTTAAGTTTGAGCTCAGCTCGTAATAAAATTAAATAGCTCGAGTTCGACTTGAGCTCAGCTCAAAAAAAGTCTGTTACAAGTTAAACGAGCTTAGTTCGAGCTCGTTTAAAATAATTAATTATATATTTATATATAATAAGATAAACGAGACTTTTAACATGTTCACGAGCCTCTTAACAAATACGTTTGCGAGATTCTAAACGAACGTATTCGCAAGCTCACAACCAAATACTGTTAAGCTCGAGTTCAGCTCGATAATGTTTTCGAGTTTGAAATTAGGCTCGAGCTCGGCTCGTTAACTTAATCGAACGAACTCGAATGAACTTTTTTTTAAATCGAGATTCGAATAGCTCACAAGTAGCTTGACTCGTTTACATCTCTACCTACAAATATGAAGAGAGATAAATACAGATACACAGTTGATCCGGTGGTAAGGACGGGGGACCCTCGTTGGCGGAAGGTTAACGACACGTGGAGGTTAAAGGTCAAGAGATTCAACCCTGAGACCCGACCGACCGGACTGAGAGGGCCAACCGGCCACCCGAGCGACTGGACTGAGAAGGCCGACCGACCGGGAATCCCCCGAGCCGAAGGAAAGACAACCCGACTAGGGGTCGGGTTTTCGATGCTCAAGGTAAAAAGGTTTCAGGGCCGAGTGGGACACCCGTTCGGCCGGGGCACAAGGCAACAAAGACAGGCAGGAGCAATCTCATCCGAGCATACGACCGGGAGTCCTCTCAGTCGGACTGATACCTACAACCGGGGCAGAAGTGATATGCCTGCCGAGCGGCCGATCCGCTCAACCGTGGAATAGACAGGAGGCGCAATAGGACAAAAGGAGACAGGGGATAACATCATCCTCGAGACGTCTGCCGCTGACAGGCAGCAGGGTTGGCGGCCGAGCCGTACACAGGATCATACTGTGGAAGCTTCCACCGTCATATCCGGGATATGCTCGAACCATTGCGGAATGGTGTCAGGGGTACTTTTCTGACATGGGCTCGTTAAGGTATATTTGGGGAAGCGTGCACGCATCGAGGAGCGTGCCCGCACTTCCCCGGGGTCCTATATAAGGACCCCCAGACGTCGACGAAGGTATGCACAAATCTTCACTGGAGCCACAGTTACGCTGCCTCTCTCATTTCTCGTTGCCTGACTTGAGCGTCGGAGGGCCGTCGCCGGGAAACCCCTCCCGGCTCGGCATCTTTGCAGGTTCGCCGGAGATCTACACCACTAGTCAGAGACAGCGGAGCGTGCCACGTCCCCAGCGTCCGTCGACTCAGCGCTCGGACAGGATCAAATTGGCGCCGTCTGTGGGAACGCACCTGAATCCGAGCCTAGAAGATGGAAGAAGCTAGACGTCAACTCCTGGTAACGCTCTCTCCTAAGGAGCTCGAAGCACTCATCCAAGCGCGAGCAGCAAAAATCGTGGAGCAGCAGCAGAAAGCTCAGGTTGAGCGGGTAGCGCAACAGGCGACATCAACATCTGGGGCCGAGCGGCACCCGAAGAGCGGTCGGAGCAGCTCTCAATATAGGGGCAAAATAAGGGACCGACTGACACCCAGATGGGAGTGCCGCTCGCCCCGATACCTTTTCACCGGGCTCTGTTCCAGACGCCCTCGGAGGTCGCGCAGGCTAATCAAGACAAAGGATCTTCATCAGACGAAGCACCCGTCCGGGAAGTCAGAAAAGGAAAAGCGCCCCGAACGGACGCGTCACCCGAGCGGATCAACCGACAGTTCTCAGATGCCATCCTGCGTGATCCACTACCGAGGCATTATGTGCCCCCTGCGATCGGGGAATACAATGGGACAACCGACCCAGACGACCATCTGGGTAAGTTCGACAGTACTGCCACTCTGCATCAATACACAGATGGTGCGAAGTGCCGAGTGTTCCTCACAACCCTTTCGGGATCTGCGCATCAGTGGTTCCGGAGGCTGCCGGACGGATCTATCACGAGTTTTAAAGAATTTCGAACGGCATTCCTTCATCATTTTGCGAGCAGCAGGCGCCACCAGAAGATCAGCGTCAATCTGTTCGCCATCAAGCAAGGCTCGAGGGAGTCGCTCCGAGCTTACATCCAACGCTTCAACCAGGTGGCCATGGACATTCCAACGGTCACCTTGGAAACAATGATGAACGCGTTCACGCAAGGACTCGTGGACGGTGATTTCTTCCGCTCGCTCATCCGGAAGCCGCCCCGGGACTACGACCATATGTTGCATAAGGCCAACGAGTACATCAATGTGGAAGAAGCCCAGGCGGTGAGAAGAAAGGAAGCCCTGAATGACCAACCAACTTCCGCCGAGCGGAAGCAGCCCGTCAGTCACCAGCCCCCGAGAGGACCGAGAGTTGAAGCCGCCCGTCCTCATCAGCACACTCGGCCACACGCCATCCAACAAGTCGCGGCCGATTGGCCCAAGCCCAAGGGGAAGGTATGAACCCCGATGTTCTGTTCACTCCATCAGTTGGCTACTCACAACACTTGCGACTGTCGGAGCCTCCCCCCCCATCACTCATCCTGCGTCAAGGAGCTACCGCCGCCGATCACCTTCACCAGACTGGCGACATCGACAACGGAGCCCCGTTCAAAGAACAGAAAGGAGATCCCCCGAGCGGCAGCATCGTCAGCAGACCGGAGCCCACTATCGGGCGTCGCATGAACGACCTCGACCATCCGCTCGAGAGGAGGAAAATAGGGGCAACACATCTCGAGGCGAAATTAACATCATTGCCGGAGGCCTGACCGGAGGAGACTCCAATAGAGCCAGAAAGGCACACGCAAGGCAGCTGAGGATACATGCGGTCGGCTGCAGCCAGGAAAGGGCGAGCGGACCCGAGATCAGCTTCGGGCCTAGGGACCTCGAGGAAGTTGAAGTCCCACACGATGACGCCCTGATCATTCGAGCGGTAATAGCTAACTATACTATTCACCGTATTTTTATTGGCACAGGCAGCTCGGTCAACATAATATTCAAGAAGACCTTCGACCAACTGCAAATCGACCGAGCTGAACTACTGCCAATGACAACCCCCCTCTACGGGTTCACTAGGAATGAAGTCTTGCCGGTCGGCCAGGTCCGACTGGCTATCTCGTTGGGAGAGGAGCCGGTTAGAAGGACAAGGACCACCAGCTTCATCATGGTTGATGCTCCTTCTGCGTACAACGTTATCTTGGGACGACCGGCTCTCAACGAGTTCCGGGCGATCGTCTCTACCTTATGCCAGAAGATCAAAATCCCGGTGGAAGATCAAGTAGGGGAGGTGCGGGGAGACCAGCTGGCAGCTCGAAGATGCTATGTGGAGATGGTCCGAGCCGAAGCCAAGTTCGCTCGGAAAGTGCCGCGAGTCGAGTGAAGCCGATCGGGGAGGTAGGCAAGCTGGAGGCTCCCTGGGCAGGACCCTTCAAAGTCGTCGAGAAGCTCCGATCGGGAGCCTACTACCTGGAGGATGAGAATGGACGGCAGCTAGAGAGACCATGGAGCGCAAACCACCTCCAGCCCTATCGGGCCGGATGAAAGGTGCGCCGACGTAATATATTTCATGAATATTCCGTTTGGATGTATCATTTGGCTGCAGGAACGAAAGTTATAAGAACAAAGCAAAGGCATGAGCATTGTGCGCCAAGCGGGTAGTTGCATAAAGGCGTGGCGAAGACCCCGTGCCGCTTGGCCGGGCGTATGTTATCCGAGCCACAGTCTCGATGGCGAAGACCCCGTGCCGCTCGTCCGGGCGTATGTTATCCGAGCCACAGGCTCGATGGCGAAGACCCCGTTCCGTTCGACCGGGTGTATATTATCCGAGCCACAGGCTCGATGCCGAAGACCCCGTGCCGTTCGCCCGGGCGTATATTATCCGAGCTAAAAGCTCATAGTTGAAGACCGTCGAGCAGCGACGTTAAATCTTAGAGTTGAACCGGCGACTATAAACCCTCCGGCTTGAAGACCGTCGAGCAGCGACGTTAAATCTTAGAGTCGAACCGGCGACTATAAACCCTTCGGCCTGAAGACCGTTGAGCAGCAACGTTAAATCTTAGAGTCGAACCGGCGACTATAAACCCTCCGGCCTGAAGACCGTCGAGCAGCGACGTTAAATCTTAGAGTCGAACCGGGACCGTCGAGCAGCAACGTTAAATCTTAGAGTCGAACCGGCGACTATAAACCCTCCGGCCTGAAGACCGTCGAGCAGCGACGTTAAATCTTAGAGTCGAACCGGCGACTATAAACCTTCCGGTTGGAAGACCGTCGAGCAGCGACGTTAAATCTTAGAGTCGAACCGGCAACTATAAACCCTCCGACCTGAAGACCGTCGAGCAGCGACGTTAAATCCTAGAGTCGAACCGGTGACTTTAAACCCTCCGGCCTGAAGACCGTCGAGCAGCGACGTTAAATCTTAGAGTCGAACCGGCGACTATAAATCTTCCGGCCTGAAGACCGTCGAGTAGCGATGTTAAATCTTAGAGTTGAACCGGCGACTATAAACCTTCCGGCCGGAAGACCGTCGAGCAGTGACGTTAAATTTTAGAGTCGGACCGGCGACTATAAACCCTCTGGCCGGAAAACTGTCGAGCAGCGACGTTAAATCTTAGAGTCGAACCGGCGACTATAAACCCTCCGGCCTGAAGACCGTCGAGCAGCGACATTAAATCTTAGAGTCGAACCAGCGACTATAAACCCTCTGGCCTGAAGACCGTCGAGCAGCGACGTTAAATCTTAGAGTCGAACCAGTGACTATAAACCTTCCGGCCGGAAGATCGTCGAGCAGCGATGTTAAATCTTAGAGTCGAACCGGCGACTATAAATCCTCCGGCCGGAAGACTGTCGAGCAGCGACGTTAAATCTTAGAGTCGAACCGGCGACTATAAACCTTCCGGCCGGAAGACCGTCGAGCAGCGACGTTAAATCTTAGAGTCGAACCGGCGACTATAAACCCTCCGGCCGGAAGACCGTCGAGCAGCGACGTTAAATCTTAGAGTCGAACCGGCGACTATAAACCCTCCGGCCGTCGAGCAGCGACGTTAAATCTTAGAGTCGAACCGGCGACTATAAACCCTCCGGCCTGAAGACCGTCGAGCAGCGACGTTAAATCTTACAGTCGAACCGGCGACTATAAACCTCCCGGCCGGAAGACCGTCGAGCAGCGACGTTAAATCTTAGAGTCGAACCAGCGACTATAAACCTTCCGGCTGGAAGACCGTCAAGCAAAGACGTTAAATCTTAGAGTCGAACCGGCGACTATAAACCTTCCGGCCGGAAGATCGTCGAGCAGCGACGTTAAATTTTAGAGTCGAACCGGCGACTATAAATCCTCCGGCCTGAAGACCGTCGAGCAACGACGTTAAATCTTAGAGTCGAACCGGCGACTATAAACCCTCCGGCTGGAAGAAGATAATAAAAAGGTCGACCTGTGAGTCGAGCGGCCGATTGGCCAAGTTACAAAAGGTCAAGTTACAAAAGGTACTTCGCGAACATCCAACAGGAATTCCATTTAAAGAGATGGATGTGTTTAGACAAGTGGCCCAGTTACAGAAAATACTTCGTGAAAAATTCCTTTTGAAAGCAAGGAAGTCAAGACGAGAGACGATTAACGAGTCGGTGGGGGACGCGAACGGCAGTAGTTCGCGCTTCGATCGGAAGACACAGGTATTGACGAAAAAAGAGTAATCTTACAAAAGGACGGCATATCTTCATTAAAATTCAGGGCATTAGAGTCGGTCGGAGTGATTACAAAAAACACTTCATTCAAGGAAATTATAAACGTGCTTCGGGATGGAAGAAAGGAGCGCCGCGTAGTCTTCGGCCGGGATGGCAGCGGAGTCGGGAAGCTGACCCTTGGACTTCAGATAGTCCGTCGTGGCGGCAATGGCCAACTCAAAGGCAGTATACATCCGCTCGCAGACTTTCTCAGAAAATTCGTTTGAGCGGGTGTCCTGCAGTTTCAGGGCTGCGACTCGGCCTGGCTCGGCCTCTTGATACTCTTTGAAGGCAGCTTGGGAAGCTTCAAGAGCCTCCTGCAGGGTCTTCGGTTCGTCCTTGTGTTTGGTCGCCTCCCCCGAGTGGCCCGCCTTCTCGCCGTCCAGCTGCTCCTTCAACTCCTTAACTCGTTGCTCCAGGGCCCGCGCCTCGACGTTTTTCTTATCCAGATCAGCGATAGCTTGCTTCTTCCGATCAGTGGCCAGGCTTATTTTCCGGTCAAGAGTTTTGACCTATTTTTCGAGTTCGGCCAGCGTATAGGCCTGGTCGGCTGTCTTCTTTCGCTCGGCCTCCAACAAATCTTTGGTCCTCTTGAGCTCTTTCTGCAGCTCGGCATATGAGGGGCCTTGGGAGGACGGGCCGCCCAAACTCTTTAGCCTCTTCAGCTCTTCATCCGCCATGGCCAGTCGGTTGGAGACAGTAATCTCTTCCACCCATCGCTGATGTACACAGTAAGATTAAAAGGCCGATCGGGAAGGCTATATAAAGAAGAGGAAATAGAGCTTACTCCTGTGGACTGCTGCATGTGGCTGTCAGCCAGCTTGTCGAGTGGTATCATGGTCACACGGGCCCGAGCGTCTGCCCACATCTCAGCGAGAGGCCCCTTCATAGTAATCATATGCTCGGGGGCTGTCGGCCGATCGGACTCGGCCATGAACGCCTCAGTAGGGAGGTGCAAGGTGGCCCTAATAGTGCGGCGCTGGCCCGGAGTCGTCTGAGCGGACGCCAAAGGATCAGAGGTCAGGCTGGACAACGTGGACAAAATGCTCGAGCGGAGGACTCGCCGTGGTGCAGGAGGAAGGGAGGCAACCGACACCGCTTCGAGGGGGGCCGCTTGCGCATCCAGTTGAGAGGGAGTCCGGTCGGAGGAGAGCGCCTCGACCGATGGTTCTTTTCCGCGTGGAAAGGCGGTGCCCGTCCGCTCTGATACCAATTGATGGATCGAAAGCGCTAGAGGGGGGGGGGTGAATAGCGCTCGTGGCTATTTCATTTTTCGAAATCGTAAAAGCTTGTTCAGAAATAACGCAGCGGAAAAGTAAATAACGTAGACACAAAGGATTTACTTCGTTCGGATCCTGTGACGACTCCTACTCGAAGGCCCGCGATCCTTGGAGACCTTGTAGGCATCTACCATGGATGCCCACAAGGTGATCCTTGGAAATGCGTTTAGAGAATACCTTATCATGTCAAACTCGGTCATGTGGCAGATGTCACCTCCGGTGACATCAATGTGCAATGAGGACATGTAAGCTGACAGAATGTGACAGTAAGGCCATTCAGTCTAAAGAATCCCAACCAAGCTCGAAGGTTAAATTCGAAGTGACCTGCTACGGATGCAATCAAAAGGGTCACATCAAGGCAAATTGCCCGAACCAGAAGGATCCAAAGAAACCCAAAAGAAAGAAAGCATTGAAGGCAACATGGGACGAGTCTTCTTCCGAGGAATCCGACGACGAAGAACTAGAACAGACGAACTTTCTCGCCTTGACAGCGCCGGCAAACCACTACCGTACGAGGACTAGGATGCATCTTTGATCAAGAAAGTGAAAGCTAATGCCAAGGCAACCTGCACCCTCCAGTGTGGCCTATCAAAAGAAGAACTCAACCGCGTCAGTCCCTTCAACAGTGCCAAAGAGTTGTGGGAGAAACTAATTGAACTTCACGAAGGGACATCCGACACCAAAGTAAGTAAAAGAACCTAATTTTTAATAAATTATTTAACATCAAATTGCAGGAAGGTGAAACAGCTGCCCAACTCCATGCCCGGATTCAAGACCTGCTCAATGGGCTTCATGCAATTGGACAGAAGGTAGACAACCGGGACATCAATTGGTATCAGAGCGGGGTCATTTTGAATCGGTGCAACCACCATTCAAAATATTTTTTCGTGGTATTTTTTTTATTTTCGGAGTCGATTAGAATTTAGCCTCATAGCTATATTCTAATTCTTTTTCCCTCGAATCGGTCTTTCTCGGAATTGGTGCAACACCACCCGAGTTCGTGATCCATTCTTTTTCCCTACCGCACTACTAAGCCAGGACCAAGTTCTGGGACATTTTTTTTTTATTGTTTTTCGCTTTAGGTAAAAGTAAAATGGCCCTTCAAGAAGGCTACAGTACTGCCCGCCCTCCGCTATTCACCGGAGATGACTTCGGATACTGGAAAGGTCGGATGGAGGCATATCTCCAGACTCACTTTGAAGTCTGGATGATTGTCAAAACCGGATTCGAACAACCATTTTCTAAGCATTCTCTGTGCGACAAGCTGCTAATGTCTCGACTCAGAAGTGCTGCAACGACAATTCGGAGCTTCAGCTTTATTCTTTTTATTGTCGGTACAATATTCTTTTCTGCTTGAATTGTACTTAGCGTGTAATAGATTTTACGAATTATAGTTGTTGCCCACCGGAAGCGATCAAGGATCGCGGGCCTTCGAGTAGGAGTCGTCACAGGCTCCGAACGAAGTAAATCCTTTGTGTCTACGTTATTTACTTTTCCGCTGCGTTATTTCTGAACAAGCTTTTACGATTTCGAAAAACGAAATAGCCACGAGCGCTATTCACCCCCCCTCTAGCGCTTTCGATCCATCAATTGGTATCAGAGCGGACGGGCACCGCCTCTCCACGCGGTAGATAAGTCCTTGGAGACCTTGTAGCCATCTACCATGGATGCCCACAAGGTGTTCCTTGGAAATGCGTTTAGAGAATACCTTATGATGTCAAACTCGGTCATGTGGCGGATGTCACCTCCGGTGACATCAATGTGCAATGAGGACATGTAAGCTGTCAGAATGTGACAGTAAGGCCATTCAGTCTAAAGAATCCCAACCAAGCTCGAAGGTTCAAGTTGGGGCCTCCAAACAAAATCGATGATTCTAGGTTGGGGCCACTAAATAAAGAGTTTCGAACCCTTTTCTATAGAAAGAAAGTGATTGAGCCCAGTCCATGATTCAGTTTAGAATATAACGCCACCCCCTATTTGAGTAAGGCTGAAAGCATCAGCACGCACGAAAGCAGAAGAAATCCAGACGCCGGCCAGAAAGATGTTAACTGGAAGAATCCGTATCGAAAGCGCTAGTGGGGGGGGGGTGAATAGCGCTCGTGGCTATTTCGTTTTTCGAAATCGTAAAAGCTTGTTCAGAAATAACGCAGCGGAAAAGTAAATAACGTAGACACAAAGGATTTACTTCGTTCAGAGCCTGTGATGACTCCTACACGAAGGCCCGCGATCCTTGATCGCTTCCGGTGGGCAACAACTATAATTCGTAAAATCTATTACACGCTAAGTACAATTCAAGCAGAAAAGAATATTGTACCGACAATAAAAAGAATAAAGCTGAAGCTCCGAATTGTCGTTGCAGCACTTTGAGTCGAGACGTTAGCAGCTTGTCGCACGGAGAATGCTTAGAAGATGGTTCTATTTGAAGCTGCACCTCAACCCTCTTTTTATATGAGGTTTCGGGCGCCTGGGACCTTTCCGGGCGCCTGGAGTGTGACGTGGCCAGCCAACTAGGTTGCTCCACGTGGTGAAGTCGCGCAGGGGATAAAATTTGGTCCCGGGCGCCCGGACCTCCGGGCGCCCGGATCCATCCCGGGCGCCCGGACCTCCTTTTTCCAGGAGCCGCTTCTCCTGCAAAACAAGGTTAGTCCGAGCAATTTCATACCCTGCAAGACAATGTTAGAATCTGATAATTCATAAGTGAAAAAGAGCTGACAGTCTTCGGACTGTCCGAGTCTGACTTCGAATTCCCAACCAGAAACCCTAGGTCGACTCGACGCCTACTGTTCCCTCTACGGGGAACGCGTCCTCACCTACTCCACTCAGGAGATTTACCTGATGTCAGTCCGGTCCTCCAGACCGACTGAACTTTTCGCCTAGGGTTACCACCCCCTAGGACCTAAGGTTACCGCCCCTTAGGGTTTTTCTCCACCTAGGGTTACCGCCCCCTAGGACCTAAGGTTACCACCCCTTAGGGTTTTCCTCCACCTAGGGTTACTGCCCCCTAGGACCTAAGGTTACCTCCCCTTAGGGTTTTTCACCTGCCTAACCGCAGCTAGGACTTTCCTGAAACACTCATTCAAACATGTTAGATCACACACTAACTTAACTTTGAATCCTTTGCCATTATCAAAACTAAGGTTCGATCGTCGGATGCTTCCCGCACCAACAATCTCCCCCTTTTTGATAATAGCAACCGAAAATCAATGTTAAGTAAAAAATATGCAGTTATGTATAAGCACAAGAACGACGATAAGCGTGATAGCAAGATAAGCATAAACATAGCTCCCCCTTAATATAAGTTATTAATAGTCATAGCTCCCCCTTAATACAAGCTCCCTTTAAAATATTTTTTTTGAATTTTTCTTTGAATTTCTCTACTCTCCCCCTTTGCCATATATAAAAAATGAGCTAGTTTTGAAAAACTTAACTTTTCAAGACAGAATTTAGCAGAAAACATTTTAACTTAGGCAAGGAGCAAGTGAAAGGCAACACCTTAGAATTGATTTTGCTTAAAGAGATATAGCAAAAAGGAGCTCTTTTTAACTTAGTGTATTTTGAGGAGTTTCCAAAATTTTCACAGGAAAATTTTCAAAACACAATTTTCAACTTTAGAAATTTTCAAACAAAAATTTTCACCTTCAGAAATCTTCAAACAGAATTTTCAACTTCAAAAATTTTCAAACAACATTTTCAACTTCAGTAATTTTCGAACAAAATTTTCAACTTCAGAAATTTTCTAACAAAATTTTCAACTTTAGAAATTTTCAAACAAGATTTTCAACTTTAGAAATTATCTTGAAAAAAAAATATTCAGGTTTTTAAAGAAAATTTCCAAGGAAAAGAAATTTTTAACTTAAAAAAAAATTTCAAAGTTTTAAATAATTTTCTAAAAAACTTTTTTTAACTTAACGTATTTTCGAAAAAGTTTCAGCTTAAATACCTTTCTAACAAGAACAAAAAATTTCAAAGTAGAAGACACTTGAAAGTTTTAAATTTGGAGAAAGTTGTTGAGAAAGCTGCTTAAGGCATGTTTTTGAAATGAATTTCAAGAATACTTAAGGCAAAGGAGAAGCGATAACCTTATCTTTTAATAGCTTGCCATTTGTTTTAGTAAGGTATCAGAGCCCTAAAGTCCAAGCATGAATCAAGATTTGTTTTGATCAGGTATCAGATCCCTTAAGTACAGACATGCTTAAACTTATTATTTCCTTCACCAACTGTCTAACCGTTTAGCTACTTGCTGATTGCCTAGAGGGCAACAGTGTTCACTTGGTTAGTCAAGTCAAGTCAATTGATCCAGTTAGATTTGACTAAGGCTGGAAGACTTGATTTGATTACTTTTAATCACGTATTTAACGCCCAGACTCATATTGATGCACAGAAATTAGCATTCTCGAGTCCAGACTGTACCCTATGCATCTCACACCGTTCTATGTTTTACAAACACAATCAAGGTAAACCTAGGTGTTTGTGAGATGCTCTGGCTGAGTTCTGGGGGAGCATGATTTCTAGGGGGAAATCCTAGGCTAAATCCAACTTTTGAAAGTCTAGTAAAGTAGGGATTTGAAAAATCAAAGTTTGTCTAGAATTTCAAAAATGTGATTAAAAGACTGATCTATTAGATTAAGGTATAGTTAATCAAGTCTGAAGTAAAACAGTCTATTAGATTAAACAATCGACATAGATAAAAGAGTCATAATAGAGCTGCTACATGTTGTACTAGAGTCATAATAGAGCTACAGTCGGAGCTACTGAGATGATGAGGGAGGTGGTCCGGAACCCAGCAACCGGAGTAGTGTCAGGAGCTCAGTGTGACGAGCCTGATCGTCCTCTCGTAGATCTCGGCGCAGGTCGGAGAGCCCCTGCCGTACGTCTCGTCGTAAGTCGGAGACCTCCTATCGGACCTCTCGTCGAAGATCGCAGACCTCTCGCCGCATGGCCTGATGAAACTCGGAGCTCTTATTCTGGAGACTCGACATAGCCCTCTCTAGTCCGGAAACTCGATCAGCTAGAGTGCGGGGAGCTGGGTGTGGTGCTCTAGGTGGTGGTGGGGCAGGAGCAGCCTCCTCAGGAAATAGTGCCAACATGAACTCATCTTGCTCTGCCTCCCCCGCCTGCTGGTGCTGTGCCCCCCTACGCCAGGACATGGTACCCTCATCGTCTATATGGATATTTGCTAGGGAAAAGTTCCTAGATCCTATGATGTCAAACTCGGTCATGTGGCGGATGTCACCTCCGGTGACATCAATGTGCAATGAGGACATGTAAGCTGTCAGAATGTGACAGTAAGGCATATGTACTCGTCTGCTGGTCACGTATCCAGCTGCGTAAATAATAGTGGAAAAGATGTGTAGGCTGATGTCTATGTCTAACCTATGACACAGGGCATAGAGAAGAAAGGAGTGAAATGGACGCATCACCACAATGTCGTGAGTGGTCAGCGGTAGAATACAAAGCACTAGAACCCTATAAAGGGCGTAGTCCTGAATTCTAAGGTTAACTGACCTAAACTGGGTCTCAGTGGGATCACGCTGGTCCTCAAAGAAATATGAATTGATCGTATCGAGGGTAATATGTGAGTAGGGATCTCCAAAAGGTAGCTCCCTAGGAGGATAGCATAAAAAGGTGCAGGGTGACTCTCGTAACCCTAGAAACTCACGAATGGTAGTGGGAGATAATGTGATATCCGTGCCAGCTGCCCTAGTGATATAGGTGAAGTCGTCTACTTTTACTAGGTTGTTGTAAAATTCGGCACATAAACTTATGTTTATTGGGCTGGTGCACTCAACAAGGTTTTGCAACCTATAGTGGTTTATAGCCTCGGTGACTGGAATACAAGAGCGTAGAAAGAACGATCTATCTATACATTTGGTTCTAATGACCATGTAATTTGTTGACATAAACTTAATCCTAAGTTCGTCGGTGGGAAACCTAGGGTCAATGCTAGGTGTAGAGGGCCCAGCACCAGATTTAGAACGCTTCCTAAATTTCAAACTAATATTACACTAAGAAATAAACAAGCATTATAAGAAATAAAGTTTAGGAGGGGATAGACATTTTACCGAGGAGCCATTGTAAGAAATTTTAGAACTGACGACCTCGGTTGAGTCACGACTCCGTATCAACTGCGGAAAATTTAAATTTTGAAAGTCTTCGCAGGGAAGCCACAAAGCTTAAGGAAGACTTGAAGGTGCAAGGGTAGGGGGCGCCCCCTGCCCCATATATATAAGGAAGTCCGGGCGCCCGGAGTCGTGTGAGGCGGTGCGCCCGGGTTCTCTGCGGGCGCCCTGAGTCCGAATACCGGGGGCGCCCGCCCCGGTTTTTGACCCTTGTTTGTTCGTTTTTTTTTAATGTTTTAATTAACTTAAAATGTTTAAGTTAATTTGATTTTAAACATGTTTAATTGAGAATTATTTTAAATTAATTCAATTTTGAAATTGTTAAGTAATTTGGAGGAATATTTAAATTTTAATTTGCTTAGTCATCTCACCCGATGTATGTTTTCAATCAGGGGATCCTATTATTTTGTGAGATGAATTAGTTCAATTTATAGGGTTTTGTTTAACTTTATGTTAGATTCGGGTTTAGCTTTGGGTTCAACAAGTAAGCATTCTTTGGATAAACTTCTGGGCTATGGTGAGTCACAAGGAGCTCATTAAAGTAACCATGCCTTCGAGGTTTCCCAAATAGTCCTACCCATTGAGCTTAATACTAAACCTTGGTCTAACTAGTTAGGATCCATTTAAGGGTAGCTTCGGTTAGTTCCACTTGGCCAAATGCACCAGGTCGAAGCCATATCTTCCTAGACATGTGATGCCCAAGTTTTCCCAACGTACTATCATCCAAAAACTTCACCAGTACTGTGCTTCAAGTTAAAATTTTACCCTTTTTGATCTATCCTTATTTACCCATCCGGGTAATCTACTCTTGTTTACCCATTTCGGGTAGATTAAGTTCGGTTACCCTGTCGGGTAAATAGATTTCGGAGTTGCCAGCTATTCTGGACCCTCCTTCTATTTGATTTTTTGAATTTTAAATTTTAATTCCGAATTTTTAAATTTGAGTTTTAGATTAATTTTGAATTTTTATTGTTTGAGTTTTAGATTAAGTTCGAATTTTTAATTTTGAGTTTTAGATTAAGTTCGAATTTTTAAATTTGAGTTTTAGATTAATTTCGAATTTTTTAAATTTGAGTTTTAGATTAATTTTGAATTTTTTAAATTTGAGTTTTAGATTAATTTTGAATTTTTAAATTTGAGTTTTAGATTAAGTTCGAATTTTTAAATTTGAGTTTTAGATTAATTTCGAATTTTTTAAATTTGAGTTTTAGATTAATTTCGAATTTTTATTGTTTTGGCTCCCCCTGGATCATAGCCTCGATAAGGTTTATTGAGGTAATGTATTTGATCCTTAGGAACCCAATAATGTCCAAGTCCAACTTGATTGATCAGGTTGGACTTGGCAACCCATGCTTGGACCATTCTTCTATTTGGTTTGTTTATTAAGGATAGGTAAGATTTATATTTCTTTTTATATCCTAGTCCAGTTCGATTGTAGATTGCCCTTTGTGTTCCAAGAATCAAGTCAAGATTCTTGGATCCCAAGGAGAATCGTTCTAGGGTAGTTTTCAAATCCTTTACCTGACTTTTCAGATTGGAATTCTCTTCCTCAAGTTTTTGAACTTGAGTTGAGGTTCCGGTCTGAACTTGATCAGTTAAGGATTCGTTGTTTGGCGTTTCTTTAAGGAGTGTTACCTCCTTTAGAAGCGTTTTGATTCGAATCTTGGACTTAGCTACTTTATGCATTTAATAATTAATTAAGCTATATAAACGATTTTTACTTACAGAGAGGTTCGGTCCTTCGGAAACGGATGCGGATCCGTGGCTTCTCTCGGACTCGGTTTCCGATTCGTCCTCACTTTCGGATCCGTTGGTGTAGTCCCGGGCTGTCAAGGCGAGAAAGTTCGTCTGTTCTAGTTCTTCGTCGTCGGATTCCTCGGAAGAAGACTCGTCCCATGTTGCCTTCAATGCTTTCTTTCTTTTGGGTTTCTTTGGATCCTTCTGGTTCGGGCAATTTGCCTTGATGTGACCCTTTTGATTGCATCCGTAGCAGGTCACTTCGAATTTAACCTTCGAGCTTGGTTGGGATTCTTTAGACTGAATGGCCTTTCTGAGATCCTTTTTGTTGAAGCCCTTCTTTTTGTAGAGCTTCTTTACTAAGTTGACTATTTCAGTTGTAAGTTCATCGTCATCTTCTGAATCTGATTCTTCTTCTGACTCAGGTTCGGTTCTCCGCTTGTTTTTTGACTCACGCGATCTCCCTGTTCCTGCAACCAAAGTCAACCCTTTCTCGGTCGGGCGTGCATGAAGTTTGAATTCTGCAAAAAGTTCATCTAATTTAATGGTAGATAAGTCCTTGGAGACCTTGTAGGCATCTACCATGGATGCCCACAAGGTGTTCCTTGGAAATGCGTTTAGAGAATACCTTATGATGTCCCGGTTGTCTACCTTCTGTCCAATGGCATTAAGCCCATTGAGCAGGTCTTGAATCCGGGCATGGAGTTGGGCAGCTGTTTCACCTTCCTGCAATTTGATGTTAAATAATTTATTAAAAATTAGGTCTCTTTTACTTACTTTGGTGTCGGATGTCCCTTCGTGAAGTTCAATTAGTTTCTCCCACAACTCTTTGGCACTGTTGAAGGGACCGACGCGGTTGAGTTCTTCTTTTGATAGGCCACACTGGAGGGTGCAGGTTGCCTTGGCATTAGCTTCCACTTTCTTGATCAAAGATGCATCCCAGTCCTCGTACGGTAGTGGTTTGCCGGCGCTGTCAGATGGTCGTTCGAATCCGGTTTTGACAATCATCCAGACTTCAAAGTGAGTCTGGAGATATGCCTCCATCCGACCTTTCCAGTATCTGAAGTCGTCTCCGGTGAATAGCGGAGGGCGGGCAGTACTGTAGCCTTCTTGAAGGGTCATTTCACTTTTACCTAAAGCGAAAAACAACCCAAAAAAAATGTCCCAGGACTTGGTCCTGGCTTAGTAGTGCGGTAGGGAAAAAGAATGGATCACGAACTCGGGTGGTGTTGCACCAATTCTGAGAAAGACCGATTCGAGGGAAAAAGAATTAGAATATAGCTATGAGACTAAATTCTAATCGACTCTGAAAAAAAAAATACCACGAAAAAATATTTTGAATGGTGGTTGCACCGATTCATGACCTCGATACCAATTGAATCAAGCTGATAGCGCTGTGTGGTTTGTTTCTCGTATTTGTTCTGCGCATCTTTGAAGAAATAATGTAACGACAAGTAAATAGCACGCGAAGAGCTATTCGCCCCCCCTCTAGCTACTTTTCGGTCCCATCAGCAACAACTATAATTCGTAAAATCTATTACACGCTAAGTACAATTCAAGCAGAAAAGAATATTGTACCGACAATAAAAAGAATAAAGCTGAAGCTCCAAATTGTCGTTGCAGCACTTCTGAGTCGAGACGTTAGCAGCTTGTTGCACGGAGAATGCTTAGAAGATGGTTCTATTTGAAGCTGCACCTCAACCCTCTTTTTATATGAGGTTCCGGGCGCCTGGAGTGTGACGTGGCCAGCCAACTAGGTTGCTCCACGTGGTGAAGTCGCGCAGGGGATAAAATTTGGTCCCGGGCGCCCGGACCTGTTTCGGGCGCCCGGATCCATCCCGGGCTCCCGGACCTCCTTTTTCCAGGAGCCGCTTCTCCTGCAAAACAAGGTTAGTCCGAGCAATTTCATACCCTGCAAGATAATGTTAGAATCTGATAATTCATAAGTGAAAAAGAGCTGACAGTCTTCGGACTGTCCGAGTCTGACTTCGACTCGACGCCTACTGTTCCCTCTACGGGGAACGCGCCCTCACCTACTCCACTCAGGAGATTTACCTGATGCCAGTCCGGTCCTCCAGACCGACTGGACTTTTCGCCTAGGGTTACCACCCCCTAGGACCTAAGGTTACCGCCCCTTAGGGTTTTTCTCCACGTAGGGTTACCGCCCCCTAGGACCTAAGGTTACCGCCCATTAGGGTTTTCCTCCACCTAGGGTTACCGCCCCCTAGGACCTAAGGTTACCTCCCCTTAGGGTTTTTCACCTGCCTAACCGCAGCTAGGACTTTCTTGAAACACTCATTCAAACATGTTAGATCACACACTAACTTAACTTTGAATCCTTTGCCATTATCAAAACTAAGGTTCGATCGTCGGATGCTTCCCGCACCAACAGTCCGGTCGGAGGAGAGCGCCTCGACCGATGGTTCTTTGCCGCGTGGAGAGGCGGTGCCCGTCCGCTCGGATGCTTGCACTGCGGAGGTTGCCGAACGGAGGGGCTTCTCAACTCGTCGTCTTTTCCTGTCGAGCGGGAGTTCGTCCTCCGGATCGGAGCTTTCCTCCCGAACGGTCGGTTCTTTGCTAGAAGTTGCACTGCCAGCGACATCCATTGGCGAAGCCTGAGCGGCCGACTCGCCTGCCTGCGCTTCACTCTCGTCCTCGTGAGAGCCGACCGGAGCAATGCCCAGTTGCTCCATCTCCTTGGCGGTTGCCGCCTCAAGCGCCTCCGCTTTTCTCTTCAAAATCCCGAGCATCACGGACTCCATGACGATATTCGCTGCAAAGGAAAAAAAAAAATCAGTTAGCACTCAAAGTGCATACCCAAGTGAAATTCTTACTGAAGCTGCTTGGGAGTGGAGTTCGGCTCGGACTCAGGCCGAATATGTACAACACACCTTCAGACAGAAACTTGTTGATATCGAGCTTCAGACCGTCAAGCATGTTCGCGGCCTAGAGATAGTCCGGTCGGGACTTAAATCTTTTTAGCTTAGGAGAAGTAGGCGGCCCGACCTGCCATTTGGTTTGGAAGGGAGCCCGCTCGGGGAGACGAAGATAGAAGTAATACTCCTTCCAGTGTTTATCGGAGGAGGGAAGTTTATCAAAGAAGACTAGGCCGGGCCGAGCCTGGAATAGATAGATACCCAGCTCGGACTGCTTGGGATAATAAAAATAATAAAAAGTTTCCGGGCAGAGAGGAATGCGGTGTATCTTGAACAATACCACCACTCCACACAAAAGGCGAAAAGTGTTGGGAACTAATTGGGCGAGCGGAAGACCAAAGAAATTGCAAACGTCGACGAAGAAGGGGTGGAGAGGAAACCGCAGACCGGCTGTGAATTGGTCGCAGAAAAAACAGATAGCTCCGCTCGGCGGTTTGTGAGGCCGAGCAGATGGTGAGGGAAGAACGAGTTCAAAGTTGGACAGAATATCATAACTATTAAGCAATGCCTCGGCGTCGCGCCGATCGAAGCGAGACTCCATGGTAGTATACCAGGGGCCTAAAGTGAGATCTGCGGATCGGGAAGAACTGGCCATTGTCCGACCGGGCAAGAAAGCAAAAGGCAAGAAAAAGACACACGACAGAAGGAAGAAGATGATAAAGGGGGCAACGACCAGAAGACAAGAACTTGACAAAAAAACACAAGGGAAACAAAGAAGAAAGGCGGAGGAACCTTACAAAGAAGCTGGGGATCGAAGAAAGTAGGCGGGGAATCGTCGAAAAACGGAAAATCCGAGTCGCCGGAACGCTGAAACACTGAAGAAGGTTGCGGGACACGTGAAGGAAAAGGTGCGGCGGAGGAAGAAGGTGAAAGCTTTATAAGGTCGGGCCCGATCGACCTCGACCGTCGGATGCAGGTCACAAGAACCGAGGCCCACATCGGGCCGTTCATTTCAAACCGCCGATGTCCCATCGGACACATCGCCGAGCCGTACGATGACGCCCGCGGAGGCGCCACATGGCGCCATGCCATAGGGGCGCATTTAATGAGTGTAGGACCGTTGGGCCGGCTAGAAGGGGGGGTTGAATAGCCCTGCAAAAATCAAAACACAAACAACCCTTCCTCGAACGATTAAGCTAACACTTGTAAAATGAATTAAGCAAATAAATAAAATCATAAAAGAAAAGACGAGGCACCAGATGTTTACTTGGTTACAACCGATGTGGTTGTTAATCCAAGGAAAATTAAGCTCAAAAACTCCTTCAGGCGGAGAAGCCTCTTACAGCATTTAGGCACAGAAAACAGAAGCTTAACTACAACTAAAGCATACAAGTGTTTTGAAATAGAATGATCGTGATTTCTGAATTGATGAAAAGCTTCTGGACCAAGGCTATATTTATAGCCTTGGTCGGGGCGCCTGGAAGGGTTCCGGGTGTTAGGACCGAAAAGTAGCTAGAGGGGGGGGGGGGTGAATAGCTTCGCGTGTGCTCGTCGAGCTTCGTTGCTTGTTTCTTCAAAGTGATGCGCAGCGGAATACAAAGAAACAAACTACAACAATGCTAACAATAGAATTTTACTTGGTATCCACCTCACAAGAGGTGACTAGTCCAAGGATCCACGCACACACACACACCTCCACTAATAAACACTCCTTTTCGGTAACTACCGAAGGCGGAGAAGCCCTACAAGACTCTCAATACAAGTAGAAGAAAGGGTAGTAAAGAATAAGCAAAAGCTTACAAGAGATGCAGTAAAAACCCTAGCTTCTTCTTCTTCTCGTTGCAACTCGCCTCTTGACTTGGATGAACCTCCAAGAACCTTCAAGAACTGGCGGTGAGGAGCTTAGAGAGTGCTGGGGAGGAGCTGTGATGAATCTGGAATGAATCGGTGAAGTTCTGCTGAAGGAATCGCACTACAACAGCTATAAACGACGCCAACGGTCGAATCCCAATTGATCGGGGAGGCTTTGGATCGATCCACGGATCGATCCAGAGCGCCTCTGTGCTCTGGAAAAATTCCTGGATCGATCCACGGATCGATCCAGTGCTTATCACGCGAAACAGCAGCGTCCCAATCGATCCACTGATCGATTGGGACCTCTGGATCGATCCACCGATCGATCCAGAGGGGTTCTGTTCGCGGGGACTCACCGGATCGATCGGTGGATCGATCCAGATCTTGGTTTTTGCCCAAAACCAAGCCCAAAGCCCCCTAAACCAACATCTAGTCAACCATGACTTATTGGTACATAAGACCTAGCATCCGGTCACCCTTGACCAGCTAGGACTCTCTCACCAAGTGTCTGGTCAATCCCTTTGACCCACTTGGACTTTTCTCTTCTTGCCAAGTATCCGGTCACTCCCTAAGACCTACTTGGACTTTTCTTCCTCGTGCCAAGTATCCGGTCAATCCCTTTGACCTACTTGGACTCTCACCAGATGTCTGGTCAACCTTGACCCATCTGGATTTCTCTTGCCTGGCTTCACTCACCAGGACTTTCCCAATTGCCTAGCTTCACTCACTAAGTCTTTCACCTGGCTTCACTCACCAGGATTTTTCTCCTGCCTAGCTTCACTCACTAGGACTTCCCAATTGCCTAGCTTCACTCACTAGGTCTTTCACCTGGCTTCACTCACCAGGATTTTCCTCCTGCCTAACATCCCAGTTAGGACTTCCCAGTCAAGTATCCGGTCATCCTTGACCTACTTGACTCTTCTTCAATCAACCTTGCATTGTCAAACATCGAAATCCAAACCAAGACTCAAGCTTGGTCAACCAGGTCAACCTTGACCTGAGGAATGTTGCACCAACAATCTCCCCCTTTTTGATGTTTGACAATACCAACACTATCACTTACAATACCACATGTAAGTTAGGCTAATCCCTTAGCCTAAACCTTTTTCATGCCACTAGGTAATGAATACATAAGTTAAGCCCTTCATTCTCCCCCTAAGAGGGCAAACTCCCTCTAGGTGATAAAAGCCTAACTTACTCCCTTTCATTCTCCCCCTATTGGCACACATCAAACCATGCCCCATTTTTGGGCACACATTAACAGATTCACTTGTTGAAAACTCTCCCCCTGAAGAGTTGCTCATCGTCGTTCACAACTTCACTCGTTGTGATCAGCACGATAATGAAGGTCTCATACCCTTCATTAACCTTAACCCTATATTCTCCCCCCAATATAGGCAAATGCCCATCCTTGAGCATTATCCACTTGAAACCACTTGAACAATGAGGATATCCACTCCCCATTAAAGTTCAAATGCTCAACCTTGAGCATGTTCTTAACGGAAGGTTAACCACCTTCCAAGGTTCATGAAAAAAATAATTTTTATGTCTTTAAAGAGTCCCTCCCCATAAAGACATGGTGGTAACTTCTGTCATTGCACCAACAATGACCTGGATTCCCTAAAACTTTAGGAAACCCTATTGTAGAAGTTTTGAGGTTCAAATGTTCAAAATCTGAAACAAACCTCAACCTAAACTTCAACTTAGCCTTCTTTAACCAATCCATCCTTGTTTTCACATGAAAACACCCTTTTTATGTATACACATGCATTTTTAGGGGTTTGGAAAGGTTATCTAGACTAAATTAGGTTTAAAGATGCTGAAATCAGGTTTTCCCAGCCAAAATCAGCAACTTGGATCGATTGGAGTTGGGTTCCAATCGATTGAACCTTTCTGAATCGATCCACTGATCGATTCAAACTTCCTGGATCGATCGGCTGATCGATCCAGCGAGCTTCTGCTCGCGGGAGACTTGCCTTCTGAATCGATCCACGGATCGATTCAGGCACTCCAATCGATCCATGGATCGATCGGAGCTCTGATAGTAGCTGAATTTCAAAATCAGCCAACTTCAGAAACCCCTAGAAAATTCTACAAAAATCCAAAAATCATGAAATTTCGTGTAGGCATTATTTAGGGCATATACTATCAAGGAAAAATAGTTTTCTATGAAAATACTTCATATTTTCAAAGATTGACACAAACTTGAAAACTTGCAAAAACTTTAGTGTTTTCTTCAAGATTGTGTCTAACTATTCAATGGTGATTACTATCAAAAGATAGCCTTCACCAAGGTTTTCCAAAATCATTTTGAAAACATTTTCAAACCAATATCCCACTATGTTCCTTGGGCTTAATGCACATAACTTGTACATTAGCTTTCCCAATGATGGGAAAACACATAACTATGTATTTTGATGAACTTAAAAACTCAAACGAATGCACTAAATCAACATCTTGAGTTTTGTTCATCATCCTAACATCTCACTTGTATTTAATGTGCACTAAAACACATACAAGTCACCTTATCGTCCTTGTGAGATGTGAGATTTTGGTTTTGCCCTATTCTAAGGATCATGCATATCTATCTAGGCATTTTAGAGATATTAGACATCCACCTAGGATGTCACTTGTTAATAAGTGTTGTTAAATGTCATTTGTCCTTAATTACAAGGAATTAAACTTAATGCATGATTATGTTATGGCATACATCAAAAGGAAATAATTTTTCAAAAGAAAATATCCTATAGCTACATGATGTATGAATGTCATGACATGGTTTTTTTTTTTTGATTTTTCATAATAAAAACATGAATGCAAAAATAGACATGATGTCATGGCATATGATGGGCAAACAATCATGGCAAGGTTTAGCATAAATAAAATATACCTAGATTACCTATCTAAGTATCCTTAACCACTTAGCTAAATCAAAAAGCATAAACCCTAGATCGCCCAATTTCCTTAAGAAAATGCCAAAACCCAACTTGACATTTCTTTAATCTCTTGATTTGTTTATGCCACTTAAAAATTAAACATATCCTCAAATATTGGCATATTCCATTTTTCCTCAAGAGTAAAAACGTAAATCAAGGCCCGGATTGCCTTAAATTTCTAAGAGAATACCAAAATCCCAACTTGGTATTTCTCTAGGTTCTCTCAATTTATGTCATTTAAGATAAAATCAATTTTTCCATCATTAGACACATTTTACTCTTCCAAAGAGTAAATGATAATTCTATTTCATTTTCAAAGGTTAACAAAAACCTTGAAAATGCTCATTGAGTGTCAATTTCTTCAAAGTTAGGTTAACTGCCCTTCTTCTTAGAGTTGACACTCTCTAACCCATCTATGGGGTAGAGAAGATGCTCCTAGGAACCCAACACCTATTGGTGCTCCTTGGATGCTCTAGGTACTCACTAGGGATAACTTCCCTAGATACCTTCCTAATGACCTTGTTGGGCTTCTTAGAAGCCTTGGTCACATTTTCTAGGTCAACTCTAGGGATAGCCTCCCTTGTGACATTGTTAGTGACTTTCTTAGACTTCTTAGAAGTCTTAGTCACATTTTTCGCAAAAATACTATTAGGGATAACTTCCCTAGTATTCTTGGCTTGACCACTGGACCTAGGGTTTGTTCCATAACTATATGGAACTCTATGGTACGAGGGCACATCCTTCTTAGCCTTTGGTTTGTATCCCAACCCTCTATGGCCATTGGATGGCTTTGATTTTCCTAGCCCTAGGTATTTCTCATTTTGCCCTTGTAGGATATTTTCCATCCTCTTTAGGGTCTTTTCCATTTTATCAAGTCTTGACCTCAAGACTTGATTTTCTATCATTAAATCCTTAGGTTTTGGTCCATGAGCATTTTTGTTCTTGGGCATGTATCTATTATCCTTAGTGTTCCCGCCCAAGTGTCTATCTACCTTCCTAACCTTAGGTTGGGTAGTTTTGGCATGTAGGGCCACATGCTTTTCCTTAAAGCCCTCATGCTTTCTATTCTTATGGTAAATTGCATTAAAATGATAAAAATTTGAACTATCATGCTTTTTACCATAATGTAAAGGGGTAGGCTCAATAAATGTTACCTTCTTCTTTACCTTGGAGGCTTCCCCTTGACTAATGCCTCCTTGAGCCTTGATCATCTTCTTCCCCTTGGGGCATTGACTTCGGTAATGCCCCTTTTGGTTGCACAGGAAGCACACAATGCACTCCTTGCTCCTTTTTGTTCCGGGGATGGTCTCCTTGAGCTTCTCCTTGCCTTTTTGTGCCATTTGACCCTTTTTCTTGGCCAATTTGGGGCACTTGCTCTTGTAGTGCCCATGTTCCCTACATTCAAAGCATATAATATAATTTTTATTATTAATTGAAATATTTATACCTTTGCTTGTAAGGGTGGCATCTTTTCCTCCATTTGATATGAATGTAGAGGCTTCCTCTTGATCCGAAATTGATTTTCCTCCAATTGATTCATCTTGACTTGTGGAGGTGGAAGCTTCTTCATCCTCTTCTTCTCTTGACCCGGATGTGGAGGATTCTCCTTCTTCTTGATCCGGTGTCACCAAGAGTTGCTCCCCCTCAATCCTAGAGGTGGAGGCTTCATCATCTTGAATATGAAACAAGGAGTATGCTCCCTCCTTGTTCCCTTCGATGCATTCCCTTGAGGATGAAACTTCTTCTTGGACTTCTTCTTCGGAGGTTGAGCATCTCTCAACCTTGGAGTCCTCCTCTTGGTCTTGCTCCAAAGAGTCACCCTCTCTGGATACTTCTTGCTCTTGTACAGTGGAGGGGATCTCTTCATGAAGCTTGGCCAATTTGCTCCATAAATCCTTTGCATCTTCAAATTCTCCAATTTTGCAAAGGATGGTGCTTGGCAATAAATTTACCAAAAGCTTGGTCACTTTGTCATTGGCCTCGCACCTTTGGACTTGCTCCGAGCAACATTTGCTTTTCTTGAGAAGCTTGCCCTTGGAGTTTGTTGGAGCTTCAAATCCTTCCATTAGAGCAAACCATTGCTCTATCTCCATCATAAGAAAGTTTTCGATTCTTGATTTCCAAGAATCGAAGCTCGTGGAAGTGTATGGTGGAGCCACCCTCGTGTCGAATCCGAGCCCATCTCGGAATTCCATTGTAGAAGTTGAGCTTTTGAATTTCTTTGACTTTGACAATTTTGCTTCAACTTCTTCACCCTCTAGCTCTTCTTGTTATGCTTGACCCTTCCGGCGATGATTCCGGTGAAGAGCGGCCTCGCTCTGATACCACTTGTTAGGACCGAAAAGTAGCTAGAGGGGGTGAATAGCTCGTGTTCGTCGAGCTTCGTTGCTTGTTTCTTCAAAGTGATGCGCAGCGGAATACAAAGAAACAAACTACAACAATGCTAACAATAGGATTTTACTTGGTATCCACCTCACAAGAGGTGACTAGTCCAAGGATCCACGCACACACACACACCTCCACTAATAAACACTCCTTTTCGGTAACTACCGAAGGCGGAGAAGCCCTACAAGACTCTCAATACAAGTAGAAGAAAGGGTAGTAAAGAATAAGCAAAAGCTTACAAGAGATGCAGTAAAAACCCTAGCTTCTTCTTCTTCTCGTTGCAACTCGCCTCTTGACTTGGATGAACCTCCAAGAACCTTCAAGAACTGGCGGTGAGGAGCTTAGAGAGTGCTGGGGAGGAGCTGTGATGAATCTGGAATGAATCGGTGAAGTGCTGCCGAAGGAAATGAACGCCTGCGGCTTAAATCGACGCTAACGGTCGAATCCCGATCGATTGGAATGCTCCCAATCGATCGGGGAGGCTTTGGATCGATCCACGGATCGATCCAGCGCTTATCGCGCGAAGCAGCAGCGTCCCAATCGATCCACTGATCGATTGGGACCTCTGGATCGATCCACTGATCGATTGGGACCTCTGGATCGATCCACCGATCGATCCAGAGGGGTTCTATTCGCGGGGACTCACCGGATCGATCGGTGGATCGATCCAGATCTTGGTTTTTGCCCAAAGCCCCCTAAACCAACATCTAGTCAACCATGACTTGTTGGTACATAAGACCTAGCATCCGGTCACCCTTGACCAGCTAGGACTCTCTCACCAAGTGTCTGGTCAATCCCTTTGACCCACTTGGACTTTTCTCTTCTTGCCAAGTATCCGGTCACTCCCTAAGACCTACTTGGACTTTTCTTCCTCGTGCCAAGTATCCGGTCAATACCTTTGACCCACTTGGACTCTCACCAGATGTATGGTCAACCTTGACCCATCTGGATTTCTCTTGCCTGGCTTCACTCACCAGGACTTTCCCAATTGCCTAGCTTCACTCACTAGGTCTTTCACCTGGCTTCACTCACCAGGATTTTTCTCCTGCCTAGCTTCACTCACTAGGACTTCCCAATTGCCTAGCTTCACTCACTAGGTCTTTCACCTGGCTTCACTCACCAGGATTTTCCTCCTGCCTAACATCTCAGTTAGGACTTCCCAGTCAAGTATCCGGTCATCCTTGACCTACTTGACTCTTCTTCAATCAACCTTGCATTGTCAAACATCGAAATCCAAACCAAGACTCAAGCTTGGTCAACCATGTCAACCTTGACCTGAGGAATGTTGCACCAACACCGGGCGCCCTGGGGGAGGATAAATTTTATCCCCCAACGTTCAGATCGAGTTTTGACTCGATCTGGTGAAAATACTGGGTCCGGGTGCCCGGAAGGGTTCCGGGCGCCCCGGGCTGCTCCGGGCGCCCCGGAGCCCAAAGTCAACAGCCGTTGACTTTTTCGTCCGGGACCTCTTCTCTGGTTCAGTCCCACCTTGGTCCGGTTCTTCTCCTCCGGATCTGCTCACTTGGGTGATCTCTGCCATCCGGAAAAGGGCTCACCCGAACCCAATTTCCGGTCTTCTCGAGCGGGCTTCCCTCCGGCTTCTCGTCCCTCGGAATCGCCGCGTGTTTCCTTCTTGTCCGCCGGCGTACTCATCCGCAGTCTTCGTCCCTCAGACGCACCGCGTGCCGTCCTTCTCGCTAGCTGCGTCTCTTGCTCCCCGAGCAATCTTCCGCTCCGGCTTTCGTCCCTCGGAACCACCGCACGCTTCCTTCTCGTCCACTGGGGTACTCTTCCGCAGCACCTCGTCCCTCGGACTGTCGTCCTTCTCGCTAGCTGCGTCTTCCGCTCGACTACCTGTGTTCCTAAGCTCCTGCACACTTAGACACAAGGTTAGAAACACACAGGACCTAACTTAACTTGTTGATCACACCAAAACAACCTTGGGGTTCCAACAATCTCCCCCTTTTTGGTGTGATCAACCCAAGTTAAGCTAGGGTAAAATAGACTTTAAATAAAATTAAGTAACTTAACTTAATTTGCAATTTAAGTACAAAAAGATAGAAAAAAATAACTCTATCTACCTCAGTAAAAAAGATAGACAAAAAAATTAAATCTATCTACCTCCCCCTAGACTTATACTTTCCCTTCTCCCCCTTTGTTCACAAAAAAATGGGGTTCCAAGAGAAACAATCTAAGCCAATATTTTAAAAATAAATATTTCTAACTTAAAAAAAATTTCTAAGTAATTTGAGCATAAATTTCTAATTTCAGAAAATCTTTTAACTTAAGAAAGAATGATTTTTGAGAATTTTTAAGCACATAAATGACTTAGTCAATTAAAAATTTCTAAGTAAGTCAATTTCTAAATTGAAATAAAATGTTTTGAATAACCCTTTTTAAAGCACTAATTAATCCTTGTATTAATGCTTCATTAGTAAGTTAATTAAACATTTATTTCAATATTTTGGCTTCCAGGTCGTGGCGAGGCACGAGACCTTCTTGGTTATTGGAGCAACAACCACTTCCTTGACAAAGCCTCATAAAGAAATTCTTTGTTTAATTTTCTCACTTAAAGCGCTAATTTTAATTTTAAAATTCAGTTTAAGCATGATTTAGGAACCCAATATAGGTTCCAACCTATTGGATTAACTAAAACGTTTTTAGGAATATATTTTCTTGAAATGTTCCTAATTTGTCCAGGGTGATATTTAAAGTACCAATTTAAATTATTAAATCTTCTACCATTGGTTTTAAATGAACATGCATGGTTTTTCAAATTATCTACTTGAATTTTCAAGTCATTATTTTCAAGTTTCAATTTTTCATTTTCCAATTTTGATTTATCTAATTCTTCTAGAGGGCAAGACTTAGCTAAAATTATTTTTTATTTTTTATTTCTTTTTCTAATTTACAGCAGTCTTTAGTTAATAACTTAACAAATTTATAAAGTTTATCGGGAGGAAGAGAATGTACCTGACTTACCTTATCGAGTTCGTTTTCCGTGTCTCCCCCTGAACTGCTGCTTTCTTCTGACGACGCTCCCCCTTCATCGATGCTCTCGATGCTCATTTCGGAAGAGCTTGACTCGCAGTCGTCGTTTTGATGACTTGGCATTAGAGCAAGTCCGGAGAATGCCTCGACTTCCGACTCCGACGACATATCATCTCACGTCGCCTTTAGGGCTTTTCGCTTTTGGATAGGCTTCTTACCCTTTTCCTTGTTCTTGCTCTTCAGCTTGGGGCAATTGTCCTTGACGTGCCTTTCTTCGTCGCAATGGTAGTAGCGGATCGTCCTTTTCTTCTTCCCCTGCGGATGGTTAGTAGATCTGGATTTACAAAGTTTCTTGAATCTTCTTACCATCATTACCATTTCCTCGTCGTCGAGAGAAGATTCCGACTCAGGTTCGTCTCTCGAAGTTTTGAGGGCGACGTTGTTCTTGGGCTCCTTCATTCCTGCACATCTTGTCTCATGCACTTCAAATGTTGAAAAAAATTCTTCTAATGAAATTTTTTCTAAGTCCTTCGAAATGTAAAAAGCATCTACTAGTGATGCCCATTTTGAATTTCTTGGAAATGAATTTAAGGCGTACCTGAGCGAATCTCGGTTACTTACCTTTTCTCCGAGATTCGTGAGTCCGGTGATGATTTCTTTTATTCTGGAGTGCAGATGTGCGACTGTCTCGTCTTCCCCAAGTCACAGGCTAGTGAGCTGATTGCGAAGCAGATCTCATCTAGCGAGTTTGACTTCGGACGTACCTTCGTGCAGCTCGAGGAACTTCTCCCAAAGTTCCTTTGCGGAGTTGTATTTACCGATCCTGTTGACTTCTTGAGGCGGAAGAACGCTTAGCAGATGGTACTCTGCTTTGCTGTTCGCCATGAAGTCAGTCTGCTCCTTTTTTGTCCATTTATCTATTTCCTTGTCCTCTAGAGCTTCAAAGCCAAATTTCATTGTTAAAAATAGTTCAATATCTGTTGTAAGAAATACCTGCATCAGTTTTTTCCACGTAGAGAATTCCCCTTCGTATTTCGGCGGATGGATGCTTGGTCCGGCCATGACGTTGCTTCGTTCGGTGGTTAGTCCTCCTGAAGCGCCTCGGCTCTGATACCACTTGTAGGACCGTTGGGCCGGCTAGAAGGGGGGTTGAATAGTCCTGCAAAAATCAAAACACAAACAACCCTTCCTCGAACGATTAAGCTAACACTTGTAAAATGAATTAAGCAGATAAATAAAAGCATAAAAGAAAAGACGAGGCACCAGATGTTTACTTGGTTACAACCGATGTGGTTGTTAATCCAAGGAAGATTAAGCTCAAAAACTCATTCAGGCGGAGAAGCCTCTTACAGCGTTTAGGCACAGAAAACAGAAGCTTAACTACAACTAAAGCATACAAGTGTTTAGAAATAGAATGATCGTGATTTCTGAATTGATGAAAAGCTTCTGGACCAAGGCTATATTTATAGCCTTGGTCGGGGCGCCTGGAAGGGTTCCGGGCGCCCTGGGGGGGGGATAAATTTTATCCCCCAACGTTCAGATCGAGTTTTGACTCGATCTGGTGAAAATACTGGGTCCGGGTGCCCGGAAGGGTTCCGGGCGCCCCGGGCTGCTCCGGGCGCCCTGGACTGTTCCGGGCGCCCCGGAGCCCAAAGTCAACAACCGTTGACTTTTTCGTCCGGGACCTCTTCTCTGGTTCAGTCCCGCCTCGATCCGGTTCTTCTCCTCAGGATCCGCTCACTTGGGTGATCTCTGCCATCCGGAAAAGGGCTCACCCGAACCCAACTTCCGGTCTTCTCGAGCGGGCTTCCCTCCGGCTTCTCGTCCCTCGGAATCGCCGCGTGTTTCCTTCTCGTCCGCCGGCGTACTCATCCGCAGTCTTCGTCCCTCAGACGCACCGTCTTCGTCCCTCAGACGCACCGCGTGCCGTCCTTCTCGCTAGCTGCGTCTCTTGCTCCCCCAGCAATCTTCCGCTCCGGCTTTCGTCCCTCGGAACCACCGCACACTTCCTTCTCGTCCACTGGGGTACTCTTCCGCAGCACCTCGTCCCTCGAACTGTCGTCCTTCTCGCTAGCTGCGTTTTCCGCTCGACTACCTGTGTTCCTAAGCTCCTGCACACTTAGACACAAGGTTAGAAACATACAGGACCTAACTTAACTTGTTGATCACACCAAAACAACCTTGGGGTTCCAACAATGAGCGCCATTACGGCGCGCAGCACGCGTGCCCGATCTTAATGGAGAAGATTTGCACGAATCCCGAGGAGATCCGAAGGGCGTCAGCGTTGACCGTCGGCACGGTAGCAAAGCCAGCGGCAGTAAGAGGCCGAGCGGCCGTGAGGAGGAACATTCTAGAAAGTGGCAGAGCGGTGTCACTCCGGCCGACCGGCAGTCCAGTCAGTCAGACTTAGCGCCTCCTTCGACTAGATTTGAGGGGGAGGCATGTGATCCGGTGGTAAGGACGGGGGACCCTCGTTGGCGGAAGGTCAACGACACGTGAAGGTCAAAGGTCAAGAGATTCAACCCTGAAACCCGACCGACCGGACTGAGAGGGTCGACTGGCCACCCGAGCGACCGGACTGAGAAGGCTGACCGGCCAGGAATCCCCCGAGCCGAAGGAAAGACAACCCGACTAGGGGTCGGGTTTCCGATGCTCAAGGTAAAAAGGTTTCAGGGCCGAGCGGGATTCCCGTTCGGCCGGGGCACAAGGCAACAAAGATAGGCAGGAGCAATCTCATCCGAGCATACGACCGGGAGTCCTCCCAGTCGGACTGATACCTACAACCGGGACAGAAGTGATATGCCTGCCGAGCGACCGATCCGTTCGGCCCTGGAACAGACAGGAGGCGCAAGAGGACAAAAGGAGACAGAGAATAACATTATCCTCGAGACGTCTGTCGCCAACAGGTAGCAGGGTTGGCGGCCGAGCCGTACACAGGATCATACGGTGGAAGCTTCCACCGTCATATCCGGGATATGCTCAAACGATTGTGGAATGACGTCAGGGGTACTTTTCTGACATGAGCTCGTTAAAGTATATTTGGGGAAGCGTGCACGCATCGAGGAGCGTGCCCGTGCTTCCCCGGGGTCCTATATAAGGACCCTCAGACGTCGACGAAGGTATGCGCAAATCTTCACTGTAACCACAGTTACGTTGTCTCTCTCATTTCTCGTTACCTGACTTGAGCGTCGGAGGGCCGTCGCCGGGAAACCCCTCCCGGCTCGGCTTCTTTGCAGGTTCGCCTGAGATCTACACCACCAGTCGGAGACAGCGGAGCATGTCACGTCCCCAACATCCGTTGATCCAGTGCTCGGACAGAATTAACAGTCATTAAGGGCATGGTGAAATAAATGTCAAGTCATCAATTAAAATAAGTTAGAGTGTTAGAAAAACACTTGGACAAAGTGATGGTAATGGTTAAAATACTATAGTAATAACGCAAAGGGCAAACTCAATGCATAAAGATTCTGAAGTTTCGGTCCATATTAAATCTATTATATATTGTCTTAAAGTAATAAGACATGGTAGCAATTTAACTGTTGCTTTAAGGCTCTCATTCACTAAAGTAAAAATACAAGAAAATAATTATTATTTTCATAATTAACTAAGATTTTTTTTTTAAACGATGAGATATGAACTTTTAGAATAAGAATACAGCATTAGAAAAACCTAACATAAAAACTTTGTTCGAATTCCCACCATTTTGATGAATTTCTACTTGGAAAGATTATGAGTGAGCATGGGAGAGATACTTCAAATGAGCTATAGAAATATTCAATAATTCTTTATGGCATAAGAATAGAAAATCCACAAACGAAAAGATACCTTAGCGTGCAACAACTCATGGAAAACCATCCATCTATATAATTCAACTCGCAGGAAGCTACATCGCTTGTCGAGACAAAAGACACTATTAATTTAGTCTCAAAACACAGGAAAAGTATGAGGAATCTTTCAAGTTCCATATATTTATTGCTGATCCTTGTTTAATAGTCGTTGAATTATTTATTTCAGATATGGGGCGAAAATTTGGTGATGGTTCACTTTGGAACTGAGCTTGGTACAATTGTAGAAGCATTGCTTCTTGTTCTTTCGAGTGACAAGAAGCGGTTAGACCCCATGCTTTCAATTGACCTCATATACTCCGATGCGTTGTTCTCAATTATAAGTGCATCTTCTAATTCTCGTATGATGTCAATCATATTCGGTCGGAAGCTCCCAACTGGCTCAACGGAACAAGATGCTATCTCAACAATTCGCCACATTGCTTCTAAATGATATTGTCCCTTTATATTGGGGTCGACAATTTCTTCAATCCTCGCTTCTTTTATATATGGTCTCGCCTATGAACATAACAAAAATAATCAGATCAACGGAGAACTGAAAGCGTATGAGTTGCAAAATTTAAATAGCAAAATTTTCATTCCCACATAATTATGCATATTAAGGATTCTTTATTGAGAATGGTGTAGCTGTTAGCTTGGCGGTTATAAAGATGGAGCTCTAGAGAATTGATACATTTAGTGTTTTCTTTCTTCTTACTAAAATAAATAAGATGGTCAAAGGATATAATGCAAGTTCCTGGAAGTGCATGAAAAAATGGTAATAGCGAATGCTAACATTAAATGTTCATTTATTCTTGCCAGAGTATGTTATGATCCTATTCAAGTCAATTTAATCTTATCGCACAAGCTATGAATCATACTGAAATGTAAAATGTAGGAGATGTTAGTGATATCAATCTTCATTTTTCTCTCTTTTTCTTATTCTTTTTTCCTTCAAAGACTAATTGCATCAGCCAGGACATGTTCACACACATGAAAAGAAGGTGATGTTCCAAAAGTCAAGAACATTCATACAATTGTGCAAAAACCTCATCTAAAATGATATTTCATGTCCTTGCTTTTATATAGTGAGTCATGCCGAATTTGTCACTGGCAGTTAGTCCATTTGGAATGATTATGCCTAATCTATATCTTTCTAAGTAAATTTTACCCACATGAACAATAGACTGTCATGAAAATACATTAGATAGAGATTATACCCATTCAGCTAAGCTCCACTCGCTCCTTGGCCTGTGTATGTTAAGAGGCTCTCTTCCTGTGACGATTTCTAAAAGAACCACCCCAAAACTAAAGACATCACTTTTAGCCGATAGCACTTGAGTTGAGTAATATCTGCAATAAAGAAATGCCAATGCTTTTGATTTCCAGCATACACAAAATCATAATGAATAAACACGGGTGGTTTTTTACATAAAGCCGTTAAGAGAAACACTTAGAAACATTTGTTCACTTAATTCAATGGTTGCATTATATTACAAGCAGCTTGACCCTTCTCAATATCATTTTTTTTTAAAATTAAAATGATTAACAAGAGGCATAGAGCCTCCAACGGATTCATTGATTCCAATATTAAATAAGAATATTAGTTTTTTTCAATGGATGAAAGTAGATATCCAAAACAAAGTTATTGAATGCATATTTCACAAGGATACTAATATTTACATGATGCTGGTAGGGTACCTAAGCATTGATGTGAAATAAATTAATCAATTGGTAGAAGTAAAAATCACATAGTAGCATAATAATGTCAAAATATTTTTGAAAATAGATATGCTCCATAACAATGTAATTCGTATCCATACAGAAACTAAATTTTAAAAGAAACAGATAAAAAAAGCTTGGTAACTCAGTACATTAGATATGTAATCAACGAAAAGATACGTGAAGGATAATTATGACAACATTTCACGCTTTCATAGCGCAACATAGCTAGGAAAAGTGAACATCAGGGGCATGCTACATAGACAAGCATGGAAATAAACCATCATGACACGTACTGAGCTAAACTATATCTCCATGTAGCAAAGACTTGTTATGTTATGTTCATTGGGCACAATAAGATGAGGAAGAAATTTGAGCTTTATACACATTAAGAAATTGGAACTAGAATCGCCTTTTGTTTTATTATTCTATATGTTGATGTTTCCTTTTTTTCTTGTTTTTTTTAGATTCTTCTAATGCATCAATTCAAACTAATATGTTGCTCTACGAATACTGTATAGGTTCTCAATCTACCACTGGAGCATAAATATTTTATTTCTTTCTTATAACCTTTATTGATGAATTTTGTATTATCTCATCATAACGTAATGCAAATCTGTTGTCACCATTGGTAGTTAATGCACATAACTATTTCAATTCAAATCTTGCAGATAACAAAATATTTGATCATCAGAAAACATGAAAAAGATGATAATACAAATATTGCCACGCACACGAGTTTAAATGAAGAAAAATAACAAAAAACATATATAAGTATTGACAAACTTACTCAGGATCCAAGTATCCAGCAGTTCCTCTTACTTCCAATGAAGCGCCACTATCTCCTTCTTGTGGTGCGTACTTAGAAAAACCTAGGTCAGTCAATTTGCCACACATGCTATGGTCCAAAAGAATATTGCTTGATTTCACATCTCTATGTATGATGCACCGCTCAGAAAAAGTATGCAGGTACAACAAACCTAAATCATACAGAAAGGAAAATAAGATATGACAACTCTCTTTAATTTCCTAATAGGGGGAAATCAACAAGAGCTATCTGGATGAAATTATTTGACTTGGCACGCGCGTCATACTACTAATGTTGCTCACAGAGGTTGAACTATCAGACAAAAATTGCAGAGCTAACTAGGTTATCTCATCTTCTGAATTCTTTCAAGTAGGGATAGCATAATATTTAAAACTAAACTAAAATACTATAAAAATATAAAATACATAAATAATTAGATTACATAGAATAGATTAATTTTCCAGGAGAATTAACTAAGAATTCACAATTATGTAAATAAAAATAAATACTTATATTTCATTTGCAAATCAAAATACAAAATGAAGTAATATGATATAGAAAAATAATGATCATTAACTACATGCTTGACATAAAGATTGCACAATATGAATTTAATTGATATAATACTCTCTAATCTACAAATGTATATAATGCAAACACACTCTAGGCTCTATATAGCTTTATATTACCTGTTAGTCTGTCAGTCTTACACAACCCCTTACATTTTCGATCCCAAATCTTTATAGGAAATTAGGATGCAAATTGAGAGAATAGGTGGTTAAATAGGTAATTTTCTTCCATATCACAAGATTAAATTGTGCAAGCAATATCTTGAACAAAGAGAAAACAAATGGGATCTTCCAAAAAAACAAAAACTAATAAGGAGGTGATGAAACGAATCCATGAAATTAAGAAATTCTCATAGGAGATTGAAAGTTTGAAACTGACACGTGAAAGACAGTAAAAAATTTGAAAATGGTCAAGGATTAATGAAAAGAGTGGTTAAGTTTTCTCATTTGTTTAATGAAATTAGTGTCAATAAATAGTAACTATCATTCATTACCTAAAATAGTGATGAAAATGAGGTAATGAGCCTTTCAAACCTGGAAGATAGATAGCATATCCAGAGAAAGCTTACTAGGCCATACATCGATGATACTCAGAAAGTTGGGGCTTTCTCTTTACAGAAGTAAACAATATTACAAGAAACATCTAATAGAATTTAAAAATAGCTGAAAACCAATTTATTACTAAACCTTACAAAATTACGTTAATTAGTATTAGCTGGTCAGCCCTAAGTTTCATGATACTATGTTATGTAGAGTACAGCTGATGGTGAGTTCAGGATCCAGTTTAAGTTCAAAACTATCATCCCATAACTGGAGGGTATACTGAAATGGTTTCATTAGATACATGTAGATTAGAACTTCTTTTGTTGGTAAAGCATACATAACAGAACTAAACTGACTTATGAATCTAGGTCTTGAGAATCAAGCAATGGCACTAAAACCCAAACGAATTATATGCTTAAACCTATGTGTTCATGGTATCATCCCTTCTTGTATAATTATCATGGCATTAAGTTTCAATTGAAATTTCAAGTTCAGATTTTTTTTTTCTTAAAAGAGGAATTGACTCCCAATTAGTAGATTCTTTCTACAATTTAGGGTGTGATAATTTCTGGATAAGTTATCATAAATAACATAGTGGAAAATAATTGATATATTTGTCAACACTTCTGTTAAAGTTAATGTGTTATCACTTAAGTTTACTCATCACTAAGGTTACTTGCCCCCTAAGTTTCTAAGGTTACTTGCCCCCTAAGTTGCTAGGTTACTTGCCCCCTAAGTTTCTTTCAAGTCTATATAAAGGCTTTGTAATCAAAAGTTTAAGAATCAAGAAAAACTATCTATTTCTCCTCAAGAGCTCTACCAAAATACTTTCCAATTTCAACAGTTGGTATCAGAGCGTCCAGGTTCTACCAATCCAAATCCATGGCCAGCTCGAGTTTAACAAACATCAACCATCTCATTCCAGAGTTTAATGGCGAAGACTATGATTTCTGGTACGTGAAGATGAAGACCATCTTTCGATCTCTTAACCAATGGGAGATTGTGGAGAATGGAGTACAAGAGCCCGAGGAGGCCACTGCCCTCAATGAGGCCGGTCTGAAGAAATTAGAGAAGTCTCGACAAGCCGACGCAAGTGCTCTCTCAATCCTTCAAAGAGCAGTCACTAAGGCTATATTTCCCAGAATCATGCGAGCCAACACGGCTAAAGATGCGTGGGAGATCTTGCAGAGCGAATTTCAAGGAGATGTGAAAGTAAGAGCGATTAAGCTCCAATCACTACTCAAGGATTTCGAAAATGCCAAGATGCAGGAGAAAGAAACTTAGGGGGCAAGTAACCTAGCAACTTAGGGGGCAAGTAACCTTAGAAACTTAGGGGGCAAGTAACCTTAGTGATGAGTAAACTTAAGTGATAACACATTAACTTTAACACTCCCCCTTAATGTGTTGTCGGATTCCAAGTTTGGCTCGGAGCTGTTGAAATCTTTAAAGTAGACTTGCAGCATACATGAGATCAGGTCTAGTTGCTGTGAGATATAACAAATTACCAATGAGGCTACGGTAATAAGTGACATCCGCTGCTTTTCTGGTGCGGTGAGCGTGGACAACTATTTCAACCGAACAAAATTCGAAAAGAGCAAGAGTGAACCAACTTTGTATGTCAAGCAGCAAGGTAATGATGTTCTTATAGTCACTCTTTATGTTGATGACCTAATTTTCACTGGAAGCAACGAGAAGATGATCGAAGAGTTCAAAGATGACATGGCTCAAAAGTATGAAATGAGCGATATGGGTCTACTTCGACATTTCTTGGGCATGGAGATCTACCAAGAAGAAGAGACAATCTTTATCTGCCAAAAGATATATGCAGAAAAGATTCTGAAGAAATTCAACATGCTGGGATGTAATCCTGTCTCTACACCACTCATTATGGGGGAGAAATTGAAAAAGGAAGATGGAGGAAAAGCAGCGGATGTCACTTATTACCGTAGCCTCATTGGTAATTTGTTATATCTCACAGCAACTAGACCTGATCTCATGTATGCTGCAAGTTTACTTTAAAGATTTCAACAGCTCCGAGCCAAACTTGGAATCCGACAACACATTAAGGGGGAGTGTTAAAGTTAATGTGTTATCACTTAAGTTTACTCATCACTAAGGTTACTTGCCCCCTAAGTTTCTAAGGTTACTTGCCCCCTAAGTTGCTAGGTTACTTGCCCCCTAAGTTTCTTTCAAGTCTATATAAAGGCTTTGTAATCAAAAGTTTAAGAATCAAGAAAAACTATCTATTTCTCCTCAAGAGCTCTACCAAAATACTTTCCAATTTCAACAACTTCTTAATTGAGACAGTGATACTTGCCTTTGGCAGCACCAAGCACGATTGAAAGTCTAGTTGGCCAATCAAGAGTCTTCCTTTTTGCTGCTTCCCCTACAAAACATGTTTTGAATGAGAAAGAAAAGAAAGATGCTAGAGAATGGAAAACATAGTGTTTTGTGTAAATAATTACCATATAGTCTATCTTGCAGAGAACCATTTGACATAAAAGGATAAACAAGTATTTGTTGATCGTTTTCAGAGCAGTAACCAAGAAGCGGTACCAAATTTTCATGCCTGATTGTTGAAAGAAGATTTACCTGTAAAAAGAAAGAGAAATTGCTTACAACAAGAAAAGCACAACTTTGGTGTCGATATCCATTTATGGGGACAAATTATTGAAACCGTGTGTCCATATTAAGATTGAAACTTTATTAGGAATACTTCACTTCAGTTATTGCCATTTCTTTCAGGTTTATACAAAATGAATTCCATTAGAAGAATGGTGTCTTCCAAAAGAGGATGAAGCACTAGAAACTATGAGAAACCAACTACAACAAAGCTAATTGTATCCAGTTAGTTAATACAAGTGGCTGATATTGATTATAATATCAGAAAGTAGAAATTCAGGTCATATTAAAACTTATAAGGAAAAAAAAAACTGTACCTGCTTACCTCATTATTAAATTCACGAGTTCCCTGAACTGATGTGGATGACCGAACCTTTACTGCAACTTCTTGACCATGTGGGAGAATGCCACGGTAAACAGATCCAAAACCACCCTCTCCAATCAAAATTTTGTAGTTGCATGTTGCTGTTTCTATATATTTAAGAGTAAACTGATGTACTACCAGACTTATTGAAAGGTCATGAAAGCTAAACTCTGAGAAAACTGGATCTGCATTTGTCAGAGGAACAATGACAGAATCTAATAGAATATAAATAACTTACGAAAGAAGTTGTGCTAATGGGAACATGTATAACATTAAGAATTGTTAACATCATTTGTCATGGAAAAAATACACAATATATTATTTGCATAATCTTATAAGATAACAAGTTATGCTAACAGGGGTAAAATATTGGTTATACCAAAATATAGTATCTATAAGGAACAAAAAACGTGTAGGATCTATGTGGCCTGGCCAGAGGGGGAGTGAATAGATGGCACACACAAATTTGATTCCTCTCATAAAAGCATAAGACAAGGATTAGTAGTGTGAGCTCGTGTGTATTTGGTTGGTCATGTCTAAGTATATATGTAGAGACAATAAAATGAATACAAAATGAATATGATGCTAACACAAAATATAATATGATTCAAAGAGCCCACTCCTACTCCATGGCTTATAACACGTCTAGTGTGTCACTCCAAATAATTTCCATCAAACCACCCCTTCACAAAAGGTAACAGGGTAAACCTCAAATAAGGATAACATTTGAACCAAGCTTCTGATATAAAAAATTATCATAAGCTTAACCATTCACAAGGACTTCACTCAAACAAATCCTTACCTCTTTGTACGAAGATAAAAGTAAAGGACTAAGGAAGAGATAATTATTAAGAGCTTGATGATTGAAGCCTTCCAATACTTCTCCAAGATCTTGTATTATTTTTGGGGAACTTGTATCACTTGAGCACAGGAAATTAAGATGTTTACATGAGTTCTTAGTGCCTAAAAGCTTACCAAGAGTTTATATACAAAGCTTCCAACAGTTCAGTTCACTTCTGATCACCTCCAATAAAGTGGAAAAAGTCTCCAGTCAATTAGATGTTCAAATGTGATAGTTGGATGATAACGACTATATCGCATGTCGACTGATTTTTTTGGTTGGTTACTCAAGCCTCCAATTGAATAAAAATCTACCAAGTTGACTATTACCAAATAGAATCATTTGAGCATAAAAACTAAAAATATGAATTGAGTTGACTATTGCCAAATAGAAACTAAAGGTTTTAAGATATGAAGAATAAAAATTAAACATATGAAATGTAATTATCATATTCAGAAAAAAAATAATGAAATAATTAAAATGTATAGTATTCTTATAGGTAAAAAGTTTAATATCTTAGATTCAGTATCAAGATGAAGGGAATATTGATGAAGATATTAATAGGATACAGAATGAGAGCTCAATGTACTTGCGCTAAAGCGCAGACAAGCATGGTGTAATGATGGCAATGACGACGATGATGAGAGAAATGCAATACTATGTATTTTTTTTTTTAAACATCCATTCTACAATACAAATTGGTTATATAATTTCATATTTAAAATTTGAATTTGTGCATGTGAATTAATCATGTGTTCAAATTGTGCTAATGATTAGTTCATACACTCCATGTACAATATTTATTCAATTAGTTTCTTTAAAGAAATTTTCAAATATGAAGTTGAGATTGTTATATCTTGTTGACTTGAGGGCATGATTTCTATGGTATTACAATTTCAATTAATTTACTAGCTTATGTCCTTGTTCATGGAATAGCATGATCATTGTTGATATACCCTTCAAAAACTACAAGTTAGAAACGTTTTCTCAGATCTCAAAGACCGCATTTCTCATGCATGTGTTGAAAATCATTACCAAATGCATACGATTAGAAAATTTTAAAACATACTTTCAATTTCCAGGTGTTCTCTTCTTCTAGAGCGATGGGCCCGTTTGTAGAAACAGTTGAAGAAAGTACCAAGTGCACAAATGAAAGAAAGAGATCCACCAGCTCGTATGAAATAAACTTTGTTATGAGAAGTGGCTTCGAAAGCTTCTGTACTGGGACAGTTTCCAGAACTGAATATCACAGTCAAATGAAGACTAACACATCAGTTAAAGAGTTATAGCAACTTTGATTAAGCATAGCATAATTTGTGTACCTTACAGTAACATTGCCTCTTAGTAAACCAAGAGGAAGTTGATCCTGCAAGTGTGGATTGCATTCTATGGACCTGAAACAATAATACAAATGTTGGAATTTTAAATGTGAAGGGTATATATGAAGAAGAGATGACAAGTATATGGATGAAGAAATAAGACTTGTTGCAATTGAATGCATGGTAAAAGAATTAATCAACAAAGTAGATGTAAGAAATACAAATGCCATAATGAATAAACCTACAGCTTTGATAATTGGCGGAGTGACACAAAAGATTCTGGGATGGACCCTGTGAAGTTATTATTCTGTAAATACCTGATAAACAAGAATCCACATAACTCAAAAGGAGGAAAGGCAAATATCATTAAGCAATAAACGCAGTGCATCCATGAAATAGTGATACATACAGCTCCTTTAGCTCTGATAAGACACTGATGCATGCTGGAACTGATCCTTGCAAATTGTTTGATGAGAGATTCCTGAAATGATAGCAAGTTAGAATGTTCCATGTGGAGGAATTAAGAGGATTCTGAGAATTGTTGACCATTCGAATGAAAAGCACTTACAGTTGTGTGATAGTTAACGAATGGTTTAACATTTGACAATGGAAGCCTTGCCATGGGGAAGGGAAGCATGGATCCCCAAACCATTTTGCAAAAATTTTGTTTCCTTGATTCGACCTGAGAAGTTCATTCTTAAGCTGCTCTGCTGCATCCAGTACATAAGTCTCTGTTTTGACATCACCTAACAAAAAGTAAAACAAAGGAAATGCTTAGATGCTTGCAAGTAGTAAATGCCAACTAGGAAGAAACCCTAGCATATATGCACTAAAAAATTAGTTTCATTATTGTAGTTGAAATGCTTGATATTGTGTAACCATAGGATGCCAACTGTTTACAAACGAAATTCAGGAGGATGGACAAGCAACATCCCAGTGAACGGGTTTGTGCAGCTGTGGATATTTTATGTAAGCATAATAAAAAAGGAAACAACAGGAAGTCAAAACATTTGTTGCAGTCAGTCAAGATAAAAGGTGTAATCTGATAACCACATACTATCCCTATTTGAAATTTATTTAGTCTAATAGCTAGAAGTTCTGAATATAAAGAGCATTGTTTGACCAATGGTAACCACATACTATCCCTATTTGAAATTTATTTAGTCAAATAGCTACAAGTTCTGAATATAAAGAGCATTGCTTGGCCAATGGATAATGTAATGTACTTTAAAGAACGTGCATGACTAACTCATAGATACAACTGCTTCTCAACAGAACACAACTAATCTCACGAGTTAACCACCTAGGTGTAAGCTCCCTACAGTGGAAATGCTCTATGAACTCCTGGCATTGTTCAAGCAAATAAAGAAGACCAGTAATGAAAATGGTTTCAACTTTTTATTGATGCAAAAATGCTCCCAAATGATTGGGTTTGACTAAGTGGTAAATTATATTTGACCTAATGTTGCTAATAAGTGCATTAAGTCTACAGTGAAATAATGTACAACAGAGCTTGCAGAGTTTGTTGACTCAGAGTGGTAACTTGTTTGGTTGCAGATAGTCTGATGGCTCGATGGCCTAATGGGAGTTGAACTTGTGAAGGGCAAAGGATGAAGGATGATGCGTGGATAAGCTTAGAGATCTTGGTGCGTCCAAAGGACTAAGGACACCTAATGCAAGGTATACTCTAGGCAGTCCAAAGGAGGTGGACTCATAGGCGAGGGGTGAAGGATGACATAGTGCATCCAAGGGACTGAGAGCCTGATACGAGACAAACTCAAGAACGATGAAGAGAATCAACAATGGTTTAAGATGTGGAGTCATGTGAGGTATGAGAGATTACAAAGGAGTGTAATGTTAAGGTTCTCGCTTTTGAGCAATATCGTCGGAGATGATGTGTACAACTTGATAGGGGTTAGACCACCTAGTGGCCTGTAAGATATCTTCAATCAAAGGACAATAGGTCTCAGTTTGTAGTCGGTACCTCAACTCGATATTGTACTTTGTATAGGCTTACAAGGGATAAGTTGAGGAAGGATCTTTGTGTAGATTCAGTTGGCTAGAATCAAAGCAAGTGAAGAGTTTCAGTTGACTCTGACTTAACTAGAGAGTTCAGTTGACTCATGAGTCAACTAGAGAGTTAACTTGACTGATAAGATGACTAAACAGTTTAGTCAACTCTAGAGTTAGTTGAATGGTTCGAAGAACAAAATATCTTTTGTTTATTGAAGGCTCTAAAATATATTTTTTTGTTGAAGGCTCTATTCAATTGACTATACAAGAATTCCGATTGACTACCCAGAGAGTCATTAGTCACTCAATGACTAAATTTATTTGAGTAGTCTACTGGAAACAGACAAAATAGAGCCGTCGAAACTTTACTTATAAAATCCGTAGGTTGTTTGGGAGGTTAAAGGTGAACGAACTTGTTTCATAGTTTGTTGTGGCCAAGTGATCAAGTGAAACAACATCCAAGGGCTTATAATCTAAGTGAATGATTCATTCTACAAGATCTTTGTAATTCTCACCTAATGAGTCAGAGATCATGGATCAGGAGCAGATTTTTTGAAACACATAAAACCAAACTATACTAGCATTTTCTATTGTTTTTGTTATACTTTTGCTACATGTACAACTTAACATGGTTAAATGACTCACAAACGAGCACCTCACTTAAATCTAGCAAGTTTGATTGTCTTTATTTTGCAAGAAAATATCAGTTTTAGGCCACAGCTATTCAACCCTCCTCTTTAGTAGGTGCACACCATCTATTCACACAATCCTACACTTTAAAGGTTGACTGCGTTTAATAGTAAGTTTTATGATCCATGTAGAATTAGTATCTCAAAGATTAGATATAACCGAAATAAGGATATCATTTGGATGGCATGCCTAGATATCATGAATTATTAGGCGCCAAAATTGAGTTATCACCTTTAGGAATCAATTTGTCTTATTTGCAGGAAAAAAGAGGTATTGTGAGTATGCTAAAGAAATTATAGGAGGCTTCTCTATAATATCATGCATAAGGGTATTGTGAAGCTAACTAATTTAGTGGACATTATAGGAAAATGTCTAGTTATAATTCCTATTGAAAGTAAAAGAATATATTGGAATAAGCTCTAAGAATGGAAGTAGCCTAGAAACAACTAACAGATAGATGTTCTTTTTTTGTTTTGTATTAGCAGATCAGGTTCTCTTTGACTCCTTATACTAAAGGAAGCATATTTGGATGATACATAGCTAATTTTATTTAGAGTAAAAAACTTCTATGGCTGTTCAGTTATTTGCCCAATGTTGGCAACCACAAGTAAATCCAACTACATAGTGAAGCTAAGTTAACTAGCATGTGCCAATATTGAAGAATAGTCTGTCGTCCCAGCCAATGCTGGACATCATCAATGACACAAATTAAAAGATTTTTTAAAAAGTTAATTAATCATTTTGTTGTTTCGATGGCCATGAATAGCTCAAATAGAGACGAGAAGAAAAGAAAGAAAATTTGGACACTAAAATGTTCCTTCTGAAAAGCCCCTAGCGGAATCACTTACATTTATTGAGTCGTCCATAATCTCTTTCCCCATAAGCCAAATTTTACAAAAATTCAATGGTAATGCGATAATGGAATTTTATCATTTAATAGTCAAATAAACCTATTAAATGTTAGGCAACCAATGATTTACACCATCCAACCAAGCTTTTAGGGCTCTAATCGTAATCTTCTCTATCAACTTCAGAAAAGTTACGTGTTTTCCCTGCCTGTCCACAGTTCAACTTCTATGTATCAGACATAGATCCCGCAGAGAAGATGAGTTGACTATGTACACATCAGAGGCGACTCTTTAAAAAATACAATCGGCAGGAAGAATGTGCTCTTTAAATCAGAGGCCAAATTAACAAAATCCCAATCAACACGAAACCAAGATGAGGAGTAGAAAGCTGCATGCTCGATTACCTTGCTGACTATTTACACGAGCGAATAGCATCAAGAGGAGAAAGCAAAGGATCATCATAATAGCTGGGCCAGCATCCGAGCCCTGTCACAGTCATCGCCGGCGTCGGCGCCGAGTTCCATCACAAGAGGGAATCCTGATCGCGACGAATCGCCGTGGAGGGATGAGACGAGGTCGCCGATGGTTTGGTCCGCGCTAGAGGCCAATGACACCGGAATCGGAATCTAGCAGAGAGAAGAGGAGCGAGGATGGGACAAAATATCAGGTCTTCGTTTCGCTCTCGCTCCATGATATCAATAATAATTATTATTATTATTATTATTATTATTTAAAAATTGCTAGTGCGCGGTGCGCCAATAATAAGATTGAAAATTTTCGAATTTTACATCTATTATTTTTAAAATATAAAAAAAAAAACTCCGTCAAAGTTCGCTAAAAAAGGTTATTCGGTTAACACGGTTGCTATTAGACGAACCAACTCGTAGTACTGGAACGGACTGATTCAGTCCCTTCGGATGAGTCTAGTGGTAAACATATGAGGTGTTATTATAATGAGGTTTGAGGTTTGAATCTCGATAAAGCCGAGGTAAATACCTCCCTTATATGCTAATCACTATTCCAAAGATTAATAGTCACCCGTGATTTACCTCCTCCATGTTAGTCTCACCTTTTGTCACAATGGAACGGACTGACTCATCATATGATATGATGAGGTAGGATGGGTTGAGCCGCTATCATATCGGATTGACAAGTTTCCACCCTAATCTAATTTGACGTGTACAGGACATAATTGTTTGACATTGACGACAGAGCCCAAGCGGTGATTGATCCCTCATGAGGTAAAAGATGAAATCGCTCGTCTCCAATGTTTCCATCGCACCCGACCCCAGGTCATCACGAAAAAGATAAATCACGATAGCCAAATGGACAAATAGTAGTGGGGTGAAATATATCGGGTCCAAAAATTTACGCCTCGATAACCCTGCGATTCGACAGCAAGACAATCAATTGGATGTTCTATGAAATAGCTGAGCAAATCCACTGCAAAAATACAATAGAAACACATGCAAGACAATCAAAATAATGCAAGCAAATAAACACGAGGCACAAAATTTTGCACAGTCCTCTAAACTTCCATCCACAAATATCTCTAGCATTAATATTATACAGATGATCGCTGCCACCCGGAAAATCGACCGATGATTCTGGTATTGATTAGAATTGCAGTCGTCGTCCAGTTATTATGGGGCAAACCAAACCTTCTTCGCTGCTAATACTCCATTCACAGCTTGGCCTGCAACAGACGAGATGCACATATTTAGTTTGATATACTAGTTTGGGTAGAATTCAAGGGAAGAGTCTACCTGAGAATACAGAAACGTTCCGAGAATAGCAATGGCGGCGCCGAGGGCATTGATGGGCTGGACAGGGGTGTGGAAGATTATGATCGACGAGACGATGACCGAGATCCTCTTCATGGTGTTTCCAATGCTGAATGTCAAGGGTGAGATCTCATCCAATGACATATAGGATACTTGGTTATACAAGTGATAGAACACACTTTGGGCGACCACCCACCTGCAATCAAAACAAAGAAAATCTCAAATTCGAATTCGAATAAAGACTACCAATTTCGTGCTTGCTTACCAGACAAAATGGGGGCCGATCTGTGAGATTGCCTTGTGCCAACCGGCTGCCCACAGTTTGGGACCTTCCACAGCAATTGCAAATGGAGTGAGGATCAACAGGGAGAACAGAGAGAGGCAGGCATAGTAGTTCATCCCGCTGACAGACTTCCCACTCATTCCCTTTTTCGAGAAGATGTTCCTAAAAACAAATGCGAGGTTCGATATCATCGCCCCCATAAACCCTGTAAGCAAAGAAGACAGCGTGATAAGGATCAACAGAGAAAAATGGAAACTTTATTCCGATGGCATACCGGTGATGTTGAAATTCAACTCCGTTAGGGCAGACAAGGCGCAGCCACCGATGATGGGGAGCAGGGAGAGGTAGACGTGCATAGGGAAAGATTCTCCGAGAAGAAACCTCGACACCAGGACGCTGAAAGCCGGCTCGCTGCTCTTGATTATGTGGGTGAAGGAAACTGCCACTTTCGACATGCTTATCGTGGCTGCCACATGCCCAATCGTGTGCGCCAATGCCACCTACAACCGATCGAGAGTCTTCGTTGTTGGAATTCAATCGCGGAGGAAGGTGGAAGATTCAGAATTACTTACCGGAGCTAGGGATTTCCAGAAATCCAAGTCGGTCTTGGGCGGCTCGGCAACCCTAGCGGCCCAGGAGGCGAGCATGATGAGGGATCCAGCGGCCAAGGAGAGAGTCGAGGTCAGCCAAGGGTAGGGGAAGGCGTTGAGCACCTTTTTATTGTAGATGTTGAACACCACGTTCAGCGCCCACCACGTAGCGAAGTAGACGCCGATCTTGAGTCTCTGAGACGCGGCCGAGAGCTCGTCCTGGTCCGGTAAGGAGATGGACGGGTTCCGGTCTGCCTCGTACGCATTGGTCTCCGATGACGACCGCCGAGGCTTTTCGGAGCCGAATCCGTGGCGAGTGGCCAGGTAAAGGGGCCTATCAGAGTTAAGGCGAGAACTTGGATCTTGGGAGGAGCGAAGTGGCACGCTGAATCGCGGCGTCGGAGCCATCGATGCTTTGGACGACGCCGCGGCGACGACGGACAAGGAAGAAGCAGCTCGGACGGAGCAAATCATCCTCGCAATGATGATCAAAGGCACAAGTTTGAGGCGTCGGACAGAATCAGCGAAGGAAATCTGCGATCCGGCACTTGTGGCTTTGAGAGAAGAGGCGGCAGGTATTTATAGGACGAAGGCGAGCGCGATTCCTCAAACAAAATTTGGAATTGGTTACTATATTTGCGGGAAAAAAAAATTCCTTTTTCATCCACATGGGAACGGTCTCCAATTTTATTGGAAAACCCCGCATAAAAATCTGACATGTCGAAGTAGAGTGACGAAAAATTCCCATTTACCTTTTCAATTGTTTTCATATTTGATCGATTCACTATTTTATATAATTAATTTCCAAATAACGTTACGATTAAATCACACTCTGTTTCGGAAGGAAGCACGCAGACGCTGAGCAGCTGACGGCACGGCGTGCAGCACGTGTTGGAGGCGCAACGAAAGGAAGGAGACGACGGCCCACGCCGGCGACAGCGTCGCTATCTCCCTCGCAGCCGATAGCTCCGCTGGCGCTGCGCCATGCCGTTGGCGTCCCCTTCTCCCGGCCGATGGGACACGGCACGGGAGCCCACGTGAACTCAAACTCGCGGACCGTGTTTAACCATGCATATGCTTTTCGAACGAGTCCGTCGAAGCCAATCTTGCGTGCGATCCTTAGTTCGTCGTTAGTGAATTAATAGATTTGTTTCTTCTTGATTTTTGTTTCGGAACACAGTGGATTCCTTCTTGTTTTATGAGGGAAAGGACAACTGATTGACTCGCATTCCGAAGCCAGACGAGAGAACAGAAAACCAACGGTGGTGGTGTTTGCAAGTCTGTGCAGTACAACGAACAGAAAAACTAGACGAGAGATTGATTCTTGGACAATGTAAAGTCACTGGAAAAGATGATGATCTGAATAGCCATCAAGATCCAGCGATCAATCGTAGTAAATTTAGATTAAAAAAACATTTAAAGTTAGGATGATATACAGATGAATAAATCACCTAGGAATCTGTGAGAATCAGAGGATCAAAACTTATCCAACAGATTGCTGGATGTGAACACTGCTTGTGTTCAGAGAGGGAAGGAAAACAAAAAATTAAGAGACTTATCTACAACAACTTAGCGATACGTTCCTACAATTGGTAATCAGCGTTTAGGAAAGACTCATACTGTGTTCCCTTCAGCGTAGCATAGACAGAACCCCAGTTCTCAATCTGATCAGATAATGGCTTCTTGTGGATTTTCACATGACGGCTGAAAAGTTTCTGCTTGGGAAGTTTTAAGAAATCCAAAACATCCATCAGCTTCTGCATAACAAATGACTATTAGAGTTGAGCTGGCCTGAACTGTATTAAGTTATGTATTTACAAGGAAGAACAATAGAGAACTTACAGTCCTGTTGTTGACAAGATCCTCGTAAAAAAGTATAATATGATGGGAGCTCTTGAAGTAACCCAAAGAATCAGTACCCAATTTATCGACATGCTTTAGTTCAGGGATCAATGATGTTATATCGATTGTGGGCTTATATTTTGCAAGAATGTCCGCCTGCATATTGTATAAGCAACAACTGTTAAAATTCTAGTTTGTGGGAGATGTGGGGTTCTATAGTTCACACATTTCTCAAGTAGGACAAATATACAATAACAGGATACCTCATCCTTGGAATGCACATGAGCCTTATGGGTCCCATTTAGTTGCTTCACGTTGCGATCATGAGTATTTGCGAGTATTGAAACTAAACGACGGAGTAGATTTCTTCTGAAAAGAAACATTGCAAAAACTCCTCTCTTATTGAAATACTCGTTTATGCTTTTGTGATGTTGCATGACACCCTGAAAGAGCAGGTAAGTTTATCAAAACATTACACAAAAGATTAACCAGAGGCAGCACAACTACATGCAAAATAGGAACAAAAAATATCTTGTTAAAATTGCCAAGTGTTTGGTTCTCAAAAGAGAAGTTGGCAATGATATTCAAGGTGAAAAGCTACTAAATAAATCTTAAAAAAAAAAGTTTGTTCCCAATTCTAACATCTTTTGGAACTTGGTCACCAGTGATATTATAACACAACCATGTCTCTCGGTGCATTATGACTATGTTCTTCTAATGGATTTGTAGAGACAGAAATCTGGAAAATAAGTCCCTTCTGAAACATTAGTTGGAAGTTTGAACAAAGTTCTATAGCCTGTATGTCAACAAGCATCAGGATCAGCTGACACTCCTAACTAATATATTCTAGTTTAACACAACATCTGACAAATGACTGAATCAATAAGTTCCATTGGCTCATTCTAGGTTTATACTATTTTTTGGTCAACAAGGAGCTCAAGTCCAACCAAACTTTTATTCATGAAACTTAATTAGCAAAATAAAAGAATGCACCTCTACAACCCTTATTAAGGTCATCTGCCAAGCATTATTAAGGCCAACTTGTTTAACATCAAGAATGTTCGGTGGGCTTGTACATAACAAAACTACATCAATAAAGGCAGCATTATGATCTTTATAGATGCCCCCAAGGCGCTATATTGAAGGTTGGTCATCCAAATGATTACTGCAACCAAACTTAGCGCTATAAATTTCCCAATTGAAGCCGGGCTAAAAGGGGAGTAGATTCATGATATCAGTTTGTTGTCAACAAATCATTTAAGTAATCAAAACCAAGCTGATTATGGTAGAAAGTATAAAATTTCCCAATTCCATGATCCTTAATTATTAACTGTCTCAGCAATTGAGATTCTAAATTAATTTGCAAGAATAGTAGTAGTTACATCTAAAATAGTAAGGATCACACTTCTGTTCAACCAATAATCATGTCAAAAACTAGTTGATATGCCATTGCCTAGTTTCCAAACAATACCAAGAGCTATCTTCCTCTATGTACTGCAAACATTACACCAAATTTGTGAATCTGCCGAAGATGATTATTAATTCCCAGACCAAAATTCCTATACTTCCCTTCAGCATTTTGTCCAATAGACAGTACCCTGTTATAAAGCTTGCCTAGTAGAGTAGTATTGAAATTCACTATACACTTGAACGCGAGTCCTCCAGTTATCCATCTTCTAATATTTTGTTCCATCCTACCAAATGGATTTGTCTTCTTTCACCTATGTTGCCCCAAAAGAATTGTCAACACAACTTCTCTATGGCACTAAAGATGTTAAAAGGAAACAGACGAGCATGTATATGAAAGCTCAGAAACATGGAAACAACTGACTATATTAATTTGATGCAACCTGCCATTTACAATATTTTAGAAGCTCAACCTTTGAACTTGATTTTAGTCTTGTATAATAGGCCTCAAGTTGCCATACAAAATATGTGCATGAACCATATGAAGTAGAAAGTATTAGGTACTTATGGTTTTGGGCCGGCACTAGGGGGGCCGCTAAGGTAGTGGATCTACCTTTTTATTAGGTACTTATGGTATTCATCACTTCTTTGAATCCAGCTTAGTATTATTTACAATTTCAACTCCTTTACCATGTTCCATGGAACAAAGATGACAGATTTGCTCAGATTTAGTTTTTCTCAGATGACACTAAAAATTTGGAAAGTAACTTAAAAGACAAGCACGTGGGACGGTTATATGCATGTGATAGGTTGTAAGCAAGAAAAAAATGAGCTAAAATTGTTCTTGTCCTACTAACATTAAACACCTTCCTTGAACATTCAGGCACTGTCACGGATAGATTGAGATACTTTCAAGACAAGGAATGAACAAATAAGAGGACGATTAGCAACTTTTTCAAACTACCCTTGAAGACTTAAAAGTTAAAACTGTGTTAGTTTTAGAGAACCCAAAGAGGCATTTACTATCCAAAATTAAATTCAGGTAGTGTTCAAAGACCTACAAGAATCAAATTATCCTTGATAAAACTCCAATTAAACTTGTCATAAGTCTTTTCAAGATTAAATTTAGTCATCATACAGTTTCTACTACCTTTCAAGCCTGGGACAGAAATTTATACACAACAATGCATAGACTGATAGGGCAATATAGTCCATCGCCATTTCCCTCTTGGTAGTAGCATAAGTAAAATAGGATTAACATTTTGAATCTCTGATTTGTATAAGATCTTGCAGATGCACTCAAAAATATTCAACCCAGCAATGCTTGGCAAACTGGAATGGGAATTCCAAGGCCTGTCAATGATTTGGCGAGATGGAAGGAAAGCTTTTTTCCAAGCAACCTTAGTTGCCATTTTCAAATGGTAAAGTCTGCTAAATTAAGAAGTTACCACAGACTATAGGACTCTTTGGTCATATTCCTAATTGGTTGTTGATTTGGTGAGATAACAACTTTAGAGTTTCTCACAACTGCATGGATATAGATATATCTCGTATTCTTAGCATTTCCTCAAACAGAAGTTGGTCAACTCCTGCATTAGATCAAATTCGAGTTGACTTAGAAAAGGGTTTAGCCTCTCTGTAATAGTCCACCAGATGCCCACAACTTTGCCCATTAGTTTCTTTTTCAGTTTTTCTTAAGATGAATATCGCCAAAACATTTTTCTAAGAAATTAAATTATCTTCAAGCATCTTAAGGTTGGTCGGTAAACAATCCTCTACTTCCAGGAATTATCAGCCAGTAGAATAAACTTGTTATCAGATTTCCATGCAACAAGAAACCAAAACTACAACTTATGTCTGGTATGTGAGCAAAAAAGTCTGACAGTGGTGCAGCATGATCGAACATAACTAGGAAATACTTTAACTAAGCTTAATAGGACGCTACGTTTGTATGACGCGCAAACTAAACCATACAGGTTCAACACTAACTAGTTGTCTCAAGATATCTCACTAGATTAAAAATTAAGAAGCAAGAATCACATGTAGTAAAGTCAACATATTTCACTGGGATTCCAGTTAGTCTGAAGTTGAATTGCAAATGCAATAAGATAATGGAATTGCCATAGCATTGAGGCAAAAATCAACATTAAGGTACAGACTTCACAAGTTCAATTTGATTTACAATAGAACACATTGGAAACATTGTAGATTATATAGTTAATTAGCTTATCATAAAACCTTCTGCTAAAAAATATTGATAGCATATTCTATGGTGCTTGGTCACTATAGTGACCACCACATCACTAGCCATGATTAGTGTAAACCATATCACACATGGGATATTTCATAAACCAGAGAACCATAGAGAGATAAAAGTGCATGATCCCGACTTAAACATACATCGGCATAAAGACCTTACTTTCCAATGTATATTTCTCTTTGAGCTTCCTCCAAAACCCAAGGGAGTGAAAAATTTTGACGAATAAACAAAGATGTAAAAATTAGGTAAATCCATATCTTTTCAAGTTGTGTCATGGAAAAGATAAATCATCTCATACGCAGTCAAATCTGAAAATCACATGATCTCACCAAAAATTTTGCCATCATCCTCATAAGGGAAACAAAATAAACATAAACAATCAAGCCACATGAGTGATATAGCCTGCATAAGGTCATGGAGGATAATATTCTTCATCATCATCAACATCACTTGTGTTTATCGCAATTATTTGACTTAGCTACATAACCCTATCCTCCATTGATATCTATGCAAAGCTATAACACTAGTAATATTCAAATTAATTAAATCATTTTTCATTATATTATCTAAGTCAATGATTTTTATGGTCATTCTTTACCCCTTACACCTTTGGTCTCTAATAGTTTTGGTTCTTCTGACTGTAGAATTTGATAGTCATCTTTTAACATGTTCATATTGTCTCAACTCTCAACCTAGTTTCTCTCATTCAGTTTCAATTCACTATCACACAAAAAAATTAGTGTCTTTTATATACATTCTAGTAATTTCACTCATCCATCTTTCTCATCCCAAATACATCAACCTTTTTACTCCCATTAATAAATACAATTCCATCTACAAATAATATAGGAATAAGCTTTACTAAAACTACCTAAAATAGTTAGAACTAACATGGTTGTTTTTGATGGATCAATTTGCAGTGATGTAACTTTGTTCCCTTGAAACCCTAGTTCTACAATTTGAAATGGCAAAAGGGTAGATGGATTAAAAAAATGAATGCACAACAAGCTAACTTATTATAGAAGTAATCAAGTCAGAATTAGATGAAATAGCCTCTAGCCAAATGAACAGGACTTTGTAACTTCATTGAATGTTGCACTTCGGCTGAATCTAAAAAAGCTATAAAACCAAAAATGATTATATTGTTAAGGAGTTTATCTAAACTAGACATGCTAACAGTTCATGTCATATAGCATTTTTACCTGGTTAAGCATCCATTTCAGACCAACAGCTGCAGTACATTCATTTTTAGATGCACTACTGTGCCAATCCAAATTATAGATTTTATCGAGTGTCTGTGTGATAGAAGAAATATTGCTCCTCCTCTCTTTCACAGAAAAAATTTCACCATTTGAACTGATATTAACATGACTATTTAATAATGTCTCAAACCATCCACTTCCAGATCTCTGCATTGACAAAATAGCAAAGAATCTAACAGGTGTACAAGCACATTCATTCCTGCAACAAAAATCAAGTGTCCATCAGACAGGGAGCTGATAAGAAGTTTTTTGCAACAATCACACTTCATTACCTGTTGTAAGATGTAGGCTCTGGATAATGTAGATATTGAGGCTCCAAATGTAGGGTGCTAGGATCATGACAAGATTGTTTCCTTGCTCTCAGCTTCACTTGGTTCGGTATAACTAGGAAGCCTCTTTGCTTTAGACATAGGGAGAATATGTAGATGCCACTTAACATGAATAATCCCACAACTGCTACCCATAACTTAAGTGGATATTTCTTTGGATGCCTGATTATCAGCGTTTCCTGTGGAGAGATGGTTCATAGGAAACTATTCCAATAAGTTCGCATGTTTTATGAATACAAATTATATAGACATAGATTTGATCTCAGTTCATTGGATCGTTATATCTTTCATTTGAAATTCATTTGATCGTTGAACAAAATTAATATGCATTATTTAGGAGCTAGTGAAAAGGAAGGGGAAACGAAACGCTACAGAAAGTTTTAACAATGTAGAAATCATGACAAGTGGAACAAAAAGAAAGATACGGACCAATCTAATAAATCTTGAGGCCGAAAAGAATTTCTCGAACGATGTTATGATTCTTCGTCGCATCAACATGTGTGGAAATTAAAGAACCAGGACCAAAGTTCATTCGATATCGATGCTATGCAAAAAAAAAAAAAAAACTGCTAATAACCTAAAAAAGAATTCACATTTCCTTCGCCAGTTTAAAACCAAAAAGAATGCCCACTTTCAGCTCGAAAACAAATAATCGTTCGATTATACGGCTTATTTCATTTAGATTTTTAGATCAAAAAATAGCAAACGGATCGAAGCGTCAACAAGAAGAGGGAGGACGAATCACCTTGTTGAAAGAGTTGGAGTCGGCCACCACCATCCTTCCGTACCACGACCTCAATGACGACGCGTCTAGGAAAGAGATCGTACCACTTCGTCCATCCTTCCTCTTCCTCCTGTCGCTCAATCTGCCGCCCCCAACGCCCACCTTCACGAACCAAGTCACTCGCCCTAGGGTTGCATTTGGCAATCCCGATCCCTGCCTCCCGTTTCCTCCTCCGTCAGGATCAAAAATGCTGGCGCTTTCTATAAATTCGAGACACTTTCTGTCTTCCTCTCACTCTCCTTTTTTTTTTCTTCCAATTTTAGTGAAATGGATTCATACAGCCGGCTTGACGGCTTCCACGGTAATGGAGATATATTTGGACAAATAAATGACGGCAATTTACTAAACCACCCACTTTCTTTTAAATATTTTAGATATGTGCCGCCACGGATATGACCCAACGATTAAGGTCTAACGTAGCTAAAAAAAGAATGTCACGATTTGATCCTCTACTAGCACTAAATTTTATGGAAAAATATAAATGGGATGGCCGCGGATCGAAGTGTCAGGACTAAATAATTAAGATATCTTATTTATTTTAAATTTAAGTTCTCGTAATTTTAATTTTAAATTTTACCTAAAAAGATTTATATTAATGGAGATATATTTCCTTTACCATGATATGAGACTTTATTTACAATTATTGCAATCCAGCAATCCTCCCTCAAATGAAGGACCTCTTTTTCAAGTCTATCCGCTTGATGTCATTTGATTCTTCACTTATCGGGACTTTTCTTCTCCTCAATTCAACCGACCTACTAGAACTTCCTTATCCCTTGGTCCATCCGATCTATTAGGACTTTCTTGTCTAGCCGCAACTAGAACTTCTCTGTCGGGAGTCTGGTGGTCTTGATCCAGATATAAGAGCCCCACTTCCTTCGTTAGAGGTCTTGTACACAGTCGACAGTTAGTCCTTCCGGCAGTCCGAGCTCTAATACTAATTGTTAAGACAAAGAATTAAGATATCTTCACAATGGTATGATATTATCTACTTTGGGCCTAAACTCTCATGGTTTTATTTTTGGACTCTACCGAAAAGGAGACTTTTGTTGATATTGTATTTTCAATGTGGAACTTTATTTGCAACCATTGCAACCTAAAATAAAATACTCATGGGTGGAAAAAATTCACGAGCTTGCCTTCACAAGTGAAGTACTGATTTGGCATTGGACGGTCTTACAGGGACGACAAAGACTGCATGGTTCCACACATTATGTTTTCAATGTCTAATTTTGTTTGCAACCATTGTAACCCAACACAAAGTACCCTTGGGTGGAAAAAATTCACGAGCTTGCCTTCGCAAGTGAAGTACTGATTCGACATTGGGCAGTCTTATAGGGGCGCAAAGACTGTGGGGTTCTATTGCTGACGACTTGTTGCAACACTTCCATGATTTACCTTAAGATGGGTGGGAAACTCTATAGGGTCGGGTCAATGCCCTTCAAGATTAATTGTATCATAAAAATTGGACACATAAAAAAAATCATAATCGATCACCTACAAGCATTAAGTTGAGTCTATACAAACATTTAAAAGACATTTTAAATATTTTAATCAACTCAATCCTTTATTTTTAATTTATTTAGAAAAGAGTAAATATATATTATCAAAAGTATGCACAATCATATAGTGATCATAAATTCCCCCTTGTGTCATCTTTGACGATGTGTCAAATTTGAGAGGGTCTCTGAGTTACAACGCACATGTACTCTCATGTGTACCAACTCTTTCATCGCATATACCATCAAATGTGCTCCAGTTGATACCCTATCTTCCGTACAAACCACAAGAGATCAAGCATCAATCGGTCTCTGCCATCGATGTCAAACAGTCACCACCCATCTTTGCCATGTCGCATACAACCAGTATCCTCACTTGTTGTCCTTACTATCCATCTTCCTCTGGAAATAGCTCATCGGGTCTCCAATGCGACCAAAAATGAAGCCGAAGGATGTGAATAAGCTCGCATCTCAGCATCCTATGAGTCAAGTTGAGTCATGTCCTCACCAACAGCGTCAACTGCACATAAGTCACTATTACCATCTCTTGCACACTTTTAGTAAGTGGTCAGCTATCAACGGATTTATAATGTCTTTACCGTGAACCATTTATTGCGAACTAAATAGATCATTCTAATAAATCTATTCACCCTCATAGTCTTTTTGGTAAAGCCTTAATCAAAAACGGATTTGGAACATCTTTACAGTGAGATATTTACTACAAACTAGATAGATCATTCAAGGTGAATTTATTCACCTAAATCTTCACCAATGTATACATACTCTCACACTCTGGTGGTATACTCTCGCAATCTGGTGGTATACTCTCACTCCTCACCATCTCAAGTTGTATATAATCTCATCTCCAATGCCGACCTTGGACTTTGAAGGGTCCGGTGAAAAAAATGAATATTTCATATTCATATAAAAAGTAATAAAATTGATACTATAAAAATAGGAAAAGCGACGATGCGAAAACACGATGATGTGACAATGATGGTATTGGAAATCACAATGTGAGAACTAGGAAGGTGGCGATGATGGCTATCAGCGTGGGTGAAGGGTCTGCGAGTGAGCAAAAGTGGGTTCAATAATATTAGGATTTAGGGAGACAGAAATAGGAAAAGTTCGATGAAGGAGAAAGATAAGGTCCGCTCATGAATGTTTTTCTTTTTTTTTGGAAACTTTAAAAAATATCTATAATATTTTAGAATTTATAATTAAGTTTTTTAAATTTAATTTTTTTCAATGAACATGCATGAGATTATTTTGTTAGTCATTGTATTAAAAAAAAATATTTATAAAACAATTACTAAAAAGAGGGCCTCGCCTCAGGCGGGGCCCTATGCACCAACCCCACCTTGACTGCTCTAGGGTCGACTCTACTCATCTCTCACTCACAGGCTCAAGATGCACACTCTCACATAGATGTATGTACTCCTCCCAACATGATGCTCCAACCAAAGCTAATGAAGCTCCATCCATGTTGTCAAGATGCCTCAAGCCTCCAAATTAGGTACCAATTAAGGTTTTTTTTTTTGACCGAGGGCACTTACTTAGGGCTAACACAGACTCAACCTTAAGTAACATCCCAAGTTCTATACAATGTAAAATAAAAGAAGTGTGCGCTCTCCAGACCTCTATGTGAAGTAACAAAATGTTCAATGTGAGCTTGGTTACAAAACTTCATGCGTATGTAGGATGTGGTCTCCCAACTTGTCTAGGGGTCTAGTGGAAGCCTATCTACATGCATGTTCTCTATCTACATGTATGCTATCTATCAACTACAAAATACATGTTCTCTGTCTATGTGTTACCAAATGGATTCACTCCTAGACTACCAAAATGCATGTCCTCACCATCTTAGCTAAACCTAAATGAATAGCAAAGTGTATGCTTCCAAGGGGGAATGTATGAGTGTGTAAAGAGTATGATGAGTATATAATGGAACAGTAATTAAAAAATTCCATGCCCCCAAAATATGTTACATTTGCCTGAGTACATGATCTGAGTATATGTCAAGTGTCCTGTAAACATGGATATGTATCTTTCCGAAGATAAACTCCGCACCAAATGGCATCCCCTCAAACATGTTGTGTTTCCTCGCCCTTCAAACATGATGCACCAATGCTAATATAGAGAGGTAGTGTGCCCTGGTTAAGGTGGAGGTCCCCTGATACTGAAGTCTAAATATGCGCAGCATACACCAATTTGTGGCCATCTTCAGACACATCAATAGCCAAGCTCTGACCCTCCCCCAAAGCTGGCAGACATGACAACATCTGAAAAACACATGGTCTAGTGTCTCCTCCTCCTGTCTACAGAAAATGCACCATTTGTCCTCTAGGTACTCCTATCGGGTGTGTGCAAGGAGTTGCCCCATGTGCTAGCAGCCATAAGGTGAAAGTATGACTCAGTTGAAGATCTTTCTGTTAGGATCCTTTGTACGGCTAGAGAGGGGGGTGTGAATAGCCGCCCCAAATTCTCGCGTTCTTCCTACAGTTAGGGTTAGTCGCAGCGGAAATACAAGGAAGAAACTAAGGAGAAGAAAACCAAACCTTAACACAAGGATGTAACGAGGTTCGGAGATTAGGGCTCCTACTCCTCGGCGTGTCCGTAAGGTGGACGAGTCCAGTCAATCCGTCGGTGGATGAGTCCCCGGAGAACCGGCTAATACAATATACTCCTTCTGGGTGGAGAAACCTCACCACAATCTTTGCAACAGCAATAAGGAGTACAAGAACAAAGAATAAGCAAGAAATACAGTAAGAATACACAAGCACTCTACCAAACTTGCTTTCTCGTCGACTGGAGTCCGGATGAAGCAGCAGCTTCAAAAACCCTAACAGCAGTAGCTGTTCCAGTCGGGGAAGCTCACGCGAAGCTTTCGGAAGGAACTCAACAGAGCTCTTATCGCAGCCCACAAATCTTCAGCAGAAGAGAAGGAAGAAGGAAGAAGTAACACGGAAGATGCCCTCGATCCTTTATACCTGTGAAGGAGAAGCAGTGAAGAAACTAGCCGTTGCGTAAGAACTGATCGGCCTGCGGACCGATCAGTAACATCCTGCGATCGGTGAAGCGATCAGGAAAGAAGCCTTCGCTTGTTCCATCCCGATCGGTCCATGGACCGATCAGAACCTCTCTGATCGGTCCGGGACCGATCAGATTTAGCCGATCGGCCCCGACCGATCGCCCCTCTGCGCCGATCATGTTCGCTCGACGACTCGACGGTCACCGATCACCGTTAACACACAAGATGCTATCGATAGCGATCGGTCACCGACCGATCGAATATTCTCAAGATCACTGGATCGATCTCCAGATCGATCCAGCTCATGGTTTTCGTCCAAACCAAGTCCAAACCAACATCCGGTCAATCTTGACCTGTTGGTACATTGCGCCTAGCATTCGGTCACTCCCTTGACCTGCTAGGATTCCCCGCTAAGTGTCCGGTCAATCCCTTTGACCCACTTAGACTTTTCTCTCCGTGTCAAGTATCCGGTCACCCTTTGACCTACTTGACCTTCTCAACACCAGATGTCCGATCACCCTTGATCCATCTGGATTTTCCCTTGCCCGGCTTCACTCACCAGGACTTCCCAATTGCCTAACATCCCAGTTAGGACTTTCCCACTGCCTGGCTTCACTTACCAGGACTTTCCACACTGCCTAACATCCCAGTTAGGACTTTCTCACTGCCTGGCTTCACTCACCAGGACTTTTACCTAGCTTCACTCACTAGGGTTTTCACCTGGCTTCACTCACCAGGATTTCCACCACTGCCTGGCTTCACTCACCAGGACTTTTCCCACTGCCTGGCTTCACTCACCAGGACTTTCACTTTCACCTAGCTTCACTCACTAGGATTTTCACCTGGCTCCACTCACCAGGATTTCCCGACTGCCTGGCTTCACTCACCAGGACTTTTCCCGTGCCAAACTCCCTGTTTGGACTTTCCCAGTGCCAAGTCTCCATACTTGGACTTTTCCGGTGCCAAGCTCCCTGCTTGGACTTTTCCGTTGCCAAGTCTCCATACTTGGACTATTTCCCGAATCAGGTCAACCAGGTCAACCTTGACCTACGGTTGCACCAACCATCTCCCAACCATCTATTCTTGTCAAACATCAAGAATCGAACTCTCTTTTCGTCAAACATCAACATGCAACTCAACTAGGTCAACCTTGACCTAAGGTTGCACCGACAATCTTCCTAAGTCAAACATCAAAATACAACTCGAGTCAGGTTAACTCGAGTCAGGTCAACCAGGTCAACCTTGACCTAAGGTTGCACCAACAATCTCCCCCTTTTTGATGTTTGACAAAACTCATAATCAAGTTAGGTTAACCCGATAACCTAACTTAGGTTTTCCAATCATCTTCCAATGTCCAATGTTCTTTCCTTGAACATTCTCTGGACATTCTCCCCTTAGGTTGACCCGATAACCTAACTTGGGTTCTCCAATAATTCTCCCCCTTTTTGACACACATCAAAAAGAATTCCAATGTTCTTTTCTTGAACATTCCTTGACATTCTTTCCCTAGCTTAGGTTAACCCGATAACCTAACTTGGGTTCTCCAATAATTCTCCAATGAACACTCTCCCCTTTTTGACACACATCAAAAAGAAAAAGAGGGTATCAAGGTCAAGAGTTTCTTCCTAATGAAAGTCCCATACCTTTCATTGAAACTCTTAATTTCCCCCTTGATACTAAACTCAACAATCAACTTAGTGATAATCCCATATCGCTAATCCTCAAAAGTCTTAAGGAGTAAAAACTCCCCCTAAAAGTCAACTCCCCCTTGACAATTAGGTAAAACTCCCCCTAAAGGTCAACTCCCCCTTGACCATTGCACCAACAATGTCTTTGTGAGATCCAAACCTTTAGAAATCCACAAAAACACCATTTCCATAACTGAAATTTCAGACAACAGCTGAAAATCAATAACTGGCACGCTCTGATCGGTCCCCAGACCGATCAGAAACCCCATGGATCGGTCCCCAGACCGATCAGGCCTTCACCGATCGCACCAAGCTCTCTCGGTTTATCGATCGGTCCGCACCGATCCATGCCATCGGATCGGTCCACGCACCGATCAGATTTACTCGGATCGGTCCCCACCGATCCAGACTCTGATAGGCAGATTTCTGAAATTTCCTTCCCGAAATTCAGAAACTCCTAGAAAATTCCAGAAAATTCGAAAAATTGTGAAATTTTGAGGATACATTCCTCATAACATATACTATCATGGAAAAATAGTTTTCTATGAAAATAACTTCCATTTTTCAATCTTGATACAAAGTTCTAAAACTTTGAAATAGTTCAAGTTTAACTCAACTTTGTATCACAATGTTCAATGATGAATGCTATCACTAGGAAAGCTTCATCAAGGTTTTTCAAATCAATTTTAAAATGATTTTAAACCTTTTAATTTAGGACCATAATCTTAGGGCTAAATGTACATGACTTGTACACAAGCTTTCCCTATGATCCTCCATTTCTTGAATTAGGCTCATCTAGGTACAAAAACTATGCACCTTGATCCTAACTCATGATCCTAATATCTCACATACATCTAAAGTGTATCAAACACATCCAAGTCAATGTTGATGTGAGATATGGGTTTAGGTATCTTAGACTAAGGTCTCATGCATTTTCTAAACACAAATTTGATCTCAATATCAAAATGTGTTTTTCATCCTTAAATCAATTTCATTGATTATTAATGCAAGAGATGATGACATGGCATAAAATGATATCATAAGTAAAAACATGTGCCAATGTCATGATGTCATGGCATAAAGTTTGAAAACTTAAATAAACATGACATATAGATAACCTAAGCATTATCATGACATTTCAAATGATAATAAAATAAATATGATGTCATGGCATGGCATATGGCAACCAATCATGGCAAGTTAGCACAAATAAAATACCTAAATTCCCTATCTAAGTATCCTTAGCCTTGGCTAACTTAAAATCTAACCCTAGATTGCCCATATATCCCTAAGAGAAAACCAAAATCCCAATTATGGTATTTCTCTAGGTTTTCTTAAATTGTGCCAAATAAGATTAAAATCGATATTTTTCAAATATGGCACAATTTACTCTTCAAGGAGTAAACGATAATTCCTTTTCATTTTCAAAGGTTCACAAAACCTTGAAAATGCTCCTTGAATGTCAATTTCCTCAAAGTTGGGTTAACTACCCTTCTTATTGGAGTTGACACTCTCTAACCCATTTATGGGGTAGAGAAGATGCTCCTAGGAACCCAATACCTATTTGAGCTCATTGGGTTCACTAAATATTCACTAGGGATGACTTCCCTAGCAACCCTCCTAATGACCCTCTTAGGCTTTGAAGCCTTGGTCATTTGGGACTCATCAAGATCAACTCTAGGGGTGACTCCCCTTGTGACCTTGGTGGTGGTCTTCCTAGCCCTAGGTTTTGTTCCATAATCGAATGGAACACTATGATAAGTGGGCTTGACCACTTGGGACTTAGGTTTGTGACCCAAACCTTTCTTGTCCTTGGACTTGGGTTTTTGACTCTTAAACCCTAGAGATGACTTCTCCATGTTTTTAAGAGCCTTTTCTAAATTATCAAGTCTTGACCTCAAGACTTGATTTTCCCTCTCTAATACCTCAAGTGTTAATTTGTCACTCTTCCTTGAGGTATTCCTAGGCATATGTCTAGTTGATTTAGGATTCCTACCTAGGTTATCCTTAGCCTTAGATGGGTTGATCCTAGGGTTAGCCTTTCTAGAATTATCCTTATCTAGGCTCACATGTTTAGCTCCTAAGCACATGTATTGATTCCTAAGGTTATCATGCTTGTTATTATCGACAAGTGCAATAAAATTCCTAGCATGCATTTTATTAGAATTGCAAAAATGAACCTTAGAGGTTACCTTAGGGTTTGCCTTAGCTCCCCCTATCGATGTGCCCGGTCTCTTGCCCTTGTGAGGTTGCCTCCCCCTCGGACAATGGCTCATATAGTGTCCCCTTTGCTTGCATTGGAAGCACACGATGTGCTCCTTGCCCTTGCGTTTCGGGACTCCGGCTTCCTTGACCTTTGGCGCCGGTGGAGTCTTCTTAGTCTTCTTTGGACATTTACTCTTGTAATGTCCAAATTCCCTACACTCAAAACACATTATATACAATTTACTTGAACTTAAAGTGTTTGAGTTACCTAGGGTTGAGGATGGATGGATGCTCTCTTCTTCATCCCTCCCGGAGGTAGAAGCTTCTTCTTCGTGCTCCGATCTTGAAGAAGAACTCACCTCCTCTTCTTCTTTAGATGTTGAGTAGCCCTCAACTTCTAATTCCTCACCTCCACGATGTGAGCTACTTGGCTCACTTGACTCCTCTTCATGGCTTGAAGTGGAGTTCCCCTCATGGAACTTAGCCAAGTTGTTCCACAACTCCTTGGCATTGTTGTATCCACCTATCCTACACAAAACATCATTAGGTAAAGAAAATTCAAAAATCTTCAATACCTCATCGTTGACTAGGGATTAGTGGACTTGTTCCTTGGTCCACTCCTTCTTCTCTAGGGTTTCTCCTTTCTTGTCCGTCGGAGGCTCGAAACCTAATTGGACACAACTCCAATTCTCAAGATTAGTCATAAGAAAATATTTCATTCTTACCTTCCAAAACGCGAAGTCGTCGCGATCGTAGAAGGGTGGAATGGTGATGTCGTCTCCGAGTTGATCCATCTCTAGCTTGTGCTCCCTCGGGTGTTAATCCGGCGAAGAGCGACCTCGCTCTGATACCACTTGTTAGGATCCTTTGTACGGCTAGAGAGGGGGGTGTGAATAACGTTCTTCCTACAGTTAGGGTTAGTCGCAGCGGAAATACAAGGAAGAAACTAAGGAGAAGAAAACCAAACCTTAACACAAGGATGTAACGAGGTTCGGAGATTAGGGCTCCTACTCCTCGGCGTGTCCGTAAGGTGGACGAGTCCAGTCAATCCGTCGGTGGATGAGTCCCCGGAGAACCGGCTAATACAATATACTCCTTCTGGGTGGAGAAACCTCACCACAATCTTTGCAACAGCAATAAGGAGTACAAGAACAAAGAATAAGCAAGAAATACAGTAAGAATACACAAGCACTCTACCAAACTTGCTTTCTCGTCGACTGGAGTCCGGATGAAGCAGCAGCTTCAAAAACCCTAACAGCAGCAGCTGTTCCAGTCGGGGAAGCTCACGCGAAGCTTTCGGAAGGAACTCAACAGAGCTCTTATCGCAGCCCACAAATCTTCAGCAGAAGAGAAGGAAGAAGGAAGAAGTAACACAGAAGATGCCCTCGATCCTTTATACCTGTGAAGGAGAAACAGCGAAGAAACTAGCCGTTGCGTCGCAACGGTTAGAACCCTGATCGGTCTGTGGACCGATCAGTTATCCTGATCGGTCCGCAGATCGATCAGAAGAAGCTCGCTTCTGTTCCATCCCTGATCGGTCCATGGACCGATCAGGAACCTCCCGATCGGTCCGGACCGATCAGATTTGTGCCGATCGTCCCCGACCGATCAGCCCCTCGCGCCGATCATGTTCGGCCGATCGACTCGACGGTCACCGATCGATCAGTTAACACAAAGATGCTATCGATAACGATCGGTCACCGCACCGATCGAATATTTCAAGATCACCGGATCGATCTCCGACGATCCACCATGGTTTTCGCCCAAACCAAGTCCAAACCAACATCCGTCAATCTTGACCTGTTGGTACATTGCGCCTAGCATCCGGTCACCCCTTGACCTGCTAGGATTCCCGCTAAGTGTCCGGTCAACCTTTGACCCACTTAGACTTTTCTCTCCGTGTCAAGTATCCGGTCACCCTTTGACCTACTTGACCTTCTCAACACCGATGTCCGATCACCCTTGATCCATCTGGATTTTCCCTTGCCCGCTTCACTCACCAGACTTCCCAATTGCCTAACATCCCGCTTAGGACTTTCCCACCGCCTCGGCTTCACTTACTGTGACTTTCCACACCGCCTAACATCCCGCTTAGGACTTTCTCACCGCTCGGCTTCACTCACTGGACTTTTACCTAGCTTCACTCACTAGGGTTTTCACCGGCTTCACTCACGAGGATTTCCACCAGCCCGACTTCACTCACCGGACTTTCCCATCACCTCGCTTCACTCACTGTGACTTTCACTTTCACCTAGCTTCACTCACTAGGATTTTCACCGGGTTTCACTCACCATTTCCCGGCTTCACTCACCGTGACTTTTCCTGCCAAACTCACTTGGACTTTCCCAGTGCCAAGTCTCCATACTTGGACTTTTCCGGTGCCAAGCTCCCTGCTTGGACTTTTCCGTTGCCAAGTCTCCATACTTGGACTATTTCCCGAATCAGGTCAACCAGGTCAACCTTGACCTACGGTTGCACCAACCATCTCCCAACCATCTATTCTTGTCAAACATCAAGAATAGAACTCTCTTTTCGTCAAACATCAACATGCAACTCAACTAGGTCAACCTTGACCTAAGGTTGCACCGACAATCTTCCTAAGTCAAACATCAAAATACAACTCGAGTCAGGTCAACTCGAGTCAGGTCAACCAGGTCAACCTTGACCTAAGGTTGCACCAACACTTTCAACCAAATTGTCTTTATTACCCATGGCTCTTTAGGCCTCACATCTCTGAAGTGGTCATAAGTCTTTTGGACACCCCCTTCCTATGACTCAACCATGTAGCTAGGGTTTGCCCTACAACCTATAGATTACTTGTAGCTACCAAGATACTATTTCTAATGTGCAATACCTTTTTTATGAGTAAGAAATCCATGCGTCTGACTTGTCACTCCCATACCCCCACATTCTGTAAATATGTATGGTGTACCCATCGCAGGACCGGCCCTAGGGTGGTCAAGGTGTGGCCGACGCACAAGGCTCCATCTTGGGCAGAGCCCCACTTCTATTAGTAAAAAAATATTAGTATTTATTGAATAAAAAATTAATTTAAAAAGATCTAATTATAAAATCTAAAAAGATTGTAGATTTTTTTTTTTTGTAAAAGTGCCAATAATGAAAGAGAGAAATACCCATGGGAGGGAGCTCGATCATATCTTTTCTTCCTTTGCTTTTTCCTATTTCTTCTTAAACCCTAAATTCACTTTTGCTCCTTGTCTCACCCTCAAACTCTTCCCTTTCGCCCACTTTGACAGCCACCTTCCTAGTTCCCACATTGTGATTTTCAGTGTCGTCGTCATTGCATTGTTGCGTCACCACCGACACCCACTGACACTACACACGCGCTTAGACCCTTCGAGGCTTCAATTTAGGTAGAGCTTTCTTGTTTGATTTATGTTCATTTAGCTTGGTGCATGATTAAATGAAAAATGATTTTAGATTACTTAATTAGTTTGTTTGATCAGTTTTTATTATAATAAAATCCTTATTCTATTAATAAAACTATTTTTATAGTATCGATATTATTATTATTTTTATATAAATATAAGGATCTTTTTTTTTTACACCAGAACCTTCAAAATCTAGGGATGACCTTGACCCATCGTATCTACATTTGAGTCTTGCTTCTCTTGAATACTCCATAGAACCTTTGCCAATAACACAAGGACCCATGCCTTTAAGTTCTTCAATCCAAGACCACATTCTTTCTTCAACTGACACATTTCAATCATGTTATGGGAGGATGCTTTGTAGTCCATACAAAAAATTTACAGATATTGTGTTGGTTGCTACTCGGAAAGCCTAGAGGTTCCACTGTACAAAAATTTTGTACAAAGGTCTGAACCTTTTCCTAGCTACCATGTGTTCTTTTAAATTAAATTTTGGATCGCCTGCGGAACTTAACACGTTTGATCCAAAACTTAATCTATTTGTTCTTTTAGGTTTTGACTTGGATCTCCTGCGGAACTTAACACGTTCGACCCAAATCACCTTAAGTTATTAATTCCATTAAATATTAATTTCCATAATCGGTTCCCAGTACTGACGTGGCGAGGCACATGACCTTCTTGGATATGGGAGCAACCACCACCGATTAGACAAAACCTTTTATAGAAAGCTAATATTTAATTTCCTAAAATAACTTTAGGTTAACCAAAAAGAACAATCAAATCACAAGGAAAAGAAAAAAAATAAAAGAACACAACATCGAAAAACATATTCGAAATTCTAGAATCGTAAGCCTCTTGTATTTGGTATTATTTCCAAAAATAACTAGTATGATGCGGAAAGAAAAATTACTAGTTATACCTTTTAGAAAGACCTCTTGATCTTCTACCGTATTCCTCTTCTAACCTCGGACGTTGTGTGGGCAACGATCTTCCGAGATGAGAAACCACCAACCACCTTCTTCTCCTCCTAGCTAGGTTCGACCACAAAAAAGCTTTACCAAGGATGAAGAACAAAACACCAACCAAGCTCCAAGAGACGCAAGCTTTCTCTCCTTCTTCTTCTTCTTCTCCAAGTAGTATCCGGCCGCCGCAAGAGCTCCAAGGGGAGAGAGAGGTTCGGCCACCACAAGAGGAAGAGAGGGAGAGGATGATGATGATGGCCGGCCACACCAAGGAACAAAAGAGGGAGAGAAATAATAGAGGTTGTATCTCATGAAAGCACCCTCACCTCTTCTTTTATATTCCTTGGCCTAGGCAAATCAGGAAATTTATTTACAATAAAATTTCCTCAATTCCCTTGACATGATTTAATTGAGAAAAATAAAATAAAATTTCCCCAATTAATCTCTAATGGCCGGCCACATCAAACAAATAAATTAGACAAGTTTTAATCAACAAATTAAAATTTCCTAATTTGTTTCCGGAAATTTTAAAAAATAAAATTTTTCTTAAAAAATCTCTTCATGGTTGATAAAAGGAAATTTCTATAATTTTAATTTAACAACATGTGAATAATTTTTTAAAGAGAAAATAAAATATCTCACCAATCTACAAATAAGGAAAGAGATTTAATCTATTTCTTTAATCTTTTGTAGATCTTTACAAGAGAGATATTTTAATTTTAATTCTCTTAAATTATATCTTCCACATAATAAAAATTAAAATTAAAATTCCTTTTTAATTTAATTTGGTCGGCCACTCTAGCTTGGGTTCAAGCTAGGGTCGGCCACCCCAATTTATACCTAGGCCGGCCCTAGCTTGGTTCCCAATCTAGCTTGGCCGGCCCCCTATTGGTGGGTATAGAAGGTGGGTATAGGTGGGTATAGTACTCTATAAATAAGAGGCTACGATAGGGACCGAGAGGAGGAATTGGTTTTGGTCTCCTGATAAAATTAAGCATTCCGTGTTCGCCCCGAACACACAACTTAATTTTATCAATAATAATTCATTCCACTAGAGAACTATTATTGAACTACCGCACCAATCCCAAATTACATTTTTGGGCTCCTTCTTATTATGAGTGTGTTAGTCTCCCTGTGTTTAAGATATCGAATGTCCACTAATTAAGTGAGTTACTAACAACTCATTTAATTAATATCTAAGTCCAAGAGTAGTACCACTCAACCTTATTATCATGTCGGACTAGGTTCACCTGCAGGGTTTAACATGACAATCCTTATGAGCTCCTCTTGAGGAAATTATCAACCTAGTATCTCTAAGACACAGTTTCCTTCTATAATCAACAACACACACTATAAGTGATACCATTTCCCAACTTATCAGGCTTATTGATTCATCGAACTAAATCTCACCCATTGATAAATTAAAGAAATAAATATCAAATATATGTGCTTGTTATTATATTAGGATTAAGAGCACACACTTCCATAATAACCGAGGTCTTTGTTCCTTTATAAAGTCAGTATAAAAGAAACGACCTCAAATGGTCCTACTCAATATACTCTGAGTGTACTAGTGTAATTATATAGTCAAGATAAACTAATACCTAATTACACTACGACCTTCTAATGGTTTGTTCCTTTCCATTTTGGTCGTGAGCTACTGTTTATAATTTATAAGGTACTGATAACATCATCTTCTGCATGTGACACCACATACTATGTTATCTACAATATAAATTAAATAAACAACTACAAACAAATGTAGACAATTTGACCAAATGTGATTCTTTATTCATAATGAATGCTTACAAAGCTTAGGCTTTCAGTATACACTCCAACAATCTCCCACTTATACTAATGACTAGTCGCCATATCTTCTACCATACATCCGATTCCCATTCCTCCACATGCGGATCAAAAGCTTTCGCAAGGGCCTTAGTGAAAGGATCTCACAGGTTATCTACTGATGTAATCTTGGCGATGACAACTTCTCCTCGCTCACGATATCTCGTATCAGGTGGTACGCGCTATATGTTTACTTGCCTTATGAGCTCGTGGTTCCTTCGAGTTTGCAATCAAGCATTGCTATTATCACAATAAATTGTGATGATTTTGGGCAAACCAGAATCACATCTAAGTCCATTAGAAAGTTCCCGAGCCATATCGCTTCTAGCGCCTCGAGGTCGCTACATACTCGCCCATGGTTGAGTCCAAACGCATTTCGCTAACACCTCCATGAAATGGCTTCACCTCCTAAAGTAAACACATAGCCGATGTAGACTTACTATTGTCCCTATCCGATTGGAAATCAATCCTGTAACCCACAGGAAATCGTCTACTTGGTAAATTAGCATATAATCTCTAGTCCTTCTCGTGTACTTTAATATATGCTTTACCGCAGATCCAATGTCCTTGTCCAGGTTACTCGATATCTGTGACCATGCCCACTAAAAACAAATATCAGGTCTCGTACATAGCATTGCATATATAAGGCTTCCTACAGCCGAGGCATAAGGAACTGCTTTCATGTCTTCTATCTCCTTTGATGTCTTAGGAGACATCTCTTTAGATAGAGCTATTCCATGCCTAAAAGGTAAGAAACCTTTCTTGGAATCATGCATACTAAACCGAGCAAGGATTGTATCTATATATGAAGCTTGGGACAGACACAACATTCTTTTATTGCGATCCCTTATCACTTTGATCCCAAGAATGTGTGCACACTCTCCTAAGTCCTTCATATCAAATTGTTTGGACAACCATACCCTTACGTCTGATAATACCTTGACATTGTTGCCAATTAACAAAATATCATCTACGTATAGTACAAGAAATACCACCACATTTCTATTACACTTCTTGTATACACAAGACTCATCCGGACACTGAATAAATCCATACGACTGGATTACTTCATTAAACCGGATGTTCCAAGACTTTGAAGCTTGCTTCAGTCCATAAATGGACCGATTGAGCTTGCACACTAGATACTCTTTGCCTTTTTCAATGAACCCTTCTGGTTGCTTCATATGGATGTTCTCTTCGAGACTTCCATTAAGGAAAGTTGTCTTGACATCCATTTGTCAAATCTCATAATCCATATGAGCAGCAATGGATAAGAGTATCCGGATAGACTTAAGCATGTCTACCGGTGAAAAGGTTTCCTCATAATCGATTCCCTCTTTCTGAGTGTACCCTTTCGCAACAAGCCTAGCTTTGAAGGTTTCTACCTTCCCGTCTGTCCCTCTTTTCCTTTTGTAGATCCACTTGCTTCCAACGGCTTTTACATCATCAGGTAGTTCTACAAGCTCCCAGACCTTATTAGAGTACATAGACTCTATTTCAAAATTCATCGTCTTTTGCCAAGATGCTACATCTATATCTTGGAGTGCTTCGTCATATGTCCGGGGATCAGGTTCATGTTTACCCGGGATCAAGTCCGAAGACTCTCCCAAAAACATGAATCTCTCAGGCTGCCTTACAACCCTCCCACTACGACGAGGCACTGTTTGTGGTTGTGTATCATGTGTGACACGTGTTGCAGTCTCTTGTGGTACTTCATCTTGTACTGTTGGTACTGAAGTAGACGTGTCCTCTCTAAGTTCTTCTAAAACAACTTTGCTACTGGGCTTGTGATCCATTATATAGTCTTCTTCTAAAAACTGGGCATTGGTGCTAACAATGACCTTCTGGTCTTTAGGACTATAAAATAAACCACCTTTCGTTCCTTTGGGATATCCTACAAACACGCGAACTTCTGTACGGGATTCTAACTTATCAAGATCTGGTTTCAAGACATGTGCCGGACTACCCCAAATCCGAATATGTCTTAGACGGGTTTTCGCCCATTCCATAATTCTATGGGAGTAGAAGAAACTGATTTAGAAGGTACTAAGTTCGGAACATACACTGTTTCCAGAGCATATCCCCAAAACGAATTTGGTAATTCAATAACTCATCATCGATCTAACTATCTCCATAAGAGTCCTATTCCTTCGCTCGCTACACCATTCTGCTGGGGTGTTCCAGGTGCAGACAATTGGGATTGAATCGGCCTTTGATAAGTAATTCCTAAACTCTCCTAAGAGGTATTCGCCACCACGATCGATCGTAGTGTCTTGATACTTTTACCTAGTCGTTTTTCCACATCAGCCTTGTATTCTTTGAACTTATCAAAGCACTCGGACTTGCGGCGCATTAGGTAAATGTATCCATATCTTGAATAATCGTCTATGAAAGAGACAAAATATTCAAAACCTCCTCTTGCCTGGACAGACATAGGACCACACAAATCAGAGTGAACCAACTCTAACACTTCTTTGGCTCTATACCCCTTGGCCTTAAACGACCTCTTGGTCATTTTACCTTCCAAGCATGATTCACAAGTTGGAAAATTTTCCAACTCTAATGAACCCAAAAGTCCATCGGCTATAAGCCTCTGAATCCTACTTAAGTTAATATGACCAAGCCTTAGATGCCAAAGATATGCTTGGTTCATTTCCGAAGGTTCTTTTCTTTTATTTGAGTTAGAATATGAGTTATAAATTTCCATGTTTTGCTTTGTGGAAGAAATTGGATTTAAAATATACAAATTGTCAACTGATGTACCAGAACAGATAATCACTTTATTTCTCTTAATAACTACATCGTTACTAAAAGAAACTGAATATCCATCTAAAAACAGTTTAGAAACTGAAATTAAATTCTTTCTAAAACTGGGTACATAAAGACAATTTCTTAAAACCAAATTCCTATTTCTACTAAAAGATAAGTAGACGTCTCCCACTACAACAGCTGCCACCTTAGTAGCATTGCCCATGTAGACGGTAATTTCTCCTTCAGATAGTCGTCGGGTTTCTTGGAACCCCTGCAAGGAATTGCAGACATGATCAGTGGCTCCCGTATCTACACACCAGGTGCTGGTAGATAACACCGCTAAACATGTTTCAACAACTAGAGCATGAGATATACCTTTGTTTTGGTTCCTACGAGGACAGTCCGCCTTCCAATGTCCTGCCTGCTTGCAGATGAAGCACTTGCCCTTCGGCTTCTTCACTCCAGCTTTAAATCCCGTACTCTGAGACTTATTCACTTTCTTTGCTGAATCGACTTGTTTCTTCTTCTTCTTTCCTCTCGGCTTAGAAGTAGAACAATTTTCAGCATAGTGAATTTGAGCATTGTGACGAAATAATCCTTCTGCTGCCTGAAGTTCTGTCAGTAGTTCCGCCAATGAATATACCCTTTTATTCATATTGTAATTCAGGCGGAATTGCTCAAAACTTCTAGGTAGTGTTTGGAGGATCATATCGATCTGGGTTTCCCCATCAATTTCTCCTCCAAGGATCTGTATCTCGTTCAGATAAGCCATCATCTTTAGGATATGATCCCTCACAGGAGTACCCTCTTGCATGGTGGCTGTCATTATCTTTCTCATGGCTTCTTGTCTAGAAGCCCTATCCTGATGACCAAAGAGTTCCTTGAGATTGTTCATAATATCATAAGCTGTTGGTAAGTCTTGATGCTGATGTTGCAATACATTTGACATTGAAGCCAAAATGTAACACCGCACCATCTCATCTGCTTTTACCCATTTCCTATGATATTCAATCTCCTCTTGGGTAGATTCACCAGTAGGTGCTTCAGGGCACTGCTCAGTCAGTACAAATTTATAGCTTTCAGCAGTAAGAACAATGTCCAGGTTCCTTTTCCAATCTATGTAATTAGGTCCAGTAAGTCTATTCTGTTGAAGTATGATGGACAGTGGATTGAAAGTCATCCTAAGAATCACAAATAACTTTTGGTCAGAACTCTAAATTTAGAATAATATTGATTCCTCAAACAATACTATTTTAAATTAACCAACACCTCAAAACACCGTGAATTTTGTATGCCACGTTAGTGTGGACGTATACAAATTCAACATTTGTAAAAGGAGGGTTTTATCCCATTAATTTTATTATCTTGTCAACCTAACTTTTTGACAAATAAAATTAATAGTTGGTGTCTTTTGGTCACACAAATAATAGCAGTGACTCCGATGGGGAGGATATTATTAGATGTGTCTAAGTGTATACCATTACTTGACACTAAGTCCATTAATAAGATTATGCCCCTTCCGTTGGGGAAGATCACACGCTCTTAATTAACTTTCTATAGTCATCCAAAAATGGAAGTCTGTTCTAGTGATCCACAAACAAGCTCATCCGTTATGGAGGAAGGCACTCAGAGCCAACGCGCAAGCTTGTTTGCATCACTTACAAACCAGTAATGGAGACCATGGGATTTATTTAAAAATCCCTCTCCCACTTAGTTATTTATAAATGAGGAATTTTAACTATGCTAGCCTACTAAACATGTAAACTAACATATACACACCGCACAATATAAAAGCAATAAATAGAAAATCTAATTTTCAACTATTATGACTTTTATCTCTAGTTGTCCTCCGTGTGTTGTCATCCCAAGCTGCTGCCATATTTGGCCACCGCCACCGGGTCTAGCTGTCGCATCCATCTTGCTCCTAGTTCCGCTGCGCCTCTGGTCCTTAGAAGGTTCCACGCTTAGCAAGATTCGATCCGCAACATAAATAGAATTTTACATTTTTGATCCTATATTCCATAAAAGGAATGTACATGTATCTAGATCAAAAATAAAATCCTAATAAAACTAAATACAACTCCTGCTGTATTTTAATACAATCATGCACACACATATAAATGCCCTTGACATGTCCAAGGGTCCAATCATACACATAATAACTAAAAGCCATAATAGTTGGATCCTGCATCCACAAAGTTAGCACATCCTACTATTAACCTGCCTAAATTATGTATGACATGTGCATAATTAAACTAATACCAAATACACAGAGGCAAAACCCTAGCTCTGATACCAATTGTTGGTTGCTACTCGGAAGGCCTAGAGGTTGTACAAAAAATTTTGTACAAAGGTCTGAACCTTTTCCTAGCTACCATGTGTTCTTTTAAATTAAATTTTGGATCGCCTGCGGAACTTAACACGTTTGATCCAAAACTTAATCTATTTGTTCTTTTAGGTTTTGACTTGGATCTCCTGCGGAACTTAACACGTTCGACCCAAATCACCTTAAGTTATTAATTCCATTAAATATTAATTTTCATAATCGGTTCCCAGTACTGACGTGGCGAGGCACATGGCCTTCTTGGATATGGGAGCAACCACCACCGACTAGACAAAACCTTTTATAGAAAGCTAATATTTAATTTCCTAAAATAACTTTAGGTTAATCGAAAAGAACAATCAAATCACAAGGAAAAGGAAAAAAAACAAAAGAACACAACATCGAAAAACATATTCGAAATTCTAGAATCGTAAGCCTCTTGTATTTGGTATTATTTCCAAAAATAACTAGTATAATGCGGAAAGAAAAATTACTAGTTATACCTTTTAGAAAGACCTCTTGATCTTCTACCGTATTCCTCTTCTAACCTCGGACGTTGTGTGGGCAACGATCTTCCGAGATGAGAAACCACCAACCACCTTCTTCTCCTCCTAGCTAGGTTCGGCCACAAAAAAACTTTACCAAGGATGAAGAACAAAACACCAACCAAGCTCCAAGAGACGCAAGCTTTCTCTCCTTCTTCTTCTTCTTCTCCAAGTAGTATCCGCCCACCTCCAAGGGGAGAGAGAGGTTCGGCCACCACAAGAGGAAGAGAGGGAGAGGATGATGATGATGGTCGGCCACACCAAGGAACAAAAGAGGGAGAGAAATAATAGAGGTTGTATCTCATGAAGGCACCCTCACCCCTTCTTTTATATTCCTTGGCCTAGGCAAATTAGGAAATTTATTTACAATAAAATTTCCTCAATTCCCTTAACATGATTTAATTGAGAAAAATAAAATAAAATTTCCCCAATTAATCTATAATGGCCGACCACATCAAACAAATAAATTAGACAAGTTTTAATCAACAAATTAAAACTTCCTAATTTGTTTCCGGAAATTTTAAAAAATAAAATTTCTCTTCAAAAATCTCTTCATGGTTGATAAAAGGAAATTTCTATAATTTTAATTTAACAACATGTGAATAATTTTTTAAAGAGAAAATAAAATATCTCACCAATCTACAAATAAGGAAAGAGATTTAATCTCTTTCTTTAATCTTTTGTAGATCTTTTACAAGAGAGATATTTTAATTTTAATTCTCTTAAATTATATCTTCCACATAATAAAAATTAAAATTAAAATTCTTTTTTAATTTAATTTGGCCGGCCCCTCTAGCTTGGGTTCAAGCTAGGGCCGGCCACCCCAATTTATACCTAGGCCGACCCTAGCTTGGCCGGCCCCCTATTGGTGGGTATAGAAGGTGGGTATAGGTGGGTATAGTACTCTATAAATAAGAGGCTACGATAGGGACTGAGAGGAGGAATTGGTTTTGGTCTCCTGATAAAATTAAGCATTCCGTGTTCGCCCCGAACACACAACTTAATTTTATCAATAATAATTCATTCCACTAGAGAACTATTATTGAACTACCGCACCAATCCCAAATTACATTTTTGGGCTCCTTCTTATTATGAGTGTGTTAGTCTCCCTGTGTTTAAGATATCGAATGTCCACTAATTAAGTGAGTTACTGACAACTCATTTAATTAATATCTAAGTCCAAGAGTAGTACCACTCAACCTTATTATCATATCGGACTAGGTCCACCTGCAGGGTTTAACATGACAATCCTTATGAGCTCCTCTTGAGGACATTATCAACCTAGTATCTCTAGGACACAGTTTCCTTCTATAATCAACAACACACACTATAAGTGATATCATTTCCCAACTTATCGGGCTTATTGATTCATCGAACTAAATCTCACCCATTGATAAATTAAAGAAATAAAAATCAAATATATGTGCTTGTTATTATATTAGGATTAAGAGCACACACTTCCATAATAACCGAGGTCTTTGTTCCTTTATAAAGTCAGTATAAAAGAAACGACCTCAAATGGTCCTACTCAATATACTCTGAGTGTACTAGTGTAATTATATAGTCAAGATAAACTAATACCTAATTACACTACGACCTTCTAATGGTTTATTCCTTTCCATTTTGGTCGTGAGCTACTGTTTATAATTTATAAGGTACTGATAACATCATCTTCTGCATGTGACACCACATACTATGTTATCTACAATATAAATTAAATGAACAACTACAAACAAATGTAGACAATTTGACCAAATGTGATTCTTTATTCATAATGAATGCTTACAAAGCTTAGGCTTTCAGTATACACTCCAACATATTGTACATAAGCTCTATAACTCCATCTGGAAGGGGCAGTATGGGTATATCCAATAGTATTCTACACCCTGGAGGGCTGATAATATAAGTTGGCCTTTCCCAGCATAAGTTAGGGGTGTTCTTTGACCGTGAATTAATACTCCTGGTGAGAGAGTCCATCAATATGCTATAATCTGAGATCTTCAATTTCTGAGAGGCTATGGAGATCCTTAGATATCTAAAGGGCATATCCCCTATCTAAATCCTATAATAGAAAGCAGTCATTCTCGTATGGGAGTATCTATCCCTACCATATAGATGCTAGATTTAGCTAGATTGGCTGTGACGTCAACCATCTGAGCAAACTGTGATAGACAGTCAAATAGCTGTGTCACTGATGCCACATCTCCACGGGATAAAAGTAGCAAGTTATCTACACATACTAGATGTGTTATCCTTAGATGCTCATATTTTGGGTGGAAATGAAAATCTGACCTAATAGTGCATTGTGCTAAGGAACGAGAGAGGTACTTCATACATATGCCGAAAATATATGGCGATAGTTGTCCCCCTATCTAAGTCCTCTACCACCTCTGAAGAAGCCATATATGATGCCATTGATCACTACAGAGAAGGTTGTGATGGTAATGCATTCTTTGATCCATATAATGAAGATGTTGTTGGATATAAGTGATGTGAATGGAGAAGAGGTGGAAGAGCAAAGAGGCTCCATTGTGAATGAGACTTTAATCCCACGTTGGGAGTTTCATGGCATGTTAGTTGGTTTATATTGATTCACATGTATTAAGGATGTGAACAAATGCATGGGGAGAGGCTCTCTCTCACGTGTGGGTGCACAGGGGGGGTGCAAATCCAGGGCCCGGATTGCACTGAACCATGTTAACTCGTGTGTAGGCATGACCTGCATGCGCCGAATGCCGGACCGGTCGGGCCAAAATTTGCCCAAGTGGAATAACTAACATTTTGCCTCATAAACCTTTTGCTTCTTGTGTAACGGATGCATTAAAGTAAGATTAATGCAGAAACAAAATGACTGAGCAAAACGCTGGTGTTTCATAACTCGACGTGTAATGGTCATTAGTAATGGTTATTAATCGATCATTAACGATGTCGTTGATATGAGCTCTTATATAAGGAGGTTGTGATAATAGGTGTAGACACACAGAAAGCAGAAGCTCTCCACCTGTGTTCCCTCTTCCTCTGTTGTGCAACTACTGCTCAGTGGAGTGCCCATGATAATCGTCGGGTATTACTCAGTTCGCCGTGACCACCAGTGCTTGGTGGAATCACGGTTAACCGTTGTATCCTGGGAAACAAATGACCCAAGTAAACCTTAAAGCACTGTTGGAGGTGGGGTGAATCTGTTTCAAGGAACCTACGTCAATCGTAGGCCTCAGTCAGCTCGCCCGATCTCTTCGTCCGCCCGGTCGGCCTCTTCGTCGACTTGGTCGGCCTCTTCGTCCGCCCAATCGGCCTCTTCACTCGACCGACACCAGCTCGCTCGACCTGCCTATTCTCCTGACCAACCTCTCACTCGGCCTGTCTGTTAGCCCGACCGACCTCTCGCCTAGCTTGTCTGCTCGCCCGATCGGCCCTCTGTCTTGCCGAACTTGTTCGGCCTTACTCAGCCAATCTATTCCTTGCCCACCCAGCCATTAAGTCCGCTTGGACTTTGCTGCTTGGACTTGAAGCTCGGTCTGCACTCAGCAATTAGCAGAAACTAACCCTACTGGCAGCCTGAGATTCTCAGCCCGGTCGACCTCTTCATCCGCCCAGTTGACCTCTTCGTTAGTCCGGTCGACCTCTTCGTCTGCCCGGTCGGCCTCTCCGCTCGCCCACTTGGCCTCTTCGCTTGACCAACACCTGCTCGCTCTGCCTACCTGTTCTCCCAACCGGCCTCTCACTTGGCCTGTCTGATAGCCCGACCAACCTCTCGCTCGGCCTGTCTGCTCGCCTGGCCAGCCTCTCACCCAGTCGACTCTTTGTCTGGCTGAACTTGCTCGACCTTACTCGGCCAATCTATTGTTCGATCGCGGCGGCCGGCTAGAAGGGGGTTCAATAGCCTGCAAAAACAAAAAGCACAACCCTTCTCGGCTTCTTAAACTAACACTTGCGTATAAAGAGTAAGTAAATAAAACAGAAAGGACGAGGCTCATAATTTACTTGGTTACAATCGGGGAGGTTGTTAATCCAAGACAGATGAAAAGCGTACTAACAAATCTCCTCTAGGCGGAGAGGCCTCTTACAGCGTTGATGTACAAAAAATAGAAGCTTAACTCTAAAAAGAAGCGCACAAGTGTCTGAAATGAACTGCTTGGAATTCTTGAAAAGCTTCTGGACCAAAGCTGTATTTATAGTATTGGTCGGGGCGCCCCGAAGGGGTTCCGGGCACCCTAAGGGGGATAAAACTTTATTCCACAGCATTCAGATCGCGATTGACGCATTCTGGTCAAAAAGTCAACTTCAGGCACCCGGAAGGGTTCCGGGCGCCCCGAAGGGAAAAGTCAACCTCGTTGACTTTTTCCAACCCGGGTCTTCTACTCCGGCTTCGTTTGCCTCAGACCGAGTCTTCCGCTCTCTTGGGTGATCTCTGCAATCCGGAATAGGGCTCACCCGAACCCAACTTCCGGTCTTCTCGAGCAGGCTTCCGCTCCGCTTCACGTCCCTCGAAATCGCCGTGTGATTCCTTCTCGTCGCCAACGTACTCATCTACAATCTTCGTCCCTTGGTCGCACCCCGTGCCGACCTTCTCGCTAGCTGCATCTCTTGCTCCTTGAGCAGTCTTCCGCTCCGGCTTCTCGTCCCTCGGAACCACTGCACGCTTCCTTCTCGTTCGTCGGTGTACTCTTCCGCAGTGCCTCGTCCCTCGGACGCACCACGTGTCATCCTTCTCGCTAGCTACGTCTTCCGCTCGACTACCTGTGCTCCTAAGCTCCTGCACACTTAGACACAAGGTTAAAAACACACAAGACCTAACTTAACTTGTTGATCACACCAAAACAACCTTGGGGTTCCAACAATCTCCCCCTTTTTGATGTGAGCAACCCAAGTTAAGCTAGGGTAAATAGACATAAAAAAATAAACTAGCTATTTTTGTAATAATGTGTAAAAAGATAGAAAAGTTAAATTTTGGTCTACCTCCCCCTATACTTATACTTTTCTTTCTCCCCCTTTGATCACAAAAAAATGAGGTTCCGAAAAAAAAATCTAAGGGTTAAAAAAAATTTCTAACTTTCTTAACAAAAATTCTAAGTTGAATAACTTAGGCAGAAATATTTTCTGAGAATTTTTCTAAGTAAAAATTTTATGAAAGAAAATTTTTCTCAAGATAAGAATATTTCTGAAAAATGTTTAAAACAACTTTTTAAAGCATTATTCAAATTTTAATACTTTACCAGAAAGTTAATTAAATATTTTATTTCAATATTTTGACTTCCAGATAGTGGCGAGGCACTAGGTCTTCTTGGTTATCGGAGCAACAACCACGTCCTTAGACAAAGCCTCATAAAGAAATTTAATATTTAATTTACTCGCTGAAAGCGCTAACTTTAACATTTTAATTGAAATCAAATTTTCTAAATTTTACATTGTGATATTTAAATTTCCATTTTAGTTTATTATAATTTCTCAAATCACAGTTTTTCAGATTTGAAACAGACAATGTTAAGCATGCATTATTTTTTTCTATCAAATTTATTTTATATTTTAATTTAACATTTTCAACTTTCAATTTTTTAAGATTTTTTGGGCAACATGTATTCAAAGTTAACTTAGACTTTGCATCTTCTTTCTCTAAATTCATCATACTTTTAAAGAGTGCTTCGGGAGGTTGAGAACATACCTTTCTTACCTTTACAATTTTATTGTCTGATGCTCCTCCTGTTGAGTTACTTTCTTCCGAAGATTCTCTCCTATCATCGATGCTTATCTCGGATGAACTTTCTTCGTCTTTAGGTGGGTCTTCAACTATGATCGATGTTTTGGCAATTTCCTCGATCTTCGACTCTTCTGTTGGTAGCTCGATGTCCATCGAGGAGTTGAATTCGACTTCAAGTGGTTCTTCATAAAGCTGCAAGAACTTTTCCCAAAGTTCTTTTGCACTTTGGTAGTCGCCAACTCTGTCAAAATCTTTATCTGGTATTATGCTTAGAAGGTGAAATTCTACCTTTCCATTTGATGTAAAAGCATCACGCTGCTTTTTGGTCCAGAGGTGTTTTTCGATTTCTTCTCCATTCGATGTCTTTGATGCTTTATAACCAAATTTCATTATTAATAACATATCAACATCTGTATTAAGATATACCTTCATTCGTTGCTTCCATAAAGCAAACTCCCCCTCGAATGCTGGTGGGTAGACGTTTGCTCCGGCCATCGTTTTGTTGCTTCAGTCGGCGGTTAGTTCTTCTGAGGCGTCCTGGCTCTGATACCACTTGTTGGATCGCGGCGGCCGGCTAGAAGGGGGGTTCAATAGCCTGTAAAAATAAAAAGCACAACCCTTCTCGACTTCTTAAAATAACACTTGCATAAATTAGCTAAATAGAAAGTAAATCAGAAAAGATGAGGCACCAGATTTGACTTGATTACAACCGGGGAGGTTGTTAATCCAAGGCAGATGAAAAGCGTACAAACAAATCTCCTCTAGGTGGAGAGGCCTATTACAGCGTTGCCATACAAAAAACAGAAGCTTAACTCTAAAAAGAAGCGCATAAGTGTCTGAAATGAACTTCTTGGAATTCTTGAAAAGCTTCTGGACCAAGGTTGTATTTATAACTTTAGTCGGGGTGCCCCGAAGGGGTTCCGGGCGCCCTGGGGGGATAAAACTTTATCCTCTAATGTTTAGATCGTGATTGACGCATTCTGGTCAAAAAGTCAACTCCGAGCGCTCGGAAGGGTTCCGGGCGCCCTAGAGGGGTCCGGGCGCCTCGGAGGGAAAAGTCAACCCCATTGACTTTTTCCAGCCTGGGTCTTCTACTCCAGCTCCGTTTGCCTTAGACCGAGTCTTTCGCTTGCTTGGGTGATCTCTGCAATCCGGAATAGGGCTCACCCGAACCCAACTTCCGGTCTTCTCGAGCAGGCTTCCGCTCCAGCTTCACGTCCCTCGGAATCGCCGCGTGGTTCCTTCTCATCCGCCAGCGTACTCATCCACAGTCTTCGTCCCTCGGTCGCACCCCGTGTCGACCTTCTCGCTAGCTACGTCTCTTGCTCCTCGAGCAGTCTTTCCGCTCCGGCTTCTCGTCCCTCGAAACCACCGCACACTTCCTTCTCGTATGTCGGTGTACTCTTCCGCAGCACCTCGTCCCTCGAACGCACCACGTGCCATCCTTCTCGCTAGCTATGTCTTCCGCTCGATTACCTGTGCTCCTAAGCTCTTGCACACTTAGACACAAGGTTAAAAATACACAAGACCTAACTTAACTTATTGATCACACCAAAACAACTTTGGGGTTCCAACATCTACTGCTTGCCCGCCCGGCCATTAAGTCCGCTCAGACTTTACTACTTGGACTAGAAGCTCGGTCTGCACTCAACAATTAGCAGAAACCAGCCCTGTTGGAAGCTTGAGATTATCAGCTCAAGTCATTTCAACAGATAAGTGAATTTAATTCGATGTATTTAAATTCAGCTAATACCCCGTAAATCTCCGGCAGCAGATTATTTTATCCAACAATCTTGAAACATATTCGATTCTATTAAGATGGCAACAAAACCAAGTGTTGAGGTGCAACAGACTCAACACATGTAGGTGTTGGTTGCTACTCGGAAAACCTAGAGGTTTCACTGTACAAAAATTTTGTACAAAGGTCTGAACCTTTTCCTAGCTACCATGTGTTCTTTTAAATTAAATTTTGGATCGCCTGCGGAACTTAACACGTTTGATCCAAAACTTAATCTATTTGTTCTTTTAGGTTTTGACTTGGATCTCCTGCGGAACTTAACACGTTCGACCCAAGTCACCTTAAGTTATTAATTCCATTAAATATTAATTTCCATAATTGGTTCCCAGTACTGACGTGGCGAGGCACATGACCTTCTTGGATATAGGAGCAACCACCACCGACTAGACAAAACCTTTTATGGAAAGCTAATATTTAATTTCCTAAAATAACTTTAGGTTAACCGAAAAGAACAATCAAATCACAAGGAAAAGAAAACAAAAGAACACTATATCGAAAACAAATTCAAACTCTAGAATCGTATGCCTCTTGTATTTAGTATTATTTCCAAAAATAACTAGTATGATGCGGAAAGAAAAAATACTAGTTATACCTTTTAGAAAAACCTCTTGATCTTCTACCGTATTCCTCTTCTAACCTCGGACGTTGTGTGGGCAACGATCTTCCGAGATGAGAAACCACCAAAGCACCTTCTCCTTTCTTCAAATTTCGGCCAAGCACAAAACTTCCAAAAGATGAAGATCTTTTCCACCAACCAAGCTCCAAGGGATGTAGGCTTTCTCTCCTTCTTCCTCAAGCTAGATCCGGCCACCAATTAAAACTCCATAAGCATGAAGAGGTTCAGCCACAAAGAGAAGAAGAAGAGAAGAAGGAAGGGCCGGCCACACCACCAAGGAAAAGAGGAAGAAAAATAGAATAGAGCCGTTCACCTTGAAGCCTCCTCTACCCCCTCTTTTATAATCCTTGGTCTTGGCAAATAAGGAAAATTTAATAAAAATTTCCTTAATTCTTTTTCCATTGGAAAGAAAAATTATTTAATTAAAAATAATTTTCTTTTTCAAATACAATGGCCGGCCACCTCAAGCCTCAAATCAAGGAAAGTTTTAATTAAAACAAGAATTAAAACTTCCTAATTTGTTTCCGGAAATTTATAAAAATTTCTCCAATAATTTAATCTCTTCATGATTGGTTTATAAAAAGGAAATTTAATAAATTAAAATCTTTCTTTTAAACATGTGGATAAGAAGAAAATTATCTCTAAAAATTAAAATCTCTTTTAATCTACAAATAAGGAAAGATATCAAATCTTTTCTTAATCTTTTGTAGAAACTAATAAAAGAGAATTATTAATATTTAAACTTTCTTTTAAATCATGAACATGGTTAAAAAGGAAAGTTTTTACCAAAATTAAAATCAACCTTTTAATCTACAAATAAGGAAAGAGATTTAGCTCTTCTCTTAATCTTTTGTAGAATCTTATAAAAGGAAAGATTTAAATTTTTAAACTCTCTTTTAAAACATATTATCCACATAAGAAAAATTTTAAAAAATAAAAATCCTTTTTATTTTAATTTGGGCCGGCCACACCAAGCTTGAACCCAAGCTAGGGCCGGCCACCTTGAAGCACCCATGAACCAAACTTTGGCCGGCCCTAGCTTGGTCTCCAAGCTAGCTTGGCCGGCCCCTTATGGGATGGGTAAGAAGGTGGGCATAGGTAGGTATAGTACTCTATAATTAAGAGGCTACGATAGGGACCAAGAGGAGGAATTGGTTTTGGTCTCCCGATAAAATTAAGCATCCCGTGTTCACCCCGAACACACAACTTAATTTTATCAATAATAATTCATTCCACTAGAGAACTATTATTGAACTACCGCACCAATCCCAAATTACATTTTGGGCTCCTTCTTATTATGAGTGTGTCAGTCTCCCTGCGTTTAAGATAACAAATGTCCACTAATTAAGTAAGTTACTGACAACTCACTTAATTAATATCTAGCTCCAAGAGTAGTACCACTCAACCTTATTGTCATGTCGGACTAAGTCCACCTGCAGGGTTTAACATGACAATCCTTATGAGCTCCTCTTGGGGACATTCTCAACCTAGATTACTAGGACACAGTTTCCTTCTATAATCAACAACACACACTATAAGTGATATCATTTCCCAACCTATCGGGCTTATTGATTCATCGAACTAAATCTCACCCATTGATAAATTAAAGAAATAAATATCAAATATATGTGCTTGTTATTATATTAGGATTAAGAGCACACACTTCCATAATAACTGAGGTCTTTGTTCCTTTATAAAGTCAGTATAAAAGAAATGACCTCTAATAGTCCTACTCAATACACTCTAAGTGTACTAGTGCAATTATATAGTTAAGATAAACTAATACCTAATTACACTACGAACTTTCAATGGTTTGTTCCTTTCCATCATGGTCGTGAGCTACTGTTTATAATTTATAAGGTACTGATAACATGATCCTCTGTGTGTGACACCACACACCATGTTATCTACAATATAAATTAATTGAACAACTACATTTATCATAAATGTAGACATCTGACCAATGTGATTCTTATTTCTAGATAAATGTTTATACCAAAAGCTAGACTTTTAGTATACACTCTAACAGTAGGTCCCCTCCGTCTTAATTGAAACTGTACTAATCAACCATGGGGAAAGGCCAGAGAAGTTCACTGGAGTGAACTTCAAAAGGTGGCAACAGAAGATACTCTTCTACTTGACCACACTCAATCTGGCTCGGTTCTTGACCGAGGACCCTCCCAAGCGTGCTAAGGTTGCTGATGTACAAACCATCAGTGCAGTTGAGGCATGGATTCATTCTGAGTTCCTTTACCGAAACTACATCCTCAATTGCCTTGCTAATTCACTGTACATTGTGTATAGCATGAAGAGAACGGCTAAGGAGCTGTGGAAGTCCCTAGATAAGAAGTACAAAAATGGATGATGCAGGGGCCAAGAAGTTCATCGTGGGTTGATTCCTGTATTACAAGATGGTTGAATCCAAGATGGTGATCAGCCAAGTCCGGGAGCTTTAGGTGATCTTGCACGAGATCCACTCAGAAGGGATGATTATGAGTGAAACCTTCTAGGTGGCTGCTCTCATTGAGAAGCTGCCTCCCGGCTGGAATGACTTCAAGAACTACTTGAAGCACAAGCAGAAGGAGATGACTGTGGAGGAACTCATTGTTAGACTTCGCATCGAAAAAGACAACAAGAGTTCAGAGAGAAAGTTGTTCTCTCAAGCTACTGTGAAAGTCAACGTGGTTGAGCACGGTCAAAGATCGAAATAGAAGAACCCTAAATCTTCCAAGATGGGACCCAGAGGAAGTATTAATAAGAAGAAGTTTTCTGAGAAGTACTTCAACTATGACCGAGTAGGTCATAAATCTTCGGAGTGTAGGAAGCCGAAGAAGAAGTAGGAGTCCAACTTGAATGAGGGACCAGAAATGGATGACATCTGTGCAGTGGTCTCAGAACTAAACCTGGTCGGTTCAAACCCGCGACAATGATGGATCGATACTAGAGCTACCAGACATGTGTGCTGCAATAAGGAGCTGCTCCATAACTTCGAAGAAGTCATTGGATACTTACTGTTCATGGGGAACTCAACAACCTCAGACATCATGGGCCTAGGCAAAGTGGTGCTGAAGATGACATCGGACAAGGACCTTACTCCGAACAATGTATTGTATATTTCGGAGATTCGGAAGAATCTAGTGTCCAGATCACTGTTAAGCAAGTATAGCTTTCGAATTATTTTTGAGTCAGACAGAGTTGTCTTATCTAAGAATGGAATGTTTGTAGGAAGGGGCTATGCATCGATGGTCTATTCAAACTCAATGTAATGGCCATTAGGCTAAGATAAATAAAAATGAAAACTCGTCCACTTATATACTTGAGTCTTCATGTTTGTGACATGGTAGACTAGGACATGTTAACTACGATGTGTTATGTAAATTAATAAATATGCAAAGCATACCTACATTCCACCTTGACCCAAAACATAAGTGTGAGATTTGTGTTGAAGCGAAAATGACAAGGTCATCCTTTCAATATATTGAAAGAAGTAACGAACCACTTGACCTGATCCACAATGATGTATGCGACCTAAAAGGTACGCCAACACGTGGTGGTAATAAATATTTCATCACTTTTGTAGATGATAACATAAAATACAGTTATGTGTATCTTCTCAAAAGTAAAGATGAAGCTATAGAAAAATTTGCTCTATATAAAAATGAGGTTGAAAACCAGCTTAATAGAAAGATTAAGGTGGTTCAAAGTGACCGAATCGGTGAATATATATCACTGTTTGTTGAGTTGTGTGTTGAACATGGGATCAGCCACAAAACAACAGCTCCTTATACTCCTCAAAAAAATGGAGTTACTGAGCGAAAGAATCAAACTCTAAAAGAGATGATGAATGTTCTTCTATTGAGCTCTGGATTGCTAGAGTCCATGTGGGGCGAAGCTATGTTAACATTGTTGGGACCGAAATGTAGCTAGAGGGGGGGGGGGGGGATGAATAGCTCGTCGCGTGCTCGTGGTTGGCGTTGCTTATTTCTTCAAAGATGTGCAGCGGAAATATACAAGAAACAAACTCACACAACGCTAACAAGGATGGTTTACTTGGTATCCACCTCACAAGAGGTGACTAGTCCAAGGATCCAAACCTACTCACGCACCCTCCACTATGAATAACACTCCTTTATGGTAACTACCAAAGGTGGAGAAGCCCTACAACACTTTCAATACAAGAAGAAAGGAAAGGATATGAAATACAAGCAAAAGCTTACAATAAACCCTAACCCTAACTTCTTCTTCTTGCTTTTGATCCGCCTCTTGACTTGGAAGAGCCTCCAAGAATCTTCAAGAACTGGCGATTTGGAGCTTGGAAAGAGCTGTGGAGGTGCTGGAGAGTATCGGGGGCGAACAGTAGAAGCGATACCAAAGGAATCGGACGCCGGCGGCTTAAATCGACGCTAACGGTCGAATCCCGATCGATTGGATTGCTCCCAATCGATCAGGGAGGCTTTGGATCGATCCACGGATCGATCCAGAGTGCCTATGTGCTCTAGGAATTTTCCTGGATCGATCGGCTGATCGATCCAGGTCTTATCGCGACAAAACACACCTTCCCGATCGATCCACTGATCGATTGGGACCTCTGGATCGATTAGCTGATCGATCCAGAGGCGTTCTGTGCGCTCGCGACTTCCTCCCAATCGATCCACTGATCGATTGGGACAAAGGCTTCTCGCGGGGACACCCCAATCGATGGACCGATCGATTTGGCTCAGCCAATCGATCGGCTGATCGATCCAGCTGCTGGTTTTTGCCCAAAACCAAGTCCCAAAGCCCCCAAACCAACATCCAGTCAATCCATGACCTGTTGGTTCATCATGCTTAGCATCCGGTTACCCTTGACCTGCTAGGACTCCCTCACCAAGTGTCTGGTCAATCCCTTTGACCCACTTGGACTTTTCCTCATCGTGCCAAGTATCCGGTCACTCCCTTGACCTACTTGGACTTTTCTTCATCATTCCAAGTATCCGGTCAATCACTTTGACCTACTTGGACTTCCCAACACCAGATGTCCGATCAGCCTTGATCCATCTGGATTTTCCCCGTGCCTGGCTTCACTCACCAGGACTTCCAACTGCCTAGCTTCACTCACTAGGACTTTCACCTAGCTTCACTCACTAGGATTTTCCTCTGCCTGGCTTCACTCACCAGGACTTCCACCTGGCTTCACTCACCAGGATCTTCCTTCTGCCTGACTTCACTCACCAGGACTTCTCTTCTGCCTGGCTTCACTCACCGGTCTTTCACCTAGCTTCACTCACTAGGATTTTCTTTCTGCCTAGTTTCACTCACTAGGTCTTTCACCTGGCTTCACTCACCAGGATTTCCTTACTGCCTAACATCCCAGTTAAGACCTCCCGGTCAAGTATCCGATCAACCTTGACCTACTTGACTCTTCTTCAACCAACCTGATCAGACCCTGATCAGAGGGGAATTGTACCAAACAATATCCCCAAATGCACAACTGCATTGTCAAACATCGAAACTCAAACCAAGACTCAAGCTTGGTCAACCAGGTCAGCTTTGACCTGAGGGATATTGCACCAACAATCTCCCCCTTTTTGATGTTTGACAATACCACATTTAAGTTAGGCTGATTCCATAGCCTCAACCTCCTTCATGCCACTAGGTAATGAAGACATAAGTTAAACCCTTCATTCTCCTCCTAAGAGGGCAAACTCCCTCTAGGTAATGAAGTCCTAATTTAAACCCTTCATTCTCCCCCTATTGACACACATCAACAAATGCCCTATCTTTGGGCACACATCAACAAATTCACTTGTTGAACATTCTCCCCTTTGAGACTCTCCCCCTGAAGAGTTGCTTATCGTTATTCACAACTTCACTCGTTGTGATCAACACGATAATGAAAGTCCCATACCCTTCATTATCGTTAACCCTACATTCTCCCATTAATGTAGTCAAATGCCCATCTCCGAGTATTTTTTTTTTAAATTTAAACCACTTGAACAATGAGGATATCCACTCCTCATTAAAGGTCAAACGCTCAACCTTGAGCATGTTCTGAAAAGAAGATTAACCACCTTCCAAGGTTAAAAAAAAAGTTTTCATGTCTTTAAAGAGTCCCTCCCCCTAAAGACATGGTGGTAACTTCTGTCATTGCACCAACAATAACTTGGAATCCCTAAGCCTTTAGGAAACCCCAAATTTAGAAGTTTAGAGGTTCAAATGTTCAAAATTTGAATCAAACCTCAATCTAAACTTCACTTTAGTCTCCCTTAATCAATCCATCCTTGTTTTCAACATGAAAACACCCTTTTTTATGTATACAAAAGTATTTTTAAGGGTTTGGAATGGTTACCTAGACTAACCATGGTTCAACAATGTTGAAATCAGGCTTTACCAGCCAAAATCAGCTTCCTCAATCGATTGGAGTTGGGTCCCAATCGATTGAACTGCTTTGAATCGATCCACTGATCGATTCAGCTAGTCTGGATCGATCGATTGATCGATCCAGCGAGCTTCTGCTAGCGAGAATAGCCTTCTCAATCGATCGGCCGATCGATTGAGACACTCCAATCGATCGGGTGATCGATTGGAGTTCTGATAGTTGCTGAAATTCCATTTCAGTCAACTTCAGAAACCCCTAGAAAAATCTACAAAAATGTAAAAATTATGAAAATTTGTGTAGACATTATTTAGGGCATATATTATCATGGAAAAATAATTTTATAAGAAAATACTTGATATTTTCCAAGATTGACACAAACTATAGAACTTACAAAAACTTTAGTGTTTTCTTCTAGTTTGTGCTCAACTATTCAATGATGATTACTATCAAAAGATAATCTTCATCAAGGTTTGCCAAAAGCATTTTAAAATGATTTTCAAAACCAATATCCCACCATGTTCCTTGGGCTTAATGCACATGACTTATACATTAGCTTTCCCAATGATGGGAAAATATATACCTATGTGTTTTGATGAACTTAGAACTCAAAAGAATGCACTAAATCAACATCTTGAGTTTTGTTCATCATCCTAACATCTCACTTGTATCTAATGTGCACTAAACCACATACAAGTCACCTTATGGGTCTTTGTGAGATGTAAAGTTTGGTTTTGTCCCTGATCTAGGGATCATGCATATCTATCTAGGCATTTTTGAATACTAAACATCCATCAAGGATGTTACTTGTTAATTAATATCATTAGTCCTTAATAAACAAGGAATTCAAATGATGCATGATGATGTTATGACATACATAAAAAAGAAATAATTTTCAAAAGAAAATTTCTTATAACTATATGAAGTATGGATGACATGACATGATATTTTTGTGTTTTTCATAATAAGGCATGAGTGCAAACACAAATAAATAAATATGATGTCATGACATTTGATGGGCAAACAAAGCATGACAAGTTAGCATAGATAAAATACCTAGATTACCTACCTAAGTATTCTTAACCCCATAGCTAATTTTAAATCTAACCTAGATTGCCGAAAGTGCTTCAAGACAATGCCAAAGTCTAAATTGGCATTTCTAATTCTCTTGATTAATTTATGCCAATTGAAATTAATCATATTCCTCAAGTGTTGGCATATTTCATTTTTCCACAAGAGTAACACTTTAAATTAAGGCCCAGATTGTCTTTAATCTCTTAAGAACATATCAAACTCCCAACTTGGTAGTTTTTATGATTTTCCTAAATTGTGCCAATTAAGATTAAAATCACTATTTCCAAAATTTGGCACATTTTACTCTTCCAAGGAATAAATGATATATCTATTTCATTTTCAAAGGTTAATAATAACCTTGAAAATGCTCCTTGAGTATCAACTTCAACATGATTAGGTTAACTACCCTTTCACTTAGAGTTGACACTCTCTAACCCATCTATGGGGTAGAGAAGATGCTCCTAGGAACCCAAAATCTATTGGTGCTCCTTGGATGCTCTAGGTACTCACTAGGGATAACCTCCCTAGATACCTTTCTAGTGACCTTGTTTGGCTTCTTAGAAGCCTTTGTCACATTTTCTAGGTCAACCCTAGGAATTGCTTCCCTTGTGACCTTCTTTATGACTTTCTTGGACTTCTTAGAAGTCTTAGTCACATTTTTTGCAAAAATACTCTTAGGGATGACCTCCCTAGTATTCTTTACTTGACCACTAGACCTAGGGTTTGTTCCATAACTATATGGAACTCTATGATAAGTAGGTACATCCTTTTTGGTTTTAGGTTTGTATCCCAAACCTCTATGACCCTTGTTGTCCTAAACCTAGATTTTAACTCTTGGACCCTTGTGTCATATTTGTTATTTTTCGAAGAGTCCTCTATAATTTGTCAAGTCTTGACCTCAAGACTTGATTTTTCCTTCCTTAATTCTTCACCCTTAGGTTTTTCACTAAAACCTTGATTTTTCTTCTTCTTAGGCAAATACCTAGAATCCTTAGGGTTCTTGCCTAAATTCCTATCTACCTTTCTAGGCCTAGGTTGAGAGGTTTTAGCATGATAAGCTACATGATTTTCCTTAATCTTATCATGCCTTCTATTTTCATGGTAAATAGCATTAAAATGATATAGATTAGAACTATCATGCTTTTTACCATTATTAAAGGGGGTAGGTTCAATGAACGATACCTTCCTTTTTACCTTGGAGGCTCCCCCTTGAATTGTGCTTCCTCCTTGAGCCTTGACCACCTTCTTCCCCTTAGGGCATTGACTTCGGTAATGCCCCTTTAGATTGCAAGAGAAGCACACAATGTGCTCCTTGATCTTCTTTGTTCTGGGAGTGATCTCCTTAGGCTTCTCCTTGCCCTTTTGTGCCACTTGGTCCTTCTTCTTGACCAATTTAGGGCATTTGCTCTTGTAATGCCCATGTTCCCTACATTCAAAGCATATGATATGATTTTTATTATTAAATGAACTATTTATACCTTCTTGTGTAGGGGTGGCTTCTTCTCCTTTGGATCCGGATGCGGAGGCTTCCTCTTGATCCGATGATGATTCTCCTCCAATAGATATGTCTTGATTTGTGGAGGTGGAAGCTTCTTCATCCTCTTCTCTTCTTGACCCGGATGTGGAGAATTCTCCTTCTACTTGATCCGGTGTCACCAAAAGTTGCTCCCCCTCAATCCTAGAGGTGGAGATTTCTTCATCTTCATCTTGTACATGGAACAAGGAGTATGCTCCCTCCTTGCCCTCTTCATTGCATCCCTTTGAAGATGAAGCTTCTTCTTGGACTTCTTCTTCGGAAGTTGAGCATCTCTCAACTTCGGAGTCCTCCTCTTGGTCTTGATCCAATGAGTCACCCTCTTTGGATTCCTCTTGATTCGGTACAGTGGAGGGGATCTCATGGATTGATGTCAATTTGCTCCAAAGCTCCTTGCATCCTTGAACTCTCCAATTTTTCCAAGAATGTAGCTAGGCAATAGATTGACCAAAAGCTTGGTCACTTTATCATTGGCTTCACATCTTTGGATTTGCTCTTGGCTCCAATTACTTTTCTTGAGGACTTTGCCCTTTGAATTTCTTGGAGCCTCGAAGCCTTCCATTAGAGCAAATCATTGCTCTATCTCCACCATTAAGAAGTTTTCGATCCTTGATTTCCAAAGATCGAAGCTAGTAGATGTGTACGGTGGAGCCACCCTTGTGACAAATCCAAGTCCATCTTGGAATTGCATCTTGAAGTTGAGCTTCCTGAATTCTTTGACTTTGATGAATTTGCTCCAACTTCTTCACCCTCTAGCTTTGCTTGTTTTGTTTGCCCCTTCCGGCGATGATTCCGGTGAAGAGCGGCTTCGCTCTGATACCACTTGTTGGGACCGAAATGTAGCTGGGGGGGGTGAATAGCTCGTCGCGTGCTCGTGGTTGGTGTTGCTTATTTCTTCAAAGATGTGCAGCGGAAATATACAAGAAACAAACTCACACAACGCTAACAAGGATGGTTTACTTGGTATCCACCTCACAAGAGGTGACTAGTCCAAGGATCCACACCTACTCACGCACCCTCCACTATGAATAACACTCCTTTATGGTAACTACCAAAGGCGGAGAAGCCCTACAACACTTTCAATACAAGAAGAAAGGAAAGGATATGAAATACAAGCAAAAACTTACAATAAACCCTTACCCTAACTTCTTCTTCTTGCTTTTGATCCGCCTCTTGACTTGGAAGAGCCTCCAAAAATCTTCAAGAATTGGCGATTTGGAGCTTGGAAAGAGCTGTGGAGGTGCTGGAGAGTATCGGGGGTGAACAGTAGAAGCGATACCGAAGGAAACGGACGCCTGCGGCTTAAATCGACGCTAACAGTCGAATCCCGATCGATTGGATTGCTCCCAATCGATCAGGGAGGCTTTGGATCGATCCACGGATCGATCCAGAGCGCCTCTGTGCTCTAGGAATTTGCCTGGATCGATCGGCTGATCGATCCAGGTCTTATCGCGACAAAACACACCTTCCCGATCGATCCACTGATCGATTGGGACCTCTGGATCGATCAGCTGATCGATCCAGAGGCGTTCTGTGCGCTCGCGACTTCCTCCCAATCGATCCATTGATCGATTGGGACGAAGGCTTCTCGCGGGGACACCCAATCGATCGACCGATTGATTTGGCTCAGCCAATCGATCGGCTGATCGATCCAGCTGCTGGTTTTTGCCCAAAACCAAGTCCCAAAGCCCCCAAACCAACATCCGGTCAATCGATGACCTGTTGGTTCATCATGCCTAGCATCCGGTCACCCTTGACCTGCTAGGACTCCCTTACCAAGTGTCCGGTCAATCCCTTTGACCCACTTGGACTTTTCCTCATCGTGCCAAGTATCCGGTCACTCCCTTGACCTACTTGGACTTTTCTTCATCATGCCAAGTATCCGGTCAATCTCATTGACCTACTTGGACTTCCCAACACCAGATGTCCGATCAGCCTTGATCTATCTAGATTTTTCCCGTGCCTGGCTTCACTCACCAGGACTTCCAACTGCCTAGCTTCACTCACTAGGACTTTCACCTAGCTTCACTCACTAGGATTTTCCTCTGCCTTGCTTCACTCACCAAGACTTCCACCTGGCTTCACTCACCAGGATTTTCCTTCTGCCTGGCTTCACTCACCTGGACTTCTCTTCTGTCTGGCTTCACTCACCAGGTCTTTCACCTAGCTTCACTCACTAGGATTTCCTTTCTGCCTAGCTTCACTCACTAGGTCTTTCACCTGGCTTCACTCACCAGGATTTCCTTACTGCCTAACATCCCAGTTAAGATCTCCCGGTCAAGTATCCGGTCAACCTTGACCTACTTGACTCTTCTTCAACCAACCTGATCAGACCCTGATCAGAGGGGAATTACACCAAACAATCTCCCCAAATGCACAACTGCATTGTCAAACATCGAAACTCAAACCAAGACTCAAGTTTGGTCAACCAGGTCAGCCTTGACCTGAGGGATATTACACCAACAAACATCTAATTACCTTTTAAATAAGGTGTCTCGGAAGAAAATAGATAAGAGCCCTTATGAGTTATGGAATGGAAGACAACCCTCCTATAAATATTTATGAATATGGGGATGTCTTGCCAAAGTTTTGGTGCCTGATCCGAAAAGGATTAAGATAAGACCAAAGACTGTTGATTGTATATTCATTGGGTATACACATAACAACACTGCGTATTAGTTTTGTGTGTATGAGTCATATATACCAGAGATACACAAGAACTCGATAATCGAGTTGAGAAATACCTCATTCTTCCAGCATATGTTTCCGTATAAGACCCAAGAGGATGCTAGCCCCTCAAAACGGGCATATGAAGGCGAAGAAGATGATGATGAACCAGTCGAGGTTGAGCTTAGATGGAGTAAAAGAGCTTGGGTAGAAAAATCCTACGGATCGGATTTTATCACTTTCATGTTGGAAAGTGAGCCCCAGAGTTACTCAAAAGCAATAAGCTCGTCTGATGGACCTCACTGGAGAGAGACAATTGCATCTGAGATAGACTCTATCTTGTAAAATCACACTTAGGAACTTGTGGATTTTCCTCCGAGAAGTAAACCACTAGGTTGCAAGTGGATCTTCAAGAAAAAAATAAAGTCAGATGACACAATTGATAAGTATAAGATCAGATTGGTAATCAAATGATGCGGATAACAAGAAGGCCTCGATTACTTTGATACATATTCTCTAGTATTGAGAATAATTTTCATTAGAGTATTATTGGCTATTGTCGCTCTATGAAATCTCAAAATAAATCAAATAGATGTAAAGACTGTATTTCTAAACGGGGATTTAGAAGAGGAAATCTATATGGAGCAACTTGAGGGATTTTCTTTGCCAAGACAGAAAAACAAGATTTGTAGATTGGTGAAGTCATTATATGGCTTGAAACAAACACCAAAGTAGTGGAATGAGAAATTTGATAATGTCATGAAGGAATGTGGATTCAAGATTAATGAATGTGATAAATGTGTCTACATGAAAGTCGCAGAGAATGACTACGTCATCTTGTGTCTATATGTAGACGACATGCTTATCATTGAAAGTAATGATAAGATAATCAAATCCACTAAAAATATGTTGAACTCAATATTTGACATGAAAGACATGGGCCTAGCTGATGTGATTATAGGAATCAAAATTCTTATAATAACAGAAGGACTTGTTCTTAGTCAATCTCATTACGTGGACAAGATTCTTGAGAAATTCACCAAAGGTGACACTGCATTGGCACAAACACTGATAGATATAAGTCAACATCTATCGAAAAATTGAGGTGAAAGTATCTCTCAGATAGATTACTCTCTAGTGATTGGAAGTCTGATGTACCTGATGAGTTTTACACGACCAGACTTGACCTACGCAGTAAGTAAACCAAGTAGATACATGAGTAATCCCAGTATTAAGCATTGAAAAGGGATAACAAGAGTACTGAGGTACTTAAGATATACTCATGAATATGGACTACACTATACGAGATATCCTGATGTGATCGAAGGATATAGTGATGCGAGTTGAATATCCAATATAACATACTCTAAGTCTATGAGTGGATATGTATTTACTCTAGGAGATGCAGCCATTTTTGAAAATTTTCTAATCAAACCGTAATAACTAGATCCACGATGAAGTCTGAGTTTGTAGCTCTTGACAAATATGGTGAAAAGGCTGAATAGCTATGACAATTCTTAGAAGATATTCTAAGATGGCCAAAATCGGTACTGGTAATTTGCATACATTGCGATAGTCTATCGGTAATTAGCCGGGCACATAGCCATCTGTATAATGGTAAGTCTAGGCATATATGTCGTAGATATAATACCATTAGATAACTACTCTCAACAGGAGTTATCACTGTTGACTATGTGAAGTCAAAGGATAACCTAGCAGATCCGCTAACCAAAGGGTTAAATTAAGAGTTAGTTACGAGCTCATCAAGAGGAATGAGCTTGATGTCATTGTCAGTGATCAGTGCAGAGGCCACCCAACCTATGCTGACTGGATATCCGAAGAACTAGGTTCAAAGGGACAACTAATTTGTACTGACTAGACACACTATGGGAGAACGACCCAATGAATCAGTGAAGGATGGAGGTTAAGAACACGACCTTTAGGGTACGTTTGGTTCAAGTTATCATGTATAACCTTGGTTATGTGAATACCAGGAATCACATAACCAAGGTTATGGGAAATAAAACATAACCAAATATTATTTGGTTCAATGTAGGTAATGCAACAAAAACTTGTTTGTTTGAAGATTTTAACGAATAACCTACTTTAATATTTTACTATATTACCCTTAGTTATAAAATCAACTATACATAATAATAATAATAATAATATTATTATTATTATTATTATTATTATTATTATTGTTATTATTTAAACTCTAAGTTTTTTTTACTTTTTCTTTTTTACGTTTTTTAAAATTTTTATATATTTTTTTATTTTGTTGGTGTTTTTTATGTTTTTTATTTTTTACTTTTTAAATTTTTAAGTTTTTTTTACTTTTTAATTTTTTTGTATTTTTTAAAAATTTTATGTATTTTTTTATTTTTTTAATGTTTTTTAACGTTTTTATTTTTTTCCTTTTTTATTTTTTTACGTTTTTTATTTTTTTCTCATTTTTAAAATTTTTAATGTTTTTCCTATTTTTTAATGTTTTTTTATTTTTTAAAAGTTTTTTACAATTTTTTATTTTTTTATTATTTTTAATTTTTTTACATTTTTTAAAATTTTTTATGTTTTTTTTTATTTTTAAATTTTATTTTTTAAAATTTTCATTTTTTTCTGTACATTTTTCTTTTTTATCACATTTTTCTCTTATCCAAGGGTATTTTGGGTAAAAAAATTCATTAACCCCGGAATTAAGAAAAAAACCTCAGTTTTCCAAGGTTTTCCGATTCCTGGTTGCATGCCCCTTTTACTGACGTGTCGAGCATGGAACATTACTCGGGAATCATCGATTACCTAAATCAAACAAGGTTTTTATTGATAACCTTGGATGAATAACCAAGGTTATCAAGAATAACCACAACCAAACGCACCTTTAATGATTAAGAAGAGTAGATGACTACTCTCGAGGGATTACCTATGTGAGAAAATAGTAGGGCCGCTTCGAAGAGAATTGGAGGCATAATTCTTAGAGCTTCTCACAGAACCAAGAGTGTTCATGGCCAATGATCCAGTAATAAGGATGAGGGACCCTTGGTAGAGGGAGGTCAACGACACGTGGAGGTCAAGGGTCAAGAGGGTCAACACCAAGGTCATGTTGAGCGGACTGACGGACCATCCCCGGACATCCGACCGACCGAGCGCCTGGTCCGGGTCTCCCAGGCGACCAGACAAAAGACAACCAGACCATGGGGCGGGTTTCTGATTTTCAAGGTAAAAGAGTCTTTAAGCTGAGCGGCCAGGACGCTCGGTCGAGCTGTAGGACAGTAACCTGCAATCCCAACCGAGCACGTGAATAGGGCTTCTTGGAGGACATGAGCGCCGAGCGGCCATTCCGCTCGGCCCGTGAACAGATAGGAGCGCTAGGAGACAAAAAGGACAGTTGGTAGCTTCATCCTCGAGACACCTGCCGCCGACAAACAGCATGGTCGGCGGCCGGAGCGGACAAAATATCGTACGGTAGAAGCTTCCACCGTCACATCCGGGATATGCTCGGACGATTGCGGAATGGCGTCAGGCGCACTTTTCTGACACAGCCTTACTGAGGTATGTTTGGGGAAGCGTGCACGCATCGAGAAGCGTGCCCGCGCCTCCCCAGGGTCCTATATAAGGACCCCCAGACTTCGATAGAGGTATGCACTCTTGATCACTGTAGCCACAGTAATGTTACTTTGCTTCTTCACTGCCTGACTTGAGCGTCGGAGGGTCGTCGTCGGGAAACCCCTCCCGGCTCGGCTTCTTTGCAAGTTCGCCGGAGATCTACACCACCAGTCGGAGACAGCGGAGAGTGCCACGCCCCCAGCATCCGTCGACTCAGCGCTCGGACAGGATCAGCCAAGAACAAGCACATTCATGATAACTAAGTTGTATCAGGAAGAGTCCTAGGTAAGATATGTCAATGCTTACACAAATGACAGAATAGTTCAAGGACATCACATCTACTATCAGCCAATAAGCAAACAGATCTGTACAAGGGAAGGTTCAAAGGGTAAAACCTACCTATCATATACTGGACTCAACTACGGAATGCTATCTATATCCTATCTTCATTCATGTGGGGGATTGTTAGATATAAGTGATGTGAATGAAGAAGAGGTGGAAGAGGAAAGATGCTCCATTATGAATGGAACCTTAGTCCCACATTGGGAGTTTTATGACATGTTAATTAGTTTATATTGATTCACATGCATTGAGGATGTGAAAAAATGCATGGGGAGAGACTTTCTCTCATTCATGGGTGCACAGGGGGGGTGTACAAATCCAGGGCCCAGATTGCACTGAACCATGTTGACTCGTGTGCAGGCACGACCTGCGCGCGTCGAATGCCAGACCGGTCAGGGTAAAATTTGCCCAAATTGAACAACCAACATTTTGTCACTTAAATATTTTGCTGCTTGTGTAACGGATGCATTAAAGTAAGATTAATGCAGAAGCAAAACGGTCAAGCGAAACACTGGTGTTTCGTAGCTCGACAAGTAATGGTCATTAATCGACCATTAACGCTGTCGTTAAACTGAGCTCCTATATAAAGAAGCTATGATTATAGGTTTAAATACACAGAAAAGTAGCAGAAGCTCTCCACCTGTGTTCCCTCTTCCTCTGTCATGTAACTCTTGCTCATCGGAGTGCCTGTGATAGCCGTCGTGTATCAGTCAGTTTGCTGTGACCACCAGTGCTTGGTGGAATCACGGTTAACCATTGTATCCTGGAAAATAGACAACCCAAGTAAACCTCGAAGCACTGCCAGAGGTGGGGCTAATCTGTTTTAAGGAAACTGCATTAATCGCAGGCCTCGGTCAGTTCACCCGGTCTCTTCGTCCGCCCGGTCGACCTCTTCGTCCGCCTGGTCGACCTCTTCGTCCGCCTGGTCGACCTCTTCGTCTGCCCGGTCGGCCTCTCCGCTCGCCTGGTTGGCCTCTCCGCTCACCCGCTCAGCCTCTTCGCTCTGCCGACACCAGCTCGCTCAGCCTGCCTGTTCTCCCGACCGACCTCTCACTCGGTCTGTTTGTTAGCCCGACCGACCTCTCGCTCGGCCTGTCTGCTCACTTGGCCAACCTCTCGCCCGGCCTGCTCCCTGTCTGGTTGAACTTGCTTGGCCTTATTGCCCGGTCGGCCAATCTACTGCTTGCTCGCCCAGCCATTAATTCCGCTCGGACTTTGCTACTTGGACTCGAAGATCGGTTTGCACTCAACAACTAACAGAAACCAGCCACTGCTGGCAGCCTGAGATTATCATCTCAGGTCATTTCAACAGATAAGTGAATTTAATTCGGTGTATTTAAATTCAGTTAATACCCCGTAAATCTTCGACAGCATATTGTTTTATCCAACATATCTCTGGAAACTGTAATGCTAAGAGGATATCCTGAAGGAAGCCTCAGTGAATGAAATCAAAGGCTTTATGAAGATCCACTTTCAAGATGTGTCTCGGTGAAATTATCTTCCTAGTGTAGTTTCACAATAGTTCTTAAGCTAAGTGAACATTATCTATGATGAGATGACCTTTAACAAAAGTTGTCTGGGTAGGATGTAATAGTTGGTCTATCACATCAGCCAATCTACTTGCAAGGAGCTTGCAGATGACCTTATAAAATATTGTGCAATAGGGGATAGGTCTATAATCTTATACTTTGCTTGCATGGGCCGTTTTGAGTATCAGAACAATCAATGTATAATTCTAAGATTTGAGTAGCTGACCATTTGAACACTGGAGAAGAACTCCAAAGCTGCTATGATGAAATCATGTTTGAATGTATCCGTGTCTGCTTATACATTTTGAAGTTGTATCCATTCAATCTCGATGCCTTAAAGTTCCCTATGTCAAATAGGGCTCTCAATCCTTTAGCTTATCAGTTAGTTGGGTCCTTACTCTTTATTATTATGATAGTGGTTTGAAGCTCGTATGCTTTAGCTATGCGTTACTTGCAATTTCATCCAAATTAATTGGTTCCATCTTCAAATTATTGAATACATGGTGTGATATGCTTTTTTAAGGGAAACAATTCACTACTTGCACACTAATCTTTAGCGTCTATTATGAAAATCATTCTTGTATTATTTTTAAACACATAAAAATAACATGATCAAAATTGCCTTATTTTTTTAAAAAAAATCAACAAGCAAGACCTCAAAGCCCCCTCTTAAGTTAAACGCGGTTTATTAATCATTTATGTTGTGTTTCGATTTGACTTTTATAGTGTGTTCATCCCTTTTTCTAGAAGTAACATAGTAGATTATATGTGAAAAACGTGACATATGAGTGCACATTGGTTGTCCCTTAAAGGGGCATCATGGCCCTTTTAGGGCATGGTGCGATGGTAAACAAAGATCAGTAGACCTATATAACGCGATGGTAAACAAAGATCAGTAGACCTATATAACAAGGATTTGATTTTCTCTTAGGCTATATCAAATATTCATGGTCTAGTTGATAGAATCATGGTCCTAAGTAAAATTGATTTAGGATTAGGAATTATACAATCTTAATAAAAATCTTTAAAATTTTATAATACATAATTAACAATTTAAAAAATCTAAAAAGATCATTTTACATATAAATAGATTAATAATTTTACATATACGTAATAGATTAAATTATTATTTGTACAAATTTAAATTAATTAATAATTTAATTACCATTCTACGTAATAGATTCAATAATATTTATATTTTTATATTAAAAGAATATAAAATTTCTATTAACATAATAATAATAATCGTATTTAACTTTATGAATATTCCTTTACAAAAGATGACCAGATTTAAAGACTAACAAGTAGCTAACATAGCAAAAGTTTTTGAATCTTTTGATTCAAATACAAATGTCAAAAATAATCTTTTAAAGACATGTTATTTCATAGAACATAAGTAAAAGGCATCCGAAAACTCAACATTTTAAGGAAAAGAAAATAATATTATTGATAAAAAATTAACTGAAAACAACTAAACTATTTAAATAATCTCAAAATCTTAACTCTAACTTTGCAAAAGAAAACAAAATATATAATTAAAAAAATAAAATCTTTTGAGCTTCCAAAAAAAGTTTTAAAAGATATTTTTAGGTCTGGCACTAGTGGTTAAGGGTAGACCTTATAATTAACTATAGATCTCTAAATGAACTTTAATTTGATATATTATAGATATCATGGTTCAATCTCAATAAAAAATTATGACATCTCAAAGTTTCTAACGATCATGCTTCGATCCTATTTTGATCTTACCAATCTTGTTTCGATCCTATTAATCTCTTGTTACGATTCTACTAAAAAAATTAATTTTGCATGATTCAAGATCGATTTCTGCTTTTTGATTATAGGATCACACAATCCTACGATCTATGATTGTGATTTTACAAACTATGATCCGCGGTGTTCGAACAATTCATAATGCTGAGCCTACACACCATGGTCTATCTGCGCTTCTCGAATTTACCTAGTGATTGATTTGTGGGGTTGGACATTGATACAGGAGGGGAATCGAATCCAACATGGGTTGGTCAAACATGGCATGGACTAAGGGAGATTTGGATCCACATCTTTTTAGGTTTACTTAATTGATTATCTGTTTTTATTAAGTTCTGTTAATTTTTTACTTAATTATAGTTAGCCTTGTTCTTAACCATAGCCAACCCTTTAAGCAAACTTTTTCTATTTAAGTTTCTTAAGTTTAGGAGAACTAAGTCTCATTGGTTAATTTTTTGTTTAGATTTTTTATTGGTTAATTTATCCATAATCTTAAGAGACTAAGTCTTGTTGGTTAATTTTTCGTTTAGATTTTTGTAAGGGTTTTGAAAGCTATATAAATCTATACTTAGATGATATTTAGGACAAATTATTTTGATATTGAATCAATTAGTTTCACTTAAGTCATATTACGGTTATATCCCTCACTACAAAAAAGCCTATAATTAACGACGGGAGTACCGACGGAATTTATATTCCGTCGACGAATGCCGACTGAATTCAATTCTGTCGGCCTTTGCCGACGGAATTTAGTTCCGTCGGTAATCACCGACGGAATTAGTGTTCCGTCAGTGATTACCGACGGATTTAAATAATTAGTCAGAGATTTCCGACAGAATTGCATTCAGTCAGAAATCCGCAAATATCCGGGTTAGCGGGCTTCATACATTACCGACGGAATTAAGTTCCCATCGGGCAACACCGACGGAAGTAGGTTTCCGTCGGTTGGATTCCCCCCACCCGTTAGATTTTAAACTCGTTAAAATTTGCTTTCGTTAACCAGAGGTAGTCACCGACGGAATTAGGGTTCCGTCGGTAAATACCGACGGAAACCTAATTCCGTCTGTAATGCACTTTAGAATTAGGGCACCGATCGACTTTTCTCTTCGCGCGACCCTCCTTTTTCCTCTCTCTCGGCGATTTTCCAGCGGCGATCTCTCCAGCAAACTCGTGCCCTCTCCTGCCGTTCACCGCGATTCGCAACAAGCGACTCGGGTATGCTCCTCTCCTCTCTCTCTTTTCGTTTTCACACGGCCTGCTCGCGGCTAGCGGCCACCGGGGCCTGCTCGCGGCCGCTGCGGCCTTCTCACGGCCAGCAGTCGTCGCGGCCTGCTCGCGGCCTGCTCACGGCCAGTGGTCGCCACGGCCTGCTGGCGGCCAGTGGGCCACCGCTGGCGGCTTCTTGCGGCAGGCCAGCCGCCGCAAGCGGGTCCTCGCGACAGCCAGCTGCGGTAGCCCAGCCGCCGCATTCCCTTGTCTGCGGCATGTTGACCACCCACACAGGCAAGCCGCAACAGGTTGTCTACGCAGGCGCCTGCTCGCTGCCTAATCGCGGCCAGCCGCGGGGGCCTGCTCGCGGCTGGCCACTTTAAGCACCTGCTCACGGTTGGCCGTAGGGGGTAGCTCGCGGCCAGCAACAGGGGCTGCATATCGTCGCCATTGTTTGTTGTATGTTCATTATTGTATATTAGATTTGTTTTACTTTCATATATGTATGATTATTTCATTTGATGATGCTCTAAGGAACAGTATGTGTATATTAGTTTCATTTATTTGTTTTAGTGTAGAGGAGATTTTTGGTAATATGGTGCGATGATCGTGAGATGAAATTGTGCATATAATTCCTTATTTAAGCTTATTTCAAGTGATACAAGTTTAATAATATTTCAAATTATATTCTTTTTAGGTTATAACAATGTATATGAACAAAGCTTGGATGTACAATCGATTAGACAATGATTTTATCAGAGATGATTTTATTGCTGAAGTTGAACAGTTTGTGAACTTTGCTAAAAGTCATCCAGAATGTATGAATGGTGCTGAGTTACGGTGTCCCTGCAATCATAAAAAAATGTCAAAATAGAGCATTTCGTGATGATGATACAATAAAAATGCACATATGTAGAAATGATTTTGTGCCAAATTACTACAATTGGTACTGTCACGGAGAGCCTTATTTATATGAACCAATTGAGTCTTCTGGTGGTTCGTCTTCTAGGAGTACTGTTACCGCTCCTGAAGCATCAAATAATATTGATATTTCAATGCAATCAATAGTTCAAGATGCGATGAATGCAGTTGATTATTCGAATATAAATGAAATACCAACCCCTGAATATCAGCAACTATATGAAATGTTAAAGGCTAGTGAAAGAGAAGTGTGGGAAGACATTCTTTCTGGTCATTCTCAACTGTCAACTACTACAAGGTTATTGAATATGAAAGCAGAACATCATTTCTCAGAAAGATGTTACGATGACATTTGTCAATTGATGTTAGAGTTGCTCCCTGCTGATAATATAATGACTGATAGCTTTTATGAAACAAAGAAATTGATCAGAGGTTTAGGTTTGCCTGTAGAAAAGATTGATTGTTGTATAAACAACTGCATGATATTTTGGAATGAAGACAGTGATTTGAATGAATGTAAAATCTGTACTTACCCTCGTTTTAAGCATCGTACTCGCATATCAGGGAAGAAAAGGAAAAATATTGCTTGGAAAGTGATGTATTATTTTTCGTTAACTGCTAGACTTTAACGCTTGTATGCATCTGCAGCTACAGCTGTCCACATGTTGTGGCATCATGAGCATGAGCATGAGCATGAGCACGAAGGAGGTATAATGTGTCATCCTTGTGATTCTCCTGCATGGAAATATCTTGATACTGTGTTTCCCTCTTTTGTAATGGAACCACGTAATGTGAGATTGTGACTTTCTGCAAATGGATTTCAACCATTTAGCCAGTCGAGACAACAATATTCATCTTGGCCAGTTATATTAATACCGTACAACTTACCGCCATGGATGTGCATGAAAGATGAATTTATGTTTCTTACCGTGCATATTCATGGTCCAGCCAATCCAAAAGATAAGATAGATGCTTTCTTGCAACCTCTAATTGCCGAGTTGAATGAATTATGGAATGTAGGGTCAGTGACTTATGATATTGCAAGTAAAACTAATTTTACATTGCATGCTGCCTTATTATGGACGATTAGTGATTTTCTAGCATACTCAATGTTGTCGGGATGGAGCACGGCTGGTAAATTAGCATGCCCACATTGCATGATAGAGTCTGATGCATTTGCATTACCTTGCAGTGGGAAGGTATCTTGGTTTGATAATCACACCCTTTTAATTATTTTTTTTATTAATCAGATATTCCACTCTTATAATCTTATAATCTGATTAATCACTTGGAAGGATTATCAAAGCATTAGCATGATCCACGAGGCTACATTAAGCACTTGGAAGCTTTGTAAGGATTGGCTTTTTTTGAATTTCAAAGTGAATGAGTTTTGTTCTTTGGCTCGATTGTGACTTTCTATAAATTTGAGCCACTCTCTGTGATTTTAGTGAAATGGATTCATTCCCAGGTAATAGCTTATAGGTTTGGATAAATAAATGACGAGTTCAGTCCATAATCCTGATTTTCTGTATGTTGAATCATGACCAAAATTCGATCAAAATTACCGGTAATCTATTCTGAATTTCTCTTCCCATCTAAATTATAGTTGGATTGTGTCAAGCGGCTGGAGGCCACCGGCGGTGGACAGACCACCCACTAATCGATGCCATATAGTCCGCCCAACCGTCGATGGCCTCCGACCGTTTGGCTCAATCCAAACTATAATCTAGATAGGAAGGTCAACCCAAGAAAAATCGCAGTCAATTTTAATTGAATTCTGATCACTATCCAACGTACAAATGGTGAAAAGGATCTAGAAATTACCATACATACCAAATGGAGATGGGATGATATTACTTGGATTCGTCGAAATACTTCAAAAACTTTGAAAATTTAGGAAATTTAGAGGATATTGTGAAATATATGAAATATTTTAGAAATTTTGAGAGTATTGTATTGATGTGTGTAAATTATATATGTTTTTAGATATTATTTTATACACATTTACTTGCATTTCAAGAGTATGAGATATGTTTATTGTACCATATTTCATTATATTGTCATACTTCTACTCCTTTTATTTGGAGATATGCTCTTTACTTGTTTTGATTTATAAGACACATTATAAAGCAAAAACAAAGTAAATTGGGTGCCAGAGCTAGTTATCAATTCAAGTTGTGTCCCCCTGACACAACCGTATGAGCCCTACAGAGATAGCCATGATAGGATTGTGACTACCAGGCATGGTTGAGCCCCTATTCCCGAGAGCAGCATTATTAGGTCATGCCAGGAGGCACGACCATGCCCACTTTCTAGCTGGGAGCATGACCGTGCCTCCCCATTCCAGAGAAGAACACAACCCGACCATGCTCCTGAGGCATGGTCGTGCCATATTTTTATCGACTTCACACCTCGATCGTGCCATATGGCACAGCTGTGTGTGCAAGGGGGGCCTGCTATAAAAGGGGAACTTCTCCCCTTTTGATCTATCTTTAGTTTGGGGCTTTGCTCCCATTCTTTAGATAAGGGTTTTGCCTCTAGGAAAAACCCTAGAGGCGTCATCTTCATCGTTCCACCCGATTCGTCCACCTCCAGAGCAAGGAAGCATCTCAAAGACACTGGCAATCTCCTCGATAACCGTTTCTTCTTCTTTATCTCGTGTTTAGATTGTATGATTGTTTTATTTTATGTCTTTGGTTTGTAAATCCTATAGAACCGATGCACGTGAGGGAGGAGAGGGGGGAGGGGGTGAATCACGTAATTTAAAAATCTTTCCATTTTTGTTTTATAAAAGTACATAGCAGAAAAGATTAATAAAAAGAAAGAAGAAAATATGAACACAAGTGGTTACTTGATTCGGAATCTTTGGTGATTTCTACTCCAAGACCCACGATCTCTTGGACCATATCAATGGAAAATCTACTAAAAAACTTTTTCAGAACTGACGAAAGAGAGAATCGAGTACAAGAACGAAGGAAGTGTAACAACCCGAGACTTCCTTATGCAATAATTAAATTCACTGAAAAATAATGTTACCCAACACGAAGACAGAAATTTGGATGCACTCGGGTATCGATGTTGGTCAGTCTGCAGTAGTCTAGCGTAGCGGAGTTGTAGCACAGCAGTATCATGAAGACGGCGCAACAAGATGATCATGGAAGCTTGAGAATGAGTTGTGTTTCAAATGATGGTCGAAGAACCCTTTTTAAGAGTGTCGAATGTGCCTCCAACCTTATCTGAGGCACCTCCAACCTCATTCTAGGCGCCTCCAACCTCATCTGAGATACCTCCAACCCAAAGTTTTTCTCAAAAATTTTGACTTTGATTAGCTTTGACACCTTCAACTTCTATCCGTGCAGAGATGCCTCCAAGCCCTCCGAGACACCTTTGCACTAAGCTTAAGGGTGCCTCCGCCACACAGGAGGCGCCTCTATGCCTTTCTGCCCAGAGACTTCAGCCGAAGCAGCCGAGGCGACTCCAAAGCACAGGAGATACCTTGAATCACTGTTCATCTGAAGTTGGAATTTGCATTTAGCTCCTGTAAATTCATATTAGTCTAATAATAAAAAATAACCTGCAAAACTGAGTTAGCATAATATAAAGATAGCATTATTAATTAGATTCTGTCTTACCAAAATCAGGATCTAGTTATAGTCTCAGTTTAAGTTTTTAACATAGACCTAGATTGGACCAGTGTCTACAGTCCCACTAGGACTCATTCTCACTAGATCACTCTCCTCCTGTGGCTTATCTCACTTACCATTTGCAGTCTCTTAACCCACCAGGTCTTCCTGCCAAAATCACACATCTAGACTTTAGTTCATCGTCTGGAATCAAACATCCCAATTGGACTTCAGCCAATTGTTAGGTCCTATAGAACCAACTGGACTTCATGCTAGAATTACACATCGGACTTCAGCCTAGTGTTAAATCTTCTAAACTCGTTAATTCCTACACACTCGGTAAAGAGATTAGATAACACAACATCTAATTTTAATCCATTTGTCATTCATCAAAATCTAAGTTTGACTATTGGTGCTGCACCAACAAATCCTTCGCAATGAAGTAGTTCTCTGATTCATAGGATGTAGGGAATAGTTATGATGTGATGTTGGAGTATGAACTATGTATTTGATGATTTTCTCGTTCAATGATATATTGGTATATGCATGTGGATTATGGTGGATTGGTTATCTTGTAGAGAAGAAGCACTAAATTATATGATTGTGGGGTCCTGAGACAGAGGTATCCTTTTAAATGGATTTTCTAGAACGATCCTCTTGCAAGGATACTGATTCTTTTTAAAGGAATATCTAATTAGAGTTTAGTGGACTTTTCCCAAATTAATGTTTGAAAGTGATTTATGCAATTTTGAAATTGTATGATCGAAGGGCCCTGTGGCAAAGGGTATCTCTTTAATTGAACTTCTAGATTACCTCTTTTATTAAATTACATTAATATACTGTTAGAACACATATTAGATAACTTTAGCGATTATATGACGAGGGACCCTCAAATATTCTTTTAACTGAATTTTCTAGGATTACTTCTTTACTTAATGGTGTTAGAACTTGAGTAAATTTTCTAGTGCGATATTCATGGGGTTGTGCCGAACTTTACTTAGATGTCCTACAATAATAAACCCAGTTAGTCTCGTTGACTAGTCCTTGTGGCGACCAACTTAGTTCCACTAAATTTTTCCATCAACCACCAGAGTAAAGCAGGAAGCGCTCACAGTGGGCGCATAAGAAGTTTGACATCCTTTGATTGCACACCCCATTTGGAGAAAAAATTTCTCCAAATTTATCATAAATGGAGAATCAACCACGGATGTCTAAGTGATAACCTAGATATCTTATCGCTGTATCGTAGTCTCGAAGGTTAGATAGATGCCCTATAATTTTTTTTTGATGTATATATATATATATATATATATATATATATATATATATATATATATATATAAGCACAGGCACAATCGGTCTCAAACACCTCATGTCCAGACGAATGTGGAATCAGTGCCGAGTTTTGCCGTACCACAAAGGCTAGTGTATACATAGATACACTAACCTACCTCACGGTTAACCAGAATCATACGATCATGCGTACAACACTAATGTACATCACACCACTGTCGCTGAGGCAATGCCGGCAACATCGTCGCATGCTAGTCCATCCATGGCTGCTCCTCCAAACACAAACCGCTGTCCCTGTCCTCCTCCTTATCGGCGGCAACCATCACCGGCAACTGCATCAGTGGCCTCCCGATCACGAGAGAGGGCTGCACTCCCATACTCAGAAACCAGACCTCTCCACAATCCAGCAATCAAACTACAGAGCGAAGCTCCAAAGCATGCGTTCCGAGCTCCGACCATCCTCTGATCATCGCCATGCGGACACAGGACACAATCCGATGAAGGGGACGGTCCAAATCAGATCATAGCAGAGGTAAAGCCCAAGCACTTTGTTGCATCCTTCATGCGTGAGTCCACACTTGAGCAGCCCCTTGCAAGCTTCTCTTCCAGTGAGGAAGACATCCCCTCTTCCACCATCTCTTTCGCCTCCTCGGACCGTCTACTATGTCCAATTGCATCCGCTATCCCTCTCCATATGTGCTCCCATAGCCAAGGAAGCTTATGACTTGAAAAGTTGAGCAGGGCAGCTTCTTCATTGGGGGAGTAGCTCCAAGGAGGCAGGAATCCAGGAGCTGGGATCCTCTGCACCATTTTTGTGGTCTAGAGGATGCTCCCTCACCATGCATTGGTGGAGATGTATGGTCCCCACCTTTTTTATAGGTGGGGACCATGCATCCCCACCAATGCATGGTGGTGGAGCATCCTCTGCACCGCATTTTGCGGTGCAGAGGATCTCCTCTGGGAATCCAGCGGCTGCAATCACTGGAGAAGAAAATTCTGTTCCAGTGGTTTGGGCTTGGGATCATGGGCTGTCGTTGGGCTTGAGTCTGATTTCCTTAGCCCACAAGCCCACCTGATGTATCTAAACCTGCCACCAAGATTTGGAGGGAAGAGGAAATTTGAGTTTGGAAAACTTGTATTTGAAATTCAAACCTGCCACCAATTCCCTCTCTTTTTTGCCTCAAGCATGGAAAAAATTTTGAACTTTCCCTCCTCCTTGCACCAGCTGACCACTTTCCCCAAGATGACATCATGGTCTCCTGCTCTCCAAGATCGCCGATGGCTGGAAATCTGCTGGTCACCGGAAACAATGCTCAGCTTCTCCAATCTGCTGAAATCCCCTGCACTCTCCAAGCCTGCTGGCCACCGTGGCACTCTGGCCTTCTCTCTCCTATTTCTCCCTTTAGCCAATAGGACAGCCAGTGATGATCGGAAAGCTGCAGCATATGATCTATGGTCGGAGCCCTTGCATTGCCGATCGTCGGCACAATAACTGGCGGCTTCCGATGAAGACAAGTTGAATGGAAACCTGCTTGTGTACCTCTTGGACTTGGCTGCCACTGCTGGTCTACTTCCAAGCTGCTAGAGTTGAACTCCTCCAAAATCCTTCTCCGGCAGCCACTGATTTTGGTTGACAGCAAGTTCCCAGTTGGTGGTGGGGTAGGGCGGTAGTGGCCTTGCACGACCGGAGAAACCCAGCCACCGGAAGCTCCTCCTCTCTTTAGCACCGGTGAAGAGCAGTGTTAGTGTCGTCAAGCTCCCCATACTCTCCATCTTGCATCACCGGAGGTCACTTTCTAGCCATCCATCGGCGCCGGTGGGCTGTGGACCTGCTGTGTTGCTCCCGTTGGCCACAAAGCAGCAGCTCCCTTTCCTAGAGAGAAGGGAGAGCTTCTCTCTCTAGGAAGGGAGGAGGGGAAAGAATAATTGAGAGCTCTTTCATAATTAGACTAAGGTGCTACCATGTTGCTTGAGGTGTCAAGTTCGAGGTCTCTTAGCAACAAATAAAAATGCAATATTTGTATAATGTTGTCTAAGGTACTATGTTCGAGTCCTCTTAGTAGCAAAGTGGAATTGTGTCTCCCAAAATCCCTTCAGCGATTTCTGGGGTATGGGGCTGTTCAGCGGTGGGACTAGTTACTATAAAAAGTTTATCTTACTTTAGTAGATGTCTTATAATTTTTTTGATGAAAAGATAAATATATATTATCAAAATGTACAATTAAACAAAATGATCCTAAAGCTCCTTATGTCATGTCTGACGAACTGTCAGATCTGGAAAGGGAACCGTGATCATGTACATGTGTTCACTCGTGTACCAACTCTCTCATAATCTGCTGCGCATGTTGGCTGCTTGCTCATCCTCGGTATTGCCTATTGAGCTGAGGCATCAACCAGCATTGCCCATCATCTGTGTCCATGTTGTTCATGTCTCATCCTCTTGATCTATGTCTATACTCGTCGTGTCTTATCCTCACTGTCCATACTCTACGATGTGTCCTTTGTCAGTGGGTGCCCCACACCCTCCTCCGCATGTGTCACTGTCTTGTGTTTGGAGCTATCAGTAGCTCCAAGTGATCTTTGTCAATCTCTCCCAGCCCATGAGCCTCAGGTCGCCACTGCCACCTCCAAGTCATATGAAGTCACTTTGAGCAAGTGACTAGCTATCAACGGATTTGATGTGTCTTTACCATGAGTTATTTATTGCGGCTAGATAGGCCTTTGTGATGGACCTACGCACTCTCATGTGCTTTTTGGAAAAGCCCTAGCCATAAACAGATTTGATATTGTCATTATTGCGAGCCGTTTGCTGCGGACTAGATAGACCTTTATGGTGAACTTATTCATCCTCTTGGGTTTTTTTGACAAAGATCTAGCCATAAATGGATTTGACATGTCATTATCACTAGCCGTTTGTTGCGGACTAGATAGACCCTTCTAAGGTGGGTCTATACATTTGTACATCACTCTCACCCAATACATACTCTTCCACATACAATCTTCATGCTCTACTACATGACTCCATCCGCTGTGGTCTCTCCTCACATACATCATCCTCATCCCATAAGGTAACCCACATGCAATCCTCACGCTCTACTGCCTAACTCCATCTGCTGTGGTGTCACCATGTTGCTCTCCTCATCTCACACACAGACTGTAGCACCATCTGTAATCTCCATCCATGGCATCTGTGCACTCTTGCAAGTGTCCAACATCCCCTCAGCGTCCTACTCCAGTCATCGTCAGTGTATCCCTCCAGCTAGCTGCTAGAGGGCGTCTCTATATCTAGGTCATCTGTCAGTGGGTGTATCCGAAAGGAGGTATCCGTCGCCATGGTGGTGTCATGAAGTGTCGATGCCCGTGGTCCTCCATGTATAGTCTCGGTCGCTACTAACTCCTGATCAGGTACTCAATATTTTTTTTTGACCGAGGCGGTACTTTGGCTTGACAGGATGTCAGTTGCCGTAGTGCCCTAGTTCTATATAGGATACAGAGGTATATGTGTGGCCGACATACCTTAATGACTAATGGCAAAATTGACCAAGGTGACTCGAGGGTGGAGACCACTCCTTAAGTCTGATGCAGATGCAACATGAGACTAACTACTCTCTAATGGGGCTGTCGATATCCTATCTATATGTGTAGTGACTATGGTCTAAAAATACATGCCCTTGCCAAGTGCTCTAAGGAGCTACACTCATATGGTATCAAAATGCACGCTCTCTCTATTCTAATCTACATGAATTCTGTAATGTATGCCCCCAATTGGGGTCAATCTATGTATGTATGTATGATTAATGATGTCTAAGTACCTGATCCGATAGTACCCCAAGCCTCCCGAAGACATGTATCTGTATCTTTATCTTCCTGAAGACGAGCTCACCATCAAGTTTCTTCCCCTTAAACATACTATAGTTTCTTGCCATCCATATGTGGTGCACCATCGCTGACATGGCAAGGTGGTGAGCCCTGACCAAGGTGGAGGTCCCCTGGTATTGTTGTCTGAATGTCCTCAGCATGCACCTGTAGGTGGCCATCTGAGGGCGCATTTGTAACCAACCTTTAACTCGTCCCCACAGCTGTTGAACTAGCTGGCATCTGAAGAAAATATGATCTATCGTCTCCTTATCAGGTCTGTAGAAGGTGCAAAATTTATCCTCCAAGTACTTCTATCCAGCTCGCATCAGTAGTCTCCCATGTGCTAGGAGCCACACCGTGAAGACGTGAGTTGGCTGGAGGTCTCTTTGCCATACTGTAGCTGCCTAGGGCTTTCTAGCTCTGGTGTATCTGAAATGGTCATATGCTAACCTGACACCCCCCCCCCTCCTATGACTAAACCAGGAAGAGAGAATATGCCCAGCTGCCACTGAGTTGCCTGCTATGTTGAGGATACTGTCTCGGATCTGTACCAGCTGCTTGATTAGTGGGGAGTCTGTGTGTCTGCTCTGCTACTCCCATACCCCCATTTGCTGTAAGTATGTGTGATGTACCCAGCGTATCCATAGTGTGTCTTGCTTGTCCTGTATGCACCATAGAACCGTTGTCAAAAGTGCCTGGTTCCATGCTCGTAAGTCCCTCAAGCCAAGACCACCTTCTTGCTTGGGCCTCACTAGCTCTAACCATGCAAACGGGGTCTCCTGGAGGTCCACATGAATGATCTGCAAATGCTATAGATGCGGTCAATAACCCCCTGGGGTAGTGGTAAGACTGACATCTAGTAGCACTCCACCCTCTGTAGGACTGATGATATAAGTTGTGCTTTCCCGGCATAGGATAATGTGGCTTTCAGCCATGAGCCGATCCTACGAGTGAGTGAGTCCAGGAGTGTGCTATAATTTGAAATCTTCAATTTCTGGGAGGCTACAGGAATTCCCAAATATCTGAAGGGCATCTCCCTTATCTGAAAGTCTGCGATGGTGAGCAACTGATCCCGTGTGTAAGGGGGGGGGGTGGTCTACCTCTGTCATGTAAATACTGGACTTAGCTAAGTTAGCAGTGAAACCGACCATTTGAGCAAACTGTGATAAGCTCTCAACTAGCTGCGCCACTGATGAGACATCCCCCAGGGAGAATACTAACAGGTCATCTACGTACATCAAATGTGCTATCCTCATAGGCTCACATTTGGAGTGGAAATGAAAATCTGACCTGATAATGCGTCGTGTTAATGATCGGGATAGATACTCCATGCACAGTTCGAACAGGTAAGGGGAGAGGGGATCCCCCGTCTGAGTCCTCTACCATCTCGGAAGACTCATGCATGATGTCATTAATCACTACAGAGAAGGAGGTGGTAGTGATGCATTCTCTGATCCATGCAATATAAACGACTGGGAATTGTAATGCTACCAAGACATCCTACAAGAAACCCTAGTTCACTGAGTCAAAAGCTTTCTGAAGATCCACTTTCAATGTACATCTCGGTGATATTCATTTTCTGGTATAACTCCTTAGGAGTTCTTGTGCCAAGTGGATATTATCTATGATAGTATGGCCTCTAACAAAGTCGGTCTGTGCAGGATGTAGGAGATGAGCTGAGACCTCAGCCAGTCTGCTAGCCAGGAGCTTGGAGATCACCTTATAGAACATCATACAATACGAAGTGGGCCTGTAGTCTTGCACCTTGCTTGCATGAGCTGTTTTTGGTACTAAGACAATCTAAGTGTGATTCCATGATTTTAGGAGTTGCCCAGTAGTGAAGAACTCTAGCACAGCTGAGGTAAAATCATCCTTTACTGTGTCCCATGACTGTTTAAAAAATTTGGAGTTGTATCCATCTGGGCCTGGTGCCTTAAGGTCTCCTATACTGAAAAGAACACTCTTAACCTCCTCTGTAGTTGGAATCCTTGCCAATTGAGCTTGATGATCCACCGACAGTATTTTCCCAAACTGCATACACTCAGCCTGAAATGAAGCTCGTACTACCTGAGTGCTTAGTTGCTCCTGATAGTGCCTGACAAATACCTGAGCAACTTCTTGAGGACTTGTGGTAGACACCCCATCTTCTTTTTTAATAGTCACTATTTCTCTTCTTTTGTTGTTTCGTTTGACTAAGGAGTGGAAGAAGGGGGTGTTTCTATCAACTTGCTTGAAATATGCATGTTTTGCCCTTTGTTGATAGAAGAGGTACTCGACCTATGCTAGGAGATCGGCAGATTTCCTGGCTTCTTTATATTCCTCATCCACAGATCCTTAAGTTAAAATCCTCTCTTGTACTTCCTCTAGGTGTATCTGTGCCCTCTTTGCTATTTCTTGTATGTGTTGGTAGCTTTCTTTATTGAGTTGTCGCAGTGGCTTCTTAAGGAATAAGAGCTTTTGCTTTAGTTTGAACTGGCATACACCTTCCCTAATCATTGAGTCTGCAAGTGTCCAATTCTCTTGTATTAGTTGGCCAAAATCATGATGTGTAGTCCACATGTTATAAAATTTGAAAGACTTGGCTTGTGGTCTCTGAGGCTCTAAAATGGATACAATATAGGAGGCATGATCTGAGAAAATCCTTGGTGGTCTGAATTCTGCCACACTGCTCCTGTCCTGCTCCAACCAGATCTTGTTCACCATTGCTCTGTCTAATTTGCAGACCACTTGCCCATTTGTCCATGTGAACTAACATCCAGTAGCATGTAGATCCTCCATCCCAACCATAATCACAAACTCTAGGAAATCTGTTGTGTCATATGATGTAACATCCATTCCTCCACGTTTGTCCATAGTTGATAGGGGGAATTGAAATCTCCCACGATGAGCCAAGGTAACTCCATGGTTGCCGTAATACGGTGTAGATCTTCCCACATGTTTCTTCGGCTAGTAACTGACAACTGCCCATATATGAAGGTCACTGCATAAAAGGTCCCTACAACCTTTCATTGAATGAGGGTATGTATGTATTGATCTTTCCACTCCTTGACCGCTAGGGTAATGAGTTGTAAATCCCAGAAAAGAAGCATCCTACTTTGATTGTTGATGCCTACTCGCTGTTCAGAGGACCATTGTTGGAATCCATGTGTCTTCAAATGTTGGTGTCTTTCGTGAGTAAGATTTGGCTCCATGATACATAATGCACTCAACTTATATTTCAGGAGGAGGTTCCTGATCTCCTTCTATTTAAAGCCTCTGTTTAGGCCTCTAATATTCCAGATCCTATTTTCATAATTGTTTAGGAGGCACATGCCTCCTAGTAGTAATTTTGTACTTCCTTTCTTGTTTCCCCATGTCTTCTTGCATCTGTCCACCCCTAGATTGCCCCATTTCCATATATGATCTCGTACCTCCTTTTTGCATTTCATTATCCATGTTTTGACCCTTTTTAGTAGATGCCCTACAAGAATGTAAGCATGGAGGTAAGGAGACGAACAATACATAGGTGCAAGTATCCCATGGTAGTTTTGATGTGATCAACCAAGTAAAGTTAGGTCATGTTGGTATTTGACCTTGTGTCTAAGTGTGCAGGAACTTAGGAACATAGGAACTCGAGTGAAGACGCAGCTAGTGAGAATGATGGCACGGGAGAGAGCTACGGGCTCGGTACGTCCGAGGTACGAGGTGCTGCAGAATAGTACGCGGATAGACGAGAAGGAGGTGCGAGGTGTTCTGAGGGATGAGAAGCCGGAGTGAAAGTTTGCTCGAAGGCTGGAAAATGGGTTTGGGTGAACCTTATTCTGGATGACCAAAATCACCCAAGCTAGTGGAGCTGGAACGGAAGACCCGGATCAATACGAGCGGAATCAGAGCGGAAGACCGAGACGAAAAGTCAACAGAATGTTGACTTTTTGAATCCTGACGCTTGGAGTAGGTTTTTATTCGGAACGCGACGTGGCGCGTTCCATTGCGGCGGGGATAAAAGTTTATCTTCCCAGACACTTGGAACCCTTCTAGGGGTCCCGACCAAGGCTTTAAATGCATCCTTGGTCCTAGAAGCTTAGATAGAATACTTATAATCAATCCTGATTTAGTTTAGCTTTGTAATTAAGTGCTTCAACTGATATAAGAGATTTCTCCGCCTACGCCTAAAGGAGAATTTAATTATTACTTCAGAGTCTTGGATTAACAATCTTTCTGGTTGTAACCAAGTAAAAATCGTAGTCTCTTTTTTTTTTTAATTAGTCTCTTATTTTTTATGCAAGTGTTAGATTTATTAAACTATAAAGTCGAGAAAGGTATTTTTGTGTTTTTGTTGTGCAGGCTATTCACTCCCTTTAGCCAGTCGCCAAAGGGACCAACAAGTGGTATCAGAGCCCAACAACTTCAGGAGGACTAACCACCGAATGAAACACACGAGATGGCCGGACCAAGTATCTACCCACTAAAGGTTGATGGGGAATTCGCGAGCTGGAAGAAAAGGATAGAGGTATTCTTTAAAACAGATTTCAATTTACTTTTAATAATAAAATTTGATTTTGTAGCACCTGAAGGTAAAGAAGAATACCAATGGACGAAGAAGGAGCAGGCCGACTTCGTGGCAAACGAAAAAGCAGAGTTTCATCTACTAAGCATCTTATTGTCACAAGAAGTCAACCGGATCGGAGCCTACGAGTCAACAAAGGAGCTCTGAGAGAAATTCCTGGAACTACATGAAGAGACCTCGGAGGCGAAACTCGCGAGATGGGATCTTCTCAGGAATAAGATCAAGAAAATCAAATTAGAAGGAGAAACTATTGGACATCTTCACTCCAGAATAAAAGAACTCATCATTGGACTCATAAATCTCAGAGAAAAAGTAAGCAATTGAGATTTGCTAAGGTACGCGCTTAATGCATTTCCTAGGACTATTGAATGAGCATTATTAGTAATGCTTATTATATATCTAAGGATCTAGAATCAAGTACTTTAGAAAAATTCTTTTCAATATTTGAAGTCCATGAAACAAGATGTGCAGATCTGAAGAGGAGCTAAAGCACAACATTGCTTTAAAGGCAAAAATGGACGAACAAGATTCTAAATCTTCTCTCGATGATGATGAAACGACACTCATGGTAAGAAAATTTAAAAAATTACTTAAAACTAATAAATTTAATCAAGTGTAGGGTAATAAAAGGAAAAGAAAAATAAGATGCTACCACTACAATAAAGAAGAGCACGTGAAAGACAACTGCTCTAAATTGAAGAACAAGGAGAAGAACAAGAAGTCAACCCATACCAAGTATAATTAAAAGTGACGTGGGACAAAACGTCGTCCGAATCGAAGATAGAAGCCCTCGCTGGACTTGCGCTAGTGGTAAGTCACCAAGAAGATTAAGACGAAGCAAGCTCATCCGAAATGAGCATCGAGAACATCAATGAAGGGGGAGCAACATCAGAAGAAAGCAACACTTCAGGGGGAACTTTAAATTATGGGATCAACAATGTAAGTCAGGTATAGTCTCTTTCTCTTGACAAGTTATTTCAGTTTGTAAAAATAATATCGAAGAATTGCTATAAGTTAGAAAAAGAACATAAAGAGTTAAAATCAATCTTAGCTATATCTTGTCTATTAGAAGACTTCAAGAAAATAAAAATAAAAAATGACAAATTGAAAATGGAAATAGAATATTTAAAAAATCGTGCATGCTCAAATAATTAAAATATTAGAATATGTAATAGTTTAAACTAGTATTTTAAATATCATAAGGGCTAAATTAGAAAAATATTATAGAAATACATTCCTAAGAAATTTCTGATTAATTCTGTAAGAAGGAACATATTTTGGGTTATATTTAGATTAATTATTTTTTTTACTTTCAGACAGAAAGTTAAATATTTAATTTTTTTGAAAGGCTTTGTCTAGAAAATGGTTATTGCTCTAATATCCAAGAAGGCAAGAAGGCCTAGTGCCTTGCCACAGCTTGGAAGTCAATTATTGAAATAAGTATTTAATTGACTAATTGTTAAGCAATTAGTTACTATAAAAATATTTCAATTGTTTATCAAAATTTTGTTAGAAATTATTTAAAAGCTAATTTTTCCAAGAATTTTTTCACTTAACTCTAAGAAAATTTTCAAATGTTAAAATTTTTAATGATAATTTCAATTTTATATGAAATTTATTTTTTTCTTTTTGTCTTAAATATGTTAAAAAAAAAATTCGAAACTTAAACTTTAATGTTTTTTTATTTGTCCTTTAGACTTTTATTGTTGTTAAGTAGAATTTTTTAATGTACCTCATTTTTAATGTGATCAAAATGGGAAGTAGTAAAGATTAAGTTTGTCTAGGGGAGGTTAGTACAATTATTTTAGTACTTGTAAAATTCTTATTTTATAGCTGTTATTATTATTATTTTTTTTTATGGTTTTACCCTAACTTAACTTGGGGTTTGCTCACATAAAAAAGAGGGAGATTGTAAGTGCCCCGTGGAAGTTTTGATGTTATCAACTAAGTAAAGTTAGGTCTTGTTGGTATTTAACACTTGTGTTTAAGTATACAGGAACTTAGGAGAATAGGAAGTTGAGCAAAAGACGCAGCTAGCAAGAGGGACGACACGAGATAGAGTCGACGGGCTCGGTGCGTCCGAGGTATGAGGTGTTGCGGAAGAGTACGCGAGTGGACAAGAAGGAGGCGCGCAACGTTTCCGAGGGACAAGAAGCCAGAGCAAAAGTTTGCTCGAAGGCAAGAAAATAGGTTCGGGTGACCTCTATTCCGGGTGGTCGAAATCATCCAAGCGAGCGGAGCTAAAGCGGAATACCAAGACCAATGCGAGCGGAACTAGAGTGGAAGTCTGGAAATGAATGTTAACTTTCTGAATCTGGGCGCCTGACGCAGGTTTTTATCCAAAACATGACGTGACGTGTTCCATTAAGATAGGAATAAAAGTTTATCCTTCCAGGTGCCTGAAACCTTTCCAAGCGCCCAGACCAAGACTATAAATACAACCATGGTCCCAGGCGCTTAGATAGAACACTTATAATCAATTATGATTCAGTCTAGCTTTGTAATTGAGTGCTTCAACTGTTGTAAAAGACTTCTCCATCACGCCTGAAGGAGAATTTGATTATTACTTCAGAATCTTGGATTAACAACCTTCCTACGCTTGTAGCCAAGTAAAAATCGTAGTCTCTTCCTTTCTTTAATTAGTCTCTTATTTTTTATGCAAGTGTTAGATTTATTAAACTATAAAGTCGAGAAAGGTATTTTTGTATTTTTGTTATGCAGGCTATTCAACCCCCCCCCCCCCCCCTCCCCCTCCCCTCCAGCTAGTCGCCAAAGGGATCAATAATAGGGATATTAACTAGCATCATAGTGAAATCAAAATCCTAGATTCTCCTCTAAATCCAACCCTTCCTTATCTTTTCATTCTCTTGCCCTTCCAACTCTCTCCCTCCCACTCTTTCTCTCTCTCTTCTCTCAATCTCTTGCTCACAAGTGTTCAACCAACCCCTGATTGCTTAGGAAATTGACTGTGTGAATTTAATTTTGATGGTGCAATATCCCCTGGGTCAGGTTGACCAAGTTGACTAAGTTTGAGTTAGCTCAAGTTTGAGTCTTGATATTTGGATTTCGATGTTTGACAATATATGGAGATTGTAGGTACAATCATTTGTTTAGGGAGATTGTTAGTGCAATTCTCCTCTGGTCAAGAAATGATCAGTTTGATGTGAAGAAGAGTCAAGTAGGTCAAAGTTGATCGGATACTTGATTGGAAAAGTCCTAACTGGAGGTTAGGGAAGTGAAAGTCCTGGTGAGTGAAGCTATGTGAAAGAACTAGTGAGTGAAGCTAGGCAGTTGGAAAATCCTGGTGAGTGAAGCCAGGTGAAAGTCCTGGTGAGTGAATTTAGGTGAAAGATCTAATGAGTGAACCTAGGCAGTTGGAAAATTCTAGCGAGTGAAGCCAGGTGAAAGACCTAGTGAGTGAAGCTAGGCAGGTAAAAATTCTGGTGAGTGAAGCCAGGCAGTGGGAAAATCCTAGTGAGTGAAGCTAGGTGAAAGTCCTGGTGAGTGAAGCCAAGCACGTGAAAATCTAGGTGGGTCAAGGTTGACCGGACACTTGGCGTTGGGAAATCCAGATGGGTCAAGGGTAACCGTACATTTGGTGAAAGAAAGCCCAAGTGAGTTATGGAAGACCGAACACTTGGCACGAGATAGTAAGTCCAAGTGGGTTGAGGTTAACCGAATACTTGGCACGAGGAGAAAAGTCCAAGTGGGTCAAAAGATTGACCAGACACTTGGTGAAGAAGTCCCAACAGGTTAAAGTTGACCAGATGTTGGGTTTGGGTGCTCTAGACTTGACTCGAGCGAGCTGGGGTTGGTCAATTTGATCAAGTGATCAAATTGGACCAAGCCCAATCGATCAACTGATCGATTGGGTACAGTGCTGTGACAAACAACAACCTAATCGATCAGCCGATCGATTGGGCACCGCCAATCAATTGGGCGATCGATTAGGGCAAGAAAACTCACATGACGTGAGGAAGGTTGAATCGATCGACTGATCGATTCAAACTTTTCCAGTGAGAGCACAGAGGTGCTCTGAATCAATCGACCGATCGATTCAAGCCTCCCCTGTCACGCCCCAAAGGAGTCCTAGCCAGAGAAAAATTCGGCAACATCTCTCTTGTACACGTGACAATCTAAATCATTTATACAACAAGTATATATCAACCAGACACGGTTGGAAAATATATACAACCACATAGTTATATACTCGGTCCACTCGGCTGGATCAAAATGTCACAACCACGCATATATATATATTAAACAACCCACTTGGTTGTACTAAAACCAAAAACACAGTGAAAAATGATAGAAAATCATTACAAACCAAAAATAAGACTGCTTGCTAGCTAGGCTTACACAACACAAAATACCACATAACAACACTCCAGAAACAAAACCGGAATATACAATGCCAGGTAACACTCAATACATAAAACAAATAAAATATAAATGAAAACGGTAACAGTCTTCTGATGTGACGTGGGAACCGGCAGACAGGATACTCCAAGCGACTCCACATACCTCTACCTGATATCTGAAATAAAAATATATCAACAATGTGAGTTCAACAACTCAGCGGATACCGGATATATATGAATAATAAGTTATAACTAATAGTAATAATCATGCGGTATAGTTTTCTGAACAAAAGTAGGAAATGCAGACTGAAAAAGGTTGAAGAAATTGTACTCACCAGAACCTCCTATCCGGAAATAAGGGTCGTCAGACCAGATACAAAATGTCACCAGTATGCATGCCAATCATATCCAACCACCAAAATGCAACATACATAATGCAACAAGCACATACAATAAATGCAATCCATGCATATGTTGTAAAATGACAAGTGTCACCCCTGACTCCAGTCATCCATCTCACACGCGATGGAGAGACCGAGTGGGTAGGGCTATGACAACTGTATACTCTGCCATCACTGCTCCTTAGTGACCGAGTGGACAGGATGCTGTCGGAGTACATCTATCCTCCTACCCCAAACAGAGTGGGGGAGCTCAATGTTCTCATCTCCTTGAGACAGTCCAGAGGAGGGATCCTTGCCTTCTACCACGCTGTAGTCAACACTACCCATGAGCGGACCAGCGGAGCCTGACAGAGCAAACTACACATACCCTGCCTGATATACCACTAACCCATGAGTGGTTGTATGTGCAAATCATGTAACTGGTGATGCGTTCAACAATAATGGAGCCAACAATTGCACAACATGCAATCATGCAAGATGGTGCATGACACTAAGCATGTAGATACTGACAGTATACACCTTCATATAAAATGTACCAAAAAGGAAATAAATCATATAATGATCTAGGAAACATAAATCTAAGTACAAAAATTAGATATGACAAATAACAAGTCTACTACACAGTAGGTCAATGTATATCACTATTTCTAAGAACAGGAGTACACATGGCAACAATCAAGATGATATAATCATGAATGTATAACAGATAAGAATTACTACAAGAGCCAAATAGTGACATACCAAAGCAAATGCAAACATAATCATTACTACTAGCTATATACTATTATGCATATCTAAAATGACTATATCAAAGAGATAAGTCAGAAGCACCCGCCTCAAAAATAAGATCGTATCAACCAATCTGACGTCAAGACGCTCGTCTCGAATCAGAGTCCCAAGTCAGATACTTCCTTGTTGACTCACGGCTGGAAAACGACTGCCGAAAAATGCTAACTGAAGGTGCCTGCTGCCGGAGCTCTGTGGCTTGAGCTACTACGAATCTACTGCCAAGAACAATCAATCCTAGTTAGCACAATTTAAATCAAAACCCAATCTCTACAAACCTATACAGAAATGCAACCCAATTCCTACCAATCTGATAGCATCCATATCATACCCCAAATCGGCTGCTGACCTCCTTCCTCTCTGGTGGTTTACTGTTGCCGAAGCAGCACTGAACATGACCGACTGTCGGCAGGGCTAGCTTCTGGCAACAGTGGAGAGGAGAAGACGAGATCAGAAGAAATATGAGGCTAAGGCTTGATGACATCAGCATCTACCAAACGAAGGTAGGGCTTGGAACCTTGCTCTTGGCCGAAGACCAACCCGTGCAGAGGTGTGGCGACGAGAGGCAGATCTAGGGCACAAATGGAAAATCGGAAGAGGGGTTGGATTCCTCCCCTTCGCGTCCATGTTCGGTACTAATGGCCATGGAGATCGACGACATCCAAGTGGCAACAATCGGGTGTCCGCGACGGCGAGATCGGGAAGAGGTGGGATGCTCAGTCGCCTACGATCAGCTCCCTTGGCGTCGAGGTTGGGGAAGAAAAGGGTTGAGCAGAGGCGAGAGGGAGGCTTGGGGGAAGGAGAGTAGAAAGCTCCGGAGAGGTGCGTCGGCGGCGGCGCGAGCTCAACGAAGGGGGAAGAAGAAGAAGAGGTGGTCGGCGTCGAGCGAGAGAGAAGAGGGAATCAGCTAGGGCACGAGTAAAGGAAAAGTGAGGAGAAAAGAAAAATAAAAAAAATTATAAAAGGAATAGATTAATTAGATTAGGAAACTTAGGTTTAATTTAATTAAAGCCTAAGTTATTTCCTTAATTGACTCCTACCTTGATTGGGTATTCCCAAACAGGCTTTTTCCAAACCTATAGATTTATCCCCTTAAACTCGTCATACGAGCTCCAATTAAATCCCAGAAAATTGCTAAAAATTTCCTTAATGTTATTCGTCCATGAAACCATATTATTTTATTTTGTTACAGTATTTTACATTCTCCGTCACTAATAAAAATTTGGTCCCCAAATTTCATTATTTGCCATCAGCAAGTACTAACAATAGATAGATAGTATAAATGTTGAACATAAATTAGCCTACATACCTCAAGTAAATAAATGGAGGTATCGGGCTCCAATCGTATCCTCAAGCTCCCAGGTAGCCTCCTCGTCAGAATGATACTGCCATCCATCTTTAACCAATCGGATAGTCTTGTTCCGCAGCTGACGCTCCCTGTGGTCCAAAATCTGTACCAGAACCTCCTCGTAGGTAACGTCAGGCTGAATGGGAACTGATATATCTAACCAAACGTGTGCGGGGTCGGGCACTTATCTCCTCAGCATGGACACATGAAATACATCGTGAATGCCTACCAGAGCTGGAGGTAGCGCCAGACGGTAAGCTACCACTCCAATCCTTTCCAAGATCTGGAAAGGCACAATGTATCGTGGAGCTAGCTTACCTCGGAGACCAAATCTCTTCACCCCTTTCATGGGTGAGACTTTAAAAAAAATACATGGTCGCTAGTAGAGAACTCCAGGCGTCTCTGTCTCCTATTAGCATAACTCCTCTGATGGTCCTGCGCCTCGAACATCCTCCGTCTAATAGTGCAGACCAACTCTGCCTCCTTCTGAGCTCTCTGAGGTCCTAGCAACTGGGCATCCCCAACCTCCTCCCAGAGGGTGGGTGTCCGACAAGACCTACCATACAACGCTTCAAACGATGCTAGCTAGATAGCTGAATGATAACTTTTGTTATAGACGAACTCTACTAATGGCAAGTGGTCCTCCCAACTACCTCCGAAATCCATAATGCAAGACCTCAGCAAGTCCTCTAAAGTCTGGATGGTCTGCTTTGACTGTCCATCCATCTGCGAATGTAGTGTTATACTAAAACAGAGCTGTGTGCCCAAGGCCTGCTGTAGATTCAGTTAGAACCAGAACATGAACCATGGGTCTCTATATGATATAATGCTCAAAGGAACACCATGCAACCTGATGATCTACCAACCATACAGTTGCTAATCGATCCAGAGAATCGATCTTTCGAATCGCTAAGATGTATGCGAATTTGGTTAATTGGTCAACGATTACCCAAATCACGTTATGGCTTCGTCGTGTCCTAGGGAATCCCACCACAAAATCCATAGTGATGTGCTCCCATTTCCACTCCCATATTAGCTTTCCTCTGAAGTAATTCGGCAGGTCTCTGGTGCTCAGCTTTCACCTGTTGACAGACTAGACATCGAGCTACAAATTTCACGATGTCTTTCTTCATATCGTTCCACCAATAGGAATACCTCACATCTCGATACATGAGGATTCCACCTGGATGGATAGCAAATCGGGAGCGATGAGCCTCCTAAGTAACTCCTCCAAAATAGGATGAGATTGAGGTACACATGATCTACCTCGGAAATAAATAATACCCTCATCATCTCGGGTGAAATCGGTATGCTGCCCGGAAGCTATCTGACTGCCAATGGACTGTAAGCGCTAATCCCCGGCCTGTCCCTCTCGGATCCTCGTTCTGATCAACGACCGAGCAACCTTGGTAATAAGGATACCCTGCTCTGTCTATCCCTGCTCCTCAAGGCCCAACTCGGAGAAACCCTGAATCAAGTCTGTGATTAAAACTCGATGGCAAGCTAAAGTCCCTCTGGACTTTCGGTTAAGCGCATCAGCAACCACATTAACTTTCCCTAGGTGGTAGCTAATGGTACAATCATAATCCTTCAGGAACTCCATCCATCTCCTCTGTCATAGATTGAGTTCCTTCTGGGTGAAAAGATATTTGGGACTCTTTTGATCCTTTAGAATCCCAAATGTAATACCCTACAGATGATGTCACCAAATCTTCAAAGCAAAGATAATGGCGGCTAGCTCCAAATCATGTACTGGGTAATTCTTCTCATGTTCCTTCAATTGATGAGAAGCAAGGAGACTACCCTGCCATGCTGCATCAAAACAACGCCCAAACCCCTGTAGAGATGCGTCAGTGTAGAGTGTGAATCCATCCTCTCCAGAGGGCAAAACCAGAGATGGTGCTGACACTAATCTCCGTTTCAGCTCCTGGAAGCTGGTCTCGCATTCTTTTGGCTATGTGAGCTTCGCGCCTTCCCTGATAAGGCGTGTCAGTGGCATAGCAATGCGAGAGAAACCCTCAACGAACTGTCTGTAATATCCGGCCAAATCAAGGAGCTGCGAGTCTCCTGTATATACTATGACTACTCCTAACGGGTAACAGCCTACATCTCCTGTGGATCCACTGATATACCTCTACTGGTGACCATGTGCCCCAGAATCTTACAGAAGATAATCAATATACGCACCACTGAACTTCACATATAGATGCTCCCGTCAAAACCTCTCTAGAACTATGCGAAGATGATGTACGTGTTACACCTTGAATCAAAAATAGACCACAACATCATCGACAAAGATAATAGAAACCAATCTAAGCATCCTAGGAATATCAAAATCATTGAGTCCATGACAACATCTAAGGCACTGTAAGCCCTAATGGTAAAACCAGAAACTCATAATGTTTGTACAACAGACATACTCAACTATAAGATTCCGGACAACAAGTCTGAAATCTGATCAGTAACTACAAATCACCAAAGAATAAATCATCAAATGCGAGAGCAACGCTCTATCACAAGAAATACCACATATGTGGGAGCAACACTCTACCACTAGTATTGTAACCTATATGGGAGCAACACTCTACTACAAGCAATCCACAATATGTGGGAGCAACGCTCCACCACAAACAATCCATAAGTGACCAAGATATCTAACTATCTAACTAGAGATTGCACGTGATCACTCTACCATAGATCACTGTGAACAACCAAGGGTATAACAACCTAGTAAGCAAATCAAATCCATTGTCAACTTTCTCAACATCGTAGTGGGCCACCCACCAGTAGGAGAATTAGTTGACAGGATAATACAACCAATGACATAATGTACACACTCAACATAGGTAGAATCATCATGATACTACCAATAATACACCTGACACACGTACACACAGAACACAGATATGAACGACATGACCCTCCAATTAGTACACACCAAACACACACACTACACAGGTATAATCAGCATGATACCTCCAACAATACACCAAACTCATGTACACATAACACCACACAGATTTAATCGACAAGATACCTCTAATAATATACCAAACAGATGTACACATACTACAACACAGATTAAATTGATAAGATACCTCCAATAATACAATCAGACACGTACACTTAACCATATAGGTATAATCCACAAGAAATCTTCAATAATCCTAACTGGACATGTATACGCACACCCACTGCAAATGGACAATCTAACATAGGACTTCTACAACACATACCAATCATATGTACACACAACATATATATGCATAGTCAACATATTTGACCCAATCAACTTGACATTCTCTATGCTACCTACTCTCTTGGGTTAGTGGTATACCTCAAAAATCAAACATAAATATCATGCAGGAACACAACAATCAATAGACAATTCAAAGTAAAGCAGGTTAATCATCCAGTAATATCTATGCTCTAAGTTCAAAAGAACTAATAGAGAAAGAAAGAAATACCCGCCATGGTTCAACATTGCATGTCTATGTTGTACCACTATAGAGACTATATCTAATGAGAAAAATTTATTATCATATATCTTAAAGTGAAACAAACCAGTCATGTTCTCACACACCTATCTTTTAGTGACCCATTCTCATCATGGGGTACTAGCGAGATGTAGAAATATATTACCATCCTACAAAAAAAAGTGTATCACAATTGAAATCCAAGGTATCTCTTGATTTCCGAATCAATAATCAATAACACTCCAAATAGTAGAGATACAATCAATCCATGAGATATGAGTATAAGACTCTACTAATCCCAAGGTACATCGAGGATATCTAATCATCTCCGATTAGTACATGAGTTAGGATCCCCCATGGAACAACCTTAGACGAGTCGACTGGTTATCACCTTATAAACCATCATGCTACCAAAAGCGGTAGTAAAGTACTCGCTCTCAAAACACCTCCACGTAATCACCAAGTGATGCTTGGATCTCTACTATCACCATCTGCTTCCTTCACGTGGTACCTCATCACGTAAAGGTTAAGCAACTATCTTCAACTTTCTCACGCTAGTACAAATCATGTAACTGAATGTACCCTCTAAGCTATACACTCTAGTAACGTTTGTATCTCATAAGTGTTTCATAGATAGCTCTACACCTTTCCACATCAGTGGGGTCACCTAGCCGGTTGTACCTTTTAAGTTATCTGACCAGATACATACAGTCCATGGTCAAAGTCCCCATGAAATAGGATACATCGATCCTCTATAGGCTGACCAACCGACACTGAATATACGACTAATTCAGTTTTTTCCACGTCGGTACAAGCCATATACTCAAATGCGCTCAAGATACCTAACTAAGCACAATTAACCCAAAGATTTAAACCTCTAGAAATAGAGTATGATGGTTCCCTACTGATCAGACCAACAAAACTAAATCGGTTATCTACTAACTAATCTAATAAGAGTACATTAATCCTCCACAAGTAACTAAGGTAAATCCATCCATGACTACCCAAGTTGACAAGTGTAAATCAATCTTCTACTGACCGACTAAACAAGAGTAAATCAATTATATACTGACGAAACTAACTAAGATAAATCAGTACTCTACTAGCTGTGTCAACAAAAATATGCAGGTACTATCCACTACAAGCTAACAATAGCAGAGACTGATATGTGCCTCTAACTCCTAACCAACTAGTAGTAATAGAAGCTAAAAATACTGGTGGTATGATATGAAAAATCACTTGAGACTGTAATCCTTAATCTCCATTAAGGTTGACCATGATCAGTGGTTGACTAGTCATATGTAATATATGCTACAACAACTAGATAGGTACTAACAAAGAGTACTAACACATGTCATAACTATCATAAACAATAATGCATATACTAACAGAAATGTATGATAACAATATACCAACATACCTCCTATAGTTTGGAGATGTCCTGCTGCTGCCTGGTCCCAAAATCTGAAAAAGTCACATCGAGAAAGCCAAAACACGAAATCCAAAACATAGGAAATAAGACTCGTAAACTTTTCTCTGATACCAAATAAATTGTCATGCCCCGAAGGAGTCCCAGCTAGAGAAAAATCCGATAGTATCTCCCTTGTACACGTGACAATCTAAATCATTTATACAACCACAAGTATACATCAACCACACACGGCTAGAAAATATAGACAACCATGTAGTTATATACTCGACCACTCGGCTGGATCAAAATGTCACAACCACGCAGTTATATATATATATATATATATATATATATATATATATTAAACAACCCACTTGGCTATACTAAAACCAAAAACACAGCGAAAAATGATAGAAAACCATTACAAAGCAAATCCAAGACTGCTAGCTGGCTAGGCTTACACAACACAACAAACAACACAAAATACCATATAACAACACTCCAGAAACAAAATCGAAATATACAATGCTGGTACACTCAATATATAAAACAAATAAAACATAAATGAAAACGGTAACAGCCTTCTGATGTGACATGGGAACCGACAGACAGGATACTTCAAGCGACTCCACATACCTCTACCTGATATCTGAAATAAAAATATATCAACGATGTGAGTTCAACAACTCAGCAGATACCGGATAGACATGCATAATAAGTTATAACTAATAGTAGTAATCATGCAGTATATTTTTCTGAACAAAAGTAGGAAATGCAGCCTGAAAAAGGCTGAAGAAACTGTACTCACCAGAACCTCCTATCCGGAAATAAGGGTCATCAGACCAGATACAAAATGTCACATGTATGCATGTCAATCATATGCAACCACCAAAATGCAACATACATAATGCAGCAAGCACATACAGCAAATGCAATCCATGTATATGATGCAAAAATGACATGTGTCACCCTTGACGCCAGCCAACCATCTCACGCGCGATGGTGAGACCGAGTGGGTAGGGCTATGACAACTGTGCACTCTGCCATCACTGCTCCTGAGTGACTGAGTGGACAGGATGCTGTCGGAGTACACCTATCCTCCTACCCCAAACAGAGTGAGGGAGCTCAATGCTCTTATCTCCTTGAGACAATTCAGAGGAGGGATCCCTGCCCGCTACCACGCTACAGTCAACACTACCCATGAGCGGACCAACGGAGTCTGACAGAGCAAACTGCATACACCCTACCTGATATACCACTAACCCATGCATGGTTGTGTGTCCAGATTATGTAATTGGTGATGTGCTCAACAACAATGGAGCCGACAATCGCACAGCATGCAATCATGCAAGATGGTGCATGACACTAAACATGTAGACACTTACAGTATACACCTCCATATAAAATGTACCAAAAAAGAAATAAATCATACAATGATCTTGGAATCATAAATCTAAGTACACAAATCAGATATGACAAATAATAAGTCTACTACACAATAGGTCAATGTATGTCATTATTTCTAAGAACAAGAGTACACATGGCAACAATCAAGATGATATAAGCATGAATGTATAACATATAAGAATATATGCAGATTACAAGAGTCAAATAGGTCATACCAAAGCAAATGCAAACATAATCATTGCTACTAGCTATATACTATTATGCATATCTAAAATGACTATATCAAAGAGATAAGTCAGAAGTACCCGCCTCAAAAAGAAGACCGTATCAACCAATCCGACGTCGAGATGCTCGTCTCGAATCAGAGTCCCAAGTCGGAGACTTCTCTGTTGACTCATGGTTGGAAAATGACTGCCGAAAAATGCTAACTGAAGGTGCCTTCTGCCGGAGCTCTGTGGCCTGAGCTACTACGAATCTACTGCCAGGAACAATCACCCCTAGTTAGCACAACTAAAATCAAAACCCAATCTCTACAAACCTATATATAAATGCAACCCAATTCCTACCAATCTGATAGCATCCATATCATACCCCAAATTAGTTGTTGACCTCCTTCCTCTCTGGTGGTTTATTGCTGCTAAAGTAGCACTGAATAGGACTGGCTGTCGGCAGGGCTAGCTTCTGACAGCAGTGGAGAGGAGAAGACGAGATCGGAAGAAATATGAGGCTAAGGCTCAACGACATCAACGTCTACCAAACGAAGGTAGGGCTTGGAATGTTGCTCTCGGCCGAATACCAACTCGTGCAGAGGTGCGGCGGCGAGAGGCAGATCTAGGGCACAAACGACAAATCAGAAGAGGGGCTGGATTCCTCCCCTTCGCGACCACGTCTGGTACTAATGGCCATGGAGATCCACCACGTCCAAGCGGCAACGATCGGGTGTCGGCGAAGGCGAGATCGGGAAGAGGAGGGATGCTCAGTCGCCGACGATCAACTCCCTTGGTATCGACGTCGGGGAAGAAAAGGGTCGAGCAGAGGCGAGAGGGAGGTTCGGGGGAAGGAGAGTAGAAAGCTCCGGAGAGGTGTGTCGGCGACGGCACGAGCTCAACGAAGGGGGGGAGAAGAAGAAGAGGTGGTCGACGTCGAGCGAGAGAGAAGAGGGAATCGGCTAGGGCACGGGTAAAGGAAAAGTGAGGAGAAAAGAAAAATTAAAAAAATTATAAAAGGAATCGATTAATTAGATTAGGAAACTTAGGTTTAATTTAATTAAAGACTAAGTTATTTCCTTAATCCACTCCTACCTTAATTGGGTATTCCCAAACAGGCTTTTCCCAAGGCTATAGATTTATCCCCTTAAACTCGTCATACGAGCTCCAATTAAATCCTAGAAAATTGCTAAAAATTCTCTAAAATTTCCTTAATATTATTCGTCCATTAAACCATACTATTTTATTTTATTACAGTATTTTGCATCCCCAATCAATTGACCAATCGATTGGGATATGACCGTTGCACAGGTAGTGAGCGATGGACGGTTGGGATGGAACGGATCTCATGTGGCAATCGATTGGGAGTAAGCCCAATAGATTGGGAGCCCTAAGAGCGTCGAGTATAAAGCTGTGGCGAGCTTTCTACTCAGCATGCTTACACGATCCTTCACTACGACTCACTGTCGGACTGAGAACTTGGAAGAGAAGTGTTGTTGCTGTTAGAGTGTATACTAAAAGCCTAACTTTTGATATGAACATTTATCCAGAAATAAGAATCACATTGGTCAAATGTCTACATTTATGATAAATGTAGTTACTCAATTAATTTATATTGTAGATAACATGGTGTGTGGTGTCACACACAGAAGATCATGTTATCGGTTCCTTATAAATTATAAACAGTGGCTCACGACCAAGATGGAAAGGAACAAACCATTGGAAGGTCGTAGTGTAATTAGGTATTAGTTTATCTTAACTATATAATTACACTAGTACACTTAGAGTGTATTGAGTAGGACCATTTGAGGTCGTTCCTTTTATACTGACTTTATAAAGGAACAAAGACCTCAGTTATTATGGAAGTGTGTGCTCTTAATCCTAATATAATAGCAAGCACATATATTTGATATTTATTCCTTTAATTTATCAATGGGTGAGATTTAGTTCAATAAATCAATAAGCCCGATAAGTTGGGAAATGATATCACTTATAGTGTGTGTTGTTGATTATAGAAGGAAACTGTGTCCTAGTGATCTAGGTTGAGAATGTCCCCAAGAGGAGCTCATAAGGATTGTCATGTTAAACCCTGCAGGTGGACTTAGTCCGACATGACGATGAAGTTGAGTGGTACTACTCTTGGAGCTAGATATTAATTAAGTGAGTTGTCGAACTTACTTAATTAGTGGACATTGTTATCTTAAACACGTGGAGACTAACACACTCATGATAAGAAGGAGCCCAAAATGTAATTTGGGATTGGTGCCGTAGTTCAATAATAGTTCTCTAGTGAAATGAATTATTATTGATAAAATTAAGTTGTGTGTTCGGGGCGAGCACGGGATACTTAATTTTATCGGGAGACCAAAACCAATTCCTCCTCTCGGTCCCTATCGTAGCCTCTTAATTATAGAGTACTATACCCACCTATACCCACCTTCTTACCCATCCTATAGGGGCCGGCCAAGCTAGCTTGGAGACCAAGCTAGGGCCGGCCATGGGTATGTTCATGGGTGAATTTATGTGGCAGTCCCTATTAAAATAAAAAGGAATTTTAATTTTAAAATTTTTCTTATGTGGATAATATAATTTAAAAGAGAGTTTAAAAATTTAAATCCTTCCTTTTATAAGATTCTACAAAAGATTAAGAGAAGAGTTAAAATCTCTTTACTTATTTGTAGATTAAAAGGTTGATTTTAATTTTGGTAAAAACTTTCCTTTTAATTATATTCATGATTTAAAAGAAAGTTTAAAAATTAAAAATTCTCTTTTATTAGTTTCTACAAAAGATTAAGAAAAGATTTAATATCTTTCCTTATTTGTATATTGAAAGGAGATTTTAATTTTTAGAGATAACTTTCCTTTTTTGGAAATTATCCACATGTTTAAAAGAAAGATTTTAATTTATAAAATTTCTTTTTATTAACCAATCATGAAGGGATTAAAATTATTGGAGAAATTTTTATAAATTTCTAGAAACAAATTAGGAAGTTTTAATTTTTGTTTTAATTAAAACTCTCCTTGTTTTGGGGAGAAGAGTGGCCGGCCATTATAATTTGAAAAGAAAAAATTATTTTAATTAAATAAATTTTCCTTTTCAATGGCAAAAGAATTAAGGAAGTTTTTATTAAATTTTCCTTATTTTCCAAGACCAAGGATTATAAAAGAGGGGGTAGAGGAGGCTTCAAGGCTAACGACTCTATTCTATTTTTCCTCTCTTTTCTCCTTGGGCGTGGCCGGCCCCCTTTCTTTCCTCTCCTCTCCTTTGTGTGGCCGAAACCTTCTCATGGTGGAGATAGCTTTGGTGGCCGGATCTAAGAAGGAGAAGAAGGAGAGAAAAGAAGCCTCTTTTCTAGCATCCCTTGGAGCATGGTGGTGGTGGCCGAACCTCTTCATCATAGGAGAAGTTTTGATGGCCGAAACTTGTAAGGAAGAAGAAGGTGCTTGGTGGTTCTCATCTCGGAAGATCGTTGCCCACACAACGTCCGAGGTTAGAAGAGGAATACGGTAGAAGATCAAGAGGTCTTTCTAAAAGGTATAACTAGTAATTTTTGTTTCCGCATCATACTAGTTATTTTTGGAAATAATACTAAATACAAGAGGCATACAATTCTAGAGTTTCGAATTTATTTTTGATATAGTGTTCTTTTGTTTTTCTTTCCCTTGTGATTTGATTGTTCTTTTCGGTTAACCTAAAGTTATTTTAGGAAATTAAATATTAGCTTTCCATAAAAAGTTTTGTCTAGTCGGTGGTGGTTGCTCCCATATCCAAGAAGGTCATGTGCCTCGCCACGTCAGTACTGGGAACCAATTATGGAAATTAATATTTAATGGAATTAATAACTTAAGGTGATTTGGGTCGAACGTGTTAAGTTCCGCAGGAGACCCAAGTCAAAACCTAAAAGAACGAATAGATTAAGTTTTGGATCAAACGTGTTAAGTTCCGCAGGCGATCCAAAATTTAATTTAAAAGAACACATGGTAGCTAGGAAAAGGTTCAGACCTTTGTACAAAATTTTTGTACAGTGGAACGTCTAGGTTTTCCGAGTAGCAACCAACAGTTGCCTTTTCCAAAGGATCCAGAGGCGTCTTCAACAACAAGGTCAAGCAAGAAGAGGGTGTTTCATTTTCATTCTTGTATCTTCTTCTCGTGTCTATTTGTATCTTGTTGTGTGAGTCTTGTACGAGATTTCTCCACCTACGGTAGTTACCGTGGAGTGTTTTTCATAGTGGAGAGTGCGTCGTGTGTGGATCTTTGGATTAGTCACCTCATCTTAAGGTGGATACCAAGTAAATCCTTCCACTACAAGAAATTTGAGATACAACCACACCCAATAGATAACAGTTTTTTAAAAAATTGTTATCTTTTTTTCCATTTAACAATGATTTTATTGAAAATCGTTGTTGTTGGATGTTTTTGTTTTTTAAAAGACAACGATTTTTAATAAACTATTGTCTTATGTATGTCAAAAATAATAGTTTTTAAAACCATTATTTTTTAGATTATTTTTTTGATACAACAGTTGATAACTATTAGGGTGCGTTTAGTTCAAGTTATCATATATAACCTTGGTTATGTGATTACCAAGTAATCACATAATCAAGGTTATGGGGAATAAAACATAACCAAATGTTATTTGGTTCAACCTAGGTAATGCAACAAAAATTTATTTATTTGAAGGTTTTAATGAATAACCTAATTTAATATTTTACTATATTACCCTTAGTTACAAAATCAATCATATATTATTATTATTATTATTATTATTATTTTTAAAACTCTGCATTTTTCTATTTTTTCTTTTTCACATTTTTCTTTATTTTTATGTGTGTTTTTTTTATTTCTTTTCTTATTTTTTCCCTTTTTTATTTTTTAAAATTTTTAAAGTTTTTTTAAAATTTTAATGTGTTTTTTATTTTTTTTAACTTTATTTTTTTACATTTTTTCTATTTTTTAAATGCTTTTATGTTTTTCTATTTCTTTTATTTTTATATATTTTTTATTTTTTATTTTTTATGTTTTTAAATTTTTAAAATTTTTTTTCTATTTTTTTAATTTTTTCCCTTTTTTTATTTTTTTACATTTATTTTATTTTTTAAAAGTTTTTTATTTTATTTTTTAAAAGTTTTTTATTTTATTTTTTATATTTTTCTTTACAATTTTTTTATCACATTTTTCTCTTAATTATTCGAGAATATTTTGGGTAAAAAAATTTCGTTAACCCCGAAATCAAGAAAAAAATTCAGTGTTCCGAGGTTTTCCGATTCCGGGTTGCATGCCCCCTTTTGCTGACGTGTCGGGCATGAAACATTATTTGGGAATCATCGATTACCTAAATCAAAGAGGATTTTTGTTGATAACCTTGGATGGATAATCAGGATTATCAAAGATAATCTCTAACCAAGCGCACCCTTAATGTTATTTGTATGGTAATAGACAACATTTTTATTAAATTCTTGTGTGTGTATATGTTTTAGTGTATATGACAATGGAAATTATTTTATAACCCTAACTTTTTTTTCCCAGCTCCTCTCTCAGTCGCGTGTGACTATTTTCACCGATACCTGTCGAAGCCACAGCTGCCTTTGTCGACCTCTTCTCCTCCTCTGCTACTCACTTTGCGATCGCACGGGGCTCTTCCCTTCCACTGCTCTCCTTCTCCCTTTGCCTTCCCAACCATCTCATATGGCATCACTGCTGCTAGAGCCCCATTATCTGACGGAGCACGACGCCTTCCTTGTTGCCACCGCTCCTTCCCAGAGCTCTCAGGTGGGTGAGGGTAAGGTATTATCTTCTCGATCCTCCTTGCAATTAGAATATGGTGTACAATTTTGATTTCTAATTTGTAATATATATCTTTATTTAAGCAGGTGTCCTTAAGAGTATTGGGAAGAATGTCAAAAAGTTGAAAAAAAATAGAAAGACTTTAGCAGGTTAAGGAACACTGGGAGCTACAATGCCACCTCTTCACTATCATCTAAGTAGAAAAATCTCATGTGTTGTAAATATTATTTTTGAATGTTAGAAAATTGTATATTAAATTTCCTTTTCAAATTTACTATTTTGAATGATTTATAATATTAGAAAATTATATATTATTTTTTTATTTTTATCTAAAAAAAGACAACGATTTTTCACCGTTGTCATAGGCAGTATAAAATTGTTGTTAAAAGCACACACTCAAAGAAAAGACAATAGTGTTTCACTGTTGTCTTTGAGCGTGCGCTTTTAACAACAGGGCCTTTAACAACAGTTTTAAATTGCCTATGACAATGGTAAAAAACTATTGTCTTCAGCCTTTTTTCTTGTAGTGTTTGTGTTAGCATTATAAGTGTGTTTCATGTCTCATTTCGCTGCATATCATCATCACGAAGTAAGACAACGAGCGCGACGAGCTATTCACCCTCTCCCCTCTAGCTACAAATTGATCCTAACAAATTTGTGCTTAATCAATGATTTTTGTGGATCGATATCTTTTATTACTTGGCAACATAGTCGTGCACTTGCGGCTTCATATTATGTATGTGAGAATAAAATGAGAATATTAGATATTTGAATGAATGTGAGTATTTTGAGAAAGATGTATTTTTTTCACATTTGAAAATTTAAAAGATTTGTAAAAGATGTACTGAAATACAAATAGAGAATGAAAGGAAGAAAGAAGAAGTAAAAAATGATAGGATAAATGAAAAATGAAATGTTTAACATGTATTTATACAACCACTATTTTTAACGGTTGAATAACTACTTTTTAAATATTTTATTATTTTAAAAAATAAATTAAAAATATTTTAATTTAAAAAAGTAAGGAGTGGCTCCCTAATTAGGGTGTTGCGCCCTAAAATTTAATAAAGGAGCTCCCTCCCCTCTTGTCGAGCTCTTAATATAGATGCTTTAAGGGTATTCACAGTCGTAGGAGCTCTCCAAGACCTCCCTCAATACCACATTACTGTTTGTTCAAAAGTAAAAAATCTCACATATATTTAATAAAGGAGCTCCCTCCCCTCTCGCCGAGCTCTTAATATGGATGCTTTAAGGGCAATCACAGTGGTAGGAGCTCTTCAAGAGCTCCCTCAATACTACATCAATGTTACTTCAAAAGTAAAAAAAATCTCACACATTTCTTACTTATTAAAAAAACTCTCAACAACTTCTTTACAGGTTGTACACTTTTTTACAAATTATTCATGAAATATAACATGAGATAATTAAATATATCACAATTAATTAATTATTTTTTTCATTTATTACAATTGTTGCGTGCCCACATATGCTCAACCAAATTGGCTCAAAGTTGATGATATAGTTGATTATCACGTAGCTCACAATTTCTCTAGAAGTATTCTTAGAATTCTTGGGTGGAGCCATAGAATATTTGTAATGAAGGATCTCCTTCATCATCTGACCAATTGATTACTGGATCTCTCTCATTCTCAATAATCATGTTATGTAAAATAATGCATATATACATAACGCCCTTTAAGTTATCCTCATACCAAAATCATCCTAGACCTCTAACCATTGTTCATTAAGATTATAGCATCCCAAATGTCCACTCAACATCCTTTTTTGCCGCCTTTTGTCGTTCCTTAAATATTTTTCTCTTGGGATCTTGGTGGCATGGAAAGCTCTTGATGAAAGTAGTCCATTCTAGATAGATTTCATCTTTCAAATAGCATCATTTTGTATATTGTATGTTGTTAACCATAAAATTAACGTCAGGTGCATTTCCTTGTAAGACATTAAATAAAGATAATTCGTTAAGCAAATTGATATCATTACATGACCCTACAATTCCAAAAAGGGTGTGTTATATCCACAAGTCCGCAAATGCGACTACTTCAAGCATAATTGTTGGGACGCCATGATAGCACCAAGTAAACTAACCTTTCCAAGCAATGAGGTAAATTTTCCATTGCCAATGCATACAATCAATGCTATCCAACATGTTAGGGAAGCTATGTCTCTGCTTATATATTTCAAACAAGTGTCGGATATTAGCATCATCAGGTCTTCTCAAATATTAGGCCCCAAACACTTCAATTACACATCGATAGAAGTTGAATAACATTAGATGATAGTTGTTTCAGCAATCCATACTGATAATAAAATTTAGAATAAGTATTATATTAGTTTTTATTCTTTTGTTTTATTTACTTAAGTTGTCACGTGTATTGTTATATACCTGTGGTATATATATGTTGAGGTATGTACAACAAAACCTAATCTTAATAATATTCCAGATTCTTTACTCTGCCGCCTCTTATTCTTCCTCTGTTTTCTTCTTCAAACTTCTCACGAAAAGTTCATCATGGTATCAGAGCTACCGCCGACGCCGGAAAACACGGTCGTTTCTCCAACATCATCAACCACACAACCAAATCCAGGTATGATTCCTCAAACTGCAGTTTCTACTCAGCAGATTTCTATCATTCAATCTACTCTCAACCCTCTTCCAACTCTTCCATCGATGAATCAATCTCTTTCTATGAAGTTAGACAAAAACAACTATTTGATTTGGAAAAATCAATTCTTGAATATTGTAATTGCTAATGGATTAGAGGAGTTTATAGATGGGACTCGTCCTTGCCCTCCCAAATTTCTTGATCTCAGCAATCTAGTTGTAAATACTTAGCATACCAGTTGGCAATGCTACAATTGTCTGATAATGAGTTGGATTTACTCATCGTTGACTGAAGGGCTCTTAACTCATATTGTTGGGTATTTAACTGCACGCGATATTTGTTTAGCTCTCTATCAAATTTATTCTGCCTCATCATTTGCTCGTGTGGCAGAATTAAGAAGTATGTTGCAAAATCTAAAGAAAGATGGTCTCTCGGTAATGGAATACATTCAGAAACTAAAAGGTATTTCCAACAAGCTTACTTCCATTGGAGAACCCATTTCTTACAATGATCATTTGTTATATTTATTGGCCGGTCTTGGGAGAGATTATAATGCTTTTGTAACTTCCATACAAAATCATGCCGACCAACCCTCCATTGAAGAAGTGCATAGCTTATTGCTAAGCTATGAATACAGATTAGAACGGCAAGATTCTGCAGATCAATTGAGCTCTCTTCAAACCAATATAGCTCGTTTGTCTATGACATAAAACCACTCTCATCCTAGACAGCTTTGAGTCTCCACACCATCAAGCTTTCCAAATACTCAGTCTAGATTCCCTACACCTTACACCTCTCCAAATGGTCTTCCTAGCAAGCCTTCAACTGCATAGTTTTACAACCAATGGAAACCTCAACAGAATTAGACCACTCATCCCTCAAAACCACGATGTCAAATTTGTCTCAAACTTGGGCACACTACAAATATTTGCTATCATAGGACAAATCTTAATTATCAACCAGTGTTTTCTCAACCAAAGGCTTTCAATAATTTTGTTACCACTGATATGCCGTCATCTACCACTAGCTCAGCTATGTCTGGTTTCATTGCAACGACTGATACAGTGAGTGATCCTAATTGGTACATGGATCCAAGAGCAACACATCACTTTACCCCGAATATAAATATGCTGGATTCTGCCACTCCTTTTACTAGCGCTGAGCGTGTGACAGTTGGTGATGGTAAGAACATTGTTATTTCACATATTGACAATTCAATTTTACCTGCCTATTCTAATTCTATCAAGTTGTCTAATATTTTCCATACTCCTGCCATGTCTAAAAATCTCATTAGTGTTTCTCGCTTGTGCCTTGATAATAAAGCTTATGTTGAGTTTCATTCCACATTTTTCTTGGTTAAGGTTCAGGTCACACACAAAGTCATTATTCGGGGAATCCTTGATCGTGGTCTTTACAGAGTCTGCCCTCCCACATCGTCTTTTGCTTCATCTTCTGCATTACCTTCAAGTCTTTTTCAAGTTCATGTTGTTGTTTCCTGTGATCCGAATCTCTGGCACAAGCGTCTTGATCATCCATCTTTTGAAGTTGTTAATCAAGTTTTAAGGTCTTGTAATGTCTCTATGAACAAGTCTATTTCTCTTGATTTTTGTAATTCCTGTCAATTGGCTAAGAGACATAAATTGTCTTTTGCTTTATCAAACTCTCGTGCACTCGATAAATTTGATCTTGTTCACACCGACTTGTGGGGTCCTTCACCTATTTCTTCTATTACTGGTCATAAATATTTCATGTTGATTATCGATGATTCTTCCAGATTCTATGGGTTGTATTTGTTGCATTCTAAAGACGAAACATATACCACTTTTGTTACATTTTACAATATGGTGCATAATCAATTTAATATTTCTATCAAAAATGATCATTCTGATTGGGGTGGTGAACTTCGACCCCTCATAAAATTTTTTGCTTCCAAAGGTATTCATTATCAATTATCATGTGCTTATACTCCAGAACAAAATGGAAGAGTTGAGCGTAAAAATCGTCATATTGTCGAAATGAGTCTCTCTCTTTTGGCTCACTCTAATATGCCTCTTAAATTTTGGCCCTATGCATTTTTTATAGCCATCTTTCTTATTAATCAGTTGCCTACAAAAATCTTACAACTCAAGTCTCCTTATAGTGTTCTTTATGATAAGGCACCAGATTATAACTTTTTTCGAACTTTTGGTTGTGCTTGTTTTCCCTTTTTTACTTCCCTTTAATTCCAATAAATTAGAATTCAGGTCACGTCAATGTGTATTTTTTGGTTACAGCTCTAAACATAAAGCTATCTTTGTTTTGAGCCTTCCAATTCCAAACTATATATATCTCGTCATGTGATTTTTAACGAGACATTTTTCCCTTTTAGTTCCCCATCATCCTCTTCTTCTCTTAATTCTTCAGGTTCTTCACAAATCGTTACACCTCTTCCTATCTTTAATTCTTTTCAACCATCTGTCTCCCTATCACCACCCTCTCATGCTTGTTTACTTCCTACAACATCTTCTACCCAGTTTTCTTCTCGTCCTTCAGCCCCATCTCCACCGCCAACTTCTCATGCTTCGCCATTTCTTACACAATCTTCTACCCAGCCTTCTTCTACCCAGTCTTCTTCTAATCTTCCTAACCCACCTCCACCTCCTTCTTCTAATCATCCCTCCAACTCTTTGGACGTTGACTTGCCACGTATTGATACAAATGTCATAACACCAACTATAAATGCTCATCACATGGTAACTCGAAGTAAGTTTGGCATATTTAAACCACGTGTTTTGCTGACTGTTCTATCTGGAAATCAATTTGAGCCAAATACATACAAGCAGGTTGCTCGTGTTCCTGAGTGGCAACAAGCCATGCTAACTGAGTTTAATGCGTTGATGCTTCAAAACGCATGGTCTCTTGTTCCAAAATCAGAGAATATGAAAGTTATTGGTTGAAAATGGGTTTATCGTTTGAAGTTAAAACCGGATGATTCTATTGATCGATACAAGTCCCGTTTGGTTGCTAAAGGATATCATCAAACTGCATCTATTGACTATACTGAAACTTTTAGTCCTGTTGTCAAACCTCAAACAATTCGGGTGGTTCTTACCATTGCTGTGTCTCACAATTGACCCATTCGTCAAGTTGACATTCAGAATGCTTTTCTTCATGGTGATTTTACTGAGACAGTTTATATAGAGCAACCTCCTGGGTTCATTGATTCTTCTTGCCCCAATATGGTGTGTAAACCACATAAATCATTGTATGGGTTAAAATAGTCGCCTCGTGCATGGTTTACAAAACTTAGTCAGGCACTTCTGAATTGGGGGTTTTCTGGTTCTAAGGTTGATACCTCATTATTTTTCTTGTCTTCAAGTCGTGGTATTCTTATTGTGCTTGTCTATGTCGATGATATCATTATTACTAGTAGCACACAGAGTCTTATTACTTCCTTGATTGATTTTCTTAATAAACAGTTTACTGTGAAGGATCTTGGATAATTGCTTTATTTTTTGGATATTGAGGTACATCACTCTGATATAGGTTTGCATCTTAGTCAAAAAAATAAATTACGGATCTTTTGAAGAAAACTAGCATGTTTGACTCCAAACCATCTGATACTCCTATGTTTTCCACTACTTCCTTGTCTCTATATGATGGTGTTCCCTTAGAAGATGGCTCAGACTATCGCAGCATTGTTGGTGCTCTTCAGTATTGCACACTGACACGTCCTGATCTATCTTTTCTATAAATAAAGTATGTTAGTTCATGCATTCCCCTACTGTCTGTCATTGGCAAGTTGTTAAGCGAATCTTGAGGTATTTGCGTGGAACCTTGTACCATGGTTTATCTATTTCCCCAATTTCCTCTCCATCTTTAGTGTGTTATACTACTGCTGACTGGGCTTCTTGTCCGGATGATCGTCATAGTACAAGTGACTATTGCATATTTTTTGGAGGTAGTCTTGTTTTATGGGCTTCTTCGAAGCAAAAGGTTGTGTTACATTCTAGTACTGAATCAGAATATCATGATGTTGCTAATGGAGCTGCTGAAATTGCCTGGTTGGAATCTTTGCTTCGTGAGCATCTTGTTCCTTTGGATTCTATACCGTGTATTCTTTGTGATAATATGAGCACTATCTCCCTCTCTACAAATCCAATTTTGCATGCTAGAACTAAGCACATTGAAATTTATTATCATTTTGTTAGGGAACGTGTTGCAGCTCAAACTCTACTTGTTTAGTACACTCGCTCATCTGATCAGCTTGCGGATACATTGACCAAAAGTCTGCCGACTTTCAGATTTCTCTCCTTACGTTTCAAACTTAATGTTCTTCATAGACCCTTAAGTTTGAGGGGGGATGATAATAAAATTTAGAATAAGTATTATATTAGTTTTTATTCTTTTGTTTTATTTACTTAAGTTGCCACGTGTATTGTTATATACTTGTGGTATATATATGTTGAGGTATGTACAACAAAACCTAATCTTAATAATATTCCAAATTCATTACTCTGTCGCCTCTTCTTCTTCGTCTCTTTTCTTCTTTGAACTTCTGACAAAAAGTTTATCACATACATATTCATCATAATGATCAACAAGGACTTTGTACACCAATTGAAGGATAGCCGCTGTGCATTTCTGAAATCGTGACAAACTTTTTTTTTTTTGTCACATTGACCTTCCATTGAAAATATTTGGAATGATTTTTCAATGCATTGACTATACGAAGGAATAATTCTCTTTGCATTTAGAATCGATGTTGGAATATGTCATCAGGATATATTGGCTCATCAGAGAAGTAATAATTAAAAAAGATGAGTATGTCTGACTTTACAATCCCAATTCAAATATCTTCTCCTCTATGTTCTACCGGAAGAACTTTAAACTCTTTAATGTATCATTTGTCATTACTCATATAACTGAAGCTTTATTTGTTCATCTATATCCTCCACATCTTCTGTCAATTTATTTCTCCATAATTCACAGAGCATTTGGAATAAATGGATTTTCAGCCACATCTGGATTTTCAGCCATTTGAAATAAATGAAGATATTTGCACGATTGAAAGAAATAGAGAGTTGAGTAAATGATAAAAAAAATGAAAAATGAAATATTGAGAATATATTTATAGAGATTTTTTTTTTAAAATAAAAAATAAAAATTAACCATTCAATGACTAATTTTTAGCTATTGTTCAATGGCTAATTTTAACGTTCAATAATATTTATTTTAATATTTTATTTAAAAAAAACTATTTTTTTTTAAAAAATATTTTAATTTAAAAAAAAAAGAAGCAAGGAGCCACATCCTAAACAAGGCTCCCTACTGAAAATGAAGGAGCTCCCTCATCCTTGCCAACTAAGCAATGGGAGGGAGCTCCATTGTGGATGCTCTAATTAGATCGACCTTAGGCCAAGTCTGATTTGGACCCAGCTTGGACCCAAAATCGGGTCAACGAGTTAGGTATTTGTTGACTCGATTCTTGTTAAAAAATCATAATCAGCCTGACATCCTGCCAGGCCGGTTATGATTCAACAAAAAAAAAAAATCGCCAATCAACAATTAACCGCCAGTTTAGCCTTGCAGTTCAATTTTTTTTTATCGGACTGCAAAAATCACCAATTAACCGGCAGTTCTGACCATTGGACCATCAGTTCTAGCTATTGGGGATGCATGAGATGTGTTTATTTTTATATTTTTTTAATGGTTGAGATCATTTGACTATTTTTTGATCAATGAGTGCGATTTAATATCAATTACTCTCCAAACTCTATAAATATAGAGCTTATGTCATTATTTTTATATCCATCTTCTCTACTCTCATTCTCAATTCCGCAATCTCTACACGCTTTCGACTCCAATTCTATACACTTTTTACTTCCTTTTACAAGTTCCAACTACAATGGAAGGAGGCCGAAGGCAAGAAGGAATCCGAGGGCGAGGAGGTTCATCATTTTGATCGTAGAGGGATAAGGAAATAGTGAATCTGAACATTCAATCCACCGATAATGAAACTGAGCAACTTTCAAATCCGACTAGGACACACGAAACACAAGGAAGTACAAATACAATTACCTTTAAGGTTCGAGAAGTTTCTCCTTTAAAATTTTCTATTTTTACTAAATATTTTGATAAAGTTACTCTTCTGTCGAGAAAATTATGTGTAAAATATAAGCACCACAATACTTTCTATAAATTCCAAGCCGACGACGACTATGCATGGGTTGTCGAAATAACACATACAAGTGAAGCACCCGATGAAAGATAGAATTGACCACACTCAAGCACAATTATCTTGATTTTCTATTAGTGAAAGTAGTGATTCTAGTTTGTTTTTATATTCTAATAATAAATTAAGAGAATTATTAGTTAGATTTATTTTCATAGAACATCTTTCATTTAGTTTTATATCTAAATGCACTTTTGAAGATTTTTGTAAATAATCTTTTAATTCATTTGCTAAACGTGTTCTAGAACTATATTTACAAAAATAATTTAAAGATTAGTAAAATAAGGGAAAACAATTAATTGAAGAATTTAGTAAATTAAATAATAATTTTTTTATGTTTCAATTTTTGGAGTGATCATTGGCAAAGACATTTATACATGAGTGTGACTTGTTATTGAATCGATAACTCCTAGAATATCTAAAAAGGATTGGTAGCTTTTGATGAATCGCATAATGCTCACAACATCTCACAATTATTATGTTTAATTTTAGAAAAATATGGATTAACTCATAAAATATTTTTAACATCATTTGATAATGCAAGTTTTAATACCTAGTATTGATGAACTAAAATTTATATGTCAACCTATTATTAGTAGTTTATTTTTTATATTTGTTGTGTTTGTCATATTTTAAATTGATGTGTGTGATAAGAATTTTAACAAATTGTATTAAACCAATTAGAACTATTATTTCCTATTTATGGTCACATTCATCCATAATGAAACAATGGGGTACATTTTGTAAAAATAATGGAATGAGACTTAAAAAATTTTCATATGATATACCAACACGTTGGAATTTAATATATCAATGGTACAAGATTCATTTCATTATAGAGAATTATTATGTTTATTTTTTGCACAAAATATTAATAATGTTAGTATATATTTATTTTCATAATAATGAATATTTGTAATAGTATTTGTGAAATTTTAAAAGTAATTAATGATGCAACTGAACAACTTTTTGGTTTTTATTATCTTACTTATTTAATTTTAGAATTTTTTTGTAATATAGTATTAGTTTTAAATGAAAATAATACCAATAAATTTTTATCTTCTTGTGTATTAGCAATCAAAACGAAATGGGAAAAATATTTTTTTTCATATTCCTGGAAATAATTATTTAGTTGCATTTGCTTAGATCATAGATATAAATTAGAAGTTTTATCAGAAATGTTAGGTTTGTAGTATGACACTTTAATTTCATTTAAAGATTCTTTTTATCCTGATCCTAATAATATTGTATATAATATTAGAAATTATTTATATGATATTTATAACGAATACAACCTAATATTTCTGAAACACAAAATATTAGTAGTAGTAATTTAAACTTACAAAAGAATAACTTTTATTAAAAGAATGGATGAAACATCCACGAGAATTCTTAAGTTCGACACATAAACTTAAGAATTATTTTATGATTTTTTTTATTTTAATGAAGCAAATAGTGAAGTAGATTTTGATGTCCTAAAGTGATGGTCATAGAAGGCTCAAAGTTTTCCCGTTCTCTCCATGATTACCAAATAAATTTTAGCTTGTGCAGTGTCAACAGTTGTTGTGGAATAGACACTCAGTGTTGACGGTAACATATTTGATGAATGATGATTGATTTGTCTTCCGATTCGTTGGAAGCTCAAGCATTACTCAACGATTAGACTTTAGTCGAAAAAAGAATATAAGGAATGCAACTTTCAGGTGACGAAGTCAAATATTTTGATAATAAAGGAACAAATAATACGGAAATAGGAGATGGAAGTGAGTAATTGATAACCATCATTTTGTTACGATATTTTGATTCATATATGCATACTTTTTGATCTTCTTATGTGTTAATTTCATGTTTATATTAGATTTTATGAGTAAGACTCATTTTTAGGCTTTATTGCGAATTATCTCACATTTACAGTATTTGATGCTAATATTTGAACACATTCCTTGTAGCATAAAAGGATCATGAACTCAAGTTGGATCGATTCAAATTGGGTTTAATTCTGATATTAATTGAAGACATGGAGCTTTGAAACAATCTAGGCTTTCCATCCAAGATTTGAAGTGATTTGAGCCATCTGTTAAAGATTTGGCCCATCCAAGTCAAGGGAAAATAAATCTTACCCATTTACCAAGATTTGGAGCATTGGATTCAAATTTGGCGTGATTATAGCCGTTGGATCAGATCTAGCTTCATTTCCACTGTTGATGCAAATTTAAGATCCATCTGATCAGATTTAAAATACAAGCTATAGTAACTTCTTCGTCATCACAATTTTAGATGAAGAACAGGGATGCACACGAGGAAATAGAGAATTACCAATCACCAATTGCCTCCACCACCAGCACAAGAGCTTTGTCTATCGTCAGGGGTTAAGGGACTCCCCTTACCTATCCACTCCATCCAGCTTCGGTGATCCATCTTCCATCCCACCATAAAAATGCCATCCTCCGAGATTTGTTCTTCCTCCATTGTCGCCAACGATCCACACCGCAAACCATCATCGAGAGCGATGGTCGAAGTACGAAGAATATAGGGCTTTTCCATTACCTTCGAAATTCTGCTTCCACCATTTGGATCATCAACGCCATCCTCATCAACCTTTGCCGAGCCACTTCTCTTGACCGTCGATCCAATCTGGCACTAGCTTGAGATACCCTAGCTCGGGTTGTAAGCACCTTTAAATTCTTAGATTCATTCATGTAAGCTATAGATCTCCTTTCATGTGATAAATTGTTGGTTTAATTTCTTATGTATTCAATCTTTGTAGTTTGATTGGTAGCTTGTTGATTTACATTTGTGTTTTGATCTTGATCCTACTGTTCACATTTGATTTTTACGTTGCAATAGATTAGGTCTCGTGATATTGATTGTGTTCTAATTACATGAGTTACGTTGTCTTCATAATATAGTTTTCTCTATTTTCTATTCAATGCAAGTAGGGTAGAGAAGTAGTTAAATTTCATTAAATGTTTAGTTTCCTTAATGGCTTATTCTTTTTTAAATTTTCTTGCAATTTTAATCTGAATAGATTAGGTATATTTCAATTATCATTAGTTCAGGAATTTCAATCCAAACCTCAATTTTAAATAAAATTGATCTTAAGATTAAAATTTATTGTCTACATTCTTTATGAGAAACAATTCAAGTCATTACCCATATTATATTAGTATAGAAAGGAGCTTAAGTATTTTATTATTTGATATCTATTTCATAATAAAATTGAGTTTATCAGTAACAACGTCACTTCATAAAAATAAAAGAATAAAAGGGTAAAAGAACTAATTAGATTTTGATTTTCATATACCCTAAAAGGATATATAGGTAACTTAAATAAGGACGAGTTTTTTTTAAAATAAATTTATAATTTTTATTTTTTTAATATAATAATCTTGAATCATAGCGAACGTGAACTGATAGTTTAAATTTATTTGATCATGTATATTAATTTTTCTTCCTTCCATACGAATTTATAAATTAGGTAAAAGCGAGATTGTTTTGTTATTATTTAATTGAAAATAATTAATCTTAAATTTTAATTATGTTTTATGTATGCCATATATTCTGATTCGTTTTAATATATTTTTAATATTGACCGGTCCCAAGCTCGGATAAAGGAGGAGGGTTGCGTTAGGTTGCCAGCCAGCGTCAAACTATGACAAATATTCAATAAATGAATCCATTAAACTATTGTGCTAATGCTAGGTTGTTCCCCGGAAGGAACGCGTTGCAGGGTCCGACTGTAACGTCTCGGCAATGACCACTACATCTCCAGAACTCGGGTGTAGTGATAAATATGCAAGAGTTCGCGTTACAGGGTCCGACTGTAACGTTTCAGCAAGGACCACTACATCTCCATGAGAACTTGGGTGTAGTGTTAAATAGACAAGAGTTCTCACACCATAGGTTGGATAAGGACAAATATGATAGGAAAACTAATAATCTAAGATTTGGAACATGGAACATAGGAACTCTCACTGATAAATTAATGGAGGTAGTAGATATGATGATTAGGAGAAGAATTAGTATTTTGTGTGTACAAGAGACAAAATGGATAGGAGAGAAGGCAAAGTTGATAGAGAACTCGGGTTTTAAGTTATGGTACACTGGAAATAGTAAAGCAAGAAATGGAGTGAGTATTATTGTAGATAGTTTGTTTAATGATGAAGTTGTAGGAGTAGTTAGAAAAGGGGATAGAATTATAGCCTTTAAGATAATAGTGGCGAAAGAAACTATGAACATAATTAGAGTATATGCACCGCAAGTAGGATTAGATGAAGCTACCAAATCAAGATTTTGGGAGGACTTAGATGAAATATTACAAAACATTCCACCAAATGAAATGATTTTAATAGGAGGTGATCTAAATGAGCATGTTGGAGTGAAAAATGAGGAATATGAGAGAGTACATGAGAGTTATGAGTTTGGAACAAGGAATGAGGAAGGGAAAACTATATTAGATTTTGTGATAGCATATGACCTTATATTAGCTAATACATTTTTTAAGAAAAGAGAAGAACACTTAGTCACATTCAAAAGTGGGAATAATAAATCACAAATTGACTTTCTTATGGTTAGGAAGAAGGATAGAAAGATTTGTAAAGATTGCAAAGTCATCCCTGGAGAAACCTTAACTACCCAACATAGGGTAGTAGTGTTGGATATACGCCTCAAACATAGTATTAATAGAAAGAAAATATATACAATTCCTAGAATTAAGTGGTGAAAGTTAAAGGATGAGAAGCAAAATATATTTAAGGAGAAGGTAGAAGTACAAGCATTACGTGAAATATACGATGACTCTAATACAACATGGGATAAGATGGTATCAAAGTTAAAAATAGTAGCTAAGAGTGTACTCGGTGAGTCGAAAGGACATGCATTACTAAGTAAAGAATCTTGGTGGTGGAATGAGAAAGTATAAGAGAAAGTGAAGGAAAAACGAATAACTTATAAGGAATTATATATTTGTTAGAACAAGGAAAACTTAAAAAAATATACAATAGCCAAGAAAGAAGCTAAGAAAGTAGTGAGTAAAGTAAAAAATGAAACTTTTGAACAGTTATATAAAAATTGGATACAAAAGAAGGGGAAAGAGATATTTATAGAATAGCTAAAGTGAGAGAAAGGAAAACAAGAGATCTTAGCCAAATAAAATGTATTAAAGATGAATGTAATAGGGTATTAGTAAACGATGGAGAAATAAAAGAGCGGTGGAAGAGGTATTTTCATCAACTTTTTAATGAAGGTTTAGGTGACCAACTTAACTTAGGTAATTTAAGTAGGTCAAATGAGCATAGAAATTTTAATTTTTATCATAGAATTTAAACTTCAGAAGAAAATAAACTTTAAATGAGATGCACAATGGAAAAGCCGTTGGACCAGATGATATTCCGATAGAAGTATGGAAGTGCCTAGGGAAACAAGGTATTGAATGACTTATAAAATTATTTAACATGATATTGAAAACAAAAAAAATACCTGATCAATGGAGAATAAGTACTCTAGTTCTCTTATATAAGAATAAGGGATACGTACAAAAGTGTGCAAACTATAGGGGAATTAAACTAATGAGTCATACTATGAAACTTTGGGAGAAAGTAATAGAAAAAAGATTAAGGAAGGAGACCACAGTGACAGAAAATCAATTTGGGTTCATGCATAAAAGGTCGACAATAGAAGTTATACATCTTCTTAGACAATTAATTGAAAAATATCGGGAGCAAAAACAAGATCTACACATGGTATTCATTGACTTAGAAAAAGCTTATGATAGAGTCCCGAGAGAAATTATATGGAGAATTTTAGAAAAGAGAGGTGTTAGTGTAACATATATTGAACTAATTAAGGATATGTATGAGGATGTAATGACCAAGGTAAAGACTTCAGGCAGAGTAACTGAAGCATTTTCAATAAAGATAGGGTTACATCAAAGATCAGCTCTAAGTCCTTATCTTTTTATACTAATTATGGACGAACTTACTGCACACATTCAAGACACAGTACCGTAGTGCATGTTGTTTGCAGATGATATTATTTTGGTAGATGAGACACGTGAAGAAGTAAATGCTAAATTAGAATCTTGGAGGGAAACACTAGAAGGGAAAGGTTTTAAGTTTAGTAGATTAAAGACAGAATATATGGAATTTAAGTTTAGCAATATTAGAAGTAATGAAATAATTGTTAAGATAGGAGAGGACGAGTTGTCCGGAACCGAGAGATTTAAATATTTAGGATCATTTTTGCCAAATGATGGAGGGATTGAGAGAGATGTCTTACATAGAATACAAACAGGATGAGTGAAATAGAGGGGAACGTCGAGTGTTTTATGTGACCGTAAAGTACCTCTTAAACTTAAAGGTAAGTTCTATAAAACCGCAGTTAGACCTGCTATGTTATATGGAGCTGAATGTTGGGCTATGACTCGAGCACATGAGCAGAAGATGAGAGTTGCAGAGATGAGGATGTTAAGGTGGATGTGTGGACATACGAGGATGGACAAAATAAGAAATGAGAGCATTAGAGAGAAAGTCGGAGTTGCATCTATTGAGAAAAAACTCCAAGAGACACGTTAAGATGGTACGGACATGTACTTAGACGACCAATAAATGCTCCAGTTAGGCGATGTGAAACTATGATAAACATACATATCAAACGAGGAAGAAGAAGACCAAAAAAAACTTGGTTAGTAACAATAAAACAAGATAAAATTTATTTGAATATAGATGATGACATAATAGAAGATAGAGCTCAATGACGTAAAAGGATTCATACAGCCGATCCCACCTAATGGGAAAAGACTTGGTTGTTATTGTTGTTGTTGTTGTATAGATATAATTAATTTTCTTAGAATATTTAAAGTAAATAATAGTACTAATTGCACCAACAACTTATTGATTTACATATGTACTTTGATCTTGATATTACTGTTCACATTTGATTTCTATGTTGCAATAGATTAGATCTCATGATATTTATTGTGTTCCAATTGCATGAGTTAGGTTGTCTTCTCACTATAGTTTTCTCGATTCTCTATTCAAATGCAATTAGGGTAGGGTAGGAGTTAAATGTATTAAATGCTTAGTTTCCTTAATAGCTTATTCTTTTTAAATTATAGTTAGGTCTATTTCAATTATCGGTAGTTTAGGCATCTCAACCCAAATCTTAATTTTCAAATAAAATTGATCCTACAATTAGAATTTACTAATTCTATTTTTTTTTTTGAGAAACCATCCGGATCATTTTCTATGCTATATTAGTATAGAAAAGATTTTCATACTTTATTATTTGATATTTATTTCATAATAAAATTGACTTTAAATAACAATATCACTTCATAAAGTAAAAAAATAAAAATATAAAAAAATTAAATTGACTTTGATTCTGCTATATCTTAAGTGGATATATAGACAACTTAAACAAGTGTCAGTAATTTTTAATAAATTTTTATTTTTTTAAAATAATAATCTTGAATCATTTTGAACTGTACATGAATTATAATTGTCTTGGACGATTAAAATTAAAGATGGACCTTTAAAAATCATCAAATTTATTATTCCAAACTGTTGAACGGCCGGTTCCGAATCGAGATAGGGTTGAGCTCTAATGATCTTAAAATCATTTTGATTTTTTATTATTTAATTTATTTGATCTTGGATATTAATTTTTCTTCTTTTCATACGAATTTATAAATTATGTAAAATCAAGATTGTTTTGTTATTATTTAATTGAAAATAGTTAATCATAAAATTTATCTAATTTGTTTTAATATATAATTTTAATATTTTATTAGATATAATTAATATAAAATTTATTTTTAAAATATTTAAAGTAGATAATAGTGTTTGAGGGGCCTAATCTTTTTTAAATTCGCTTTTGGCTAAAAAAACGTGGTCAAGCCACTTAGTCAAAACCGCGTAATCTTAAAAAAAACATTCCTTTCTATTTTTATTTTCCAACATTTATTCGTGATTCCAGTAAATCATTTATCATCCGTAACAATTAATATTCCCTTCCATTTTCGATTACTCGGCGATTTAAACAAATCAGCGAAATAAAACCAAATATATTTTCGATTCAGATGGATATTTCTTCCTTGCGCTTTCTTCTTCCCAAGCGAACTGAACAGAGGGCAAAACCTTTCAGCCTCTGACGACGGATTCTCGGATCTCTGCAAGGAGCAGAATTTAGGAAAGAAACGGGGAGAAAAGATTGCTCGGAAGCAGCAGGAAAACTCGATTCAGGCAAGCGGTTATTTTATCTCATCCCTGTCCCTGATTCATCTATCTCTCGCTTCGAGATTGATTCGTGAGGCAAGCGCAATCACTTGACAAGGTGGTTTTGGCGTCTGAATCTTGCTGTTCGAGTTCAAAAGGCTGGATCTTGACGACAAACAGGTGAGCCCCTTGTCTTCTGATCTGCCATGTTTTGCCCACCTGAATCTCCCAGTTTGTTTGCTTGTATCTTGGAAGGCCTTGAAGCTAACCCTAATCGCAGATGCCCCCCCTAAAACTAGGAGTCTTTATATAGGGTTCTTGCTTGGCTAGCTTTGACTGCCGATGTATTTTTCCTGAACCCAGAAGTATATTTTTTTTCAGTTTCTGAATCTTTGATGCGTGATTTATGTAGCTTCTATTGAGATCTTGAGATAGATGGGCAAGTGTTTTAGCAAAAACACCGGCAGGCCGCACGGCGATGGCAGTGGAAGAACCAATGGCCGCTCACGGCAAAAGCCAACACCACCGTCCTATCAACCTCAGCAGCGGCAAGAACCGAAGCAGACTGCCATGGCAGCACCTCCACAGACCCAATACAGCAGCCATTCACAGCAGCAGCAACAATCACATCCCCGGCCGCAAACGGTGACCCAACACACTCCCTCGCCCATCCTGAAACCCCCTTTGACCGTCCATGACACCATCCTTGGAATGCCATTTGAGGATGTCAGGTCCTTGTACACGCTGGGGAAGGAGCTCGGCCGTGGCCAGTTCGGAGTGACATACCTCTGCACCGAGAAAGCCACCGGCGTCCGGTACGCCTGCAAGTCCATCTCCAAAAGGAAGCTATCCAACAAGGGTGACCGGGAGGACATCAAGAGGGAGATAGAGATTATGCAGCACCTCACTGGGCAGCCAAACATAGTGGAGTTCAAAGGAGCATATGAGGATAGAGATTCTGTGCACCTTGTCATGGAGCTGTGCTCAGGAGGGGAGCTATTTGACAGGATCATAGCCAAGGGGCAATATTCTGAGAGGGCTGCTGCAACTCTCTGTAGGGCAATTGTCAATGTGGTGAACATTTGCCATTTCATGGGGGTGATGCATAGGGACCTTAAACCAGAGAACTTCTTGCTGGCTACCAAGGATGAAAATGCGATGCTAAAGGCTACTGATTTTGGGCTCTCCGTTTACATTGAGGAAGGTAAGCTCTTCATTGTCCTTTATTCTTGCATAAACAGCAAAATTACAAGAAACAATACTTGTTGCCAAAGAGATTGCTTCATTTTTTCTTCTTCTTCTTCTGTTTGTCATTGTGAATATCAACATCCTGTTCGACCCACATCTGGTTGTCAACCATATTCAAAGTTTATGTTAAACGGATATCTTGTAGATTAATTGTTGAGATGTAGAGAACTATTACATGGTGAGATTGATATTCTTTCTGTTACACATCATGAACAAAGAAAATGTGCTATGCCAAGAGGTTCAAATAAAATTTCTTTCTCTTGCGATTTATATTGCTGAGAAGATCTAGGATGTTTGTTGTTTAAGGGAAACAATTGAGGGACATAGTGGGTAGTGCATATTATGTTGCTCCTGAAGTTCTAAGGCGTAGTTACGGCAAAGAGGCAGATATTTGGAGCGCTGGAGTTATACTGTACATCCTTCTGAGTGGTGTGCCACCATTCTGGGCTGGTAAGTGCATATTATGAGGATGCCAATCAAAGCATTGTCATCTTATTATCTCTGTTAGGTTTGCTAATTTGCTGTGCTGAATTGCAGAAACAGATAAAGCAATATTTACTACCATCCTACAAGGGCATATCGACTTCCAAAGTGAACCTTGGCCTTCAATATCATACAGCGCTAAAGACCTTGTGAGGAGAATGCTGACACAGGACCCTAAGAAAAGAATTACCGCAGCAGAAATCCTTGGTTTGTTTATTGCTTTTAGTTCACTGGTTAACGACCACTGCTTATAAACATTCATGGATATTGTAATTTGATTTTACAGAACATCCATGGCTCAGAGATGGAGAGGCATCAAATAAACCCATTGACAGTGCAGTTCTCACAAGGATGAAACAATTCAGAGCAATGAACAAGCTCAAGAAGTTGGCGTTAAAGGTTGATATTAAAGAAATGCTTTTTAATTAAGGTTTCGAGTTGAGTACTAATGCAAGCCTAGAAATTTCCAGGTCATAGCTGAAAATCTTTCTGAAGAAGAGATCAAAGGGCTGAAACAGATGTTCACTAATATGGATACTGATAACAGTGGCACTATAACATATGAAGAACTGAAAAGCGGGTTAGCTCGGCTTGGTTCTAAGCTATCTGAAGCTGAAGTAAAGCAGCTAATGGATGCCGTAAGACGACAATATTAAGCTCACTTGCTAATTTCAAATTGCCATCTGTTTTCTTCAAAACGTGTTACGTATAATTGAATTTCCTACAGGCTGATGTGGATGGAAATGGTTCTATTGATTACATTGAGTTCATAACCGCCACAATGCACAGACACAAACTAGAAAGAGATGAACATTTATACAGAGCTTTTCAGTATTTCGATAAGGACAGCAGTGGGTGAGTCTTTGTTCTTTCGTGGTCATTCATTAGAATTATTTTGCAGTCATCATCTGCTTTCGCTGTTGATTAACAGGTTTATCACTAGAGATGAGTTGGAATCAGCCATGCAGGAGCATGGAATGGGCGATCTTGCAACCATCAAGGAAATTATAATGGAAGTCGACACTGACAATGTAAATTCTTAGTCGGTTTAGATAATGTGGATCATATCAAGCACAAAACTGAGGGTCACTTTTGTGCAGGATGGAAGAATCAATTACGAAGAGTTCTGTGCCATGATGAGAAGTGGAATTCAGCAGCCAGGAAAGCTCTTTTAGGTCTTCACGACAAATATTAAGTTGCCGATATGACATCGACCATGATCTCTAGTTCAGAGATCAAGCCTCGCATTATTAAGGAACACATGAGTTCATACATTGTCGTTGATGATAAAATCACATCCATGTCAGTCATCTACATCAGTGTTTTTGCTAGAAGAGATTTACAAAGGTAGAGAGTTAAATTATTGTATGCTTAAATAATTGCCAAGACATACCATGCTTGTGATCTGTGTATTATTAAGCTTGTAAAATGTTTTAAATTATATGAAACTTTAGTTTCACTTTTATAGAGATGCTACTCTAATTTAATGAATCAAGAAGGTCATGAATAAACTAAATTTTGCTTTCTGTTTCATTTCCTCCCATTTCAGCAGTCTAATTCCTTATTAAAACCTACAAGCTCATTGTTGATTGATGCCCTAAAATTGTTACCACGTTGAGATTGCTGAAATTGAAATTGGTTTATGATCTACAGATGCACTTTGTAAATTGCAACAAGCTAAAAACAAAACAAGGCTTTTCTTTAGCTTTAATACTCGAATTATTCATTTATCCTATCTAATCACATCAGGGTCATTGCCTGCTTGAGCTCGATGGTGTTGTCTGTGGTGTTGCTCATCATCTGGGCAGCCAGTTCGTTGGCCAGTGAAGAACTCTTGCAGCGCCAGGGGATCTAGCTGTTGAGGTACAGTGGTAGCAACTAGCTGCTAGCGCGTCGAGTATCTGCATCTAAGCCTTCAACTAAAGCGACAATGTGTCGGATTTGGATCGAATTCTTTATTCCTCATCTCCCTCCCATTAGATTTTCAACTTTCATCTACGTATTCATCTCATCTCCATCGGATTTTCAATTTTAATCCTCATACCTGAATATTGTATATCCTAATAATGTTCTTCATTCGAATCAAAATGAAAAACGAAAGAGGTGGCTGGTTGAGATGGAGAATAGAAAATGAAAAGTAAGGATTCATAAAAAGTAGAAGGTGAAGATCAGATATATTTTTATCTTTTTTATTTATTTTTAATTGATTATGAAAGAAAAATAATAATTAGTTATTTAATTTTTATATATATATATATATATATATATATATATATATATATATAATTTAATTAGATATTCAAGTTAATAGAATTTACTGTCGCACTCAATTATGCTCGTCCATACATGATTATCCTGATTCTCCATTCGATATTTATTTTTTAATTTTTTAAATTTCTATTTTTCAAAAATTTATTTTGTGGAATCAATACTCAGCCCATTCCACCTATTTTATCGAGTAATCAAGTACAACTTACCATGTTTTTTTATATAGATTATTAAATAATTTGTTAAAATTAGCTCCTTTTTTTTTAAAAAAAAAATGAGATTAGATGTGTAAAATAATTTACTTTAATATCTATTTTGCTCGATTTAGTCCTTTAATAATTTACTTTTAAAAAATGAGATTATCTCCACAAGATTGCCATAATTACTCCGCGCGCCAAATATAATTTTTAACGGATTATGCTACTTCATAGACTTTTTTGAATTCTCTCTTAATTCCCCCCTCCCCGATCTCTATATAATACGTCCATATTCCCTCTTCAATCATCGATCAATTCCTCTCCATCCGAATCCATGGCGACGGCGACGGCGACGGCGACGGCGGAGAAATCCATTTGCAGGGCCGACTGCGGCACCCACGACTGCATCGGCATCCGTTCCGTCTGCGCCGACTGCCTGCGACCGTACATGGGCCCTCATTTGCCGTCATTCGACGAAAGGCTCAAGGGCTTCGCCGCCTTCACAGCGGAGCCTCGTCGTTGCTCCTCTCCGTCGCTGTCTTTCTCCTCCTCGTCGTCCACGGTGACAGCCGAAAGGAAGGAAGAGGGGGAGGAAGTGGATGGGCCACGCCGGTTGGCTGCTCTTGGCGACGGCCGGCCGTTCAGGCACTGCTCCATGGCGCCACGCCTCCGCTGTCGGTGACGCCCGGCAAAGCACCACCCGTGAAGGTTTGAAGGCGGAGGAGGCCATCTGATGTGCTCTGTTTTAGAGATTTTAGAGTTCTTTGTTTTTCTTTTTTTTTTTTGAATATGATGGATGTTGAACGTTAAAACTTTTATAAAATGACAATTATGGATGAATCGGATCATATTGGGATTTATATGCAATTTTTAATTTGGGATGTAAAAGATGATTTCGTCCGCCTTAAACGATTTCTACGACAAATTATTCCACGGCAATCGAACCGTGTCAAGGAAGCAATTCTACCCCCTGAAAATCATCTTAGGGCATTTTTAATTTCAAATTTGAATATCAATATTTTCTATTAAAATCAAACTTTTATGAAATAAAAAAAAAAATTAAATTTAACAGACAATTTAGATTAATGCGTATTAGTTATCGTTCAGATGTCCCTTGAGGGTTACCGTTCAACAATAAACGTTAGTTAGTATTTGATAATTTGGTAAGTCCATGTGTTCCTTGAGGGTGACCATTCCGTGCTCTCCTCCCCAAGCTAATGATAAAAATTCTAGAGGTGTGTTTGGTTCAGGGTTATCCTTGATAATTTTAGTTATCCATTTATGGTTATAAGACACTGCAAAAGAGACATGCAACTCGAAATCAGAAAATCTTAAAAAATTGAAAATTTTCTTGATTCCAAGATTAATAATTTTTTTTACTCAAAATATCCTTGCATAAGTGAAAAAATATGATAAAAAAAACATAAAGAAAAAATTGAAAAATATAAAAAAAGACGTAAAAAATAAAAAATAGAAACAACGTTAAAAATATAAAAAATATAAAAACCTAAAAACTAGAAGAAACGTATAAACAATGTAAAAATATTTTAAAAAATAGAAAAAAAATAGAAAAAACATAAAAATTATAAAAAAATTAAAAAAAGAGAGAAAAACGTAAAAAAAATAAAATATAGAAAAATGTAAAAAAAATAATAAAAAAACTTTTAAAAATAAAAAAAATGTAAAATTATAAAAAAAATGGAAAAAATAAAAAACTTTTAAAAATAACGAAAAAATAATAAAATTAAAAACTTTAAAAAATAACGAAAAAATTTTAAAAATAAAAATATGAAAAAATTAAAAAAATGTAAAAAAGGGGGAAAAAAGTTAAAAACACATAAAAAGAAAGAAAAAGCAAAAAAAAACATAGAGTTTAAATATTATTGTTATTATATATGGTTGATTTTGTAAGAGGATAATATAATAAAATATTAAATTAAGTTATTTATTAAAATATTCAAATAAATAAATTTTTATTGTATTATCATTGCCCCAGGTCATACCACAGACGGTGAACATATGACATCTCTAACATAATAGTCAAGGGTCGATTTTCAAGAACTAACGACCCTTTGAATCAAATCATCACGCGAAGAGTCCCTTCAAGCTCGAACATCCCTTTGGTTTGTGCTCAGTGTCTCTCCTCAAAGAACGAACAATAAGTTGTTTTTGGATTTCTCGAAGGAAATTCGTTTGTGCGTGTGTAAATTTTCTTATTGATCTCATTTTATGTATAATACTTTGTGATCATGATTTGTTCGGTTCATTTTCCAAGAGGGAACTGAATCACAAAAGGGCAACGAATTGTACGAAGTCAATTATTTCATATGCATTCTCCCATGCATGGGTAGATGGAGTTGATTATTAGGGAGTAATTTATACGTGATGAAAAAATATATATATTTTTTATTTAATTTTTATAATATGTTTGATTGTGATTCGGATCTATTGTTTTAATATGATCTCAATACTAAAAGTATAAAATTTATATCTCATGAGGTTTTAGGAATGAATTAAAAGGAGAACTTGACTCTCTAACTCGTAAATAATCGAGACACAGAGAGTCGGATACAAAAGTACAACCTGACTTTCCGCGAGGAACTCTAGACAATCATAGAACTTCATGGATCATACTTAATATGTTTAAAGGTTAAGGTTGGTACACCATTGTAGAAGTAAAAGTTCACATCGAATATCTTAGGATTGCCTACCTGCATGAGCCAATATTGAGGATAAGAATTAAGAAAGATCAAGTGTTTGCTAGCATGAAAGTGAAATAAAAACCCTAAGATTATTCTCGTTGTCTGTCTTTCTTCTGACTACTTACTTTGATCACATTCTAGCTTATTTTTGTGATCTCTCTGGATTCCCTCTCTCTCTTACCCTCTCACTTTTCTTTCACATTTAGATTCTGATCTGCGATTGTGACAACATATACTTTTGATTTAGTCTAAACTGTTAAGTTTGATTGGTAGTTAGTACTCGATCCCCAGTCCCTGTGGATTCGATCTTATTATTACTTGTTGACACTTTCGTACACTTGAGAATTTGCCACCACGTCAATTTCCTTAAAGATCAAACAATTCTATCGAATTGATTATGACTGTATATGTGATGACATCTACTATACCAAGAATATTAAAGAACCCAATTCTTGCAATTACTCAAGATACTCTCTTTTAGCTTCTATGTTTATTTCTTAGTTTAAGATCCCTCTTACTAACTGGAATAAAAGAATTAGTAAATATGTTTTGACCAAAATGGGAATGGGCACGACTTATGAATTTATAATCATGGAATCGACTCAATAATCAGATTATAAGTCTATTCCATACTAGACCAAACCGAAATAGGGTTATGTACATTATTATTATGAGGATGGTCATTCGAGCGTATGTAAATAAATACTATGTACCATATTTACTTCTTTTCTTTTGGGAGCTTCTATTGAATCGAGAAACAAGCGTGATTATACATCTTTTATATATATGAGGTATACTTCGAATAATTCAAATCAAAGCAATTTGATGTCTGACCTGGTCCTATATGACATGGCCGATTGAAAGACATACTCCAGCACTCCACCTTTGTTATATATTCCATATATATCACATTAGATAGATATCATATTCATGGAATATGATTCACTTTAAGATGCCTTGATGCTGAAATGGTAGACACATGAGACTCTAAATCTCGTGCTAAAGAGCGTGGAGGTTTGAGTCGTCTTCAAGACATAGTATTGAGAATGCTCATTCAATGAAAAATTTAATAACAGATTCAAATCTAATCAATATTGATATACCGATTTGTTGATATGAAGTATTCCGACATTCCCCACGATTCGAGTCCAAGCTATTGGAATAGGTTCGGTGGGGGATCATGAAATTTTGACGATTTTCTCCATCTAATAAATGAGGAGTCTGTTTTGAAATCGTTCGCCCGACACCCACCCCCAATATAAGATTCAAGAGGAATCATACAAGGGTAGATTGATAAAAATCTCAGGTAAAATACCCACCACTAACCATAATCCAACAGATAAAGTACATTACATAGTCCGTTTTAGGGATTGACAACTTACCCATTTAGTGACTTTGGCACTGGATGTTCCCAAAATGGATTGGTGCGGGTGAATTAGAGAATAGACAAACATCTGTTGGCATTCCAGCCTTCCTTCTCCTTTCAGGGCTATCTGAAAGAGAATCCAATATCTCTTGGTCATGAATATTTGAAATAGGACGAATTGGCCTCCATGGATTAGACCCCACCCTCTTAGTTGTTTTCCTATAATTTATTAGTTGAGTAGCGGAATAATGAAAGCACAAAGTAAGAAGACAAACCTAACACATTCGTTTAAAGTGGTTCAGAGATAAAGCTCTTACTTCACGGCTGTCCATAAGGTGGATGATCTCTATCCGTTGGTGGATAACTCCTCAGCAAACTCCGGCTAGCTCAGTCCTCTTTGTCGGAGGAGAAACCTCACCACAACTCAATCAAGAACACGAGGATCACAATGAGAGCTTGGAGACTCTAATTAGTGGTTAACTACCTCTAATTTCATCACTCAAACGAGCCACCCCAAGCTCCATTATATAGAGGTTTGGGGAAAACAACCGGCTACCAGTCGCTTGATGCTACCATTGGACACAGTCAACGACACTCCACAGAATTCGCTATTTTATTTAACGGCTCTTTACCAGTCGACTGGTAACATTACTAGTCTATTGTCTTCATAGCCGTCAGGCACAGAAACATTCTGTGTCTGCCCCAGTCGACTGGTGATCTTGCCAGTTGAGTGGTAAACCCGAGTACAATCACTCAGCACTTGTCCTTGTCCGCACAACCTTGACCTTACCTTCTAGCCTCTTCGATCAGCCTCGCGTCCCTTGGATACTTTCTTATCCTTCATGTCTTATCTTCAAGAGCTTCCTTCGCCTTACCCTTTGTTGTCAGATTTTCCTTTGTCAAGAGGCCGTGCCTTCAGGACTTCACCACCAAGAGCCATGTTCTGGGACTTCATCCTTGCCAAGTCACACTTGGACTTACGTTGTCAAGGTTATACACTTGGACTCACATCGCCAAGGGTCATGCTTTAGGACTTCATCCTTGCCAAGTCACACTTGGACTGACGTTACCAAGGCTATACATTTGGGCTTACACTACTAAGACTCCACTTGGCCTCTAATTTTCTCTCTATCTCTGCCTCAGCCCTCAATGATTCCTGAGCTTCCTGAAGTTGCTTTTACAGCTCGCTCAGTTGGTCAATTTGGGTCTGAGCTTCCTGGGATGACAAGGCAGGGGTCGGAACAGATTCCACTTCTGATAATCTCCCCTTCAAGGCCTCGTTCTCTCGGGCTAGGTGGCCAAGGATTGGACTATGTTTATTCTGACTCCCCAAAGCTACATTCAAATCAATATCAGAAGTGTGTTGGATAAGAAAGGATTGGCTAGATAACACTTATTGTGGTTAAATCATGGCAAACCCATCATCCCTCTCCACCATCATATATTCTTCCGATCAAGCCATGGCTAGCTCACATGCCTCTATTAACGGGCCCTTCAATAATATTTGTCCACAAGTCGGTAGTGGATCTAACTGAGACATTACCACTCGAGCGAAGGGTGTGTCATAGACAGCTAAAAATTGATATCGACCTTTTAGGCTGGTGGATGAAGCCTCTGTAGGAGCGATTGGAAGGGAGGAGAATGGATGTGGAGTATGAACGACTGGAAAACTGTAAGGATGGGAGGTTGCTTCTTTGGCTGGGGAATTACATGGATGAGAGGTAGCTTCCTCTCGAGCTGGGCTGCTAATAGGTAGAGCAGAATGTTCCACTCGGAAGATGGAGCTGGAGTTCCTTCTCGGATGGGCGTGAGATGGGGGGAAGTTACAATGATCGATGATGCCCGTCCAACAACAAGTTGTGTAGTAGGGGTGAGTCAGCACCTCTTGCATCTCCTCTTCAGGGATACTTTGGATTTTGAAGAGTGGGAGTCTTCTGGCATTGGAAGAGGGTTGGAAGGCAACTCCTCTTTCTCATTAGGTGTCACGTTGATGTCACCCGCTTAGCTACTGGATGCTTCCCCAGAAGGACTGACCAGTTGTTGTTTTCACTCAGCCAAAAGTATTTGCTCTTGTCGATCCATTGCATCTTCCTCCAATTGCAAAGACTCGAAAATCATAGCCATAAGAAATGTCTCCACTACATTAAATAAAAAGAACCTCAGTTAGTGATAATATGAGGACTAAGTTATCAATTCTTATCGAAAGAACAAGGAAGCGTCGCTCAGACTGGGGTCAGTTCGAATAGGTAAAGCAAGCCTTCATGCAACAATTTTGGAGCCTTGAATTGTATGTCGGTTAGCTTCTTCGAGGAAAAAATAAAGGCTAGATCACATTTGTAGTTTCCAAGGTCAGGAATAGGAGGAAGGTTTGATCGCCATTCAGTCAGCCAGGAAACAGACTCAGGCATTTGAATGAAAAAGAAATGGGATTTTCATCCCTTATTTGAGGGAGGCATATCCTTAAAGAAGACTGCCTTGGGGTGAGACTGGAACAAGAAGACCCCCGACTCCAATTTCTTAGGATAAGAAAAATCGTGGAAGCTACAGGGGGTCAAAGAATACCATACAAATGGAACAAAATGTGCATTCCACACATAGTGCGGAAAACATTGGGTGCAAGTTGCTGGAGTTGAAGGTTAAAATAGACACTTATCTAGGACAGAAAACGAGGAAGTGGAAAGCGTAAAGCATAAATTCGCTAGAAGCTGATTCTTGAAGAAGGTGATGTAGACAAGAGGAGGATGATGGGGATGATCTTGGGAGGTCAGAATGTGAATGCGGTCATTTTTAGGTATTTCTAGAGCTAGATAAAGCATCTCTAGGTCATAGTTATCAAAATTAGAATCAGTAAAGGTGTACCAAGGAGAAAAGGTTTCTTAGGCCGTGGATGGATGAAAGAAAAAAGGAAGGAAGAGCGGAGAAAGAACTTACTAATGCAAGTCGCAAAAGAGGGAAGGTTACTAGCAGAAATCGCCGAAGGAGAAGGTTGGAGAAGTCAAAACATAGATGGTTTATCTCGGAGATGATTAGGGTTTTTTAAACGTAAGTCATAAGAGATTTTTCAATCTCAACCGTCTGATCAAAACTGTTGGATCGATTACGCATGTGACGGAGGGAGGGGGGGGGGTAAATCACATGATTTTCAAAAGCTCCTTTTTGTTTTTCAAATCATGAGTATGCGCAGCGAAAATTAAAAAGACGAACAACACAGGAAAACATGAGTGGTTTTACTTGGTTCGGAGCCTTCGGTGACTCCTACTCCAAGACCCAGGTCCCGCAGACCTATCGATGGGTAATCCACTAAAAATCTTTTTCGATACCTCCGGAAGAGAAAATCGAGTACAGAGAAAGTTCAGAGAAGTGTAGCAGACTACATTTTCTGTTTGCAGAATTTAATTATAACTAGAAATCTTGTTATCGACACTTTAGGAATTGATGTGAAAGCGGTCGTGTGTCAGAGTCGGTCTACCTTGTTAGGGCAACTTCCCTAGGTCAAGTTTGACCAGTTTAACTAAGCTTGAGTTGAGTCAAGTTTGAGTCAGGATTTGAGTTTTGATATTTGACCAGGTTATGGAGATGGTAAAAGGGTTGACCAGGTTGATGAGAATACAAGTCAAGTAGGTCAAGGTTGATAGGAGACTTGACTGGGAAAGTCCTAAGTGGAGGTTGGGCGTAGGAAAGTACTAAATAGAGTTTAGGCAGTGGTGGAAGTTCTAACTGGAGTTTAGACAGTGGTGGAAGTCCTAACTGGAGGTTAGGCAAATTGAAAAGTCCAAGTGTGATCTTGGCAAAGGAGAAAGTCCTGGTGAGAAGCCAGACATTTGGGAAGTACTGGTGAGGAGCCAGGCAATGGGAAAGTCCAAGTGTAATCTTGGTAAAGGTTGTAAGTCCAAGAATATGGTCTTGGCAAGGTAAGTCCTAGTGTGATTTGGCAAGGAGAACTCGATAACTAGGATGAGGCCGAAGGAAGCTCTTGAAGGCAAGGAGTGAAGGATGGGGAGATATCTGAGGGACGCAAGGCTGATGGAGGAGGCTAGGAGGCTAGAAGGCTAGTTCGAGGTTGGTTGAGTGTGGTGGTATAATCCGACAACTAGGATGAAGCTGAAGGAAGCTCCTGAAGGTAAGGCGTGAAGGATGGGAGATATCCGAGAGACACAAGGCTGATGGAGGAGGCTAGAAGGCTAGTTCGAGGTTGGTCGGGTGTGGCCAAGTACTAGGCATGGAGACTCAACAGGTCACGGTTGACCGGGAGTTGGGTTTGGGAATTTGGACTTGAGTTTGAGTCAAGTCCATGCTGGTCAATCGATTGAATCAGAGTCCAATCGATCAGTGGATTGATTGGAGTGTGCTGCGATTGAGGGAAGTCTCAATCGATCGGTCGATCGTTTGGGATGTGAAATTGCGAGCACAGAAGCTTTCCCAATCTATCGGGCGATCGATTGGGAGCTGCCAATCGATCGGTCGATCGATTGGGCAAGGGAGTTCTCGCGCGATCGCGAGAACACAGAAAGCTTCTTAATCGATCCACCGATCGATTCAGATGTTCCCAATCGATCGGTCGATCGATTGGGATTCGACCGTTGGGCAGGATGTAGGTGATGGACGACTGCGATGGAGCGGTGCTGACGTGGCAATCGATTAGGGATGGATTTGATCGATTGGGAACACTGTTTAAAGCCTGGGTGTTTTCTTCATCAGTTCTTTGCGAGCTTTCTTCCTGCGATTTTGCAGCGATCTTTAGCGACTTTCTCCGATCTTCACCGCCAGTTCTTGAAGGCTCTTAAGAGTGCTCTCTCAAGGTTCAAGAGGAAACTACAACCACAAGTAAGCAAGAAGAGAGTGTATTCATTTGTATTTGTATTTCTCTTTCTTGTGTGAGTGTTGTGTTGTAGTGTGAGTTTGTACGAGGCTTCTCCGCCTCTGGCTGCGACCGAGAAGGAGGTTTTCATAGTGGAGATAGCGTGTCGTGTGTGGATCCTTGGATTAGTCACCTCATCTTGAGGTGGATACCAAGAAAATCTACTTGTTAGCATTGTATAGTTTGTCTTCGAGTTGTATTCCGCTGCAAACCATTAAGACGAAGCAAACGACGCAAGCGCGTGACAAACCGCTATTCACCTCCCCTCTAGCGGGCACAAAGGTCTCAACAATTGGTATCAGAGCGAGGCCTCTCTTCTACAGACTAACCGCCAAGATAGCAAGAAACTAGAGGAAGAAGAAGATGGAGAGTGAAGGACCTCTCGGATGGGACATCCGGATTCCACCTTCATACGACAAAGAGGACTTCAATTTTTGGAGGAACCGATTGGAGACTTGGTTCCAAATGGATTGGAATCAATGGATGGTCTTGGAGGACCCATTTAAAGCTCCAACGGACAAGAAGGGGAAGCACCTCCGACCTCGACATTGGACTAAGGAACAACGGGAGCAAGCGGAGGCGAATAAGGAGGTAACAAATATATTGTTAAACTTATTACCCTCTAATATTATTGTGAGTGTAGGTGAATACACAAGTGCAAGTGATCTTTGGAAAAAGATCATTGCATATCATGAGAACCCTACACAATTCCAAGATGTGGAAGAGCCCAAGGAGAAGGGCTCAGTGGTCCAAGAGGAGAAGGACCAATCCGATGTTGACACGAGGTCAACATTCGAGGAGGAGAAGGAAGAAGATGAGAGATCTTCTACATCTTCAAGAGAGGAAGAGGTGGAAGCATCCACATCCTCAAGAGTTGAAGAGGTGGAAGCACCCACACCCTCAAGAGGAGAAGAAGAGGAAGATGATGCAACCTCCACTATGCAAGATACATCAAATGGAGGACTAAGTGTCACCCCTACACATGAAGGTATAATTAGTTCAATTAAGAATAAGAAACATATCGTATGTTTTGAGTGTAGGGAACATGGGCACTATAAAAGTAAGTGCCCCAAATTGACTAAGCAAAAGAGCCAAATGACACTAAAGGCTAAGGAGAAGCCTAAAGTGGTTGGTCCCACGGAATATAAGAGCAAGGAGCATATTGTGTGCTTCTCATGCAATCAAAGAGGACATTATAGAAGTCAATGTCCTAAGGGGAAGAAGCCAACTAAAGTCAAAAGAGGAAGCACAAGTCTAGGAGGAGCTTCCAAGGTAAAAACCAAGGTATCATTCAATGAACCTATTCCTTTGACATATGATAAAAAGCATGCTAGAAAGAATTCTTATCATCTTAATGCTATTTATCATGAAAATAGGAGGCATGATGGATTTAAGGATAAATACATTCCTCCTCATGCTAAAACTACCACACCTATGGTTAGGAAGATAGATAGCAACTTAGGCAATAACTCCAAAGATTTTAGATACATGCCTAAATATAGAAATGCTCATACGGGTCAAGAAAAATCCAAACCTATGGATTTAATAACGGAGAACCAAGTCTTGAGGTCAAGACTTGATAACTTAAAGAGGACTCTAGCAAGAATGAAAAATATACTTAAGGGTCAAAATGAGCAAACTCTAGGGAGAGTTAGACAAGAGACATCCAATGGCTATAGAGGTTTGAGATACAAACCTAAAGCCAAGAAGGATGTGACTTCCTTTCATAGGGTTCCATATAGCTATGAGACCAAACCTAGGTCTAGTGGTCAAGCCAAAAATACTAGGGAAGTCATCCCTAAGAGTACTTTTGTCAAGACCAAGGTGACTAAGGCTCCAAAGAGGCCAAATAAAGTCACAAAGAAGATTACAAGGGAAGTTATCCCTAGGAGTGACCTAGTAGCAGTGACCAAGGCTTCTTAGAAGCCAAGAAAGGTCATTAGAAAGGTATCTAGGGAAGTTATCCCTAGTGAGTACCTAGAGCATCCAAGGAGCACCAATAGATATTGGGTTCCTAGGAGCATATTCTCTACACCCTAGATGGGTTTAGAGAGTGTCAACTTCCAATCGGAAAGATAGTTAACCCAATCTTGATGAAGTTGGCACTTGGAGAGCATTTTTGAGGTTATTGTTAACCTTTGAAAATGAAAAGAATTATTAGGGTTACTCTTTGAAAGAGTAATATATGTGCCAAAATTTGAAGAGTTGAACTTACTCTAAATTGGCACACTTAAGAAAAGTATAAGAAAAATGAAGTTAGAATTTTGATACTTTCTTAAGGAATTAAGAGAAAACATATGTTTTAATCAAATGTGATTAACCCTTGAAGAGAAAAAATGTGCTAAAATTTGAGGAATGTGCTTAATTTTAATTGGCATAAATAAATCAAGAGATTAAAGAAATGTCAAGTTGGGGTTTGACATTTACTTGATGAAATTGGGCAATCTAGGACTTAATTTTAAGATTAGCTAAGGTTTAAGAACACTTAGATAGATAATCTAGGTATTTTATTTATGCTAATTTGTCATGCTTTGTTTGCCCATCATATGTCATGACATCATATTTATTTTTGCATTCATGATTATTATGAAAAATATAAAAATACAATGTCATGTCATACATGCATCATGTAGTTATAGCATGTTTTTCTTTTGAAAATTTCTTATTTTGATGTATGTTATGTAACATCATGCATTATGTTAATTTCCTTGTAATTAAGGACAAAAGATATTATTAAGAATGGTAAATATCCCAATTAGTGGGATTATACCAAATGATATCCTAGGTGGATGATCATAAGTTTCATAATGCCTAGATAGATATGCATGATCCCTTAGTTTAGGGCAAAACCAAATATACATCTCACAAAGAACCATAAGGTGACTTGTATGTGTTTTAGTACACATTAGATACAAGTGAGATGTTAGGATGGTGAATAAAACTCAAGATGTTAATTTAGTCATCTTGTTGAGTTTTAGGTTCATCAAAACACATAGTCATGTGACTTCCAATCATTAGGAAACCTAATGTACAAGTCATGTGCATTGAGCCAATGCTTTTGGAAAACCTTGGTGAAGACTATCTTTTGATAGCAATCATCATTGAAAAGTTAGACATAAACTAGGAGAAAACATTGAAGTTTTCAAGGGTTTTCAAAGTTGTGTCAATCTTTGAAAATAGGAAGTATTTTCATAGAAAACTATTTTTCCTTGATAAAGTATACACTAAATAATGTGTACATGAATTTTCATGATTTTTAGAATTTTGTAGAATTTTTGGGGAGTTTCTGAATTTCACTAAAATTGAATTTTAGGAAATCAGAAACCCAATCGATCAGCCGACGATTGGGATGGTTTTAATCGATCAGTTGATCGATTAGGAAGTCAGCTCCCGCGAACAAAAAGGTAGTGAATCGATCAGTCGATCGATTGACCTAGGCTGGATCGATCAGTCGATCGATTCAGAGGGAATTTCTGTGAGCAGTAGCTTACGGAATCGATCAATGGATCGATTGAAGTGATTTCAATCAATTGAGCCCCAACTTCAATCAATTGGGAAGTCTGTTTTTGGCTAGAAAAGATTAACTTCAGCACTTCAAGTCACTTCAAGTCCCGCTAACCACTCCAAACCCCTTGGAATACATTTGTATATGTTTAGGGGGAGTTTTTCATGATGAAAACAAGTATGGATTTGTTAAGAGAAACCAAAGTAAAGTTTAGGATAAGGTTTAGTTTCAATCTTAAATTTTGGAACCTTAAAACTTTAAGTGTTGACTTTCAAGGGTCATTAACCATTCCTAACCCTTTGGAATATATTTGTATACACTTAGGGGGAGTTTTCATGATGAAAACAAGCATGGTTTGGTTAATGTAAATTTAGGTGAAGTTTAGGTTGAGGTTTAGTTGCATTATTGAATTTTGAACCTCAGAACTTCGAGTTTTGATTTTCCTAATTATTTAGGAACCCCAAGTCATTATTGGTGCAATGATAAAAGTTTGACCATGCTTTTAGGGGGAGTTACTCTTTGAAAACATAAAAAAATCTTTTCAAAGACCTTGGAAGGGGGTTAAACCTTCGTGATGAATTAATACTCAAGGTCGAGTATTGGGGGGAGGGGGCCAATGGAAGATTGGTTATCTTCATTCCTAGGATGATAAATGCCCTCGGATAAGCATTGTGGAGTAGATTACTGCTCAAGGGAGAGCATTGGGTTAATGAAGGGGATCAGACCTTCATTGGTAAAGTGAACAATGCTCTTGGATGAGCATTGAGAAGAAGATTACTGCTCAAGGGGGAGCATTGAATACAATGAATGAGAGTTTCATTGGGAAGTTGATGTATGCTCTAGGATGAGCATTATGAAGTGAAGTAGCTCTCAAGGGGGAGCTTTGGCGGCAATGAAGACTATGAGATCTTCATTGTGAGGTTATTAACAACCTATGAGGTTGTAAAGAACGAAGAGTTAACTCTTATGGAGAAGAGTTTGTTTCAATTTTTGATGTATGACAAAGGGGGAGAATTGGAGGTTAAGTTAGGCCTTCATCTTAAGAAGAGGTTAAGGCTATGAGATTTAGCCTTGGTATAAAGAAGAAGTTAAGGCTATGAGATTTAACCTTGGTATAAAGAAGATGTCAAGGCTATGGAATTTAGTCTAACTTAGAGGTATTGTCAAACATCAAAAAGGGGAAGATTGTTAGGACAACTTCCCTAGGTCAAGTTTGACCAGTTTGACTAAGCTTGAGTTGAGTCAAGTTTGAGTCAGGATTTGAGTTTTGATATTTGACAATATAAGGAGATTGCTGGAGCAATCGTCCGGTTATGGAGACGGTCAAAGGGTTGACCAAGTTTATGAGAATACAAGTCAAGTAGGTCAAGGTTGACAGGAGACTTGACTGGGAAAGTCCTAACTGAAGGTTAGGCGTAGGGAAGTCCTAACTAGAGTTTAGGCAGTGGTGGAAGTCCTAACTGGAGTTTAGGCAGTGACGGAAGTCCTAACGGGAGCTTAGGCAAATTAGAAAGTCCAAGTGTGATCTTGACAAAGGAGAAAGTCCTGGTGAGGAGCCAGGCATTTGGGAAGTCCTGGCGAGGAGCCATGCAACGGGAAAGTCCTAGTGTGATCTTGGCAAAGGTTGTAAGTCCAAGCATGTGGTCTTGGCAAGGTAAGTCCTAGTGTGATTTGACAAGGAGAACTCGATAACTAGGATGAGGCCGAAGGAAGCTCTTGAAGGCAAGACATGAAGGATGGGGAGATATCCGAGGGACGCAAGGCTGATGGAGGAGGCTAGAAGGCTAGTTCGAGGTTGGTCGAGTGTGATGGTATAATCCGACAATTAGGATGAGGTCGAAGGAAGCTCCTGAAGGCAAGGCGTGAAGGATGGGAGATATCCGAGAGATGTAAGGCTGATGGAGGAGGCTAGAAGGCTAGTTCGAAGTTGGTCGGGTGTGGCCAAGTGCTAGGCATGGAGACCCAATAGGTCACGGTTGACCGGGAGTTGGGTTTGAGAATTTGGACTTGAGTTTGAGTCAAGTCCAGGCTGGTCAATCGATCGGGTGATCGATTGAACTAGAGTCCAATCGATTAGTGGATCGATTGGAGTGTGCTGCTATTGAGGGAAGTCCCAATAGATCGGTCGATCGATTGGGATGTGAAATCGCGAGCACAGAAGCTTTCTCAATCGATCGGGCGATCGATTGAGAACTGCTAATCGATCGGTCTATCGATTGGGCAGGGGAGTTCTCGCGCGATCGCGAGAACACAGAAAGCTTCTTAATCGATCCACCGATCGATTCAGATGTTCCCAATCGATCGATCGATCGATTGGGATTCGACCCTTGGGCAGGATGCAGGTGATGGACGACTGTGATGGAGCGGTGCTGATGTGGCAAACGATTGGGGATGGATTGGATCGATTGAGAGCACTGTTTAATGCCTGGGTGAAACGTTTTCTTCGCCAGTTCTTTGCGAGCTTTCTTCCTGCGATTTTTCTGCGATCTTCAGCGACTTTCTCCGATCTTCACCGCCAGTTCTTGAAGGCTCTTAAGAGTGCTCTCTCAAGGTTTAAGAGGCAACTACAAGCACAAGTAAGCAAGAAGAGAGTGTATTCATTTGTATTTGTATTTCTCTTTCTTGTGTGAGTGTTGTGTTGTAGTATGAGTTTGTACGAGGCTTCTCCGCCTTTGGCTGCGACCGAGAAGGAGGTTTTCATAGTGGAGATAGCATGTCGTGTGTGGATCCTTGGATTAGTCGCCTCATCTTGAGGTGGATACCAAGTAAATCTACTTGTTAGCATTGTATAGTTTGTCTTCGAGTTGTATTCCGCTGCAAACCATCAAGACGAAGTAAACAACGCAAACGCGCGACGAACCGCTATTCGCCCCCCCTCTAGCGGGCACAAAGGTCCTAACATACCTGTCACGATTGAAATCCCTCGGAGCAGTCGTCGGATGCAGAAGCTTCATAGTAGAGTTGTAGCAGAAGCTCGGAGCAGTCAGAGCTTCAAATGGACGCGTAGTAGGTTGTATATGTGTTATTTTCAATGTCTTCTCGAGACAGCCTTATAAAAGGCATGGAAGGTGCCTTCAATAAGGCACCTTCGATCCCGAACAACCGACGCTTATCCACTGCGATGCTAAAAATTTATCCTGTGGAAGATGCCTTTTATGAATAGTACGAAGACGCCTTCACTGCTTGGAGGTGCATGTTCATCCGAAGATAATTTTCTCCTCTTTGCCTTGCAAAACAATATTAGTCCAAAATACCCTGTAAAATAAGTATTTGGATAATTTAATAATAATAAAGAGTAGTAATTAGTTCCTATCCTCCCAGGACCAGGAACTAGTCAAGGTCTTAGCTTAGGGATCCAAAATGGACCTAAACTGGACCAATGCCTACTGTCCCTTCAACCGACATGCGTCCTTACTTGGTTACTCTCCTCCAGTGACTTACCTTAACTTACCAGTTTTCCAGACATCCGGTCAGCCCATCGACTTGCCTCAACTTCATGCTAGATATCCGATCGGCCTGTTGACCTAGCTGGATTTTTTACCAGATATCCGATCAACCTGTCGACCTATCTGAGCTTCGTACTGTTAGAGTGTATACTGAAAGCCTAAGCTTTTGTAAACATTTATTTTGAATAAAGAATCACATTTGGTCAAATTATCTATATTTGTTTGTAGTTATTCAATTAATTTATATTGTAGATAACATAGTATGTGGTGTCACATACAGAAGATGATGTTATCAGTACCTTATAAATTATAAACAGCAGCTCACGACCAAAATGGAAAGGAACAAACCATTGGAAGGTCGTAGTGTAATTAGGAATTAGTTTATCTTAACTATATAATTACACTAGTACACATAGAGTGTATTGAGTAGGACCATTAGAGGTCGTTTCATTTATACTGACTTTATAAAGGAACAAAGACCTCAGTTATTATGGAAGTGTGTGCTCTTAATCCTAATATAATAACAAGCACATATATTTGATATTTATTTCTTTAATTTATCAATGGGTGAGATTTAGTTCGATAAATCAATAAGCCTGATAAGTTGGGAAATGATATCACTTATAATGTGTGTTGTTGATTATAGAAGGAAACTGTGTCCTAGTGATCTAGGTTGATAATGTCCCCAAGAAGAGCTCATAAGGATTGTCATGTTAAACCCTGTAGGTGGACTTAGTCCGACATGACGATAAGGTTGAGTGGTACTATTCTTAGACTAAGATATTAATTAAATGAGTTGTCAGTAACTCACTTAATTAGTGGACATTCGACATCTTAAACACAGGGAGACTAACACACTCATAATAAGAAGGAGCCCAAAAATATAATTTGGGATTGGTGCGGTAGTTCAATAATAATCCTCTAGTGGAATGAATTATTATTGATAAAATTAAGTTGTGTGTTCGGGGCGAACACGGGATGCTTAATTTTATCGGGAGACCAAAACCAATTCCTCCTCTCGGTCCCTATCGTAGCCTTTTATTTACAGAGTACTATACACACCTATACCCACCTTCATACCCATGATATAGGGGTCGGCCAAGCTAGCTTGTGGATCAAGCTAGGGTCGGCCAAGCCTTGGTTCATGGGTGGCCGACCCTAGCTTGAACCCAAGCTTAGGTGGCCGACCCCCATTAATTTAAAAAGAATTTTAATTTTAAAATTTTCTTATGTGAAAGATATAATTTATTGGAGAGATTAAAAATTAAAATATCTCTTTTAAAAGGATCTACAAAAGATTAAAGAAAGAGATTAGATCTCTTTCCTTATTTGTAGATTGGAAAGATATTTTATTTTTCTTCTTTGTAAATTATTCACATGTTGAAAAATTAAAATTATAGAAATTTCTTTTTATCAACCATAAAGGGATTTTAAAGGGAAATTTTATTTTTTAAAATTTCCGAAGACAAATAAGGAATTTTAATTGTTGATTGAAATTACCTTGTTTGCTCTTATTGATGTGGCTGGCCATGACATGAAGGTTTAGGAAATTTTTGTTTAATTTTTCTTAATTAATTCATGTCAAGGAAAGTTAAGAAAATTTTATTGTAATTAAATTTCCTTATTTGCTAAAGCTAAGGATTATAAAAGAGGGGGTTTTGGGAGCCTTCAAGGTGAACAACCTCTATTATCTTCTCCCTCTTTTTCTTCCTTCTTGTGGTCGACCCTTCTCTTTTCTCTTCTCTCCATCCTTGTGGCCGAATCTTACATCTTCTTGGAGATCAAGTGGTGGCCGGATTCTAGCTTGGAGAAGAAGGAGAGAAAGCTTGTATCCCTTGGAGCATTGGTGGTGTTTTTCTCTTCATCCTTGGAGAAGCTCTTGTTTGTGGCCGAACCTTGCAAGGAGGAGAAGAAGGTGTTTTGGTGGTTTCTCATCTCGGAAGATCGTTGCCCACACAACGTCCGAGATTAGAAGAGGAATACGGTAGAAGACCTAGAGGTTTTTGCTTGCAAAAGAAAAGGTATACTAGTATTTATTTTCCGCATCATACTAGTTTTATCTTCATGTAAAAATACCAAATACAAGAGGCATGCGATTCTAGTATTTCAAATTTGTTTTCGATATTGTGTTCTTTGTTTTTCTTTTCCTTGTGATTTGATTGTTCTTTTCGGTTGACCTAAAGTTATTTAAGGAAATTAAATATTAGCTTTCCTTAAAAGGCTTTGTCTAGGCGGTGGTGGTTGTTCCCATATCCAAGAAGGCCATGTGCCTCGCCATGCAGTCCTGGAACCCAATTTTGGAAATTAATATTTAATAGAATTAATAACCTAGGTGATTTGGATCGAACGTGTTAAGTTCCGCAGGAGATCCAAGTCTAAACCTAAAATAACAAATAGATTAAACTTTGGATCAAACGTGTTAAGTTCCGCAAGCGATCCAAGTTTAATTTAAAAGAACACATGGTAGCTAGGAAAAGGTTCAGACCTTTGTACAAAATTTTTGTACAGTGGAACCATTAGGCTTTCCGAGTAGCAACCAACACGTACCAACTATCCAATTGGCTCGTCAACCTAGCTAGATTTCTTGCTAGATATCTGGTCAGTCCGTCGACCTATCTAGATTTCTTCTGCACATTTAATCAGGTTATTAGATCACAACAAAACCTAACTTAACTCACTTGTCATTCATCAAAACTTGAGTTAGACCGTTAGTGTAAAACTGCACTAATAATCTTTCCCTTTTTGATGTAAAAAAATAGACAGAATATCGTTTAAGTTATTCGGATTTGATTCGTTTCAGAATTTGCTAACTTAATTCAACTTAACCCCTTAACCAATTTGATTTGTTTCAAAGTTTGCTAACTTTTAGAAACTTTAAGGCTTGCGAAAAAGAATTTTTAAAATACTAAGTTATTTAAAACAAACTTTAAAAGCTTTAAAACAAAAAGTTAAAATACTAAGTGCTGCAACATTTAAAATTATTTGAAGGTAGTTTGGAAAAATTGAAACAGTTTTCAAAATATTTTTTCAAAACATGTAATAAATGGATTTTTGAATGAGTAAAACAGAATGTTTTCAAAATTTTGTTGACTTATTTATCCTCCCCCTAACCTGAGATTACTTCAAAATAATTTAATTGTTTTTAACTGTCTAACCGTTAGTTACTAATTATCTATTAGAAGATACACTACAACAAATTTGACTTTTCGCAGTATGCAAATATGCTATCTGCAGCGCGCATCGCATGCTGCACAACTGCAAGCTGTTGAAAGTCATAAGACATTGACAGCGTGCACCGCGCGCTGCGGTTAAGAGCAGTCATAGTGCGCACTGCGCGCTGCGATTAAGAGCAATCACAGCGCGCATTGTGCGCTGCGATTAAGAGCAATCACAGCGCGCATTGTGCGCTGCGATTAAGAGCAGTCGCAGCGCGCATCGTGCGCTGCGGTTAACAGCATTTGCAACGCACGATGCATGCCACAGTTAAAAATATCATACAATTACCACTAATATTTATTTAAAATATATAATTCAAATTTTAAATTTAGATATTATCACAATTCATCTATCACTTAAAATAGAAATAAAAAATTTTAAAATGTGAATAGATAATTTTTATTCATATAATAATCATTTTACAAACTCATACAATTCTCTAAATCAATTAAAAAATCATGAATCACTAACAATCAAATTTTTCACTATCAATAATGTTCTAACATTGTTTTAATCTAATATGCATCCAACCGTGTTCCACTGGCCACAAGTGTTCATATCATTCTCAAGACTTCCATCTTTTGTTTTTTGAGCTAATCAAGAGATAAATATATTATTTTAGAATTCGATTACAGATCAATACATAAGTTGACATTTCATCTATTGGTTCTCTTGCCAGGCGAGGGCAGAAACTAATGGCATATAGTAGTAAAGAACCCCAGGACTGATCAGTTATGAAAGGTGTAGTGTGCATGTTGAGCCAACAGACTTAGCAACAGATAAGATCGTCTATGTTTGGCTGTGATCCTGTTGTGCGTAGGTGGTACAATACTTAGATGAATCTATAAGGCAACGGAAGCTTTCATCTGGAGATCATGTTTTCTGGTAAGGAGCACAGCCAATACTCCAGTTGCAATATCAAGTTGCTTTACATAGTGGCATCTTTCAAGGATTCTTACTTGGCTATACAATAAGTATAGAAGGCATACGACCAGCATGAAAACTTGAATACATTTCAATGAGCCAAATTTTGCCATGTAGAGTGTAGATTTCGGTTGAGAATCAAGAAGGCCAACTCAATTTCAGCAGAGGTATCTGAGCAGTTTATTCTTCAAGAGTTCTAGAAAATCTTAATCTGTCTATCTGACATGGTATCAAAGAAAAGGGTTGGTGAAACTGGCTAGAAGAGATTCAAATTCAAGAGCATCTGGGTGATAGGCAAATCTTCCAATATCTTCTGTCTGTACAGTAATTGTAGTTGCCCATTGGTAATTTCAGCTCCTACATAAGAAGCATAATGCATTGAAGTACTGCCATCATTAGAAAAGCAAGGGATTGAATCAGGCATGGGAACTAGATTATTATTCATGGAAGTTAATTCGTCAATCAGCATGGTAGATTGACATGGACTGTTATCCTCGGTAAACCAAAAATCAGTGAGCTCCAGATACTGGTCATTTTCAAGTTCTAATAGCATAGAAGATAAAGCAGTTCCCTCGAGATTGTCTCCAGATGCCTTGTTGTTAGAATTCGGCTCATGAGAATATATATTTTCTAATTCAGTAGAGATTTCCTCAGGACCTATGGAAGAGGTTTCATCCACAGTTTTATTGGGAACAACTAAATCAGGGACCTCATGATGAGCATTCTCTCTAGGCGGAGAGTTATCAAGAAACTCTAAAAATTTATCCAGCAGTATTCCATCAAATTCAAGAAGATCATGGTTGGAAGATGTCTCAATGACAGCAGAGGTCATAGCTTGCTCAGTGATAGGATTAAACAAAGTAGTCTGACAATCTAAGGATTCTGGACCAAGAGGAAAAGAATCTTCAGTAGTTGTGTCATCATCATAATCCTCTTCGTTAAAAGGTGCACCATATTGCTCCCTAATTTTAGGACCTGAACCACTTTTCTGGAAGATTTTGCAGACAACATATGCATCCTAAAAGAATCCAGCATCAACCAGTTCCTTGTTTTCTAGTCTGTACTCATACATCATCCAGTCAGTTCTGCTGCCTTTTGGAAGCTTTCCTACATGAAAAACCAAAGATTTCCTCATCCCAATGGTAGAAGAGTTGTCAACAACATCTTTATCCTTTCCAGTAGCCATTTCCAGTTGTGCGATTTGCTCTAGAGCCATTAGGATATTTTCTATCTCTAGCACAGAAGAAGTACCACTCAAGGTCTTTGTTATGCAATTGAGATTTGCCTGGGAGATCCCAAGGGGCAAATTTGTACAATTCAATTTCAGTAATAGCTTCAAAACAGAAAGGCTTTTAAACAACAAACAGGTTATTAAACAACTAATTCTCTTTCAGAACAACAAACAGGTTAAATAATATTGCTCTTTCTAAGACTCAACAAACAGGTTATGAGCATAGAATTGTACCAGATTGTGTTCCTCGACAGCTCCCTTCTTCCCATTTGACTTCCTAGCTACCAACATTTCTACAATGATTTCCTTCTTTTTCTTCAGTTTGGTGCGGGGCTTCATCGGCTTTAGGTGGAGCGCCTGGAAGCCCACCATGGCTCTCAGCAACAACAGCATGCCCTCCACCTCCACCCCTTTCCACTTAGCTCCATCACTCGCAACACGCTCGCCAATACCTCCATTGTGCTCACACAACCCCTAAGCATCAGCTCTGACTCGAACGTGCTCGGCCTCTCCACCAGTCGATCACATTTGCCTAGTGAACCCCTTGTTGGATATTGGGGCCTAAATGGACCAATACGATTTTGAGGAGGAAAAAATCGGAAGCCATCAATTGTTGAAAGTCGTAATTGACTTCAAAATTGAAATCTACGTTTCGCGTAGATAGATTTAGACTATTAATTTGCTCAAAACCGATTAAGGGTGAATGAGAAATTAATGTTCAAAGTCGGCCCAAAATAACGTTGGTTATTCATTAAGGAAATGCAAGGGAGAATAGTCCCACATCGGAAATTTCCGATGTGCATTCCTTACTTATTAATGATGTTGAGTTATTGGAGTTAACTCAGAAAAGTACCAGGTACTCTCTGCTCAGGGGCGACCAGGTGCTCGCACCTGTGAGCCCGCCACCCGCCACGTGCGCACGTGCGCAATGGGCGCTTTGGGCACTTTGTAGGCGCACTTTGCACTTCGCATCGTCGCAGGAGCATTGAGGAGCTTAAATTTATGCTCTAGGTGACATTGCAGTGCCTACATGGCACTCGGGTGACGTGTCAGGCTAGTACCTGACATGGCAGTACCTATGTGGCATCCTCGTGGGCAAAGGGAGATGACTGGACAGTTGGTTGGGCGAACGGATGGCAGCCGTTGATCAACGTTGATCAAAGAAGTATGGTTGATCGCTTGTGATGCGATCTAGAGCGTTGGATCACAATGAGTCACGATCTGACGGCTTGGGATGAGACATGATCTGAAGCATCGGATCAATGGATCCAGATCCGATGGCTGATAGATCTGAGGGTCACAACTCTTAGATCTGATGGATGAGATTAAAGGGGCTATGTGAAGGGTTATAACTCTTCAGTCCGGACGGCCCAGATTAATCCACCCAAAGGTCACACCCCTCCCTAAAGCCTCTTCCTTCTGTATAAATAGAACCCTCCAGATTGGAATCAAATCACTCAACTTAATCTTCTCTTCCTCAAGTATTCACTCACTCATCTTGTGCATTCAAGAGTCCAAGAAGCCTACGAGAAGGTTCGTTGGTCTCGGAAGTCGGAGTGCTACGATTCCGAGACGATTGTCGTCGTTGTATCTTGGGAACGAATTACAACAATCCGTTAAGCACCGTAGCGGAGCAATATCGTTTACGGAGATAGTGTCGAACACTAGCCTCGACGATCAGTTTGCATACTCCGGAATTTACCGGAACCAACAGTCGTAAACGATATTCCGTACAAACTGATATGGCTACCAACGACGTTCCAACCGCCATTCCGACCGCTGTTCCGACGGCCGTTCCGACCGCCGTTCCGACATCCATTCCGCACGGAGAAAAGCCGGAGAAATTCACCGGAGCCGACTTCAAAAGATGGCAGCAGAAGATGCTGTTTTATTTAACAACGCTAAACCTTGTACGGTTTTGCGTGAAGACCCGCCAGCCGCTACGGACGGTAGCAAGGCTGCTTGCGATACATGGACGCACGGAGATTTTCTGTGTCGCAACTACATTCTCAACGCCTTGGACAACACGTTGTATAACGTGTATTGTTCATTGGAGACAACGAAATCTTTGTGGGAATCGCTTGAGAAGAAATACAAGACCGAAAATGCCGGATCGAAGAAATTCATCGTCGGTCGATTTCGGATTTCAAGATGGTGGACTCAAAAGCGTCTCATCTCAAGTCCAAGATATGCAATTAATCTGCATGATCCGGACGCCGAAGGAATGAAGTGAACGAGTCATTCGCATTAGCTGCGGTAATTGAGAAGCTCCCTCCGTCATGGAAGGATTTCAAGAATTACCTAAAGCATAAGCAAAAGGAGATAGGGCTGCAAGACCCGATCCCGAGGCTACGAATAGAGGAGGATAATCGAAAGTTATCCGATCCAGAGGAACCAAGCGGACTATAGACGATATGTCCAACCTGGTCGAGCCAAACGTCAAAAAGCCAAAGCAGTTCAAGAAGAAGGCCAAGCGAAGAATTTCAAGGGATCCGCTACAACTGTGGAAAGGCAGGACACTGTCCAAGGACTGCAGACGCCGAAGAAGCCAACCAAGGGGCCAAAGGATGTGCGAACCACGCCGCAACCTCTCTTGAGGACTTGGATCTCACTGCGGTTGTATTTGAAGCCAACTTGGTGGATACCAACCCAGCGGTGGTTCATTGATACTGGAGCAACTCGTCATATCTGTTCCGATAAGGCGATGTTCTCCAAGTATACTCCGATAAATGGCAGGAAGCTCTATATGGGTAATTCCACGACGCCGCCAATTGTCGGACTCGGAAAAGTTGTTCTGAAGATGACGTCCGGAAAGGAGCTAACACTCATTGATGTACTCCATGTTCCCGACATCAGAAAGAACCTAGTTTCTGGAGCGGCACTAGTTAAGGCCGGATTTAGGCTAGTGTTCCAGTCAGACAACTTTGTACTTACGAAGAATAATATCTTCGTAGGAAAGGGGTACCTAGAAAAGGGTCTATTCAAAATGGTTGTAATGCCTGTACTCCGAAATATTGATGGTAATAAAATAAATGCTTCCAGCTATGTTGTTGAGTGTTTTAATTTGTGGCATGATCGACTCGGACATGTGCATAATAATACTCTTAAACGTCTCGTCAAATTAAATTTATTACCAAACGTCAATGTTGACGGAACACACAAATGTGAAGTGTGCGTGGAAGCAAAAATGACGAAACTACCTTTTCATTCGGTGGAAAGGTCAACGACTCCTCTAGAGTTAATACATAGTGATCTATGCGACTTGAAATTTGTGCAAACTAGAGGAGGTAAAAAGTATTTTATTACTTTTATCGATGACTGCACAAAGTTCTGTTATGTCTTTCTTTTAAGAAGTAAAGACGAAGCCCTAGAGGCATTTAGAACTTATAAAACAGAAGTTGAAAATCAACTTGACAAACGAATTAAAATAATTCATAGCGATAGAGGTGGAGAATATGGTGCACTGTTTAATGAATTTTGTTCAGAATCTGGCATTATTCATCAAACAACGGCACCTTACTCACCTCAATCGAACGGTGTTGCCGAATGTAAAAATCGGACACTAAAAGAGATGATGAATGCCTTGTTGATAAATTCAGGCTTACCTCAAAACTTGTGGGGGGAAGCAATATTATCGGCAAATCACATTCTCAACAAAATCCCTCATAAGAAAAGTGATAAAACTCCTTATGAACTATGGAAAGGCCGCGAGCCATCGTACAAATACCTGAAAGTGTGGGGGTGCTTGGCAAAGGTCGAAGTACCTAAACCAAAGCAAGTAAAGATCGGACCTAAAACGCTTCGATGCGGTATTTGTCGGATATGCCCATAATAGTAGTGCATATCGTTTCCTAGTTCACAAATCAGACATTCCTGATATTCATGTGGGAACAACCATAGAATCTCGGAATGCAATATTCTTTGAAAACGTATTCCCAAATAAGAAGGGAAATGTTGAAAATGATAACAACGGAAGTTCAAACGAGAATGTCGTTACCGAACTTAGCTGTTATAAAAGAACTATTGACGATCAAAACAAAGAGCCACGTCGTAGCAAACGGGCTAGAGTTGAGAAATCGTTCGGGCGATTACATGACTTTCATGTCGAAATGGAACCAAGAACATTAAGTGAGGCTCTCTCTAGTCCCGATGCTCCAATGTGGAAAGAAGTCGTCAATAGTGAGATTGAGTCTATCATGAATAATCATACTTGGGAATTAGTAGACCTTCCTTCGGTAATAAACCATTAGGTTGTAAGTGGATACTAAAACGCAAGTATAAAGCTGATGGATCAATTGACAAGTATAAGGCCAGACTTGTAGCCAAAGGGTACAAGCAAGAGGAAGGCCTTAATTACTTCGACACCTACTCACCAGTGATAAGGATTACGTCCATACGAGTGCTAATAGCCATTGCAGCACTGTATGACCTTGAAATACATCAAATGGATGTTAAGACTGCGTTCTTAAATGGTGAGTTGGAAGAAGAAATTTATATGGAGCAACCCGAAGGGTTCATAGCTCCAAGAAATGAGAAAAAGGTGTGTCGACTTGTTAAGTCGTTATACGGACTTAAGCAAGCGCCTAAACAATGGCACGAAAAATTTGACAAAGTAATGCTGTCAAACGAATTCAGAATAAATGAATGTGACAAATGCATTTATGTCAAAGACACACCCAAAGGCTATATAATCGTCTGTCTGTACGTAGACGACATGCTAATAATGGGCAGTAATCATGATGTAATCATGACTACAAAGAAAATGTTGACCAAAAATTTCGATATGAAAGATATGGGTCAAGCGGATGTTATATTGGGAATTAAAATTCTCGGGACATCGAGGATAGTTCTAACGCAATCCCATTATGTAGAATCAGTATTGAAAAGATTCAATGCGTACGATCTTTCTACTGTAAAAACACCTATGGATCTAAGTCAACACTTAGAGAAAAACCATGGTGAGACCACATCGCAGTTGGAATACTCTCGGATAATAGGCAGTTTGATGTATCTTACAAACTGTACACGCCTGTGCGGTCAACAAGCTGAGTCGTTTCACGATAATCCAAACGACGCCCATTGGAAGGCATTGATGCGAGTTCTTAGATATTTGAAATATACTATGAACTATGGATTACATTATGGAAAATATCCTACTGTGTTGGAGGGATATTGTGATGCTAATTGGATATCGATACAAAAGACTCCAAATCCACTAGTGGATATGTATTCACGATCGGTGGGGGAGCAGTATCTTGGAAATCCACTAAGCAGACGTGCATTGCTCGGTCAACTATGGAATCCGAGTTTATAGCACTAGACAAAGCGGTGAGGAAGTGAATAGTGCGGAACTTCTTGGAAGATATTCCGAGCTGGAAAAACCTGCCGTATTGATCCACTGTGATAGTCAATCGGCGATTGGAAGGGCACAGAGTAGTATGTATAATGGGAAGTCAAGACATATACGTCGTAGACATAATACCATTAGGCAGTTGATCTCGAATGGAGTGATTGCAATCGACTATGTTAAGTCCAAAGATAATTTGGCAGATCCTCTTACGAAAGGGTTGAGTCGAGATCAAGTATACTGCTCATCAAGAGGAATGGGATTAAAAAATCTACAACTGAAAACGACTGAAGTGGAAAACCCAACCTTGTTGACTGGAGATCCCAAGATCTTGGTTCAATGGGACAACAAAGTTTCAGAAGTTGTGGTTCAGCACAGGAGATAGTTTATCTCTATCCCAATCCTAGGATGAATTTGTGCTGTCCTACCTCATGTAGTGAGGTTAAGCTTATGCTTTTAGTGACTTCTATACCTTATAAGGTGGAGTATGGTAGGATACTCTTGATAGAAGTGTCACCTATGTGAGTGTGAAGACAGACCGCTTCAATGAAACACTCATGAATCCAAGATGGTGTCCATGGCCAAAACGGAACCAACCATGAGAACCTAAAGTAGGTGAGATAGGTCTCTGTGTGGGTGTTATTGTCTTAGTATACACAAACAGCTGAGCAGTTCAAGACATCACGTTCACTGCGCAGCCTAGTATACTCGATAGCATTCCACTACGGAAGGTTCAAAGCCACAAGCTACCTCTCCCGATGCAATGACTTATCGATTGGACTCTTGTAAAGTGTCAGCATGCATACACGCATTACATTAATTTCCATTCATGTGGGGGATTGTTGGATATTGGGGCCTAAATGGACCAATACGATTTTGAGGAGGAAAAATCGGAAGCCATCAATTGTTGAAAGTCGTAATTGACTTCAAAATTGAAATCTACGTTTCGCGTAGATAGATTTAGACTATTAATTTGCTCAAAACCGATTAAGGGTAAATGAGAAATTAATGTTCAAAGTCGGCCCAAAATAACGTTGGTTATTCATTAAGGAAATGCAAGGGAGAATAGTCCCACATCGGAAATTTCCGATGTGCATTCCTTACTTATTAATGATGTTGAGTTATTGGAGTTAACTCAGAAAAGTACCAGGTACTCTCTGCTCAGGGGCGAGCAGGTGCTCGCACCTGTGAGCCCGCCACCCGCCACATGCGCACATGCGCACATGCGCACGTGCGCACGTGCGCAATGGGCGCTTTGGGCGCTTTGGGCGCTTTGGGCGCTTTGTAGGCGCACTTTGCACTTCGCATCGTCGCGAGGAGCTTAAATTTATGCTCCAGGTGACATTGCAGTGCCTACATGGCACTCGGGTGACGTGTCAGGCTAGTACCTGACATGGCAGTGCCTATGTGGCATCCTCGTGGGCAAAGGGAGATGACTGGACAGTTGGTTGGGCGAACGGATGGCAGCCGTTGATCAACGTTGATCAAAGAAGTATGGTGGATCGCTTGTGATGCGATCTAGAGCGTTGGATCACAATGAGTCACGATCTGACGGCTTGGAATGAGACATGATCTGAAGCATCGGATCAATGGATCCAGATCCGATGGCTGATAGATCTGAGGGTCACAACTCTTAGATCTGATGGATGAGATTAAAGGGGCTATGTGAAGGGTTATAACTCTTCAGTCCGGACGGCCCAGATTAATCCACCCAAAGGTCACACCCCTCCCTAAAGCCTCTTCCTTCTGTATAAATAGAACCCTCCAGATTGGAATCAAATCACTCAACTTAATCTTCTCTTCCTCAAGTATTCACTCACTCATCTTGTGCATTCAAGAGTCCAAGAAGCCTACGAGAAGGTTCGCTGGTCTCGGAAGTCGGAGTGCTACGATTCCGAGATGATTGTCGTCGTTGTATCTTGGGAACGAATTGCAACAATCCGTTAAGCACCGTAGCGGAGCAATATCGTTTACGGAGATAGTGTCGAACACTAGCCTCGACGATCAGTTTGCATACTCCGGAATTTACCGGAACCAACACCCCTAACAACAAATCACTCGAGGAACGACGCGCTCGCCGCCACCATCTTCTTGGCTTGCCTCCATGTGTCGTCGAACACAACGAGGTGGACGGAGGACAAGGGAACCCCCTAGATGGAGAAGAGGGAGAGATCCCTGACGCCGGGGAAGAGGAAGACAACGAAGGGGCGAGGCCTCTTCCCCTGCCTTTAACCCGACTGGCGCCGGCTCCACCATTGTAGCCTTCGTCCTCTGCTCATAACGAGAAGGAGGAGGACAACGATAGCGGATGACGAGGGGCCTTTCTTCGACCTAGAGTTCGCTGTCGTTACAGATGACGAGGAAGAGGATGCGTCGGAAGAGAAGAGGGGAGGAGGTGGAGAGGGAGTTTAACTTCACTGTGGGCACCGATGGAAGCTACGGTGTGCATCCTCTTCCTCGTAGCCAGTTGGTAGAGGGTTTGCGGGAAGAGAAGGTTTGTGGCAGAGGGTCTGTGGGCGGAAAGAATTCATAAAATCTTTAACAAATTATTTACAACGTACAAAATTAAGTTGCTGTTAATATTTTATTTTAATAAATAATATTTATTGAACATGTGTATTTGTTTACATCGTTATTTATATAATTATAATAATATTAACAGTGCACTCTGTACGTTGTTAATATTAAGTTTTAACATCGTACTTTATATGATGTAGAAAAGTTTATTGATAGTGTACCTTTTCTGTACGCCGTCGTTTGTATAAATATTATACTATTCGCAGCGCACATAATTATGCGCATTGTAAAAACTATTATTAACGGTATGCTCTAACTGCACGTCGTTAATGATGTGCTGCGGAAAGTTATATTTGTTGTAGTGATAGCAGTGTTCACTTGGTTAGTCAGATTAAGTCATTTTATCCAGTTGGTGTTTGACTAAACTAAATTACTTAACCCAATCATTCTGTGTTTGGTATTTAACGCCTAAACTTAAGTTGATGCACTGATATAAGCATCTTAAGTCCAGGCAATCTGCCTTACATCTCACCCCTTTTCTAAGTTTGGCAATCACAAACAAAGTAGCCTTAATGTGTTGGTGAGATGCTCAAGTCCTAGATCTATAGGAATATACTTTCTAAGGATTTGATCTAGACTAAGGCTAAAATTGATTTTAAAAATTCTAAAAATAAGAGAATTTTGAGAAAAATAAAGAATTTTGCCCTAGAATTTGGAAATTTTGAAAATAATTTTTGAAAATGATGGTCCTAGTCTATAAAACACATTCCTAGTTGGCGACGTAAATTTCTAAATTCACTTGGAGAAGTTTGATAAATATGTTAGCTAATTTTAACTTGGACTCAATATAAGTGAGTTCAATGTTGCCCTTAGCTACATGATCCCTGATAAAATGGTACCTAATCTCGATATGTATAGTTCTTGAATAATGCACTGGATTTTTTGTTAGATTGATTGAACTAATATTGCCAATCATTACTTTTGTATTTGTTAAGTTTAAGTTAAAATCTTGTAGAGTGTGCATCAACCATAATAGTTGTGCAACACATTCTTCTATTGCTAAGGCAACACAGTGTTACTTTCTACTACACTAGCTGACAAGTGATGGACCTAGTAATTGACATTCACCACTTATACTTTTATATTCTAGTTTACAACCAATTAGTCTGAGTCAGAATAACCTATGAGTTCAAAATTGAGTGTTCTAGGATACCAAATTCCAACGTTTGAAGTTCCTTTTAGATATCTAAAAATTATTTTTACGTTAGTTAAATGGGATTCTTTAGCACGGGTTTCGTATCTAACACACATATTGACTGTAAATAAAATATCTGGTTGACTTGTAGTTAAGTATAATAGGCTACCTATGGTACTCCGATAGTATTTTAAGTCAACTGATTTTTCATTTGGGTCATTGTCTAAGATTGTGTTAGTTGCCATTGGTGTTTTTATTTCCTTGGTGTTTTCCATTCTAAATTTTTTTAATAATTCCTTAGTATATTTTTATTGATAAACGTAATTTTCTTCATTCATTTGTTTAATTTGTAATCCTAAAAGGTAAGTTAGTTTTCCTACTAAACTCATTTCAAATTTTTATTCCATTAAGGTTATAAATTCTTTTAAAAGTTCTGAGTTGGTTGAGCCAAAGATTATATCATCTACATATACTTGGGCTATGAAGATGCCTTGTTTGATTGACTTTACAAATAAGGTTGGGTCAATTTATTCTTGACTGAATCCTTTGGAAATTAGGTAGAAGGTCAATTGTTCATACCAGGTTCTAGATATTTGTTTAAGACCATATAAGACTTTTTTAAGTTTAAAAACATAGTTAGAATGATCTAGACTCTCAAATCTAGGTGGTTGACCTACATACACTCCTTCTTTTATTAGCTCATTTAAAAAGACAGATTTAACATCCATTTGATAAAGTTTAAATCCTTTATGAGCTGCATAGCTAAGTAGTATTCTAATAGATTCAAGTCTAGCTACTGGGGCATAGGTTTCATCATAGTCAAGTCCCTCGACTTGACTAAACCCTTTAGCCACTAGTCTAGCCTTATTTCTAATAATTTCTCCATTTTCACTTAGTTTATTTCTAAACACCCATTTTATTTCTATTACCTTTTTATTGTTAGGTGGTGATACTTGTAGGATCGAAAAGAATTTAGATATCTCCACAATGACATGATATTGTCCACTTTGGGCCTAAGCCCTCATGGTTTTGCTCTTGGGCTCTACCCAAAAGGCCTCATGCCAATGGAGATATCTTTCTCTTATAAACCCATGATCTTTTCCATGTGTTTTCAATATGAGACTATGTTTGCAACCTTGCAACCCCAACAATCCCCCCCTCAAACAAAGGACCATGGGCTTCCCACGTCCGATCCTTGACCCACCAGGTCTTCCTGCCCCTCGGTCTACCCGACCTACTAGGACTTCCTGCCCCTCGGTCCACCCGACCTACTAGGACTTCCTTGCCTAGCCGCAACTAGGACTTCCTGCCCCTCGGTCCACCCGACCTATTAGGACTTCCTGCCTGGTGTCTGGTCCTCTTGATCCGAACATAGGAGCCCCACTTTCTTTGTTCGAGGTCAATATTGTACTCACATTGTTCAATCAGACCATAGCTCTTGTGCACAGTCGGCGGTTAAACCTTCTGGCAGTCCGGGCTCTGATACAAATTGTAGGATCGAAAAGAATTTAGATATCTCCACAATGACATGATATTGTCCACTTTGGGCCTAAGCCCTCATGGTTTTGCTCTTGGGCTCTACCCAAAAGGACTCATGCCAATGGAGATATCTTTCTCTTATAAACCCATGATCTTTTCCATGTGTTTTCAATATGGGACTATGTTTGCAACCTTGCAACCCCAACAATACTAAGTCTCAAACTTCATTTCTTTCAAATTGGGCTAATTCTTCCTATATGGCTATGATCTAGTCTGGGTCAAGTAAGGATTCTTCTATCATTTTGGGTTCAATTTTTGAGATCAAGGATATTTGACTTAAATTTCTAAAGGATGACCTAGTCTGAACTCTTAAGTCTGAGTTACTAATTATTTGGTCAATTGGATGATTTGGGTTTACTCTTATGGTTCTAGTAAGTTCATTCAGTTGAAGTTGATCTTCTTCTTCATGACTTAGGTTTTCACTTGCTCCCCCTTGACTAGTGGTACCTCGAAAAAATTCGATTGTTTGATTTTGGATTTGTTCTAGGTTTTGGTTAGACTCTTCAAATTTTACATTTGAGGTTTCTTCAATTCTTAGTGTAACTTTGTTATATACTCTGTAACCTCTATTGTTTAGTGAGTAACCTATAAAGATTTCATTTTCTATTTTGAGGTAAATTTTCCTAAATATTCTCTTGTATTTAGTATATAGACTAGACATCCAAATACTTTAAAAGTATTTAATATTAGGTTGTTTATTATAATAGAGTTCAAATGATGTTTTATTATATGTTTTGTTTATAGTGGTTCTGTTTTGTACATAGCAGATTGTGCTAACAACTTCTACCCAAAAGTAGTTTGGTAAATTATACTCATTTAGCATTATCCTAGAGGCTTTAAGTAGAGTTCTGTTCTTTCTTTCTACTATTCCATTTTGTTAGGGTGTTTTAGGGTATGAATATTCGTGATGATAACCATTTTCAAGGCAGAATTGATTAAAGTTGTGATTTCTAAATTCACCTCCGTTGTCACTTTTGATTCTTTTAATTTTTTGGTCTTTTTCATTTTCAATTTTTTTACAAAAATAACTAAATATTTCAAATGTTTCATCCTTATTTTTAAAGAATTTTATCCAAATAAATCTAGAGTAATCATCTATTATTACTAGGTAATATAGGCTTCCATTTATTGATTTAATCCCATGAGAGTCAAATAGGTCTAAGTGCAATAGTTCTAGTATTGAATTTGTTTGAAGTTGATTAGTTGATTTGTGAGTAGACTTTATTTGTTTTTCTTGTTGACAGACATTATAAATTGTTGAATCTAAGTTAGGCAATTTTTGTAAGCCTCTAACTAATCCATTTAATTTACTTCAATTTCTAAAGTTTGTGTGTGACATTCTTCTATGCCATAACTAAGTTTCTTCCTTTTGTGTTAAGTAACACTTAAGTGAGAAGTGGTTAGGTTAATTGCATAGATATTGTCTTTTCTAAACCTTTTAGACTTATAGAAGGGTTGTCTAAGTGCTTAATTAAGCATTCAGAGGATAGGAACCTAACCTTATATTCAGAATCACACAATTGACTAATGCTGAGAAGGTTGTATTTGAGATTTTCAACAAGTAATACTTTCTTAACAATAAAATCAGTTTTAAGTTCAATATTACCTACCCCAATTATCTTGAGTTTGTCATTGTTTCCAAAGGCAACTATTCCTAACCTTTTGTATGTTAATTGAGTGAACTTGATGTGATCCCCCGTCATGTGTTTGGAGCAACCACTGTCCAGTATCCACTTGGTTTCCTATAATAGGTAGGAGTTAATATCAATTTACATTAAGCTTACTTTAATGTTAATTTTTGATTTAAAGTTTAAGTTTAATTTAATTTAAAGTTTTAAGTTTAATTTCGATTTTAATTTAAAGTTTTAAGTTTAACTTAAGTTTAATTTCAATTTAAAGTTTTAATTTAACTTAAGTTCGATTTTAATTTAAAGTTTTAAGTTTAACTTAAGTTTGATTTTTAAGTTAAAGTTGAATTTGACTTGAATTTAGATTAAATTTAGTCCTTAGTCATCTCATCCGATCTATATTTTCAATCAAGGAATTTTATAATTTTGTGAGATGAGTTAAAATTTCATTTCAAGGATTGGTTTAACTTAGTGTTAGATTGAGGCTTAGCTTTGAGTTCAACAAATAGATATTTTTTTGGATAAACTTCTGGGCTATGGTGAGTCACCTGGACATCATTAGAGTAATCATACCTTCGAGGTTTTTCAAATAGTCCTATGATCCTATCCACTGAACTTAGTATAAAATCTTGGTTTAACTAGTTAGGATTTGTAAGGGATAACTTTAATTAGTTCCGCTAAGCCAAATGCACAAGGTCGAAGCCATATCTTTCTATACATGCATAGACAGACCTTCTCTAATCTACTATCATCCAATACTTCACCAGTACCATTGATCAAGTTAAACTGTCGTCCCTATTTTAGACTAGTCCTTATTACCCATCCGGATAAATTATTATTTTGAATGTGCCAACTAATTTGGAACCTCCCTCTGAATTATTGAATCTTTTGGGTTAAGTTTTGGGTCTATGTGGATTAGTTTTATAGTTGTAGTATACTTGCTTATAGTTTTTATTTATATTATATTTATTTAAGTTAGGTTTAAATAACTTAAGGTTTTTCTTTTGTTTTGTATTTATTTTTGAAGATTTAATTTTAGAGTTTAAGGGAGAGTCTTTTGATTTATATAATGGATTTTATCTTTAAGTATATAATATCGATTGAGTCCTACTTGCATGGTTAGATACACTTTCGGAACCCAAGCTTTACTTTAATTTTTATTTTGGTTAACTAAAGATATAAAGGATTTGTTGGTTGAGTTGGGCTTACATTCGAGTTCGGACTTATTGTACACAACTCTTTGTGATCCAAGTATCATGTCAAGGTACTTAGATCAAGTTATGAATTTTTCAAATAATTCCTTTGGTTTAACCATTTCATTTCTCAATCTGAAATTATCCTCCTCAAGTTTTGTAACTTTAGTTGAGATTTCAATTTGAATTGGTTCAGTTGTTGAGTTTAGTTGTTCATTAAGTGATTTATTTTCTTTACTTAGATCGCTTATTTGATTTCCATAAGTAGTTAATTTTCTATTTAAGCATACAATGATTTTAAAGAACTTTTTATTTAAACTAAGGTATACCTTATCGGAACCTTCGGAAACGAGTATGGACTCGTGACTTGATTCAGGTTTGGACCTGTCTTTCGACTCACTCTCCAATTCTGATTTGTAAGCCATCAGCGCGAGGTAGATCCTGTGCTTTGGTTCTGCGCCGTCTGATTCATCTCCGGACGATTTGTCCCAAGTTGCCTTGAGTCCTTCTTTCTGGTTATTTTGGATTTGTCGTCTTTCACCTTTGAGCACTCGTTCTTGTAGTGCACTTTCTTGTTACATCCAAAACAGGCCACATTCTTGTTGTTAGAGTTGGAGGCGGAGTTGATCTTCTGCAAATCTTTTTTGCTGAAATTCTTCTTTCTCCTGGTGAACAACTTTCTTACCAAGTTCACCAGGTATTCTTCATCCTCTAAGTCTTGGTCAGACTTAACATCAGGTTCAGGTTTGGTTCTAGACTTTTCTTTTGAGGAGCCTACAAAAAGAGCAACACCTTTCTCGACCTGCTTAGAGTTAGTCTGTTCATGGAGTTCAAGCTCACAGAATAATTCATCTAATTTTAATTGAGATAGGTTCTTCAAAATTTTGTAGGCATCCACGATGGATGACCACAATGCATTTCGGGGAAACACATTTAGGGCATACCTTATCAGGTCACAGTTCTCCATCTGATGGCCGATGGTGTGAAGTTCATTGAGAATGTCCTTTATTCTTGCATGGAGTTGATTTGCAGATTCTCCTTCCTGCATTTTTATGTTAAATAGTTTATTTAAATAAAGATACCTTTTTGTTACCTTAGCATCGTTGGTTTCCTCGTGCAATTCGATGAGTTTATACCATAGCTCCTTCGCATTTTCGTGTGGGCCGACGCGGTTCAATTCTTCCTTCGTCAACCCTCACTGGAGTGTGTTGAGATCCTTGAAGTTGATTTGAGCCTTCTTCTTCATTTCCGGATTCCAATGTTCTGGGTCCATTGGAATTCCAGTGTTATCGATGGGAGCCTTGTAACCTCTTGTGATACTGAACCATTGGTCGAAGTCGGTCTTCAGATATACCACCATCCTCTTCTTCCAGTTCAGGAAGTCATCACTGTTGAAGAGGTGAGGACGGATAATGCTCAATCCTTCATTTTGGGTCATTTCACAGCTGTAGATAGAGAACTAAAACGAGGTACCAAGACTTGGTCTTAGATTAGTAGTGTTTGAAAAAAATGAAAAAAAAACTGACGACTTGAGTGGTGTTGCACTAACTTCGAGTAAAGGTCGAATAAGAAAGAGTTATTTGAAGAGGCAAGATTTACCAATTCAAATGAAGTCTGAAAAATTGAAATCCGTAAAGAAACTAAAATAATTCCCCCTGGTTTGATCGGTGGTTGCACCAATTCAAAGCAAAACCACCTCTAATACCACTTGTTGGATCGATTACTCATGTAAAAGATGAACAACACAGGAAACACGGGTGGTTTTACTTGGTTCGGAGCCTTAGTGACTCCTACTCCAAGACCCAGGTCCCGCAGACCTATCGATGGGTAATCCACTAAAAATCTTTTCCAGTACCTCCAGAAGAGGAAATCGAGTACAGAGAAAGTTCAAAGAAGTGTAACAGACTACATTTTTCGTTTGCAGAATTTAATTATAACTAGAAATCTTGTTACCGACACTTTAGGAATTGATGTGAAAGCGCTCGTGTGTCAGAGTCGGTCTTCCTGTCACGATCGAAAGTCCTTGGAGTAGTCGTCGGATGCAGAAGCTTCATAGCAGAGTTGTAGTAGGAGCCCGGAGCAGTCAGAGATTCAATTGGACGTGTAATAGCTCGTATATGTGTTATTGTTCAATGCCTTCTCGAGACAACCTTATAAAAGGCATGGAAGGTACCTTCCATAGCCATGGAAGGCGCCTTCAATATGACAAATTTGATTCCGAACAGTCTGACACTTATCTATTGCAATGCCAAAAATTTATCATGTGGAAGACACCTTCCATAGCTATGGTGTTGGTGCAATATCCCCTAGGTCAGGTTGACCAGGTTGACTAAACTTGAGTTGGCTCAAGTTTGAGTCTAGATGTTTGGGTTTCAATGTTTGACAATACATGAAGATTGCATGTGTAATTGTCCGATTGGGGAGATTGTTGGAGCAATTCTCCTCTGGTAAAAGGATGACCAGTTGATGTGAAGAAGAGTCAAGTAGGTCAAGGTTGACCGGATACTTGACTGGAAAGTCCTGGTGAGTGAAGCTAGGTAGTTGAAAGTCCTGGTGAATTAAGTCAGGCATTTGGAATGGTGAGTGAAGTCAGGCAGTCGGAAGCCCTAGTGAGTGAAGCTAGGCAGTTGGCAAATCTTGGTGAGTGAAGCCAGGTGAAAGACCTAGTAAGTGAAGCTAGGCAGTTGAAAATCCTGGTGAGTGAAGCCAGGTGAAAGCCCTAGTGAGTGAAGCTAGGCAGAGGAAAATCCTGGTGAGTGAAGCCAGGTGAAAACCCTAGTGAGTGAAGCTAGGCAGAAGGAAAATCCTGGCGAGTGAAACTAGGTGAAAGCCCTACTGAGTGAAGCTAGGCAGATGAAAATCTTGGTGAGTGAAGCCAGGAGAAAGTCCTGGTGAGTAAAGCCAGGCAGTAGAAATCCAGGTGAGTCAAGGTTGACCAGACACCTATTGTTGGAAAGCCCAAGTGGGTTAAAGGATTGACTAAATACTTGGCACGAGGAAATCTAGATGGGTCAAGGGTGACCGGACATCTGGTGGAAGTCTAAGTGGGTCATGGAGAAATGGACACTTAGCACAAGACAGTAAGTCCAAGTGGGTCAAGGTTGACTAAATACATGGCACGAGGAGAATAGTCCAAGTGGGTCAAAGGATTGACCAGACACTTGGTGAAGAAGTCCTAGCAGGTCAAGGTTGACTGGATGCTAGGCATGAGGAGTTCCAACAGGTCACGGTTGACCAAATGTTGGAATTGCGGACCCTTGAGCTTGAGTTAAGCAAGTCAAGGGTGTTTAATCGATCAGCCGATCTATTGAATCGAAGCCCAATTGATTAGCCGATCGATTGGGAGAGTGCTGCGACAAGCAGCAACCCAATCGATCGGTCGATCGATTGGGAACAATTATCGCGAGTACAGAAGTTTCCCCAATCGATCAACCGATCGATTGGGCAATGCCAATCAATCAGCTGATCGATTAGGGCTGGATTCTCATGAAGACGCAAGGGAGGATGAATCGATTCAAGCCTCCCCAATCGATCAGCCGATCGATTGGGAAACCACCATTGCACTGGATGCAAGTTTTGGATGGCTAATATTGATGTGATTTGGCGTGACAATCGATTGAGAGCAAACCCAATCGATTGGGAGCCCTAGGAGCGCACAGTATAAAGCCTGTGGCGAGATTTCTTCTCAGCAATGCTTACACGATTCTCCACTTCTACTGTTCACCAGGCCTCGAGTGTGGAAGACAAGTAATGTTGCACTCTCCAGCTGGTCCAAAGGCGTTCTCATCAACAAGGTCAAGCAAGAAGAGGGTAGTTACCGAGAAGGAGTGTTTTCATTAGTGGAGTGTGTGTCGTGTGTGGATCCTTGGATTAGTCACCTCTTTTTAAGGTGGATACCAAGTAAATCCTTTTGTTAGCATTGTAAGTGTTGTTTCGTGTTCATTCCGCTGCATATCATCATCACGAAGCAAGACGACGAGCGCCCGATGAGCTATTCACCCCCTCTAGCACAAATCGACCCTAACACATGGAAGGCGCCTTTTATGAACAATACGAAGACGCCTTCACTACTTGAAGGCGCCTTCAGACACTGTTCATTCGAAGGTAATTTTCTCCTCTTTGCCCTGTAAAACAATGCTAGTCAAAAATACAATGCAAAACAAGTATTAGGAAAATTTAATAATAATAAAGAGTAGTAATTAGTTCTTGTCCTCCCAGGACCAGGAACTAGTTAAGGTCCTAGCTTAGGGATCCCAAATGGACCTAAACTGGATCGACGTCTACTGTCCCTTCAACCGGGACACGTCCTCACTTGGTCACTCTCCTCCAGTGATTTACCTTAACCTACTAGTTTTCCAGACATCCGGTCAGCCCGTCGACCTACCTGGACTTCATGCTAGCTATCTGATTGGCTTGTCGACCTAGCTGGATTTCCTGCCAGATATCTGGTCAGTTCGTTGACATATCTAGACTTCTTCTGCACACTTAATCAGGTTGTTAAATCACAACAAAACCTAACTTAACTTGTCATTTATTAAAACCTGAGTTAGACCGTTAGTGTAAAACTGCACCAACAAAAATGACTTGATCATTGGTAACCGTTGGATCAAAAGAGAAGGGAGGATAGTTAATTTGTATGAAAAGGCATACGTCAATTGTCACTTCAGAGAATGAGATAGTGAGACATGTGGCGCTTTCTCATAAATGAACATTTATGATGGATAAGACAACCAAATTATTATGCTAAAAAATTCTCTCCCATGTATCATAGGTGCATTACTTGGCATATGAAGCGTCTGACATGCATCTTTCCTAGAAAGATAAAACTGACTATAACATTGATGGACTTAAAGAAGCATAGTCAGCCGATCAGATCACTAATCGGGTGATCAAGTAAAAATAAGGTTTGGGTCTCTTCAGTCGGCCACAAACCTCCTTTAACTAGACTTAAGAGGGATGCTAGTGATGTGGTATGTTACGAGCAAACCCAGAGGTGATGTGACAGTCAAAGTCAAGATGAGGTGTTGGTCAAAGTCAGGGCGAGGTAACAGTTAGAATCAGAGTATAGATAACTGAATAAGCTATTTTCACCAAGGCTCAACTCCTCACTTGGCATTATGACCTTTAGCAGTATAAAGCCAGTTAGCCTAGGAGTCGGTCGTGCTTAACGTATGCCCCTCAAAATACGGTCGGGTGGCCCCAAGGGTCGGTCAGACAGGGAGAATTTATCACTTTGCTCGATGATAAGTTATGTAGAAGAAACCCGAACAACCCTAACACGAGCCAAGCATACGGGGCTTGGCTCCCCATCCTTCATAAGTATTCTCCCAGCATACAACAAAGGCAGTTGATTATGTCCGAGCGCTGAGTCGACGGACGCTGGGGGCGTGGCACGCTCCGCTGTCTACGACTGGTGGTGTAGATCTCCGGTGAACCTGCAAAGAAGCCGAGCCGGGAGGGGTTTCCCGGCGACGGCCCTCCGACGCTCAAGTCAGGCAACGAGAAATGAGAGAGGCAGCGTAACTGTGGCTACAGTGAGGATTGCGCATACATTCGTCGACGTCTGGGGGTCCTTATATAGGACCCCGAGGAGGCGCGAGCACGCTTCTTGATGCGTGCACGCTTCCCCAAACATACCTTAACGAGCCCATGTCAGAAAAGTACCCCTGATGCCATTCCGCAATCGTCCGAGCATATCCCGGATGTGACGGTGGAAGTTTCCACCGTATGATCCTGTGTACAGATCGGTCGCCAACCCTACTGCCTGTCAGCGACAGATGTCTCGAGGATGATGTTATCCCATGTCTCCTTTGTCCTCTTACGCCTCCTGTCTGTTCCAGGGCCGAGTGGTTCGGTCGCTCGGCAGGCATATCACTTCTGCCCCGGTTGTAGGTATCGGCCCGACTGGGAGGACTCCCGGTCGTATGCTCGGATGAGATTGCTCCTGCCTGTCTTTGTTGTCTTGTGCCCCGACCGAACGGACAACCCGCTCGGCCCTGAAACCTTTTTACCTTGAGCATCGGAAACCCGACCCCTAGTCGGGTTGTCTTTCATTTGGCTCGGGAGATTCACGGCCGGTCGGTCGGCCTGCTTCGTCCAGTCGGTCGGGTCTCAGGGTTGAATCTCTTGACCTTTGACCTCCACGTGTCGTTGACCTTCCACCAACGAGGGTCCCCCGTCCTTACCACCGGATCACATGCCTCCCCTTCAAGTCTAGTCGAAGGAGGCGCTAAGTCTGACTGACTGGACTGCCGGTCGGCCTGAGTGACACCGCTCTGCCATTTCTGGAATGTTCCTCCTCACGGTCGTTCGGCCTGTTACTGCTACTGGCTTTGTAACGGTGTCGACGGTTAACACTGACGCCCTTCGGATCTCCTCGGAATTCGTGCAAATCCTCTCCATTAAGACCGAGCACGCACGCTGCGTGCCATAATGGCGGTCATTAAATGCGCCCCTGTGGCATGGTGCCACGTGGCACCTCCGTTGGTGCCATCATACGGCTCGGCGACGTGTTCGAGGGGACATCGGCGGTTTGAAATGAACGGCCCAATGTGAGCCTCGATTCCTATTACCTGCATCCGACGGTCGAGGTCGATCGGGCCCGACCTTATAAAGTCTTCACCTTCTTCCTTCGCCGCACCCTTGCCTTCGCGTGTCCCGCGGCCTTCTTCAGTGCTTCAGCGTTCCGGTGACTCCGATTTTCCGTTCTTTGACGATTCCCCGCCTCCTTCCTTCGATCCTCAGCTTCTTAGTAAGGTTCTTCCGCCTTTCTTCCTTTGATTCCTGTGTTTTCTTCGCACTCTTGGCCACGTTTCGTCCTTTGGTTACTGTTTTGCTCCTTTTCTCGCTTGCGCATTTGCTTTCCCTTTCGATTTCTGCTTCCTCCATTGCTCTGGCGATGGCCAGTTCCTCTCAGCCTGCGGACCCGGCTCTCGGCCCATGGTATACCACTATGGAGTCGCGGTTCGATCGGCGCGACGCCGAGAGCCTGTTTAACGCTTTTGATATCCCTTCCGATTTTGAACTGATTTTACTTTCACCTTCCGCTCGGCCGCACAAACCACCGAGCGGCGCCTTTTGTCTTTTCCGTGACCAATTCGTAGCCGGTCTACGGTTTCCCCTCCACCCCTTCATTGTTGAAGTTTGTAACTTTTTTGGCATTCCGCTCGCCCAATTGGTTCCCAACACTTTTCGCCTCCTGTGCGGTGTTGTGGTCTTATTTAAGATTCACAACATTCCCCTCCGCCCGGAGGTCTTCTATTATTTTTATTACCCCAAGCAGTCCGAGCCGGACACTTATCTGTTTCAAACTCGGCCCAGCTTAGTCTTTTTTGATAAGCTGCCCTCTTCCAACAAACATTGGAAAGAGAACTTTTTCTACCTTCGTATTCCCGGGCGGCTCCCCTTTCGTACGAAATGGCAGGTCGGACCGCCCATCTCTCCCGAGCTGAAGAAATTTAAGACCCGACCAGACTATCTTCAAGCAGCGAATCTGCTAGCAGGTCTGAAGCTCGACATCAACAAGCTCCTACCTGAAGGAGTGATGTACATATTTGGTTTGAGTCCGAGCCGGACCCCCCTCCCGAGTAGCTTCAGTAAGAACTTCACTTGTACATTTGCTTGAGTTCTAACTGATTTCATTCTCTTTTCTTTGCAGCGAATATCGTAATGGAGTCGGTGTTGTTCGGGATTTTGAAAAAGAAAGCGGCCGCGCTCGAAGCGGCAGCGGCCAAGGAAATGGAGCAATTGGGCATTGCTCCGGTCGGCTCGCACGAGGATGAGAGTGAAGCGTAAGCAGGCGAGTCGGCTGCTCAGGCTTCACCTATGGATTCCACTGGCGGTGCAACTTCTAGCAAAGAACCGGTCGTTCGGGAGGAAAGCTCCGATCTGGAGGACGAACTCTCGCTCGACAGGAAGAGACGACGAGTTGAGAAGCCCCTCCGTTCGGCAACCTCCGCAGTGCAAGCGTCCGAGCGGACGGACACCGCCTCTCAATGGGGCAAAGCACCATCAGTTGAGGCTCTCTCCTCTGACAGGACTCTCTCTCAGTTGGAGGCGCCTGCGGCCCCCATCGAAGAGGTTCCGGTTACCTCCCTTCCTCTTGCACCACGCCGAGTCCTCCGCTCGGGCATTTTGTCCACCCTATCCAGCCCAGCCTCCGATCCTTTGGCGTCCGCTCAGACGACTCCGGGTCGGCGCCGTACTGTTAGGGCCACTCTGCATCTCCCTACTGAGGCGTTCATGGTCGAGTCTGATCGGCCTACGACCCCCGAGCATATGATCACTATGAAGGGGCCCCTCGCTGAGATGTGGGCGGACGCTCGGGCCCGTGTGGCCATGATACCGCTCGACAAGCTGGCTGACAGCTATATGCAGCAATCCACAGGGGTAAGCTTTGTTTCCTCTTCTTTATGTAGTCTTTCCGATCGGCCTTTTAACCTTTCCATGTACATCAGCGATGGGTGGAAGAGGTTGCTGCCTCCAACCGCTTAGCAATGGTGGAGGACGAGCTGAAGAGGCTGAAGAGTCAGGGCAGCCCATCGTCTTCCCGAGGCCCTTCTTATGCCGAGCTGCAGAAGGAGCTCGCCAAAACCAAGGATCTGTTGAGGCCGAGAGAATGAAGACGTCCGACCAGGCGTACACGTTGGAGCAGCTTAAGAAGCAGGTCAATAGTTATGACCACAAAATTGAGCTCGCCACCACTCGGAAGAACATCGTCATTGTTGATCTGGAAAAGAAGAATGTGGAAGCCCGAGCTGCAGAAGGAGCTCGCCAAAACCAAGGATCTGTTAGAGGCCATGAGAAAGAAGACGTCCGACCAGGCGTACACGTTGGAGCAGCTTAAGAAGCAGGTCAAAAGTTATGACCACAATATTGAGCTCGCCACCACTCGGAAGAACACAATCATTGCTGATCTGGAAAAGAAGAATGTGGAAGCCCAAGCTCTGCAGCAGCGTGTGAATGAGCTGGCCGAGCTGCTAGAAGGGGAGCAGAAAGGCCGCTCGGAGGAGGTGACCAAACTCAAGGACGATTTGAAGGCCTTGTAGGAGGCTCTTGATGCTTCTCACGCTGCCTTCAAAGAGTACCAAGAGGCGAAGCCAGGCCGCGTCGCCGCCTTGAGGTAAAACTACATACGCTCGGCAGAATTTGTGGAGAAGGTGTGCGATGTAATACCCACTAAGCTTGTAGGGTAAATATATGAATGTGGGATTTTGCCTTAGAAAATAATAGGAAGTGAGTTGAACCAAAAAGGAAATAAAAAGAAATAAAAATAGGGAGAGGTCAAGGATTGAACCTTGAACCTCTTATATGATAATTCATAGAATTAATTAGTAGAAACCAATTGGGATAGAGAGAAGATATTGATAGCAAAGGAGGGAAACTTATGATAAAGGTAAGAGTAAAAGCTAACCAAAAGAAAATAAGAAAAGAGCAAGAGAAAGGCAACTTGCCTTCCTCCCTTTCTCTCCCTCTTCCTCTTTGATCTTGCCAAAATTTTTAAAGAGGAGTTAAGGGGATTCATTCCCCCTTATTTCACCATGAATGATGAGGATAAATTAATAAATAAAAATAAAAATAAAATAGAAAAAAAAAGGCTAAGGGAGAAGGAAAGCAAAAACTAAATTTGCTACCTCTTCCCCCTTAACATAAAAGAGAATATGTAAAGAGAAAATTCCATTTTCTCTCATTTTTTCTCATTCTCTCCTCTCTCTCACCGAAACCTCAGTTCCCCTCTCCTCCATTTTCGGCCCCAAGCCAAGGTTTTCTCCTAAGAAAACCTAAGATACAAGGAGGACTTAGCGAAGAAATCAAGGGAAAGGAACTAGAAGAAGAGGCTACTTCTTCTTCTTCATACCTTAGATCCACAAGCGAAAAAGGTTGTAAGCTTCCCCTCACCTGTGGTACAAGACTTTTATGTGCTTTTCGGATTTTATGAAGATTTTAAAATCTAGAAACAAGTTTGAGAAAATTCGGCCAAGAAGAGCTTTCAAAATCTAATGGTGTTTAAACTAGTCTTCACTATATGATAGATTTTTCTATGATATGTAAAGGGGTTCTCCTTCATGTTTTTATACCTATATGATACTTGATCAGTGGGGTACTTAACCCTAGAATTTCGGCCAAAAATATTTTAAGGAGGCTAGGGAAATTATTGTTTTACCAAATTAGTACAAGATTCTCCCTATGAAATATTAAGGATCTTGTATTAGTTTTCTTGTTTAAAAGATATTTGAAACTAAAGGAAAACCTCTTATATGTTTCGGCCAAGAAATGGTTTAGGGTTAGGAAGACCTTTAAATTTAAATAACCATGCTCATGTGGTAGATTACAAAGATCTTAAAGGATTTGTATGCTTGAATATTGCTAGAATTTCATGAACTCCTTCTTAGGGTTTTCGGCCATGATGAGATGGATAGCTTAGAAAAGCTTAAACAAAATTTTAATATGCTCAAGACCTCTGTGCTATTTAGATATGAAAGTTGGTTAATGCCCTCATGCTTAATTAGGATGTAGAAAAATTAGTTGCATGACATATAACATGTATGACCACAAGGGGTCCTAGCTTATTCATGAACCAATTTGTATATATGTTTTTTAGTAACTTTTGCCATGAAACTTACTTAGGTTTTTCATGCTTTAGGCCACTTAAAAACCTAGCTAAAGAATGGTAGGTTTCGGCCATGAGAAAAAATAAAAGAAAAAGAGAAAAAGAAACCTAGAAAGCCTAAGACACAATTCATATGTATACTCATTATGCGTGTCTTTATACATGCTATGAAACTTGTATAAATTCTCATGCTTTTAGGCTATTTGAAGCAAGTTTATATTCTGTGAGTTTCAGCCAAGTAGGGTTTAAAAGACCTAGAGGCCTTAGAAATGAAACCAAATGTGTTAAAAGTACTTATTATGAAAGTAGGATAATGTGTTGATTGTTTCACATGCTTGTATAATTTTTCCATGACCTAAATGAACCCTTGAATGTTTCGGTCATGAAGGAATAGATGCCCTAGAAACCCTAGGACTTAAATTAAATATGCTCATGTCACTCTACATGAAATATGATAAGTGGAAAGCCAAGGTCCAATTGCTATATGTTGTTTTATGACCTAAAATGATGCTAGGGTATGTTTCGGCCATAACTATTGTATGATGCTTTGTATGAATTTATACATAATGTTAGTCCAAGTTCACATGCTTGTATGCTTGTTTGTAGCCCTAATGAGAACTTGTTAAATTTCGGCCATGACCCATGTTAAGGGCGTAAAGAACTTAGGAACTAATTCAAATATGTCAAATGTGTTTACCTTGTTCCTTGGTAAAAATGTTATAAATATGATTTCAAGTTGTCTATGTTTTTATGTCATATGGAACCTTGTTTCACACCTAAAGGTTTCGGCCACATGAAATTAGGGACTTGAAGAACTTAGAAACTAAGTTAATCATGTTTATAATGCTTCCTATGAAAATGTTATGATGATAATTTTGGTGCCACATGCTTGGATGTTGTGCTTAACCTAAATTGAGCTCTAAAGGGTTTCGGCCACAAGGGTTTAGGAAGCTTAAAACCAAGATAAATATGATACCATGTTTCCTATGATAGGATAATCACAAGATACACCCTTATGCTTAATATGTATGCTTGTGATTTATGACTTATGATATGATATGCATGCTTTTATGATATGATATGCTTTGTGCTTAAAATATGCATGCTTATGTTATGATATGTGGTTAAATTATGCATACTTTGATGCTATGTTTAGTGCTTAAAATATGCATGCTTTCATGATATGATATGTGGTTAAATTATGCATGCTTGATGATATGCTTTATGCTTAAGATATGCATGTTTTTATGATCTATGCCTAAGTGATGCATATTGTTATGACATGATGTATGCCTAAGTGATGCATACCTTTATGATATGATGTATGCCTAAGTGATGCATACCTTTATGACATGATGTATGCCTAAGTGATGCATACCTTTATGATATGATGTATGCCTAAGTGATGCATACTTTTATGACATGATGTATGCCTAAGTGATGCATACTTTTATGATATGATGTGTGCCTAAGTGATGCATGCTTTTATGATACATGATATGTATGACATGTACTTTACTTTATATGTGAGTGGCTTGTACCAAGGGTGGGCTCCATAAGCGCCCGGGGACTAAGGACCTCGTTAGGGATGGGCTCCTAAGTGCCCCTAGGACTAAGGGCCTAGTATGTTTGCCTCGTAGGGTTCAAGACTTGCTACCTTGGACCTACAAGGTTGCGCGCAATATGTAAGTGGTACATAGTCGGGATCCCCCTTATGTTGAGATTATTTTCAAGTATATATGTAAAAGAAAATGGTTTAAAAGATCATGAGACATACACATGTTTTTCGGATACATGTTTTCCAAAATCATATTGCATACACCTTATGATTATGCTATGTTTCATGTTATGCTCTTGATTATGATATGCCATGATAAGGTATGATTACGTTATGTTCATGCTATACCTTATAGACATGTTTCGGCCATTGATTTGTTGATGCTTGATATATAGATTTCGGCCATGGATATGATGATGCCTTGATGTACATGTTTCGGCCATAGTATGATGCTTTGATATACATGTTTCGGCCATGCTTTGATATACCATGATACTTGTTGTTATGTCATGCCTAGCTATGTTTTATACAATGCACTATGTATATGTTTCGGCCATGGTGATGCTTGATATGCTATGACTAGTTGTGATTATATTATGATGCATGATATGCTTGAATAGAATGCTATGTTATGCCATGATTAGTTGAGATTATGACTTGTTGATGCATTCTTGATTATGTGCTGATTGTTGGTTTTAGTGAGTAGGAAAGGAACTTACTGAGCCATGAGTGCTTATAGCTTACTTTCCTTGTACCACAGATAAAGGAAAAAGCTGGATGAGTTAGAGGAGCAGCAGGAGGGGCAATGAAGATGTGTGTGGCAGTGGCTAGGCAACCAAATAAATAAGAACCTGCTTAAAGTTTCTTTAAAGAACTATGCATTGGTATTTTATGACTTGTGATACCTAAACATGTGTGGCTTGACATTATGATTCCACTAGATTTGATGTTATGATTTTGATGCCATGTGATAGTATAGTTCAAAAGAAATTTAAAAGAAAAGTTTTATTAAAACTATGAAAAATTATTTTAAGTCTTCCGCTGTTTTAAAAAGAAAAATTTATACGTAGAGTATCGTAGCCCCGTCCCTTAGGGTAGCAGGGAGGGCGGGCGTTACAGGTTGGTATCAGAGCCAAAGTTTATTGCCAGCTCACTACACACACATCAAGCCTCCTACCTGCCGCTCCAAGTAAGAATGGTTATGCTTAATCTACTGGTTATATGCTTGTGTTTAAATTTTCTTGTTACATGCGTATGTTTATGCTCTATTTTTCTTTCTTGTCATATTGCCTATGTTTTATTTCTTTACTACATTGCTTATGCTTATTTTCTTGTGTTATATTATTTGCTTGATTTATTCTTTAATTTTCTTATATTGCTTATGCTTAGATTTCTTGTTATATACTTATGCTTTATTTGCTTTATTGCTTGTGTCATGTTATTTGCTTGCTATTTATTTCTTTGCTTTATCATATTGCTTATGCTTTATTTATGATGCATGGTTGCTACCTTATTCTTGATCTTTAGTCATAGTTTTAGACTAGGATTGCATCTTGGTAGGTTGGGAAAATACCAGAACAATCTCACCAAAGGATAGAAACAAATATAACAATACGTTAGGTTGGCTAGAAAATGATAACCACTTACACTAGCTTTATTGTCATTAATTAGATAAACATGATTAGGACACGCAATGCCCAAACCAAGGAGACAGTAACTCCACCAGTGCCCCCGGCAGCCCTTACTCCGATGGTCCGACAAGAGGCCTATCTGATTCAGTGGCGAAGGCTTAAGCCAGAAGCCTTCTCGGGAAACTGTGAACCAGGGGATGCGCAAGCCTGGCTCAAGACCGTGGAGGGCATAATGGAACAACTGGACTGGCCTGAACACGAGAAGGTCAAATGCGCGTCGTTATGCCTTACCGGAAATGCCCGGAGGTGGTGGGACCGAGTAAAGGCGAAAAGAAAAATAAACCAGATGCAGTGGACGGATTTTGAGACAGAGTTCCTAGAAGAATTCTTCCATATACAAGTAACCAACAAGCACATTGAATTCTTACGGCAAGGTAATCTGTCAGTCAACGAAGTCGTCAAGAAGTTCAACCGCATAGCACGTCTGTGCCCAGAACTGGTCAGCACTGAAAGAGAAAGGGTCCGGTTAATATTAAAGATGCTCCGACCCGAGATAGCTCTGAACATAGCCGGCGGAGTTAATAGACCGCAGACTGCAGAGGAGCTAGTCAGTAGTGCCCTGATTACCGAGCACTATCAGGAAGCAATGAACAAGGGCAAGAACCAAGCACTGACCGGAGCACAAAAATCGCACAATACCAGAACCGACTGGAAAGGAAACTCAGGTGGAAAGAGGAAACAGTGGAACAACACAGAAGGTGGTCCGGCCAATAAGCAAACCAAGTTTCCTCAGTGTGCCACATGTGGAAAGATGCATTCTGGAGTATGTCTCCTAAGCACCAGAAGGTGCTACAACTGCGGAAAGGAAGGTCATTTGGCAAGAAATTGCCCTACTCAGTCTCAGGCACTACCTCCGCAGAACAACCAGAATAGGAACACCCCTGCACAGCTTCACCAGATGCATACTGCCATAGAAGGGACTTCAATCAGCCAAGGAAGATTGGAGGCCCCTCCCACTATGACCAATGCTAGAGTCTACTCTCTCGCTCAGGATGACGTGGCGAACGCCTCTGCCATCGTCTCAGGTCAACAACCTAACTTCAATCAACATGCTAAAATTTTACTTAATGCTGGAAACAAAAGTACCCGGAGCTATTTTTAAGTTCGAGGACGAACTTTTTATGAAGTACAGGGTACTGTAATACCCACTAAGCTTGTAGGGTAAATATATGAATGTGGGATTTTGCCTTAGAAAATAATAGGAAGTGAGTTGAACCAAAAAGGAAATAAAAAGAAATAAAAATAGGGAGAGGTCAAGGATTGAACCTTGAACCTCTTATATGATAATTCGTAGAATTAAATAGTAGAAACCAATTGGGATAGAGAGAAGATATTGATAGCAAAGGAGGGAAACTTATGATAAAGGTAAGAGTAAAAGCTAACCAAAAGAAAATAAGAAAAGAGCAAGAGAAAGACAACTTGCCTTCCTCCCTTTCTCTCCCTCTTCCTCTTTGATCTTGCCGAAATTTTTAAAGAGGAGTTAAGGGGATTCATTCCCCCTTATTTCACCATGAATGATGAGGATAAATTAATAAATAAAAATAAAAATAAAATAGAAAAAAAAAAGGCTAAGGGAGAAGGAAAGCAAAAACTAAGTTTGCTACCTCTTCCCCCTTAACATAAAAGAGAATATGTAAAGAGAAAATTCCATTTTCTCTCATTTTTTTCTCATTCTCTCCTCTCTCTCACCAAAACCTCAGTTCCCCTCTCCTCCATTTTCGGCCCCAAGCCAAGGTTTTCTCCTAAGAAAACCTAAGATACAAGGAGGACTTAGCGAAGAAATCAAGGGAAAGGAACTAGAAGAAGAGGCTACTTCTTCTTCTTCATACCTTAGATCCACAAGCGAAAAAGGATGTAAGCTTCCCCTCACCTGTGGTACAAGACTTTTATGTGCTTTTCAGATTTTATGAAGATTTTAAAACCTAGAAACAAGTTTGAGAAAATTCAGCCAAGAAGAGCTTTCAAAATCTAATGGTGTTTAAACTAGTCTTCACTATATGATAGATTTTTCTATGATATGTAAAGGGGTTCTCCTTCATGTTTTTATACCTATATGATACTTGATCAGTGGGGTACTTAACCCTAGAATTTCGGCCAAAAATATTTTAAGGAGGCTAGGGAAATTATTGTTTTACCAAATTAGTACAAGATTCTCCCTATGAAATATTAAGGATCTTGTATTAGTTTTCTTGTTTAAAAGATATTTGAAACTAAAGGAAAACCTCTTATATGTTTCGGCCAAGAAATGGTTTAGGGTTAGGAATACCTTTAAATTTAAATAACCATGCTCATGTGGTAGATTACAAAGATCTTAAAGGATTTGTATGCTTGAATATTGCTAGAATTTCATGAACTCCTTCTTAGGGTTTTCGGCCATGATGAGATGGATAGCTTAGAAAAGCTTAAACAAAATTTTAATATGCTCAAGACCTCTGTGCTATTTAGATATGAAAGTTGGTTAATGCCCTCATGCTTAATTAGGATGTAGAAAAATTAGTTGCATGACATATAACATGTATGACCACAAGGGGTCCTAGCTTATTCATGAACCAATTTGTATATATGTTTTTTAGTAACTTTTGCCATGAAACTTACTTAGGTTTTTCATGCTTTAGGCCACTTAAAAACCTAGCTAAAGAATGGTAGGTTTCGGCCATGAGAAAAAACAAAAGAAAAAGAGAAAAAGAAATCTAGAAAGCCTAAGACACAATTCATATGTATACTCATTATGCTTGTCTTTATACATGCTATGAAACTTGTATAAATTCTCATGCTTTTAGGCTATTTGAAGCAAGTTTATATTCTGTGAGTTTCGGCCAAGTAGGGTTTAAAAGACCTAGAGGCCTTAGAAATGAAACCAAATGTGTTAAAAGTACTTATTATGAAAGTAGGAAATGTGTTGATTGTTTCACATGCTTGTATAATTTTTCCATGACCTAAATGAACCCTTGAATGTTTCGGTCATGAAGGAATAGATGCCCTAGAAACCCTAGGACTTAAATTAAATATGCTCATGTCACTCTACATGAAATATGATAAGTGGAAAGCCAAGGTCCAATTGCTATATGTTGTTTTATGACCTAAAATGATGCTAGGGTATGTTTCGGCCATAACTATTGTATGATGCTTTGTATGAATTTATACATAATGTTAGTCCAAGTTCACATGCTTGTATGCTTGTTTGTAGCCCTAATGAGAACTTGTTAAATTTCGGCCATGACCTATGTTAAGGGCGTAAAGAACGTAGGAACTAATTCAAATATGTCAAATGTGTTTACCTTGTTCCTTGGTAAAAATGTTATAAATATGATTTCAAGTTGTCTATGTTTTTATGTCATATGGAACCTTGTTTCACACCTAAAGGTTTCGGCCACATGAAATTAGGGACTTGAAGAACTTAGAAACTAAGTTAATCATGTTTATAATGCTTCCTATGAAAATGTTATGATGATAATTTTGGTGCCACATGCTTGGATGTTGTGCTTAACCTAAATTGAGCTCTAAAGGGTTTCAGCCACAAGGGTTTAGGAAGCTTAAAACAAAGATAAATATGATACCATGTTTCCTATGATAGGATAATCACAAGATACACCCTTATGCTTAATATGTATGCTTGTGATTTATGACTTATGATATGATATGCATGCTTTTATGATATGATATGCTTTGTGCTTAAAATATGCATGCTTATGTTATGATATGTGGTTAAATTATGCATACTTTGATGCTATGTTTAGTGCTTAAAATATGCATGCTTTCATGATATGATATGTGGTTAAATTATGCATGTTTGATGATATGCTTTATGCTTAAGATATGCATGTTTTTATGATCTATGCCTAAGTGATGCATATTGTTATGACATGATGTATGCCTAAGTGATGCATACCTTTATGATATGATGTATGCCTAAGTGATGCATACCTTTATGACATGATGTATGCCTAAGTGATGCATACCTTTATGATATGATGTATGCCTAAGTGATGCATACTTTTATGACATGATGTATGCCTAAGTGATGCATACTTTTATGATATGATGTGTGCCTAAGTAATGCATGCTTTTATGATACATGATATGTATGACATGTACTTTACTTTATATGTGAGTGGCTTGTACCAAGGGTGGGCTCCATAAGCGCCCCGGGGACTAAGGACCTCGTTAGGGATGGGCTCCTAAGTGCCCCTAGGACTAAGGGCCTAGTATGTTTGCCTCGTAGGGTTCAAGACTTGCTACCTTGGACCTACAAGGTTGCGCGTAATATGTAAGTGGTACATAGCCGGGATCCCCCTTATGTTGAGATTATTTTCAAGTATATATGTAAAAGAAAATGGTTTAAAAGATCATGAGACATACACATGTTTTTCGGATACATGTTTTCCAAAATCATATTGCATACACCTTATGATTAGGCTATGTTTCATGTTATGCTCTTGATTATGATATGTCATGATAAGGTATGATTACGTTATGTTCATGCTATACCTTATAGACATGTTTCGGCCATTGATTTGTTGATGCTTGATATATAGATTTCGGCCATGGATATGATGATGTCTTGATGTACATGTTTCGGCCATAGTATGATGCTTTGATATACATGTTTCGGCCATGCTTTGATATACCATGATACTTGTTGTTATGTCATGCCTAGCTATGTTTTATACAATGCACTATGTATATGTTTCGGCCATGGTGATGCTTGATATGCTATGACTAGTTGTGATTATATTATGATGCATGATATGCTTGAATAGAATGCTATGTTATGCCATGATTAGTTGAGATTATGACTTGTTGATGCATTCTTGATTATGTGCTGATTGTTGGTTTTAGTGAGTAGGAAAGGAACTTATTGAGCCATGAGTGCTCATAGCTTACTTTTCTTGTACCACAGATAAAGGAAAAAGCTGGATGAGTTAGAGGAGCAGTAGGAGGGGCAATGAAGATGTGTGTGGCAGTGGCTAGGCAACCAAATAAATAAGAACCTGCTTAAAGTTTCTTTAAAGAACTATGCATTGGTATTTTATGACTTGTGATACCTAAACATGTGTGGCTTGACATTATGATTCCACTAGATTTGATGTTATGATTTTGATGCCATGTGATAGTATAGTTCAAAAGAAATTTAAAAGAAAAGTTTTATTAAAACTATGAAAAATTATTTTAAGTCTTCCGCTGTTTTAAAAAGAAAAATTTATACGTAGAGTATCGTAGCCCCGTCCCTTAGGGTAGCAGGGTGGGCGGGCGTTACATGCGACCGGCTGGTCATCGCCTTCGAGTTGGCCATCACCGCCACGGCGGATTATCTGAAGTCCAAGAGTCAGCTCCCCGAGTCCGTGGTCATCCCTGCTACGGAGCATGCGGCGCGTCTCACTACCATCCTAAAGCATATTTTTGACTTCCTTGAATGAAGTATTTTCAGTAATTCTTCCAACCGACGAGACTTTAATTTTCATGTGGCCTTTGTAACTTTTAAATGCTAATTTTAAATGAATGCCCACTCTTGCTGCGTTAGCCTTTCATTTCGAGTGTTTCTTTTGACTATGCCGACTGGTCGCTAGACCTTTTTCCCGCAGGGGATTTCTTAATTTCGCCGTTCGGTTAAACGACCCCCCACTATGCCTGGGACTTCTGAGTTTGTCGCTGGGGTGTTTGTCTTTACTGTGCCGATCGGTCAAACGACCTTCCACTCCCTGGGATTTCTATGAGCTTTTCGCTTAGTGTTTTTCTTTACTGCGCCGATCGGTCAAACGACTTTTCATGGACTTTCTGCTAGTGTCTCGCTGAAGTGCTTCAACGCGACGCTGCCTCATCTGGGGGGTTTATAGTCGCTAGTTCGACTCTAGAGTTTAACGTCGCCGCTCGACGGTCTTCAAGCCGAGGGGTTTATAGTCGCCGGTCCGACTCTAGAGTTTAACGTCGCCGCTCGACGGTCTTCAAGCCGGGGGGTTTATAGTCGCCGGTCCGACTCTAGAGTTTAACGTCGTCGCTCGACGGTCTTCAAGCCGGGGGGTTTATAGTCGCCGGTCCGACTCTAGAGTTTAACGTCGCCGCTCGACGGTCTTCAAGCCGGGGGGTTTATAGTCGCCGGTCCGACTCTAGAGTTTAACGTCGTCGCTCGACGGTCTTCCGGCCGGAGGGTTTATAGTCGCCGGTTCGACTCTAAGATTTAACGTCGCTGCTCGACGGTCTTCAGGCCGGAGGGTTTATAGTCGCCGGTTCGACTCTAAGATTTAACGTCGCTGCTCGACGGTCTTCAGGCCGGAGGGTTTATAGTCGTCGGTTCGACTCTAAGATTTAACGTCGCTGCTCGACGGTCTTCTGGCCTGAGGGTTTATAGTCGCCGGTTCGACTCTAAGATTTAACGTCGCTGCTCGACGGTCTTCCGGTCGGAGGGTTTATAGTCGCCGGTTCGACTCTAAGATTTAACATCGCTGCTCGACGGTCTTCAGTTCGGAGGGTTTATAGTCGCCGGTTCGACTCTAAGATTTAATGTCGCTGCTCGACGGTCTTCAGGCCGGAGGGTTTATAGTCGCCGGTTCGACTCTAAGATTTAATGTCGCTGCTCGACGGTCTTCCGGCCGGAGGGTTTATAGTCGCCGGTTCGACTCTAAGATTTAACGTCGCTGCTCGACGGTCTTACAGCCGGAGGGTTTATAGTCGCCGGCTCGACTCTAAGATTTAATGTCGCTACTCGACGGTCTTCAGGCCGGAGGGTTTATAGTCGCCGGTTCGACTCTTCGACATCGAGCATGGGGCTCGGATAATATACGCCCGGCTGAACGACATGGGGCCTTCGACATCGAGTATCGGCTCGGATAATATACGCCCGACTGAACGGCACGGGGTCTTCGACATCGAGCATGTGGCTCAGATAATATACGCCCGGCCGAACGGCACGGGACCTTCGACATCGAGCATCGGCTCATATAATATACACCCGGCCAAACGGCACGGGGTCTTCGATATTGAGCCTGTGGCTCGGATTATATATACCCGGCCGAACGACATGGGGTCTTCAACATCGAGCCTGTGGCTCGGATAATATACATCCGGCCGAACAACAAAGACCTCGAGCCTGTGGCTCGGATAATATACACCCGGTCGAACGACACGGGGTCTTCGACATCGAGCCTGTGGCTCGGATAATATACACCCGGCCGAACGGCATGGGGTCTTTGACATCGAGCTTGTGGCTCGGATTATATATACCTGGTCGAATGGCACGGGGTCTTCGACATCTAGCATGTGGCTCGGATAATATACACCCGGTCGAACGGCACGGGGTCTTCGACATCGAGTCTGTGACTCGGATAATATACACCCGCCCGACCGGCACGGGGTCTTCGACCTCGAGCCTGTGGCTCGGATTGGCATCGAGCTCGTGGCTCGGATATGATGGAAACCTGGCCGATTGGCATGGGAGCCCTTGCTCGAGAGACTATGATAAATTCTATGACCGAAAAAGAATATAACTAAAAAACTGACCTGCCGATCAGCAGAAAATCTGACTCAATTTCTCGACTCCTGAATACCCGTGGAGTGAGGAGGATACGATATATTCGTCGAAACCCATCAAAGTCATGAGTAGGGCGGAACTTTCCGGGTCGTCCGTCGTCTGTATAGTGATGCAAAGTGGCTGTGTTGTCGAACTTACCCAGATATTCGTCCAGGTCGGTGGTCTGATTGTATTCCCCGATCGCCGGGGGCGTGTAACGCCTTGGTAGCGGATCACGCAGGAAGGCCTCGGAGAACTTCCTATTGATCCGCACTGGGGACGAGTCTGTCTTTAGCGCCTTGCCTTTTCTATTGTCCCGCTCGGGGGCTTCGTCTGACGAAAATCCTCGCTAGAGGTTGGCTTGCGTGACCTCTAATGGCGTTTGGAATACAGCCCGATGGAACGGTATTGGGGCAAGCAGAGCTTCCATTTGAGTGCCGGTCGGACCTTTGTTCTGGCCCCATATTGAGAGCTGCTCTGGCCGGTCGTCTGGTGCCGCCCGACCGCCAGATGCCAACGTTGCCTGTTGCGCCAGCCGATCGGCTTGAGCCTTTTGATGTCGCTCAACTATCTTGGCCGCCCGCGCTTGGATGAGCGCGTCTAATTCTTCGAGGGAGAGCGTCACCATGAGTTGGCATCCAGCTTCTTCCATCCTCTAGGCTCGGATTCAGGTGCGTTCCCACAGACGGCGCCAATTTTATCCTGTCCGAGCGCTGAGTCGACGGACGCTGGGGACGTGGCACGCTCCATTGTCTCCGACTGGTGGTGTAGATCTCCGGCGAACCTGCAAAGAAGCCGAGCCGGGAGGGGTTTCCCCGCGACGGCCCTCCGACGCTTAAGTCAGGCAACGAGAAATGAGAGAGGCAGCATAACTATGGCTACTGTGAGGATTGCGCATACCTTCGTCGACGTCTGGGGGTCCTTATATAGGACCCCGGGGAGGCGCGGGCACACTTCTTGATGCATGCACGCTTCCCCAAACATACCTTAACGAGCCCATGTCAGAAAAGTACCTCTGACGTCATTCCGTAATCATCCGAGCATATCCCGGATGTGACGGTGGAAGCTTCCACCGTATGATCCTGTGTACGGCTCGACCGCCAACCCTGCTGCCTGTCAGCGGCAGATGTCTCGAGGATGATATTATCCCCTGTCTCCTTTGTCCTCTTGCGCCTCCTGTCTGTTCCAGGGTCAAGCGGTTCGGCCGCTCGGCAGGCATATCACTTCTGCCCCGGTTGTAGGTATCGGTCCGACTGGGAGGACTCCTGGTCGTATGCTCGGATGAGATTACTCCTGCCTGTCTTTGTTGCCTTGTGCCCCGGCCGAACGGACAACCCGCTCGGCCCTGAAACCTTTTTACCTTGAGCATCGGAAACTCGACCCTTAGTCGGGTTGTGTTTCATTTGGCTCGGGAGATTAACGGCCGGTCGGTCGGCCTGCTTCGTCCGGTCGGTCGGGTCTCAGGGTTGAATCTCTTGACCTTTGACCTCCACGTGCCGTTGACCTTCCGCCAACGAGGGTCACTCGTCCTTACCACCGGATCGGCAGTCTTCCTACACATAGCAAAGGCAGTCTCCTGGTATACAACCGGCCGGGATAATATCCGATGGGACTTATAGAGCCAAGGCACTCCGTATATAGTTGGTCAACCCTACAATATAATTTGCAACATATAGCCGACTGGCCTAACAGCTGGTCGGACCTCTAGGGCTTAGTTCCCTATTTCTCATGTGTCAATCTTCCCTCATACAATCAGTCGGGTAAAGCGCTGGCCGGATTGCCTCCGGGGGTAACATTGTTAGGAAATCACAACAAACCTGTAAGAGAATAATAGCTATTACAAGGGAATATTCAGATATTCTGACACATACCTGTAATGATACCTGTAATGAAATCTTCTTATGAAGGTGACCATACAACTTTCATCATTATTGTGGAATTACAAAAGATTACTCATATATGTAATAGAAGATTCCTCGGAGGATGGTTGTACAACTTTCAGATTGTACATCTTCCATTACCCGACTTTTTCTGATAGCAAATATTCCTTGTTATCTCATTATTACGGAAGTTATGAAGTCGTGATATAAAAAGGGGGGGGGGGGGTCTTCTCCATTGGCGAGATATGCTCACATTTTTACATATGCATCTTCTGTTCATCTTCTCTATTCTTTATTCGGTTATTGTATTAACTTGAGCATCAGAGTGCCTATGTCAGGGACCCCTTTCTAGTTCTCGCTTTAATGTTCCCTTTGCATTCTCTTTAGTGTGCACAGAGAAGGAGGTGCCCGGAGTCTTTTTCCCTCCAGATCGAAATCTTCTTCCAATCAGTAGTAGAGCTATGCGCTCAGCACGCCATCTCTCCCGATTCTAGACAGAATCAGTATACTTAAATAATTGCCAAGACAAACCATGCTTGTGATCTATGTATTATTAAGCTTGTAAAATGTTTTAAATTATATAAAACTTTAGTTTCACTTTTATAGAGACGCTACTCTAATGTAATGAATCCAGAAGTTTATGAATAAACTAAATTTTGTTTTCTCTTTCATTTCCTCCCATTTCAACCATCTAATTCCTTATTAAAACCTACAAGCTCATTGTTGATTGATGTCCTAAAATTGCTACCACGTTGAGATTTGCTGAAATTGAAATTGGTTCATGATCTACAGATGCACTTTGTAAATTGCAACAAGCTAAAAACAAAACAAGGCTTTTCTTTAGCTTTAATACTTGAATTATTCATTTATCCTATCTAATAACACCAAGGTCATTGCCTGCTACTATCGGTTATAGAGGATGGAGAGCATCTTCTTGACCTCGATGGTGTTGTCTGTGGTGTTGCTCATCATCTGGGCATCCAGTTCATTGGCCAGTGAAGAACTCTTGCAGCGTCGGGGGATCTAGCTGTTGAGGTACAGCGATAGCAACTAGCTGCTAGCGCGCCGAGTATCTACATCTAAGACTTCAACTAAAGCGACAATGTGTCGGATTTGGATCGAATTCTTTATTCCTCATCTCCCTCCCATTAGATTTTCAACTTTCATCTACATATTCATCTCATCTCCATCCGATTTTCAATTTTAATCCTCATACCTGAATATTGTATATCCTAATAATGTTCTTCATTCTAATCAAAATGAAAAACGAAAGAGGCGGCTGGTTGAGATGGAGAATAGAAAATGAAAAATAAGGATTCGTAAAAAGTAGAAGGTGAAGATCAGATTTATTTTTATCTTTTTTATTTCTTTTTAATTGATTATGAAAGAAAAATAATAATTAGTTATTTAATTAATATATATAATTTAATTAGATATTCAAGTTAATAGAATTTATTGTCGCACTCAATTATGCTCGTCCATACATGATTATCCTGATTCTCCATTCGATATTTATTTTTTAAATTTTTTTTTAAATTTCTTTTTTTTCAAAATTTTATTTTGTGGAATTCGATAAAATAAATTTTATTTTATTTTTCAATACTCAGCCCAATCCACCTATTTTATCGAGTAATCAAGTACAACTTACCATGTTTTTTATATAGATTATTAAATAATTTGTTAAAATTAGCTTTTTTTTTAAAAAAAAAATGAGATTAGATGTGTAAAATAATTTACTTTAATATCTATTTTGCTCGATTTAGTCCTTTAATAATTTACTTTAAAAAAATGAGATTATCTCCACAATATTGCCATAATTACTCCGCCAAATATAATCTTTTAACGGATTATCCTACTTCAAAGACTTTTTTGAATTCTCTCTTAATCTTCCCCTCCCTGATCTCTATATAATACGTCCATAACCCTTATTTCCCCTCCATTCATCGATCAATTCCTCTCCATCCGAATCCATGGCGGCGACGGCTGAGAAATCCATTTGCAGCAGGGCTGACTGCGGCACCCACGACTGCATCGGCATCCGTTCCGTCTGCGGCGACTGCCTGCAACCGTACATGGGCCCTCAGTTGCCCTCGTTCGACGAAAGGCTCAAACGCTTCGCCGCCTTCGCGGCGGAGGCTCGTCGTTGCTCCTCTCCGTCGCTGTCTTTCTCCTCCTCCTCGTCCACGGTGACAGCCGAAAGGAAGGAAGAGGGGAAGGAAGTGGATGGGCCACGCCGGTTGGCCGCTTTTGGCGACAGCCGGCCGTTCAGGGACTGCTCCATGGCGCCACACCTCCGCTGTCGGTGACGCCCGGCAAAGCACCACCCGTGAAGGTTTGAAGGCGGAGGCGGCCATCTGATGTGCTCTGTTTTGGAGATTTTAGAGTGCTTTGTGTGTGTGTGTTTTTTTTTTTTTTGAATATGATGGATGTTGATTGTTGAACGTTAAAACTTTTATAAAATGACAATTATGGATGAATCGGATTATATTGGGATTAGTATATGCAATTTTTAATTTGGGATGTAAAAGATGATTTCATCCACTTAAACTGTTTAATCTACCCTAAGAGAGATTATTCCGCGGTAATCAATTTTACGATTCTTGCCAAAAAAACAATTCTACTTCTTGAAAATCATCCTAGGGGCAATTTTAATTTGAGCAGTCTCAGAGTCACTTGGGTTGCCTTAAGGCTCCAATTTAGAAACATGCTAAAGTAGCATCATCCATAGCCAATAGGAAACATGCTAAAGTAGCAGACACTGATCAGAACTTCAAGTAGACAGCTAAATAGTCACTTAGGGTAAAATCGAGATTAACTTATAATCTCAAGGGTTTCACATAGTAGAGAAGCAGGGATCCATTCTCCTACTACCCTTCTTGTCACCATAGCACATGTGGTATGAATCACATGCTACGATGTTATTCTCTTTACTAAAAAAATCATGTTTTTCTCAAAATTTAACATCGTACAGATTTCGATCTAGACATTCCTAATGTCTAATCCTGAATTCAACATATGAATTCTAATATTGCCTCAAGCAAATTCAGTAAATGGTGGGTGTATTTACTTCAATCATTACACAAATGATCTCATCTTGACATATATACTGAATAGATCATGACATTTTTCATTTATCAAAATGTCTTTACAATTGTTACATTCTTCGAAGTCCCAAAGACTTCATATGCCCATGAAATGACTCTTTAGTTAATGACTTAGTAAAAGGATCAGCAAACATATTCCATGTAGGGATGTACTCAAGAATAATTTTTTTTTGTCAACAATATCCCTTACAAAATTATACTTAATTTCTATATGCTTGCCTTTGTTGTGGTATTTGGGATCCTTGGAAAAAGCTATCGCAGCTTGACTGTTACAGTACACAGTAATAGGACTCTCACTATCCTCAGCAATTCTCAGATGCTTCAAGAACCTTCTTAGCCAGACAGCCTCTTGCACAGCCGCTGCACAAGCCACATACTCAGCTTCCATTGTCGATAAGGCTACACAAGCCTGCTTCTTGCTATTCCATGAGATGGCGCCACCATTCAGCAAGAAGACATAGCCAGATGTGGATTTCCTGTCATCAAGATCCCCTGCCCAATCTGCATTTGAGTAGCCACTAAGGCTCATATCTGATCTTTGGAAACAGAGGCAATAATCAATTATTCCTTTAAGATATCTGAATATCCTCTTCACCGCTTTCCAGTGTCTCGATCCTGGGTTTGACTGGAAACGACTAACTAAGCCAACAGCATAGCTTATATCGGGACGGGTACACAACATAGTGTACATCAAACTACCAATGGCACTGGTATATGGTTTCTTCTTCATTTCGGCTATTTCCTCAGGAGTCTTGGGATACATACTTTTGCTCAAGACAGTACCTTTCGCTATAGACGTCTGTTCAATGTTGCAATCTGATATATTGAAGTGTTGTAGCATCTTAGTGATATAAGCTTCATGAGACAAACCCAAAAGCCTCTTTGATCGGTCTCTAACGATCTTTACTCCTAAGATGTACTCTGCTTCTCCTATATCTATTATGTCAAATTGTGATGAAAGCAAACTTTTGACTTCTATCACACACTTTATGTTACTTCCAGCTATTAGCATATCATCAACATATAATGATAAAATGACAAGCTTTCCTTTTTCCTTTCTAAGGTAAACACAATGATCCTCATTGATCATTTCGAAACCATAAAATCATATTATTTCATTAAATCTTATGTTTCATTGTCTTCAATCATCGATCAATTCCTCTCCATCCGAAACCATGGCGGCGACGGCGGAGAAATCCATTTGCAGCAGGGCCGACTGCGGCACCCACGACTGCATCGGCATCCGTTCCGTCTGCGCCGACTGCCTGCGACCGTACATGGGCCCTCAGTTGCCGTCATTCGACGAAAGGCTCAAGCGCTTCGCCGCCTTCACGGCGGAGCCTCGTCGTTGCTCTTCTCCGTCGCTGTCTTTCTCCTCCTCGTCGTCCACGGTGACAGCCGAAAGGAAGGAAGAGGGGGAGGAAGTGGATGGGCCACGCCGGTTGGCTGCTCTTGGCGACGGCCGGCCATTCAGGCACTGCTCCATGGCGCCACACCTCCGCTGTCGGTGACGCCTGGCAAAGCACCACCCGTGAAGGTTTGAAGGCGGAGGAGGCCATCTGATGTGCTCTGTTTTGGAGATTTTAGAGTGCTTTGTGTGTGTGTGTGTGTTTTTTTTTTTGAATATGATGGATGTTGAACGTTAAAACTTTTATAAAATGACAATTATGGATGAATCGGATTATATTGGGATTAGTATATGCAATTTTTAATTTGGGATGTAAAAGATGATTTCATCCACTTAAACTGTTTAATCTACCCTAAGAGAGATTATTCCGCAGTAATCAATTTTACGATTCTTGCCAAAAAAACAATCCTACTTCTTGAAAATCATCCTAGGGGCAATTTTAATTTGAGCAGTCTCAGAGTCACTTGGGTTGCCTTAAGGCTCCAATTTAGAAATGCAAACGAAGTTTGCGAGCTTTTTGATAAAAGTTTAAACAATTCTAATCAAAATCAAATCAAAATTAGTTATATTTTTACCTTTCAATCGAATATCATATATGATACGGTTAGCATTGGAGGGGCCCATGAGGAAATGGTGAGAAAGGTCACGACCATATAGCGGTGAAAAGTCAAGAGGACGTGGCGGTCAATAGTTAAGCTGACTAGGCAGTCAAAAGGCTAGCTTATGGAATAGGCAGAGGTCATGCAGACCGGTTGTTCAAGCAGGCGAGGCCGCGGGAAAACAAAGGAAGTCGGCGAGCGGAACCTGGGGTACAGGTAAGGATCGGTAAAGCTGGGCCGAGGCAGCTCAAACTGCAGGCCTATGGTCGAGGGACAGGATACAAATCACAGGTCGGGCGCGGCAGAGCCGCGTAGAGACGACTCGGTATGCAGGTCTACAACTCGAAGGCCCGGAAGTGCAAGCCACAAATCACAGGTCGGACGCGGCAGGGCTGCGTAGAGGCGGCTCGGTATGCAGGTCTGCGACTCGAAGGCCCGGAAGTGCAAGCCACAAATCACAGGTCGGATGCGGCAGAGCCGCGTAGAGACGGCTCGGTATGCAGGTCTGCGACTCGAAGATCCAGGAGTGCAAGTCACAAATCACAGGTCGGACGCGGCAGAGCTGTGTAGAGACGGCTCGGTATGCAGGTCTGCGACTCGAAGATCCGGAAGTGCAAGTCACCAGCCACAGATCGGAAGCGACAGGGCTGTGTGAAGACAGCCCGATCTACGGGCTTACAGTCGAGGGTCAGCAAATACAGGGTACAGAATACAGACCGTGATCGACAGGGTTGTTCAGGGTTAGTCCGACTAACAAGTAACGCATAGAGGCGAGATCTGGTCGAGGGGTGTGAGGTAAGTGCAGACCGCGATAAATAGGAAGAGCTAAGTTGTGCAGGAGTCGGAGGATCACAACTGTTCGTCAAGAGTAATCATTGCATACCAGGGAGATGTGCGGAGGCGGAGGTTCCTAAGCGAGAGGATGCTCTCATAACCAATGGCAGCCTGACAGATGTCCTTCACTACGAGACAAAATCCCTATGTAAAGGCGAAGGTTCCTAAACAAGAAGATGCCTTCCGGACCAATAACAGCACGACAGGTGTCGGGGATATACGACAAAGCCCAGCGTCTAACGTTTTCTGACAGGTTGGCAGGTTCTGGAAGCAAGGCGGGTGCATAAAAAGGAGGAGATTCCTCGTATGCGGGTACGCGCACTCTCGTTATTTTTTCCTTTCACAACTTTTCATTTTCGTCTCTCTCTGTTTTCTTCTGGGGAAAAAGGGACCTGACTTGAGCGTCGGAGGACCTGATCCGGGGACTTTTTCCCTGGGTTTTTGGTCTCTAACGTGAGGGGGGGTTGTCTGAGTGTGCGCAGGGTCCTGCAGCAGCGTCAGCCACCCGTGGGGAGCCGGATCGCCTACGACCTTCCGTCAACAACCAGGCCACCGCGACCAGCCTCCGTCCGACTCAGCCTTCGGACGAGATCAATATATATGTTTCAAATTTAAATATCAATATTTTCTATTATAATCAAACTTTTATGAAATATAAAAATTTAATTTAATTGGCAATTTAGTTAGTTAGTCCCTAAATTTAATTTGTATCCCAACTGCCATTAGGCAAATCTTGGGGTTGTTTTACGTTGGATTAACGCGTATTAAGGGGGCGTTTGGTTTAGAGGAATAGGAGTGGGGAATGGGAATGAGAATCATTGATTGCCATTGTTAATGTTTGGATTATAGGAATAGGAATACAAATAAGGGAATGAATCATTGAAATTGGGTAATGACTCATTCCCATGTACCTCCCCTTCAATAAGTCATTACCCTATTTTCATCAATCAAAATATTTTCTTATTCCAAAAATACCCATGACCTAAAACTAAAATTCTCTCGCTTAATATCAAATATCAAAATATATTTATTTATTTTTTCTTTCATATCACTTCTCTCTCCTTGTTCTCTCTCATCATATTTTCTCTCTCATCATTTTATCACACACTTTCTCTCTCCTTAATCTCTCCTATCACATTCTCTTTCCTCTTTTTTTCTCATTATACTTTCTCTCATCATAATTTCTCTCTCCTCAATCTCTTCCATCACACTCTCTTCCTTCTTTTTTTTCTCATCATACTTTCTCTCTCCTCAATCTCTTCCATCACACTCTATTTTTTCTTTTTTTTCTCATCACACTTTCGCTCTCATCACACTTTCTCTCTCCTCAATCTCTCTTGTCACACTCCCTCCTTTTTTTTTCCTCAACACACTTTCTCTTTTATCATACTTTCTCCCTCATCATACTTTCTCTCTCAATCTCTCCCATCACACTCACTGTTCCCTTTTTTTCATCACACTTTCTCTCTCATCATACTTTCTCTCTCCTCAATCTCTCTCATCACACTCTCTCTCCTCTTTTTTTATTACATTTTCTCTCTCTTCATCCTCTCCCATCATACTTTTTCTCACATCATATTTTCTCGCTCATCTTCTCTCATCATGCTCTCTCCTATCACACTCTCTTTTCTCATTTTCTCTCATCACACTTTCTCTCTCTTCATTCTTGCTCATCACAATTTCTCTCTCATCATACTTTCTCTCTCATCATTCTCTTTCATCATATTTTTTTCTCACATTCATCTTTCTCTCACATCTAATTTTTTCTCTTATTTTCCTTTAAGGGTAAAAAAGGAAATTTTGATTTATTCCGATAGAAAATATGCAAGTAACCAAATATTGCTTTTAAGAGTGATATCCATGCTCATACTCATTCTCATTCCACAATACAATGATTTCCATTCCGATTCCTATTCCTAGGAAAGAACCAAACACCCCCTAAGTGTTCAATAAATCAATACTAAATTTGGTAAGTCCAGGTAGGTGTTCCTTGAGGGTTCCCGTTCCATAATCTCCTCCCAAGCCGACCCACTCCATTATAAAAACCCTAGAAGTGATCTCCCCTTTCCCTGCAGTTGCCGATTGCTCGCATCTGGTGTAAGCTCCGAAGATTGAACTCTCGCTCGGTTGCGATCGGCATCCTCCTCTTCTTTCTTTGCTCGCTTTGATCTGCATTGTAATTTTTGCGCTATATAATTTTTGTTTGAAGGGTTGATTTGAAGATGGTTGTTTTGTATTTTTGGAAACAGCAAATCGAATCACCACACGATGGCGAACAATCCCTTCAAGTTTGAACATCCCTTTGGCTTGGTTTGTGCTCACTGTCTCTCCTCAATGAGCGAACAATAAGTTGTTTTTTATTTTTTTATTTTTGGATTTCTTGAAGGAAATTCGTTAGTGCGCGCGTAATTTTCTTATAGATCTCATTTTATGTATGATACTTTGTGATCGCGATTGGTTCTGTCCAAGAGGGAACTGAATCACAAAAGGACAAGGAATTGTACGAAGTCAATTCTTTCATATGCATTCTCCCATGCATGGGTCATTGGGATCATGTTATGAATTGAAAGGAGAACCTGATCCTTTAACCTATAGATAATCGAGATGCGGAGAGTCGGATACAAAAATACAACCTGACTTTCCGCAAGGAACTTTAGACAATCAAAAAACTTAATGGATCATATCTAATATATTCAATGGTTAGGATTGGTAAACCATTGTAGAAGTAAAAGTTCACATCAGATACCTTAGGATTACCTACTTGCACAAACGACCAATATTGAGAATAAGAATTAAGAAAGATTAAGTGTTTGCTAGTATAGAAGTGAAATCAAAATCCTAGGATCATTCTTGCTATCTGTCTTTCCTCTGACTACTTACTTTGGTCATATTCTAGCTTACTTTTGTGATCTCTCTGGATTCCCTCTCTCTCTTACCCTCTCGCTTTTCTTTCATATTTAGATTCTAATTTGCGATCGTGACAACAAACACTTTTGATTTGGTCTAGATTGTTAAGTTTGATTGGTAAGTTAGTACTTGATCCCTAGTCCCTGTGGATTCGGTCTTATTATTACTTGACGACACTTCTATGCACTTGCGGATTTGCCACCACATGAATTTCCTTTAAGATCAAACAATTCTATCGAATTGATTATGACTGTATGTGTGATATATAGCATCTACTATATCAGGAATATTAAAGAACCCAATTTTTGTAATTGCTCAGGATACCCTCTTTTAGTTTCTAGGTTTATTTCTTAGTTCAAAATCTCTCTTACTAATTGGAATAAAAGAATTAGTAAAGATGTTTTATCCAAAATGGGAACGGGCAAGGATTATGAACTTTTAATCATGGAATCAACTCGATCATCAGATTATAAGTCTATTTCATACCATACCAGACCCAAATAGGGTTATGTAATTATGAGGATGTGTTATGTAATTCAATAACATATTCGGATCTAATCAATATTGATATACCGATTTATTGATACGAAATATTCCAGCATTCCCCATGATTCGAGTCCAAGCAATTGGAATAGGTTCGACAGGGGATCATGAAATTTTGGCGATTTTCTCCATCTAATAAATGTGGAGTCTATTTAGAATCGTCTGTCCCACACCCACCCCCTAAGTATATGATTCAAGAGGAATCACACAAGGGTAGATTGATAAGCCTCTGGTAAAATACCCACCACTACCCTTAACCCAACAGACAAAGTATATCACATAGTCCGTTTTAGAGATTGACAACTTACCCATTTAGTGACTTTGACACTGGACATTCCCAAAATGGATTGGGTTGGGCGAATTAGAGAATAGACAAACGTTTGTTGGCATTCTAGCCTTCCTTCTTCTTTTAGGGCTATTTGAAAGAGAATCCAATACCTCTTAGCCATGAATATTTGAAATAGGACGAACTGACCTCTATGGATATCTTGCTTTAGAATAAAATAATTAGAATTAGGCTCGATCAACTTGTTGAGGATCTTGTCCCAGGTAGGGGGGGGATGAATAAACGATCACCCTCTTTATTGTCTTCTTACAATTTATTAGTTGCATAGCGGAATAATGAAAACACAAAGTAAGAAAGCAAACCTAACACATTCGTTTAACGTGGTTCAGAGATAAAGCTCCTACTTCATGGCTGTCTGTAAGGTGGGCGATCTCTATCCATCGGTGGATAATTCCTCGGTAAACTCCAGCGATCTCTATCCTCCTTATCGGTGGAGAAACCTCACCACAACTCAATCAAGAATACGAGGTATTAATCAAGAATACGAGGTTTTTCTTCTTCTGTCGCGAAGAATATGATATTGTTCATCAATTGAATCGATTAACCAATCGATTCAATTGGATTGAATCGATTAACCAATCGATTCAATTGGATTGAATCGATTAACCAATCGATTCAATTAGATTGAATCGATTGAAATTGTATTCCAATAGATTCAAAATCGCGAGATGAACAGCATTTTTGACGAAGCACAGTATTGAATCGATTCAACACTGTGCATGAATCGATTCATTAATCGATTCGATTTAATTGAATCGATTGAAATTCATTTCAATCGATTCAAAATCATAGTGCACAGTATGCCCATTTTTTTTTCTCACAGTAAGAAAAAAAACTCGCTGAATTGATTCATGAATCGAACCAAGATTTGGAAAAAAAAGGAATGAATAGTGAAGCACAGTACATGTATTTTTTTTTCTCTCCACGTGTATAAGTTGCTTGCATGTTATACACCACTTGCATGTTTAAAGTTTAATTAACATGTAGTGGCCTAACAAAAATTTAATTAAATATTTTTATTAATTAATTAAATACATATAGAAATGTATTATTAATTAATAAATAAATATTTAATTAATTTATGGTTCAATTTACTGAAAATGGAACCAGACCAACTTAGCCGATCAAATCCAGATTTGATTTAAATTATTAGTTGATTTAAGCAGCCCAATTTGATTCAATAATACCTAAAGTTGGTTCAAATTATTTGTTGGTTTAACCAGCTCGATTTATTATTGAATAAATTAGGGTGATCTTGATTACAGAAGTTGGGTTGATCAAATATGACCGGATTAGTTCTGGTGTATCAGATTTGATCATAAAAAATTAGATTTATTCTAATGGGTCAGACTTAATCCAATGTGCTTTGGATGAATCAAACAGACCTAAGTTTGATCAATAAATCTGAGGTTGACTCAAATGGGCTTAAACGATAACAAACATAGGTCCAATTAGATTAATTCTAATAAGGACAATAGACTAAATTTAACATTCGGACTCCTGATTGACAGGTCTAATGGGTCAGTCGACTTAAACTCCTGAAAATTGAGAAGATTTGTTTTCCTTGATTTATAATGATAGTATGCCTGTATAAATTGAATTAAACTAGTTTTGTACTGGTTAGTCGGTTTTGTACTGACTTATTTAAATTCAATTTTTTAGATGACACGGACAATTACCACATTGACTCGTCACAAAGTGCGGCGAAACCAGCTCCGAGAGGAGATTCAGGAGATAGAGTATAAGTCTGCTTATGGAGTCGACGGACATGTTAGACGACTGGATAGAGTATTTTAGAAACTTGAGCAAGAAGAGTTTTCAGTCCTGGGCAGTTATAGGATCTGGGCATTGATGCATTCATTGCCAGAGTATCCCAGGATAATAACAGACTATGTATGGGGGCGTCATGAAGGACGTGCCACATATTCAATACTATGTAAGGAACTACTTCACTATATGGGTGAAGAAGAGCCTGAAGAGTCTGAAGATGACCAGGAGATGCTCGAGGAAGATCTAGAAATGAATCTGATAGAGAATCTTGAAGCTGCCCCATCTGAGATTATCCTAAATAAGTCCAGGTTAATAGGGACAGTGTTGGCTGCTACACTAGTGTTTGTCCTAGTGGGAGCAGTGCTGGCCTATCTAGTTTATTAGTATTCTGTTTACTGTCGTTATGTACGAATAGTGTCAGCTCGTCTGGTTTTTGATTCATGTAATAATTTCTGTCGTTTTGTACGAACAGAATTAAATAATGAAAAGTTATGTTATATGTTAACTAACCTGGAAATGATTAGTTCATTTTATGATATGATTAGTTCATATAAATATGATTCGTTCATATTAAATGATTCGTTCATTAGTTGGGATATGTGTAATATAATTGATCAGTGTTGATTAGATTAGAACATACAAATGATGAGTGGAAATAATGTTATCACTTGATTTTGTAAACTAACTCTAATTTACACTGAGTCAATAAATAGTTGCACATATATGAATTACACTGAAATAATAAATAATTTGTTTATTTACGTAGATCATGGCAACTAAAAACATCATAGCTGAACTCAATAAGGGTGAGAAATTATATGGGGATAACTACAAAATCTGGCACCTCAAGATACAATATGTTCTTGAGGAACAAGAAGTTCTAGAGGCTGTAAACCAAATTATGGAGGAACCAGTTGATGGTTCTTCAGCACAGCACAGACGTGACCTTGATGCCTATAAGGCATGGAAAAGGAAGGACTCCATTGCCAAGGGCATATTGATTAGTTTAATGGTTGATGACCTGATGTTTGAATATGAGCCATTACTATCGGCTCATGCAGTCTGGGTAGCCCTTAGAGAGAAGTATAGTGGAGTCAGTCTGAGTAAGCTCCGTCAGCTAACTATCAAGTTTGATAGTTGTAAAAAGCGCTCAAATGTTACCTTGGCCCAACATCTCAAGGAGATGGATAACATGATTCGAGAGCTTAAGACTGCTGGTTATACGTTGACCAATGAACAACAGGTTCAGACAGTTATCCGTTCTCTTCCTGATTCTTGGGAAACGATGAAACAGAACCTGACTCATAGTGAGAGTATCAAGACTTTCACTGGTGTCTCACGCCATGTGGAACTTGAGGCGGAGAGGATTGAATCCGCAAGGATTTTGGGTCAAGCTTTTGTAGCTGAAGGTTCTGGTTCCAAGAATAAGAACAAGTGGTTTAAGAAAGGAAAGGGGAAAGGAAAGGAGACTAATGCTGTTGCTGCGAAAAACCAAATCAAGAAGAAAGGAAAGAAATATGGACAAAAACCTAAGAGCAGGTTGACTTGCTTCAACTGTGGCAAGAAGGGCCATTTTGGTCGGGATTGTACTGAGCCTAAAAAGGTAGATCCATTTTTGTATTCTTTCCACGAGCAATATGTTGCAAGTACAGTGTTGTTAGCTGATTCGTATCCTTTGTGGATTGTAGATTCAGGAGCAACGAATCACGTAGCTCGTGATCGAGCTACATATGTGGAGTACCGTCGGGTACCAGCTGGCAACAAATGGATATATGTAGGAAACAATGCAAGAATTGAAGTCAAAGGAATTGACACTTGCAAGCTCAACCTACGTGGTGGAGGCACCTTGTTTCTACATGATGTCCTGTAAACTCCTAAGATTCGACGGAATCTGGTTTCCATTATTTATCTTCTTAATTTAGGTTACAATGTAAATTTTTATAGCTGTTGTGTGGAACTTCGATTTAACTCTGTGTTAATTGGGTATGGTTTTGTAACAAATGGTTTTATGGTTCTTGATGTAGAACCAAATAATAATGATGGTTGTTTTTCAAACATTGCTCTTACTAGTAATGCTGATGTTAATGATGAAATTTGGCATGCTAGATTGGGACATATAGGACAAGAACGAATGAATAGATTAGCTAAGGAGGACCTATTAGGCACTCATGCTAAGATTAACTTGCCTATATGTGAGCATTGTCTTGCAAGAAAGACGACTAGAAAACCATTTGGTAAGGCTATTAGGGCTGAATCACCATTGCAATTAATTCATTCGGATATTTGTGGTCCAATGAATGTGAAGGATAGAAATGGGAGTTCTTATTTCATTACATTTATCAATGACTTCACACGTTTTGGTCATGTGTATTTGATTTCTCACAAATCTGAAGCATTGGATTGTTTTATTCGTTACTTGAACGAAGTTGAGAATCAATTGGAATGTAAGGTTAAAACCTTGCGCACTGACCGTGGAAAAGAATATTTGTCTGATCAGTTCAAGACAATGTGTAATGAGAAAGAGATTATTAGACAGCTAACTGTCCCTGGAACTCCACAGCAAAATGGGGTTGCTGAAAGAAGAAATAGGACTCTTCTTGAAATGGTTAGGTCTATGATGGCGCAGGCTAATTTGCCAATCTCCTATTGGGGAGATGCATTATTAGTTGCGGCCTATATACTTAACAAAGTGCCTTCAAAGTCAGTTTCATCTACCCCACATGAACGTTGGACAGGCAGAAAGCCGAATTTGAGTAATTTGAGACATTGGGGGTCAGCTGCCTACATTCATGATAAAACTCACGAATATGGAAAATTAGGACCCAGAGGTAAGAAGTATATCTTTATAAGGTACTCTGAGACTTTTAAGGGTTATACTTTTATTGGTGAGCGACAAGATAGAACCATCTCTGAAATAGAGTCAAGAGATGCTACTTTTCTAGAAACTGAGTTCCCAACACGAGGTGAAGTTGATAAGACAATTCCTATATATGAGATAGAGGAGGAGGATAATGTTCCTTTATCAACAGATCAGGAGATGCCTGAATCTAGTCAACTGAGTGAGAGTAATTTGTCACTGAATGAGTCAGTTTCTCAACGGTCTAACCTTCGAAGAAATAGTCGTCAGATTATTCCTCGGAGAAGGTTTGATATTGAGAATGAGGCATTGATGGTTCTCCCAGTTCACGATGAGGAACCTCGAACAGTTGAGGAAGCTTTGAGAAGCTCAGTTAGAAAAGAATGGAAAATTGCAATGGATGAAGAAATGGAGTCAATGAGACAGAACTAAGTTTGGGATTTAGTCGATCTTCCTCCAGGCCAAAGGGCTATTGGAAATAAGTGGATTCTCAAAGTAAAGAGGAAAGCAGATGGATCGATTAATCGATACAAAGCTCGATTAGTTGCAAAAGGATATACCCAAATGGAGGGTATTGACTTTGAAGAGACATTCTCTCCAGTTGTGAAGTTTGTGTCAATACGTGTCATCCTAGCTATAGTAGCACAATATGACATGGAATTACATCAGATGGATGTAAAAATGACTTTCCTTAATGGTAATCTTGACGAAGAAATCTATATGGTACAACCAGAAGGTTATGTTGTTGAAGGCTAAGAGAAAAGAGTATGTAGACTTCGGAAGTCTATATATGGGCTAAAGCAAGCGTCAAGACAATGAAACATAAGATTTAATGAAGTAATATGATCTTATGGTTTCGAAATGATCAATGAGGATCATTGTGTTTACCTAAGAAAGGAAAAAAAGGAAAGCTTGTCATTTTATCATTATATGTTGATGATATGCTAATAGCTGGAAGTAACATAAAGTGTGTGATAGAAGCCAAAAGTTTGCTTTCATCACAATTTGACATAATAGATATAGGAGAAGCAGAGTACATCTTAGGAGTAAAGATCGTTAGAGACCGATCAAAGAGGCTTTTGGATTTGTCTCATGAAGCTTATATCACTAAGATGCTACAACACTTCAATATATCAGATTGCAACATTGAACAGACGCCTATAGAGAAAGGTACTGTCTTGAGCAAAAGTATGTATCCCAAGACTCCTGAGGAAATAGCCGAAATGAAGAAGAAACCATATACCAGTGTCATTGGTAGTTTGATGTACACTATGTTATGTACCCGTCCCGATATAAGCTATGATGTTGGCTTAGTTAGTCGTTTCCAGTCAAACCCAGGATCGAGACACTGGAAAGCAGTGAAGAGGATATTCAGATATCTTAAAGGAATAATTGATTATTGCCTCTGTTTCCAAAGATCAGATATGAGCCTTAGTGGCTACTCAGATGCAGATTGGGCAGGGGATCTTGATGACAGGAAATCCACATCTGGCTATGTCTTCTTGTTGAATGGTGGCGCCATCTCATGGAATAGCAAGAAGCAGGTTTGTGTAGCCTTATCGACAATGGAAGCTGAGTATGTGGCTTGTGCAGCGGCTGTGCAAGAGGCTGTCTGGCTAAGAAGGTTCTTGAAGTATCTGAGGATAGTGGGAGTCCTGTTACTGTGTACTGTAACAGTCAAGCTGCGATAGCTTTTTCCAAGGATCCCAAATACCACAGCAAAGACAAGCATATAGAAATTAAGTATAATTTTGTAAGGGATATTGTTGACAAAAAAAAATTATTCTTGAGTACATCCCTACATGGAATATGTTTGTTGATCCTTTTACTAAGTCATTAACTAAAGAGTCATTTCATGGGCATATGAAGTCTTTGGGACTTTGAAGAATGTAATAATTGTAAAGACATTTTGATAAATGAAAAATGTCATGATCTATTCAGTATATATGTCAAGATGAGATCATTTGTGTAATGATTGAAGTAAATGCACCCACCATTTACTGAATTTGCTTGAGGCAATATTAGAATTCACATGTTGAATTCAGGATTAGACATTAGGAATGTCTAGATCGAAATCTGTACGATGTTAAATTTTGAGAAAAATATGCTTTTTTTAGTAAAGAGAATAACATCGTAGCATGTGATTCATACCACATGTGCTATGGTGACAAGAAGGGTAGTAGGAGAATGGATCCCTGCTTCTCTACTATGTGAAACCCTTGAGATTATAAGTTAATCTCGATTTTACCCTAAGTGACTATTTAGCTGTCTACTTGAAGTTCTGATCAGTGTCTGCTACTTTAGCATGTTTCCTATTGGCTATGGATGATTCGGTGTATGGAGCATAACTAGGAAAGCGACTGATTAGAATGAATGGATTCTATCTAAAAAGGAAGATTAAGATTGATTTACATCTGTGACATTTATTCACTAGTACCGGTTACATTTTTAGTTCAGTACATAAAATGTAATTGTGAATAATTTGTTTGATTGGAGATGTTGAACATGCTCTTGATATATAGTTAATATGAGGGATTAGAAGATGTTCATGATGATGGAAATAATTTAATCTGGGGTAAAGGCAAGTCATTTATGTCTTTGATTCGTTCTATGGATATTTATGTCTCTGATTTGTTCTATGGAGCAGCTAAGTAAGGTGTGATAATCTTCTTAGCAATTGAATGCTCACTGTGCTTGTTGTCGCACGAACCATTTTCCCTAATGTATGGAATGGATGTTCTGATCTGGTCTTCGTGACTTGATCCTTATAAAGTCTGTGTGACTTATTTGGTCTTTGTGACTAAATTTTGCTCTGGTCTTCGTGACTTGATCCTCATAAAGTCTTCGTGACTTATTTGGTCTTTGTGACTAAATTTTGCTCTGGTCTTTGTGACTTGATTCTCATAAAGTCTTTATGACTTATTTGGTCTTTGTGACTAAATTTTGCTCTGGTCTTCGTGACTTGATCCTCATAAAGTCTACGTGACTTATTTAGTCTTTGTGACTAATTTTGCTTTCGTCTTCGTGACATGATCACCTTGTAGTTTATGTGACTGATATAGTCTATGTGACCATATGTATTGACTTGGGCGAGTGGGAGATGTTAAACGTTGCATCAGTTGCAACGTCGGGAAGATGAAGGGGTGCCCATTCACCTTCTTCTTCCTCCATTGAAAGCTGTCATCAAGGCATCGGTTTGTAACCGATGTCTTGCTTGATATATATGATGGCGTCCAAGGCAATCAGTGGAGGATCGAGGTAAGCAGAAGCTTCATGAAGGTGATCAGAGAACAATCGTGATTAGAGGTGTGCGAGCAAAGGGAGAGCATCTAGAGGCTGGGATTTGGCTCGTGAACCTTGAAGCACTTTCCAGCAGCCCCGTGATCGTGCTTCCGACAGCGGCAATCTCTTCATCGCGTCTTCGGTTGCGGTTCTTCGGTAGATCACTGTGAGTGGTGCATTATTTAGATTTTGTTTCTGTTAGAGTGTATACTAAAAGCCTAGCTTTTGGTATAAACATTTATCTAGAAATAAGAATCACATTGGTCAAATGTCTACATTTATGATAAATGTAGTTACTCAATTAATTTATATTGTATATAACATGGTGTGTGGTGTCACACACAGAAGATCATGTTATCAGTACCTTATAAATTATAAACAGTAGCTCACGACTATGATGGAAAGGAACAAACCATTGGAAGGTCGTACTGTAATTAGGTGTTAGTTTATCTTAACTATATAATTACATTAGTACACTAAGAGTGTATTGAGTAGGACCATTAGAGGTCGTTTCTTTTATACTGACTTTATAAAGGAACAAATACCTCAGTTATTATGGAAGTATGTGCTCTTAATCCTAATATAATAACAAGCACATATATTTGATATTTATTTCTTTAATTTATCAATGGGTGAGATTTAGTTCGATGAATCAATAAACCCGATAAGTTGGGAAATGATATCACTTATAGTGTGTGTTGTTGATTATAGAAGGAAACTGTGTCCTAGTAATCTAGGTTGAGAATGTCCCCAAGAGGAGCTCATAAGGATTGTCATGTTAAACCCTACAGGTGGACTTAGTCCGACATGACGATGAAGTTGAGTGGTACTACTCTTGGAGCTAGATATTAATTAAGTGAGTTGTCAGTAACTTACTTAATTAGTGGACATTTGTTATCTTAAACACAGGGAGACTAACACACTCATAATAAGAAGGAGCCCAAAATGTAATTTGGTATTGGTGCGGTAGTTTAATAATAGTTCTTTAGTGGAATGAATTATTATTGATGAAATTAAGTTGTGTGTTCGGGGCGAACACGGGATGCTTAATTTCATCGGGAGACCAAAACCAATTCCTCCTCTCGGTCCCTATCGTAGCATCTAGTATGTAGAGATTTATACCCACCGCATACCCACCTTCTTACCCATCCAATGGGGCCGACCAAGCTAGCTTGGAACCCAAGCTAGGGCCGGCCAAGACCAAGTGGATGAGCCATGTAGGTGGCCGGCCACTAGAATATTAAAAAGGATTTTTATTAAAATTATTTCTTATGTGGATATCATGATTTTAAAAGAGAGTTTAAAAATTAAAATTTTCCTTTTATAGTTTTCTACAAAAGATTAAGAGAAGAGATTAATCTCTTTCCTTATTTGTAGTTTAAAAGGATGGTTTTAATTTTTGGTTAAAACTTTCCTTATTTGTAAATCATCTACATGTTTAAAAGAGAGTTTAAAATTTGAAATCTTTCCTTATTTGTTGATTAAAGGAGGATTTTAAATTTTAAGAAAACTTTCCTTTTTAACCATGTTCATGATTTAAAAGAAATTTTAAAAATTAATAATTCTCTTTTATTAGTTTCTACAAAAGATTGAGAAAAGATTTGATATCTTTCCTTATTTGTAGATTAAAAGATATTTTAATTTTTAGAGATAACTTTCATTTTGTCCACATATTTAAAAGAAAGATTTTAATTTATTAAATTTCCTTTTTATAAACCAATCATGAAGGGATAAAAATTATTGAGAAATTTTTATAAATTTCCGGAAGCAAATAAGGAAGTTTTAATTGTTGTTTAAAATTTTATTTGCTTGGAGTTTTCTTGATGTGGCCGGCCATTGCAAAATTGAAAAGAAAAATTATTTTTTAATTAAATAAATTTTTCTTTTCAATGGCAAAAGAATTAAAGAAGTTTTTATTAAATTTTCCTTATTTGCCAAGACCAAGGATTATAAAAGAGGGGGTAGAGGAGGCTTCAAGGGGAACAACTCTATTATTTTTCTCCCTCTTTTCTTCCTTGGGTGTGGCCGGCCCTTTCTTTCCTCTCCTCTCCTTTGTGTGGCCGAAATTTTCTCATGGTGGAGATAGCTTTGGTGGCCGGAACTAAGAAGGAGAAGAAGGAGAGAAAAGAATCCTCTTTTCTAGCATCCCTTGGAGCATGGTGGTGGTGGCCGAACCTCTTCATCCTAGGAGAAGTTTTGATGGCCGAAACTTGTAAGGAAGAAGAAGGTGCTAGGTGGTTCTCATCTCGGAAGATCGTTGCCCATACAACGTCCAAGGTTAGAAGAGGAAGACGGTAGAAGATCAAGAGGTCTTTCTAAAAGGTATAACTAGTAATTTTTCTTTCCGCATCATACTAGTTATTTTTGAAAATAATACTAAATACAAGAGACATACGATTCTAGTGTTTCGAATTTGTTTTCGATATAGTGTTCTTTTGTTTTTCTTTTCCTTGTGATTTGATTGTTCTTTTCGGTTGACCTAAAGTTATTTTAGGAAATTAAATATTAGCTTTCCTTAAAAGTTTTTGTCTAGTCGGTGGTGGTTGCTCCCATATCCAAGAAGGTCATGTGCCTCGCCACGTCAGTACTGGGAACCAATTTTGGAAATTAATATTTAATGGAATTAATAACTTAGGTGATTTGGATCAAACGTGTTAAGTTCCGCAGGAGATCCAAGTCAAAACCTAAAAGAAATAATAAATTAAGTTTTGGATCAAACGTGTTAAGTTCCGCAGGCGATCCAAAATTTAATTTAAAAGAACACATGGTAGTTAGGAAAAGGTTCAGACCTTTGTACAAAATTTTTGTACAATGGAACCTCTAGATTTTCCGAATAACAACCAACAACAGTTTCATGCTCTCAAAACTACTAACATTGTCTGTAGTGTTGCTCATCATCTGGGCAGCCAGTTCGTTGGCTAGTGAAGAACTCTTGCAGCGCCGGGGGATCTAGCTGTTGAGTTACAGTGGTAACAACTAGCTGCTAACGCGTCGAGTATCTGTATCCAAGCCTTCAACTAAAGTGATAATGTGTCGGATTTGGATCCAATTCTATATACCTCATCTCCCTCCCATTAGATTTTTAACTTTCATCTCCGTATTCATCTCATCTCCATCAGGTTTTCAATTTTAATCCTCATACCTGAATATTTTATATCCTAATAATGTTCTTGGAGAATAGAAAATGAAAAGTAAGGATTCGGGATTCGTAAAAAGTAGAAGCTGAAGATAAGATTTTTTTTTTTTTTTATCTTTTTTATTTCTTTTTAATTGATCATGAAAGAAAAGTAATAATTAGTTATTTAATTAATATATATAATTTAATTAGATATTCAAGTTAATAGAATCTACTGTCGCACTCAAATGCTCGTCCATACATGATTATCCTGATTCCTCATTCGATATTTATTTTTTTTAAAAAAATTTAAATTTCTATTTTTCAAAAAATTATTTTGTGGAAATAGTCTTATTATACTCAGCCCAATCCACCTATTTTATCGAGTAATCAGGTACAGCGTAACATGTTTTTTTATATAGATTATTAAATAATTAAATTATGTCCACAATATTGCCATAATTACTCCGCCAATTATAATCTTTTAACGGATTATCCTACTTCATAGTCTTTTTTGAATTCTCTCTTAATTTCCCCCTCCCCGATCTCTATATAATACGTCCATATTCCCTCTTCAATCATCGATCAATTCCTCTCCATCCGAAACCATGGCGGCGACGGCGGAGAAATCCATTTGCAGCAGGGCCGACTGCGGCACCCACGACTGCATCGGCATCCGTTCCGTCTGCGCCGACTGCCTGCGACCGTACATGGGCCCTCAGTTGCCGTCATTCGACGAAAGGCTCAAGCGCTTCGCCGCCTTCACAGCGGAGCCTCGTCGTTGCTCCTCTCCGTCGCTGTCTTTCTCCTCCTCGTCGTCCACGGTGACAGCCGAAAGGAAGGAAGAGGGGGAGGAAGTGGATGGGCCACGCCGGTTGGCTGCTCTTGGCGACGGCCGGCCGTTCAGGCACTGCTCCATGGCGCCACGCCTCCGCTGTCGGTGACGCCCGGCAAAGCACCACCCGTGAAGGTTTGAAGGCGGAGGAGGCCATCTGATGTGCTCTGTTTTAGAGATTTTAGAGTTCTTTGTTTTTTTTTTTTTTTTTTTTTTTGAATATGATGGATGTTGAACGTTAAAACTTTTATAAAATGACAATTATGGATGAATCGGATCATATTGGGATTGGGATTAGTATATGCAATTTTTAATTTGGGATGTAAAAGATGATTTCGTCCGCCTTAAACGATTTCTACGACAAATTATTCCACGGCAATCGAACCGTGTCAAGGAAGCAATTCTACCACCTGAAAATCATCCTAGGGCATTTTTAATTTCAAATTTTAATATCAATATTTTCTATTAAAATCAAACTTTTATGAAATAAAAAAAAATCAAATTTAACAGACAATTTAGATTAATGCGTATTAGTTATCGTTCAGATGTCCCTCGAGGGTTACCGTTCAACAATAAATGTTAGTTAGTATTCGATGATTGTGTGTCAGATTAGTAATAAATGGAAAAACTGAAGTTTTTTTTTATTCCAAGATTAATAAATTTTTTTAATTCAAAATATCCTTGCATAAGAAAAAAAAAATGTGATATAAAAAACATAAAGAAAAAATTGAAAATCTTAAAAATTAAAATAAAATAACTTAAAAAAAGACGTAAAAAATAAAAAAATAGAAACAACGTTAAAAATATAAAAAATAAAAAACCTAAAAACTAGAAGAAACGTATAAACAATGTAAAAAATTTTAAAAAATATAAAAAAATAGAAAAAACATAAAAATTATAAAAAAATTTAGAAAAGGAAAAAACGTAAAAAAAATATATAGAAAAAAATAAAAAAAATAAAACAAAATTGTAAAAAAATAAAAAATTGTAAAACTTTAAAAAATAACGAAAAAATAATAAAATTAAAAACTTTAAAAAATAACGAAAAAATTAAAAATAAAAAAATGTAAAAAAATAAAAAATATAAAAACTTAAAAAAAATAAAAAAATTTAAAATTATAAAAAAATTTAAAAATTGTAAAAAAATAAAAAACCTTTAAAAAATAACGAAAAAATAATAAAATAAAAAAAATAAAAAACTTTAAAAAATAACAAAAAAATAAAAATAAAAATATAAAAAAAATTAAAAAATATAAAAAAAGAAAAAAAATATAAAAACACATAAAAAGAAAGAAAAAGTAAAAAAAACATAGAGTTTAAATATTATTGTTATTATATATGGTTAATTTTGTAACTGAGGGTAATATAGAAAAATATTAAATTAAGTTATTTATTAAAATCTTCAAATAAATAAATTTTTGATGTATTATTTTTACCCCAGGTCATACCAACGGTGAACGCATGAATGTCTAACATAATAGTCAGGGATCGATTCTTAAGAACTAACGACTCTTTGGATGCATCACGCGAAGAGTCCCTTCAAGCTTGAGCATCCCTTTGGTTTGTGCTGAGTGTCTCTCCTCAATGAACGAACAATAAGTTGTTTTTGGATTTCTCGGAGGAAATTCGTTTGTGCATGTGTAAATTTTCTTAATGATATCATTTTATGTATGATACTTTGTGATCACAATTTGTTCGGCTCATGCATTTTCCAAGAGAGAACTGAATCACAAAAGGGCAACGAATTGTACGAAGTCAATTCTTTCATATGCATTCTCCCATGCATGGGTAGATGGAGTTGATTATTAGGGAGTAATTTATATGTGATGAAAAAAAATATATATTTTTTATTTTATTTTTATAATAAGTTTGATTGTGATTCGGATCTATTGTTTTAACATGATCTCAATACTAAAAATATAAAATTTATATCTCATGAGGTTTTAGGAATGAATTAAAAGGAGAACTTGACTCTCTAACTCGTAAATAATCGAGACACAGAGAGTCGGAGACAAAAGTACAACCAAACTTTCCGCGAGGAACTCTAGACAATCATAGAACTTAATGGATCATACAATTAATATGTTTAAATGTTAAGGTTGGTACGCCATTGTAGAAGTAAAAGTTCACATCGAATATCTTAGGATTGCCTACCTGCACGAGCCAATATTGCGGATAAGAATTAAGAAAGATCAAGTGTTTGCTAGCATGAAAGTGAAATAAAAACCCTAGGATTATTCTCGTTGTCTGTCTTTCTTCTGACTACTTACTTTGATCACATTCTAGCTTATTTTTGTGATCTCTCTGGATTCCCTCTCTCTCTTACCCTCTCACTTTTCTTTCACATTTAGATTCTGATATGCGATTGTGACAACATATACTTTTGATTTAGTCTAAACTGTTAAGTTTGATTGGTAAGTTAGTACTCGATCCCTAGTCCCTGTGGATTCGATCTTATTATTACTTGATGACACTTCCGTACACTTGAGAATTTACCACCACGTCAATTTCCTTAAAGATCAAACAATTCTATTGAATTGATTATGACTGTATATGTGATAGCATCTACTATACCAAGAATATTAAAGAACTCAATTCTTGCAATTACTCAAGATACTCTTTTTTAGCTTCTATGTTTATTTCTTAGTTTAAGATCCCTCTTACTAACTGGAATAAAAGAATTAGTAAATATGTTTTGACCAAAATGGGAATGGGCACGGCTTATGAATTTATAATCATGGAATCGACTCAATCATCAAATTATAAGTCTATTCCATACTAGACCAAACCGAAATAGGGTTATGTACATTATTATTATGAGGATGGTCATTCGAGCGTATGCAAATAAATACTATGTACCATATTTACTTCTTTTCTTTTGGGAGCTTCTATTGGATCGAGAAACAAGCGTGATTATATATATATATATAAGGTATACTTCGAATAATTCAAATCAAAGCAATTTGATGTCTGACCTGGGACTATATGACATGGGCGATTGAAAGACATACTCCGACACTCCACCTTTGTTATATATTCCATATATGTCACATTAGATAAATATCATATTCATGGAATATGATTCACTTTAAGATGCCTTGATGCTGAAATGGTAGACACATGAGACTCTAAATCTCGTGCTAAAGAGCGTGGAGGTTCGAGTCGTCTTCAAGGCATAATATTGAGAATGCTCATTCAATGAAAAATTCAATAACAGATTCGGATCTAATCAATATTGATATATCGATTTGTTGATATGAAGTATTCCGACATTCCCCACGATTCGAGTCCAAGCTATTGGAATAGGTTCAGTGGGGGATCATGAAATTTTGACGATTTTCTCTATCTAATGAATGAGGAGTCAGTTTTGAAATCGTTCGCCCGACACCCACCCCCCAATATAAGATTCAAGAGGAATCATACAAGGGTAGATTGATAAAAACCTCTGGTAAAATATCCACCACTAACCATAATCCAACAAATAAAGTACATTACATAGTCCGTTTTAGGGATTAACAACTAACCCATTTAGTGACTTTGGCACTAGGCGTTCCCAAAATGGATTGGTGCGGGTGAATTAGAGAATAGACAAACATATGTTGGTATTCCAGCCTTCCTTCTCCTTTCAGGGCTATCTGAAAGAGAATCCAATATCTCTTGGTCATGAATATTTGAAATAGGATGAATTGGCCTCCATGGATATCTTTGCTTCAGAAAAAAATAATTAGAATTAGGCTCGATCAACTTGTTGAGGATCTTGGCCCCACTTGGGGTGAATAAACGATCACCCTCTTTGTTGTTTTCCTACAATTTATTAGTTGAGTAGCGGAATAATGAAAGCACAAAATAAGAAGACAAACCTAACACATTCGTTTAACGTGGTTCAGAGATAAAACTCCTACTTCACGGCTGTCCATAAGGTGGATGATCCCTATCCGTCGGTGGATAATTCCTTAGCAAACTCCGGCTAGCTCAATCCTCTTTGTCGAAGGAGAAACCTTACCACAACTCAATCAAAAAAACGAGGATCACAATGAGAGCTTGGAGACTCTAATTAGTGGTTAACTACCTCTAATTTCATCATCCAAACAAGCCACCCCAAGCTCCATTATATAGAGGTTTGGGGAAAACAACCGGCTACCAGTCGCTTGATACTACCATTGGACACAGTCAACGACACTTCACAGAAGTCGTTATTTTATTTAACGACTCTTTACCAGTCGACTGGTAACATTACCAGTCTATTGTCTTCATAGCCGTCAGGCACAGAAACATTCTGTGTCTACCCCAGTTGACTGGTGATCTTGCCAGTTGAGTGGTAAACCCGAGTACAATCACTCAGCACTTGTTCTTGTCCGCACTGTTGGAGTGTATACTGAAAGCCTAAGCTTTGTAAACATTCATTATGAATAAAGAATCACATTTGGTCAAATTATCTACATTTGTTTGTAGTTGTTCAATTAATTTATATTGAAGATAACATAGCATGTGGTGTCACATGCAGAAGATAATGTTATCAGTACCTTATAAATTATAAACAGTAGCTCACGACCAAAATGGAAAGGAACAAATCATTAGAAGGTCGTAGTGTAATTAGGTATCAGTTTATCTTGACTGTATAATTACACTAGTACACTTAGAGTGTATTGAGTAGGACCATTTGAGGTCGTTTCTTTTATACTGACTTTATAAAGGAACAAAGACCTCAGTTATTATGGAAGTGTGTGCTCTTAATCCTAATATAATAACAAGCATATATATTTGATATTTATTTCTTTAATTTATCAAAGGGTGAGATTTAGTTCGATGAATCAATAAGCCTGATAAGTTGGGAAATGATATCACTTATAGTGTGTGTTGTTGATTATAGAAGAAAACTGTGTCCTAGAGATACTAGGTTGATAATGTCCCCAAGAGAAGCTCATAAGGATTGTCATGTTAAACCCTGCAGGTGGACTTAGTCCGACATGACGATAAGGTTGAGTGGTACTACTCTTGGACATAGATATTAACTAAATGAGTTGTCAGTAACTCACTTAATTAGTGGGCATTCGATATCTTAAACACAGGGAGACTATCATGCTCATAATAAGAAGGAGCCCAAAAATGTAATTTGGGATTGGTGCGGTAGTTCAATAATAGTTCTCTAGTGGAATGAATTATTATTGATAAAATTAAGTTGTGTGTTCGGGGCGAACACGGGATGCTTAATTTTACCGGGAGACCAAAACCAATTCCTCCTCTCGGTCCCTATCGTAGCCTCTTATTTGTAGAGTTCTATACCCACCTATACCCACCTTTTATACCCACCCAATAGGGGCCGGCCAAGCTAGCTTGGGAACAAGCTAGGGCCGGCCTAGGTATGAATTTGGGTGGCCGGCCCTAGCTTGAACCCAAGCTAGTGGGGGCCAGCCAAATTAAATTAAAAAGGAATTTTAATTTTAATTTTAATTTTTATTATGTGGAAGAAATAATTTATTAAAGAGAATTTAAATTAAAATATCTCTCTTATAAAAGATCTACAAAAGATTAAATCTCTTTCCTTATTTGTAGATTGGTGAGATATTTTATTTTCTCTTTAAAAATTATTCACATATTGATAAAATTAAAATTATAGAATTTTTTTTTATTAACCATGTAGAGATTTTTAAAGAGAAATTTTAATTTTAAAATTTTCGGAAACAAATTAGGAAGTTTTAATTATTGATTGAAACTTGTCTAATTTGTTCTCCAATGATGTGGCCGGCCAATGTAGTTTTAATTGGGAAATTTTATTTTATTTTTCTCAATTAAATCATGTCAAGGAAATTGAGGAAATTTTATTGTAATTAAATTTCCTAATTTGCCTAGGCCAAGGAATATAAAAGAAGGGGTGAGGGTGCCTTCATGAGACACAACATCTATTATTTCTCTCCCTCTTTTGTTCCTTGGTGTGGCCAGCCATCCTCTCCCTCTCTTCCTCTTGTGGTGGCCGAACATCTCTCCCTTCCTTGGAGCTCTTGTGGTGGCCGGATACTACTTGGAGAAGAAGAAGAAGAAGGAGAGAAAGCTAGCATCTCTTGGAGCTTGGTTAATATTTTGGTTTTTCTCCTTAGTGAAGTTTTTCCTTTGTGGCCGAACCTTGCTTGGAGGAGAAGAAGGTGGTTGGTGGTTTCTTATCTCGGTAGATCGTTGCCCACACAACGTCCGAGGTTAGAAGAGGAATACGGTAGAAGATCAAGAGGTTTTTCTACAAGGTATAACTAGTAATTTTTCTTTCCGCATCATGCTAGTTATTTATGGAAATAATACCAAATACAAGAGGCTTACGTTCTAGAATTTCGAATATGTTTTTTCGATGCTGTGTTCTTTTGTTTTTTTCTTTTCCTTGTGATTTGATTGTTCTCTTTGGTTAACCTAAAGTTATTTTAGGAAATTAAATATTAGCTTTCTATAAAAGGTTTTGTCTAGTCGGTGGTGGTTGCTCCCATATCCAAGAAGGCCATGTGCCTCGTCACGTCAATACTGGGAACCAATTATGGAAATTAATATTTAATGGAATTAATAACTTAAGGAGACTTGGGTCGAACGTGTAAAGTTCTGCAGGAGATCCAAGTCAAAACCTAAAAGAACAAATATATTAAGTTTTGGATCAAACGTGTTAAGTTCCGCAGGCGATCCAAAATTTAATTTAAAAGAACACATGGTAGCTAGGAAAAGGTTCAGACCTTTGTACAAAATTTTTGTACAGTGGAACCTATAGGCTTTCCGAGTAGCAACCAACACGCACAACCTTGACCTTTCCTTCAAGCATCTTCCATCAACCTCGCGTCCCTTGGATACTTTCTTATCTTTCATGTCTTACCTTCAAGAGCTTCATTCGCCTTGCCCTTTGTTGTCAGGTTTTCCTTTGTCAAGAGGTCGTGCCTTCAGGACTTCACCACCAAGAGCCATGTTTCGGGACTTCATCCTTGCCAAGTCACACTTGGACTTACGTTGCCAAGGTTATACACTTGGACTTACACCGCCAAGGGCCATGCTTTAGGACTTCATCCTTGCCAAGTCTCACTTGGACTGATGTTACCAAGGCTACACATTTGGGCTTACACTGTTAGAGTATATACTAAAAGCCTAACTTTTGGTATAAACATTTATCTAGAAATAAGAATCACATTGGTCAAATGTCTATATTTATGATAAATGTAGTTGTTCAATTAATTTATATTGTAGATAACATGGTGCGTGGTGTCACACACAGAGGATCATGTTATCAACACCTTATAAATTATAAACAATAGCTCACGACCAAGATGGAAAGGAACAAACCATTGGAAGGTCGTAGTGTAATTAGGTATTAGTTTATCTTAACTATATAATTACACTAGTACACTTAGAGTGTATTAAGTAGGACCATTAGAGGTCGTTTATTTTATACTGACTTTATAAAGGAACAAATACCTCAGTTATTATGGAAGTGTATGCTCTTAATCCTAATATAATAACAAGCACATATATTTGATATTTATTTCTTTAATTTATCAATGGGTGAGATTTAGTTCGATAAATCAATAAGCCTGATAAGTTGGGAAATGATATCACTTATAGTGTGTGTTGTTGATTATAGCAGGAAACTGTGTCCTAGTGATCTAGGTTGATAATGTCCCCAAGAGGAGCTCATAAGGATTGTCATGTTAAACCCTGCAGGTGGACTTAGTCCGACATGATGATAAGGTTGAGTGGTACTACTCTTGGACTAAGATATTAATTAAATGAGTTGTCAGTAACTCACTTAATTAGTGGACATTCGACATCTTAAACACAGGGAGACTAACACACTCATAATAAGAAGGAGCCCAAAATGTAATTTGGGATTGGTGCGGTAGTTCAATAATAATTCTTTGGTGGTATGAATTATTATTGATGAAATTAAGTTGTGTGTTCGGGGCGAACACGGGAAGCTTAATTTCATCGGGAGACCAAAACTAATTCCTCCTCTCGGTCCCTATCGTAACCTCTTGTATATAGAAATTTATACCCACCACATACCCACCTTCTTACCCATCCTAATGGGGTCGGCCAAGCTAGCTTGGAACTCAAGCTAGGGTCGGCCAAGACCAAGTGGATGAGTCAAGTTGGTGGCCGGCCAAAGCTTGGGTCCCAAGCTTAGGTGGCCGGCCACTAGAATATTAAAAAGGATTTTTATTAAAATTATTTCTTATGTGGATATCATGGTTTTAAAAGAGAGTTTAAAATTTAAATTTTTCCTTTTATAGCTTTCTACAAAAGATTAAGAAAAGATTTGAAATCTTTCCTTATTTGTAGATTGAAAGGAGATTTTAATTTTGAGAAAACTTTCCTTTTTAACCATAATTATAATTTAAAAGAGAGTTTTAAAAATTAAATATTCTCTTTTATTAGTTTCTACAAAAGATTAAGAAAAGATTTGATATCTTTCCTTATTTGTAGATTGAAAAGAGATTTTAATTTTTAGAGATAACTTTCCTTTTTGGAAATTATCCACATGTTTAAAAGAAATATTTTAATTTATAAAATTTCCTTTTTATAAATCACCATGAAGGGAAAAATTATTGGAGAAATTTTTATAAATTTTCGGAAACAAATTAGGAAGTTTTAATTCTTGTTTTAATTAAAACTTTCCTTGTTTTGGGGAGGAAGTGGCCGGCCAAGTAATTTGGAAAAAGAAAATTGATTTTAATTAATTAATTTTTTCTTTTTCATGGCAAAAGAATTAAGGAAGTTTTTTATTAAAATTTCCTTATTTGTCAAGACCAAGGATTATAAAAGAGGGGGTAGAGGTACCTTAATGGTGGACGACTCTATTCTTTTCTTCTTCTCTTTTCCTCCTTGGTGTGGCCGGCCCTAGGGTCTCCTCTTCTTCTTCCTCTTTTATCTTCCTCCTTTGTGGCCGGCAGCATCTACATAAGGGAAGTCCATGGTGGCCGGTTCTAGCTAGGAGAAGAAGAAGAGAAAGAAGGCTTCGTTTCTAGCATCCCTTGGAGCTTGGTGGTGGTGGCCGAACCTCACATCTCTTGGAGTTTATGTGGTGGCCGAAACTTGATTGAAGAAGAAGGGTTTGGGTGGTTCTCATCTCGGAAGATCGTTGCCCACACAACGTCCGAGGTTAGAAGAGGAATATGGTAGAAGATCAAGAGGTTATTTTGCTTACAAAGAAAGGTATAACTAGTAATTATTTTCCGCATCATACTAGTTTTCTTTGTATAGTTATTTATGGAAATACCAAACACAAGAGGCATATGATCACTATAACAAAAACTACAAACAACAACGGATATTATCCGTTGTCGTAGGGTCAAAAAACCGTTGTAACTGAGGGTGTTGTAGAATGTATTGCCCTACGACAACGATTTTGAATTCGTTGTCTTTGTAGACATTTGACAACGGTTTTTATCCGTTGTTGTATATATGCTCAAAATTTAGCTACGAAGGATACGACAACGGTTTAAAACCGTTGTGGTAGCTAATTTCAACAACAGAAATAAACCGTTGTAGTAGACTCTTTTTACAACAGATATAAACTATTGTGGTAGATAATATTTACTCATTTTGCTTTTTTTTACAATAGTTTTAATATATTTTACAACGGATAAAACCGTTGTCTTTTATCACTTTTTTCAAAAAAAAAAAATCATTGTGATTTACATAGTTTTTACAACATTTTTAACTGTTGTCTTTAATGTTCATTAATACCAAACAACCAATCTTATTTTACTATAAGCAAACCACCAATACAAAACTAAATATTTACTACATTAAATCCAAAATAAACATCCATATATAATTCATCTTGTAGCTACACATATACAAAAATATACAAAATGAGTTGTTACTCATCAAAATACACATGTTTTCCATTACTGTTCTCCATATACATTAAATCACATGTTTTCCATTTGTTGTTCTCCATATGGCACGCTTTTAATTTACAAATTAGCAAGGCAAGCTACATGCTAACAAAGCTCACTTCTTGCATCAAAAAAACTCAAGCCTCACGAATTGCCCGACCTGCAAAAGAAAAATTCAACAAAACTTATAAAATTCCATAATTCCAGATTATAGTCTACATGACAACATGAATTCTTGGAAAATAAGCAATACAAGGAAACATGCCATTTTATACTCGAAGTTGCATGTTTGAGGTGGTTGTAGTCAAAATTACTATAAATATGACTACCAAAGAATGAGAGCAACTAAAAAACTACTTTTATCCAGTTAGGAAAAAAAATAGACAATTGCAAATTTTCCTCCTTCTCTTACGTTTTCAACTAATGACTGGTTTAAAGAGGATTTTTTGCAACTTCCTCAAGTTTTACATTGACTCAAACTTATGATATACCCTTGAACATAATCTTTGAGTATCTATTTGTACATGTTGCAGAACTGTTAGCTACTGCTAGAAGAAATGGAGAAACTCTTCCAACTAATGTACTCCATGTGACTCAAGGAGCCTTATCGAAATATGGTTCTAATAATAATAATAATAAATCCTCTCTCAATTAGTTGCATTCATGAGTAACACATTGGAAGAGGAATATCAAGGTTGTGTCTGAAAGCAAAAGAACTCTGGTATTCACAAAATATAATTTAACCGTCAATCCTTGCATAATGCAGAAACAACTAAATAAGAGTCATGTAACATCAAATGTTAGAATGAGGTATTGGGCAAAGGTATGTGTATAATTTATTTCATGGAACATCAAATGTAGAAACAGAGTTTTTTTTCCTTCAACCAAACATTTAAAAAAAAATGAAAATTTCCAAAGCATGACATAACTGCCCAAATCTGCGTTGGATATAGATACTTGGATAATGACACTCAAATAATGACACTAAGAGTGAACAATCACTAATACTATTGAACACATGCACAATTTGTAAAAATAGCCATGTCAGAGATTGCGATCATACTCATGTTGAACTATATCAAGTCCAAGTAACATAGACATGGAACAGTTGTAGCACTGACACCATATTCAACCACACAAGCATTATCATACTAGAGATTTGAATGAACATTAGTTATCAAATTTCGTAAACAGTAAGCAGTAGAGTACTAGCCTTGTATGTTAAACTTGTTGAATGTACAATATCTCATAAGAAAGTTTACCTTTAATGTTATCACAATAATCACATCCAGAGAGAATACACAAATCAATGAACTGATCCATAGTGAGTCTTAGCTCTTCAAGAACCTGAAAAATAAGGATGAGAATAAATACAGTAATTCAATTAACAATAAGAAGAATAAATATACCTTTGAAACGTCAAATTCCATCACAGAGATTTTTTTGGAACTAGGATCCATTAAATGATGGAGACACCTTGGTACCCCAAAAGTTAAAGTATCCATGTTTTCTGAGGCAACCGCAAACACCTAGAGATTGATAACAAACAAATACGTTTAGGATATTAAAGTTAAAAAAAATAAAATAGAATGTGTTACATTGCATCATTTTACCTTGTCACTTTTGCAAAGAGCTGCGGATTGAGCTTCTGCTTCACAGGGTGCCTTTAGATCAGAAAGATGAGTTTAGCTTCTAAAACTAGAGATACAATACTTGTATATTAAGCAATTGCATGCAACTTTAGGAAATGTTTGCAAGAGAAAGTAAAATTGTGTCATTGTTAGTTCAAATTCTTGTAGCAAGGATAAAGAATTCAATAAGTGAAAGTGGACTAATTTACCTCAATAGTAGGCACACCCATTAGTCTTAAGAGACGTTTACAATCTTCATTATGTGGCTTGGTTACTTGTGAAAAAACTCTACAGTCATCTACTGGAATCAAATTCTTCAAGAAAGTAATTTGAAAGTTCAAAATATATTTAAAGAAACTCTATGTTACATATGAAGAAAATAGATAATTAGCATGCTAACTTTATGTTGATTGCATCATAATCAATAAGATCCTCATGGTAATTTCCAATAAAATAGCAATATCAAAGATTACCTTGACAGTCCTTTTGTTGTACTTTTCAATTCCCTCCAAATCACCAGTCTGCAAACAACAAATGTAACCAAGACAGCAAAAGAAATTCTAGCACACTAAAGAGTCCCAATAAAGGTACTTGTTATGCACAAGCAATGACCTCAATTGTTGTGTTCAGATCGTTAGTTGCATCTTTCCTCTTTAAATATCTAAAGAATAAAATAAGCTTAAAGATTATCATTATCTTGCAACAAAAAAAAAGGAGGGGGACAATGACAAAACTGTAAAGATTAACCTTTTGGCAAGTTCTTATTTCTTCAGCTCTGGAGGTTGACCGTCAAATACATATCTGGCATAAAAAAGATGATAATAAAATATGGTGGCTGAATGATAAACAAAATGATATTTAGACATGCAAATGGACTTACACTGGCTCGATACCTGCTTCTAATAATCTGATAGTTCGATTGAACATCCCTTGCAAATGACTTATCGGCCATATAAAATGTCAAGAGTTAGAAGAAGAAATAAAAAAGTCCAACTCATGCATAGATTTTTCAATGAACTCTGTAAATTCTTTCCTAATTCCAGGAAGTCCTCGAGAATCACTATATGCACCTGATTGCTCGAAAGAAAGTTGAGATTCTTATCAGAATGACTAAAACAATATTTACTCATCAACATGAAAAAAATAACAAGGCCTGCAGATGATGTTTTGGGTTTGTTACATATAAAGATACAACTAAAAACTGGAATATGACACAAATGTTATGAAAAGGCCAACATAAAAACTGCTTGGGTTACAAATGCACAAACAAGTACAGAATACATTTCTTTTCCAGATCACCGTTAACAAGAGGAAACAAGTTGCAAAGCAGTTTAGCTTGAGAAACAGACTGCATCAAAAAGGAAAAGGTTTAAGCAGACTGCGAGTTGAAAATTGTAGGAATATGTGAATACCTAAACCACCCGAATTCAATGAAAGATAATGTTTAGCTCTTGCAATGACATCTGCTGGGAATAAAAGCCCGACATTAGTGTCATCCAATAGAAATGGAGCTTGCCACAATGCTACCACCTGGAGAATAGTATAAGTAAAAAATTACACCATTAAAAAGAGAAATCTAATGGAAAATGTCTCTTTATCTCAGGGAGCACAGAGAAGGAGAAATTGCTCCATGTATAAGGAATTTTTGACTTGTGAAGATGATTTTTTCTCACTGAGTTCCTTAAGTCAAGCAATAGAGAAGAATGATCAACACTTTGATACAAGTAGTTTTTAAGAAAGAATAAAGAGAAAATGGAAACCTGACGGGGAAATGTTAATGGCTTCTATCCGAGAGCATGAGGGTTCCCGCCATTTGTGAAAATAATCTGCAAACAACAAAAAAAACCAATCTCATGGAAAGTAAGTCCAACTTGTATCTTGTTTCTTAAGAATAAATTGCAAGGGGAGTGCAGTATTATAACCTCAAATTTTAATCTCACAAGTGGCATCCCAACAAGCTAACAATAAAAAGAATCAAAGGCATATGTGCACTTCATATCTTGATACAAGCAATAAAGCAAACATATACAGTGCTAAATAACCCAGGAAGATATCTTCAACCAGATAACAAGAATGGAAAAAAAACAATCAAAGTCAGATCTTTCAGGAATCGAAATAAGAGTCTCTTTCAATAAAATTTATTCTATTTAACTCAAATCATGTTGTGGCACAATCAACGAAAATTGTGTATGAGAAAGCATCATAACCTTCTTCCCCTCCTTCTGCAACTCCGAAGCCTGCAGGTAAAGCTCCCCTTTGACAACATATGCAACTTTCTTCACATTCTCATTCAGCAACTTGTAGTCCAGCGGCTTCGGCGCCATCCTAATACTAATTAATGATTTAAAATCAGAACTTCTTATCTTAATACTAACTAAACAACAAAAGGAGTATAGAAGAGGTCACATGCTAATTTTATGATGGAAAGCAGATCAAACTTACTTGGACATCAAAGATTCTGCTGCCTTCTCCAGGCATGGAAAAATTAGCCTATTTTGACTTAAACTTGTTGACTCTCTTTGTTTGAAAATGGGCAGTCTTCTTGGAGCATATAATGTAGAAATATGCATCTCCGACTCTGCTGTAGTTCTATAGACATGAACAGAAACAACAATAAACAAGGATGCCATGGCTAAAATCCTGATGCCTTTGCAGTCTGCTATAGACCCTGCAGAAGAAGCTTGCTTACATGCGAAACAGACGTATGTTTTCATGTTCTTCTCTGATCTAAGAAGTCATTAAGAAAAACTAGAGGAACAAATCTCGTGGAAAATGATCGCCATATTCAATTAATGATACGATTAAGACGATTTGGTGAATTATATTTTAAAAAATGATCCTAATTCGATTGAATCTGAAGCAGAGGAAACCCTAATCGAAGGAAAAAAAGATCGAGCGCAAACCTGGAACTCGGAGGTGTGGTACAAGCTCATAAACAAGCGGAGGGAACTGGCCTGGAGGAGCATGGGCTGCGGCTTCCCGTCGTCATCCTCCTCGCCTCTTCCCAGCGGTGTGAAGATGTCGTGTGTGTTGCTATATAGGGAAACAAGTTCTAAGAACCCTCTGCCAAGGCCAGACGACGAAGCGACGGCTTGCGTCCCGGAGAAGGTGATGAAGACCGCATCGTCGCTCCTGTCAATGACGAAGTTGGCGCTACCTGCATTGGCACGCAGGCAGCGGGTCCAGGCTTGTGCCAGAAGAGGGGAAGATATAAGGAGCGCACCAAGGACATGGCTCATCTCAAACCTTTAGGAGGCAAAGGTAGATAAATCAAGAGTGAGGGTGAGAATGAGAGAGAGAGGAGAGCACACCGTTGTGGAGGAAGATCCAATGGTCGACGGGATGGCGTGAAGAGATTGTATGAGGAGAGGGAAAGAAAATTGCCTTAGGTTCGGGAGCGCGAAGGAAAAACACGGCGCCGAAAAGAAAACATCGAGGGAAAGGAAAACAGCGAGGGGGGAAAATGACCAAATTCAATTACAACGGTTTTTTCAAAACTATTGTCGTAAATGCTAAAAAGGCGGATAAAGACAACAGTTTATAAAATCGTTGTAAAAAGTGTTGTCGTTTTAAAAAAAATATTGCTCAATGACAATAGTTTTGCCAAAACCGTTGTCTTTTATATTTAATGGGGAGTTCAAAGACAACGGTTTTGGCAAAAACCGTTGTCTTTGAGCAAATACGCAACGCTTTCTCTTAAAACCGTTGTCGTAGGGGTGTTGTCGTTTGTAGTTTTTGTTGTAGTGGATTCTAGAGTTTTCGAAATAGTTTTTTTTCGAGTTTGTGTTTTCTTCTTTTTGAATTTGTGATTCGATTGTTCTTTTTGGTTAACCTAGAGTTATTTAAGGAAATAAATATTAGCTTTCCTTAAAAGGCTTTGCCTAGGCGGTGGTGGTTGCTCCCATATCCAAGAAGGTCATGTGCCTCGCCATGCAGTCCTGGAAGCCAATTTTAGAAATTAATATTTATGGAATTAATAACTTAGGTAGATTTGAATCAATAGTGTTAAGTTCCGCGATTCAAATCTAAACCATTAAGAACAGATAAGTTAAATTTGGAATTAATGATGTTAAGTTCTGTCTACGATTCATAATTTAACTTCTAAAGAACACAACAGGTTATTTAAGGAAAGGTTCGACACTTGTACAAAAAAATTTTGTACAGTGGAACCGGTACGATTTTCTTAGGACTAACCAACAATTAGTATCAGAGCTAGGGTTTGCCTCTGTGTGTTTGGTTTTCAAATTAGGTTATGCACATGTCATACATAATTTAGGCAGGATAATAGTAGGATGTGCTAACTTTGTGGTTGTAGGCTCCAACTATTATGGCTTATAGATGTTGTGTGTGATTGGACCCTTGGACATGTCAAGGGCATTATTTTGTATGTGCATGATTGTATGTAACTAATACAGCAGGAGTTGTATTAGCTCTAGGATTTTAGAATTTTATTTTTGATCTAGATTACATGTACATTCCCTCGTGGAATATAGGATCGATATATGTAAAATTCTATTTTTGTCGCGGATCGGATTCTTGCGAGGCATGGTACTTTTGGAGCACCAGAGGCGCAGCGGAATAAGAAGCAAGATGGATGCGACGACTCGACCCGATGGCGGTGGCTAAAGATGGCAGCAGCTATTTTAAGTTGTTGGTCTTGACTAAATATTTTTGTGATTCTTAGGATTTAAAATGTTTGTCAATCCCCTAGTTCTTATACTATAGAATAGACTTAGTAGTCCCAATTGTAATGATTGGAAATAGGACTTGGACATTTAGGTAGACTGCCCTCTTAAAACTAAGAACAAAATAGGTGTATTTCATTCATTAGTTAATACAAGATTAGTGGTGTTATCTACCGGTACATGGTGTGTAGATACGGGAGCCACTGATCATGTCTGCAATTCATTGCAGAGGTTCCAGGAAACTCGATAACTATATAAAGGGGAAGTCACCATCTACATGGACACTGCTGCAAAAGTGGTAACTGTTGCAGTGGGAGATGCTTATCCTCTGATAGGAATAAAATATGGATTTTAAAAAATTATCTTTACGTACCAAGTTTAGAAATAATTTGATTTTGATTTCTAAACTATCGACGAATAGATATTTTGATAACAAACTTGTTATCAAGAAAATAGGAAAGATATCTGTTCTGGTACGTTGGTTGACAATTTATAAATCTAATAACTCCCACAATGCAATAAATGGAAATTAGTAACACATCTTCTAACATTAATAAGAGAAAGGAACATTTGGAAATGAACCAATCACATCCTTGGCAGTCTAAGGTTAGGTTATTTTAACTTGAGTAGGATTCAAACGATAAAAACCAATGAACTCTTAGGTTCATTGGTAGCGGAAATCTTTCCAATCCTGTGGGTCTTACTTGGAAGGAAAAATAACCAAGAAGCTTTTAAAGTCTAAGGGGTATAGAGCCGAGGATGTGTTGGAATTGGTTCATTCTGATTTGTATGGTCCTATGACTATCCAGACAAGAGGAAGGTTCGAATATTTTGTCTATTTTATAGACAACTATTTGAGATATAGATACATTTACTTGATGTACCGCAAGACTAAGTGCTTTGATTAAGTTCAAAGAGTACAAGGCTGATGCGGAGAAACGTCAAAGTAAAAGTATCAAGTCACTATGGTAATATCGTAGTGGCGAGTACCTCTTGGGAGAATTTAGGAGTCACTTATCAGAAGAAGGGATTCAATCCCAACTAACTGCACTTGGTACATCCCAACAGAATGGTGTAGTAGAAAAAATGTATAAGGCTCTTATGGAATAATTAGATTGATGATGAGTTATTACCAAATTCGTTTTAAGGATATACACTGAAAACGGAAGTGAACATAGTACCTTCTAAGTCAGAACTCTCTACTCCCACAGAATTACAGAATGGGCGTAAGCCTGTCTGAAGCATATTCGGATTTGGGTGGTCTAGCACGTGAGAGACACTGAAAAATTGGACATGAGTTCACTTGTTTGTGAGTTATCCTATAAAAGAGGTTTGCAGTCCTTAAAATCGGAAGGTCATTGTTGGCACCAATGCTCGATTTTAGAAAAGGACTATACTATAAACCACAAGCCCCATGAGTAAAAATTGTTCTTAAGTAAATTAAAGGACACGTCTAACCTAGTACCAACTGTACAAGATGAAATATCACAAGAAACTGCAACACATATCACAAATGATACACAATTGCAGAAAGTACCTCGTCATAGTGGGAGGGTTGTTAGGCAACCTAAAAAGATTCATGTTTTGGGGGAGTCTTTGGACTCGATCCCTGGAGGGCATGAATTGATCTCCGGACATATGACGAAACACTCCAAGATGAAGATGCAATATCTTTGCAAAGAATATAGAATTAGAATATCTGTATTCTAATATATCTGGAAGCTTATAAAATCACCAAATGGTGTAAAAGCCATTGGGTAAAAATAAGTCTACAATAGGAAAAGAGGAATGGACAGAAAGGTAGAAACTTTCAAAGCGAGACTTGTTGAAAAAGGAAACTTTTTTACCGGTAGTCATGCTTAAGTCTACCTGGATTCTTTTATCTATGAGATTTAGCAAGTAGACAGCTTTCCTTAATGGAAGTCTTGAAAAAAACATCCATATAAAGCAACTAGAAGGGTTAATTGCAAAGAGCAAAGAACATCTTGAGTGTAAGCTCAAACAGTCTATGGACTGAAGTAAAGCTTCAAGGTCTTGGTACATTCGGTTTATTAAAGTAATCCAGACCTATGGATTTATTTTATAACCGAATGAGTTTTGTGTATATAAGAAATGTGATAGAAACGTTGTGGTATTTCTTGTACTATATGTAGATAATATTTTTGGTAGTTGGAAACAATATCAAAATGTTGTCAGAAGTAAGGGTATGGTTGTCCAAACAATTTGATATGAAGGACTTGGGAGAATGCATATATTCTTGGGATCAAAGGGATCGCAAGAAAAGAATATATTTTACTTATCCCTTCTGAGTCACATTGTTTTCAAAAAACTCCTTTTAGTTTTTCAAATCATGAGTATGCGCAGCGAAAATTAAAAAGACGAACAACACAGGAAAATACGAGTAATTTTACTTGGTTCGGAGCCTTCGGTGACACCTACTCCAAGACCCAGGTCCAGGGTAACCCACTAAAAATCTTTTTTGATACCTCTGGAAGAAGAAATCGAGTACAGAGAAAGTTCAGAGAAGTGTAACAGACTACATTTTCTGTTTGCAAAATTTAATTATAATTAGAAATCTGGTTATCGACACTTTAGGAATTGATTATGAAAGAAAAATAATAATTAGTTATTTAATTAGATATTCAAGTTAATAGAATTCACTGTCGCACTCAAATGCTCGTCCATACATGATTATCCTGATTCTCCATTCGATATTTATTTTTTAAATTTTTTAAATTTCTATTTTTCAAAAATTTATTTTGTGGAATCAATACTCAGCCCAATCCACCTATTTTATCGAGTAATCAAGTACAACTTGCCATGTTTTTTTATATAGATTATTAAATAATTTGTTAAAATTAGCTCCTTTTTTTAAAAAAAAAAAATGAGATTAGATGTGTAAAATAATTTACTTTAATATCTATTTTGCTCGATTTAGTCCTTTAATAATTTACTTTTAAAAAATGAGATTATCTCCACAAGATTGCCATAATTACTCCGCGCGCCAAATATAATTTTTAACGGATTATCCTACTTCATAGACTTTTTTGAATTCTCTCTTAATTTCCCCCTTCCCGATCTCTATATAATATAATACGTCCATAACCCTTATTCTCCCTCCATTCATCGATCAATTCCTCTCCATCCGAATCCATGGCGACGGCGACGGCGACGGCGACGGCGGAGAAATCCATTTGCAGCAGGGCCGACTGCGGCACCCACGACTGCATCGGCATCCGTTCCGTCTGCGCCGACTGCCTGCGACCGTACATGGGCCCTCAGTTGCCGTCATTCGACGAAAGGCTCAAGCGCTTCGCCGCCTTCACAGCGGAGCCTCGTCGTTGCTCCTCTCCGTCGCTGTCTTTCTCCTCCTCGTCGTCCACGGTGACAGCCGAAAGGAAGGAAGAGGGGGAGGAAGTGGATGGGCCACGCCGGTTGGCGGCTTTTGGCGACGGGCGGCCGTTCAGGGACTGCTCCATGGCGCCGCACCTCCGCTGTCGGTGACGCCCGGTAAAGCACCACCCGTGAAGGTTTGAAGGTGGTGGAGGCCATCTGATGTGCTCTGTTTTGGAGATTTTAGAGTTCTTTGTTTTTTTTTTGGAATACGATGGATGTTGAACGTTAAAACTTTTATAAAATGACAATTATGGATCATATTGGGATTAGTATATGCAATTTTTAAATGGGATGTAAAAGATGATTTCGTCCGCCTTAAACGATTTCTACGACAAATTATTCCACGGCAATCGAACTGTGTCAAGGAAGCAATTCTACCCCCTGAAAATCATCTTAGGGCATTTTTAATTTCAAATTTGAATATCAATATTTTCTATTAAAATCAAACTTTTATGAAATAAAAAAAAAAATTAATTTAACAGACAATTTAGATTAATGCGTATTAGTTATCGTTCAGATGTCCCTTGAGGGTTACCGTTCAACAATAAACGTTAGTTAGTATTTGATAATTTGGTAAGTCCATGTGTTCCTTGAGGGTGACCATTCCATGCTCTCCTCCCCAAGCTGATCCACTTATGATAAAAATTCTAGAGGTGTGTTTGGTTGAGGGTTATCCTTGATAATTTTAGTTATCCATTTAAGGTTATAAAACACTGCAAAAGAGGCATGCAACTCGAAATCAGAAAATCTTAAAAAATTGAAATTTTTCTTGATTCCAAGATTAATAATTTTTTTTTACTCAAAATATCCTTGCATAAGAGAAAAAAATATGATAAAAAAAACATAAAGAAAAAATTGGAAAATATAAAAAAAGACGTGAAAAATAAAAAATAGAAACAACGTTAAAAATATAAAAAATATAAAAAATATAAAAACCTAAAAACTAGAAGAAACGTATAAACAATGTAAAAATATTTTAAAAAATAGAAAAAACATAAAAATTATAAAAAAAAATAAAAAAGAGAAAAACGTAAAAAAAATAAAATATAGAAAAAATGTAAAAAAAATAATAAAAAAACTTAAAAAATAAAAACAAATGTAAAATTATAAAAAAAAATGGGAAAAATAAAAAACTTTTAAAAATAACGAAAAAATAATAAAATAATAAAATTAAAAACTTTAAAAAATAACGAAAAAATTTAAAAAATAAAAATATGAAAAAATTAAAAATATGTCAAAAGGGGGGGAAAAGTTAAAAACACATAAAAAGAAAGAAAAAGTAAAAAAAAAACATAGAGTTTAAATATTATTGTTATTATATATGGTTGATTTTGTAACTGAGGATAATCTAATAAAATATTAAATTAAGTTATTTATTAAAATCTTCAAATAAATAAATTTTTATTGTATTATCATTGCCCCAGGTCATACCACAGACGGTGAACATATGACATCTCTAACATAATAGTCAAGGGTCGATTTTCAAGAACTAACGACCCTTTGGATCAAATCATCACGCGAAGAGTCCCTTCAAGCTTGAACATCCCTTTGGTTTGTGCCCAGTGTCTCTCCTCAAAGAACGAACAATAAGTTGTTTTTGGATTTCTCGAAGGAAATTCGTTTGTGCGTGTGTAAATTTTCTTATTGATCTCATTTGATGTATAATACTTTGTAATCACGATTTGTTCGGTTCATTTTCCAAGAGGGAACTGAATCACAAAAGGGCAACGAATTGTACGAAGTCAATTCTTTCATATGCATTCTCCCATGCATGGGTAGATGGAGTTGATTATTAGGGAGTAATTTATACGTGATGAAAAAATATATATATTTTTTATTTAATTTTTATAATATGTTTGATTGTGATTCGGATCTATTGTTTTAACATGATCTCAATACTAAAAGTATAAAATTTATATCTCATGAGATTTTAGGAATAAATTAAAAGGAGAACTTGACTCTCTAACCCGTAAATAATCGAGACACAGAGAGTCGGATACAAAAGTACAACCTGACTTTCCGCGAGGAACTTTAGACAATCATAGAACTTCATGGATCATACTTAATATGTTTAAAGGTTAAGGTTGGTACACCATTATAGAAGTAAAAGTTCACATCGAATATCTTAGGATTGCCTACCTGCATGAGCCAATATTGAGGATAAGAATTAAGAAAGATCAAGTGTTTGCTAGCATGAAAGTGAAATAAAAACCCTAAGATTATTCTCGTTGTCTGTCTTTCTTCTGACTACTTACTTTGATCACATTCTAGCTTATTTTTGTGATCTCTCTGGATTCCCTCTCTCTCTTACCCTCTCACTTTTCTTTAACATTTAGATTCTGATCTGCGATTGTGACAACATATACTTTTGATTTAGTCTAAATTGTTAAGTTTGATTGGTAAGTTAGTACTCGATCCCCAGTCCCTGTGGATTCGATCTTATTATTACTTGTTGACACTTTCGTACACTTGAGAATTTGCCACCACGTCAATTTCCTTAAAGATCAAACAATTCTATCGAATTGATTATGACTGTATATGTGATAGCATCTACTATACCAAGAATATTAAAGAACCAAATTCTTGCAATTACTCAAGATACTCTCTTTTAGCTTCTATGTTTATTTCTTAGTTTAAGATCCCTCTTACTAACTGGAATAAAAGAATTAGTAAATATGTTTTGACCAAAATGGGAATGGGCACGACTTATGAATTTATAATCATGGAATCGACTCAATCATCAGATTATAAGTCTATTCCATACTAGACCAAACCGAAATAGGGTTATGTACATTATTATTATGAGGATGGTCATTCGAGCGTATGTAAATAAATACTATGTACCATATTTACTTCTTTTCTTTTGGGAGCTTCTATTGAATCGAGAAACAAGCGTGATTATACATCTTTTATATATATATATATATATATATATGAGGTATACTTCGAATAATTCAAATCAAAGCAATTTGATGTCTGACCTGGTCCTATATGACATGGCCGATTGAAAGACATACTCCAGCACTCCACCTTTGTTATATATTCCATATATATCACATTAGATAGATATCATATTCATGGAATATAATTCACTTTAAGATGCCTTGATGCTGAAATGGTAGACACATGATGATGGATCGAAACGCGCTAGGGGGGGGGGGGGGGGAATAGCGCTCGTGGCTATTTTTAACGATATAAAACACAGAATGGAAACGCAGCGGAAAGTAAAATAAAACACACAGAGACGCAGGTGTTTTTACTTCGTTCGGAGCCTATGGCGACTCCTACTCGAAGGCCCACGGTCCTTGACCGCTTTCGGTGGGCAACAACTATATATCCGAAAAGATTACAATTTAAATTACAATCAGTGTAATAAAAGAATTAATACCGACAACACAAGATTGAAGAATCTGAGCTTTGGGTTGTCGACGTCGAGTAGTCGCACTTCAAAATCGTCTCGTTGGCAGCACTTCACAGAAGACAGCTTAGCAATTGATTGTTGTTTTGAAGCTGCACCTCAACCCTCTTTTTATATGACATTCAGGGCGCCTGGATCCTTTCCGGGCGCCTGGAGTGTGACGTGGCCAACCAACCAGGATGCTCCACGTGGTGAAGTCGCGACAGGGATAAAATTTGATCCCGGGCGCCCGGACCACCTTTTTCCAGCAGGTTCCTCACCTGCAAACAAAGGTTAGTCCGAGCAAAATACCCTGCAAGACAGTGTTAGAATCTGATAAAATAAAGTAAGGAATAACTGACAGTCTTCTGACTGTCCGAGTCTGACTTCGGATTTTCAACCGGAAACCCTAGGTCGACCCGACGCCTACTGTTCCCTCTACGGGGAACGCATCCTCACCTACTCCCCTCAAGAGAGATTACCTGATGCCAGTCCGGTCCTCCAGACCGACTGGACTTTCAGCCTAGGGTTACCACCCCCTAGGACCTAAGGTTACCGCCCCTTAGGGTTTTTCTCCACCTAGGGTTACCGCCCCCTAGGACCTAAGGTTACCGCCCCTTAGGGTTTTCCTCCACCTAGGGTTACCACCCCCTAGGACCTAAGGTTACCACCCCTTAGGGTTTTCCCTCACCTAGGGTTACCGCCCCTTAAGACCTAAGGTTACCACCCCTTAGGATTTTCCCTCACCTAGGGTTACCGCCCCCTAGGACCTAAGGTTACCACCCCTTAGGATTTTCCCTTTGCCTAACCGCAGCTAGGACTTTCCTGAAACACTTATTCAACACGTTAGATCACCACAAACCTTAACTTTGAATCCTTTGCCATTATCAAAACTCAAGTTCGATCGTCGGATGCTCCTCGCACCAACACATGAGACTCTAAATCTCGTGCTAAAGAGCGTGGAGGTTCGAGTCGTCTTCAAGACATAGTATTGAGAATGCTCATTCAATGAAAAATTTAATAACAGATTCAGATCTAATCAATATTGACATACCGATTTATTGATATGAAGTATTCCGACATTCCCCACGATTCGAGTCCAAGCTATTGGAATAGGTTCGGTGGGGGATCATGAAATTTTGACGATTTTCTCCATCAAATAAATGAGGAGTCTGTTTTGAAATCGTTCGCCCGACACCCACCCCCAATATAAGATTCAAGAGGAATCATACAAGGGTAGATTGATAAAAACCTCTGGTAAAATACCCACCACTAACCATAATCCAACAGATAAAGTACATTACATAGTCCGTTTTAGGGATTGACAACTTACCCATTTAGTGACTTTTGCACTGGATGTTCCCAAAATGGATTGGTGTAGGTGAATTAGAGAATAGACAAACATCTGTTGGCATTCCAACCTTCCTTCTCCTTTCAGGGCTATCTGAAAGAGAATCCAATATCTCTTGGTCATGAATATTTGAAATAGGGCGAATTGGCCTCCATGGATTAGACCCCACTAGGGGGGGGGGGGTGAATAAACGATCACCCTCTTAGTTGTTTTCCTACAATTTATTAGTTGAGTAGCGGAATAATGAAAGCACAAAGTAAGAAGACAAACCTAACACATTCGTTTAAAGTGGTGCAGAGATAAAGCTCTTACTTCACGGCTGTCCATAAGGTGGATGATCCCTATCCGTCGGTGGATAACTCCTCAGCAAACTCCAGCTAGCTCAGTCCTCTTTGTCGGAGGAGAAACCTCACCACAACTCAATCAAGAACACGAGGATCACAATGAGAGCTTGGAGACTCTAATTAGTGGTTAACTACCTCTAATTTCATCACTCAAACGAGCCACCCCAAGTTCCATTATATAGAGGTTTGGGGAAAACAACCGGCTACCAGTCGCTTGATGCTACCATTAGACACAGTCAACGACACTCCACAGAATTCGCTATTTTATTTAACGGCTCTTTACCAGTCAACTGGTAACATTACCAGTCTATTGTCTTTATAGCCGTCAGGCACAGAAACATTCTGTGTCTGCCCCAGTCGACTGGTGATCTTGCCAGTTGAGTGGTAAACTCGAGTACAATCACTCAGCACTTGTCCTTGTCCGCACAACCTTGACCTTTCCTTCTAGCCTCTTCGATCAGCCTCGCGTCCCTTGGATACTTTCTTATCCTTCATGTCTTACCTTCAAGAGCTTCCTTCGCCTTGCCCTTTGTTGTCAGGTTTTCCTTTGTCAAGAGGTCGGACTTCACCACCAAGAGCCATGTTCAGGGACTTCATCCTTGCCAAGTCACACTTGGACTTACGTTGTCAAGGTTATACACTTGGACTTACATCGCCAAGGGTCATGCTTTAGGACTTCATCCTTGCCAAGTCACACTTGGACTGACGTTACCAAGGCTACACATTTGGGCTTACACTATCAAGACTCCACTTGGCCTCTAATTTTCTCTCTCTCTCTGCCTCAGCCCTCAACGATTCCTGAGCTTCCTGAAGTTGCTTTTACAGCTCGCTCAGTTGGTCAATTTGGGTCTGAGCTTCCTGGGATGACAAGGTGGGGGTCAGAACAGATTCCGCTTCTGATAATCTCCCCTTCAAGGCCTCGTTCTCTCGGGCTAGGTGGCCAAGGATTGGACTATGTTTATTCTGACTCCCCAAAGCTACATTCAAATCAATATCAGAAGTGTGTTGGATAAGAAAGGATTGGCTAGATAACACTTATCGTGGTTAAATCATGGCAAACCCATCATCCCTCTCCACCATCATATATTCTTCCGATCAAGCCATGGCTAGCTCACATGCCTCTATTAACGGGCCCTTCAGTAATATTTGTCCACAAGTCGGTAGTGGATCTAACTGAGACATTACCACTCGAGTGAAGGGTGTGTCATAGACAGCTAAAAATTGATATCAACCTTTTAGGCTAGTGGATGAAGCCTCTGTAGGAGCGATTGGAAGGGAGGAGAATGGATGTGGAGTATGAACGACTGGAAAACTGTCAGGATGGGAGGTTGCTTCTTTGGCTGGGGAATTACATGGATGAGAAGTAGCTTCCTCTCGAGCTGGGCTACTAATAGGTAGAGCAGAATGTTCCACTCGGAAGATAGAGCTGGAGTTCCTTCTCGGATGGGCGTGAGATGGGGGGAAGTTACAATGATCGATGATGCCCGTCCAACAACAAGTTGTGTAGTAGGGGCGAGTCGGCGCCTCTTGCATCTCCTCTTCAGGGACACTTCGGATTTTGAAGAGTGGGAGTCTTCTGACATTGGAAGAGGGTTGGAAGGCAACTCCTCTTTCTCATTAGGTGTCACACTGATGTCACTCGCTTAGCTACTGGATGCTTCCCTAGAAGGACCGACCAGTTGTTGTTTTCACTCAGCCAAAAGTATTTGCTCTTGCCGATCCATTGCATCTTCCTTCAATTGCAAAGACTTGAAAATCATAGCCATAAGAAATGTCTCCACTACATTAAATAAAAAGAACCTCAGTTAGTGATAATATGAGGACTAAGTTATCAATTCTTATCGAAAGAACAAGGAAGCGTCGCTCAGACTGGGGTCAGTTCGAAAAGGTAAAGCAAGCCTTCATGCAACAATTTTGGAGCCTTGAATTGTATGTCAATTAGCTTCTTCGAGGCAAAAATAAAGCCTAGATCACATTTGTAGTTTCCAAGGTTAGGAATAGGAGGAAGGTTTGATCGCCATTCAGTCAGCCAGGAAACGGACTCAGGCATTTGAATGAAAAAGAAATGGGATTTTCATCCCTTATTTGAGGGAGGCATATCCTTAAAGAAGACTGCCTTGGGGTGAGACTGGAACAAGAAGACCCCCGACTCCGATTTCTTAGGATAAGAAAAATCGTGGAAGCTACAGGGGGTCAAAGGAATATCATACAAATGGAACAAAATGTGCATTCCGCACATAGTGCGGAAAACATTGGGTGCAAGTTGCTGGAGTTGAAGGTTAAAATAGACACTTATCTAGGACAGAAAACGAGGAAGTGGAAAGCGTAAAGCTTAAATTCGCTAGAAGCTGATTCTTGAAGAAGGTGATGTAGACAAGAGGAGGATGATGGGGATGATCTTGGGAGGTCAGAATGTGAATGCGGTCATTTTTAGGTATTTCTAGAGCTAGATAAAGCATCTCTAGGTCATAGTTATCAAAATTAGAATCAGTAAAGGTGTACCAAGGAGAAAAGGTTTTTTAGGCCGTGGATGGATGAAAGAAAAAGGAAGGAAGAGCGGAGAAAGAACTTACTAATGCAAGTCGCAAAAGAGGGAAGGTTACTAGCAGAAATCGCCGAAGGAGAAGGTTGGAGAAGACAAAACATAGATGGTTTATCTCGGAGATGATTAGGGTTTTTTAAACGTAAGTCATAAGAGATTTTTCAATCTCAACCGTCTGATCAAAACTGTTGGATCGATTACGCATGTAACAGGGGGGGGGGGGTAAATCACATGATTTTCAAAAGCTCCTTTTTGTTTTTCAAATCATGAGTATGCGCAGCGAAAATTAAAAAGACGAACAACACAGGAAAACATGAGTGGTTTTACTTGGTTCGGAGCCTTCGGTGACTCCTACTCCAAGACCCAGGTCCCATAGACCTATCGATGGGTAATCCACTAAAAATATTTTTCGATACCTCCGGAAGAGGAAATCGAGTACAGAGAAAGTTCAGAGAAGTGTAGCAGACTACATTTTCTGTTTGCAGAATTTAATTATAACTAGAAATCTTGTTATCGACACTTTAGGAATTGATGTGAAAGCGGTCGTGTGTCAGGGTCGATCTACCTTGTTAGGGCAACTTCCCTAGGTCAAGTTTGACCAGTTTAACTAAGCTTGAGTTAAGTCAAGTTTGAGTCAGGATTTGAGTTTTGATATTTGACCAGGTTATGGAGATGGTAAAAGGGTTGACCAGGTTGATGAGAATACAAGTCAAGTAGGTCAAGGTTGACAGGAGACTTGACTGGGAAAGTCCTAAGTGGAGGTTAGGCATAGGAAAGTACTAACTAGAGTTTAGGCAGTGGTGGAAGTCCTAACTGGAGTTTAGGCAGTGGTGGAAGTCCTAACTGGAGGTTAGGCAAATTGGAAAGTCCAAGTGTGATCTTGGCAAAGGAGAAAGTCCTGGTGAGAAGCCAGACATTTGGGAAGTACTGGTGAGGAGCCAGGCAATGGGAAAGTCCAAGTGTAATCTTGGTAAAGGTTGTAAGTCCAAGCATATGGTCTTGGCAAGGTAAGTCCTAGTGTGATTTGGCAAGGAGAACTCGATAACTAGGATGAGGCCGAAGGAAGCTCTTGAAGGCAAGGAGTGAAGGATGGGGAGATATCCGAGGGACGCAAGGCTGATGGAGGAAGCTAGAAGGCTAGTTCGAGGTTGGTTGAGTGTGGTGGTATAATCCGACAACTAGGATGAAGCTGAAGGAAGCTCCTGAAGGCAAGGCGTGAAAGATGGGAGATATCCGAGAGACGCAAGGCTGATGGAGGAGGCTAGAAGGCTAGTTCGAGGTTGGTCGGGTGTGGCCAAGTACTAGGCATGAAGACTCAACAGGTCACGGTTGACCGGGAGTTGGGTTTGGGAATTTGGACTTGAGTTTGAGTCAAGTCCAGGCTGGTCAATCGATTGAATCAGAGTCCAATTGATCAGTGGATTGATTGTGTGCTGCGATTGAGGGAAGTCTCAATCGATCGATCGATCATTTGGGATGTGAAATTGCGAGCACAGAAGCTTTCCCAATCGATCGGGCGATCGATTGGGAGCTGCCAATCGATCGATCGATCGATTGGGCAGGGGAGTTCTCGCGCAATCGCGAGAACACAGAAAGCTTCTTAATCGATCCACCGATCGATTCAGATGTTCCCAATCGATCCGTCAATCGATTGGGATTCGACCGTTGGGCAGGATGCAGGTGATGGACGGCTGCGATGGAGCGGTGCTGACGTGGCAATCGATTAGGGATGGATTTGATCGATTGGGAACACTGTTTAAAGCCTGGGTGAAGCATTTTCTTCACCAGTTCTTTGCGAGCTTTCTTCCTGCGATTTTGCTGCGATCTTTAGCGACTTTCTCCGATCTTCACCGCCAGTTCTTGAAGGATCTTAAGAGTGCTCTCTCAAGGTTCAAGAGGCAACTACAACCACAAGTAAGTAAGAAGAGAGTGTATTCATTTATATTTGTATTTCTCTTTCTTGTGTGAGTGTTGTGTTGTAGTGTGAGTTTGTACGAGGCTTCTCCGCCTCTGGCTGCGACCGAGAAGGAGGTTTTCATAGTGGAGATAGCGTGTCGTGTGTGGATCCTTGGATTAGTCACCTCATCTTGAGGTGGATACCAAGAAAATCTACTTGTTAGCATTGTATAGTTTGTCTTCGAGTTGTATTCCACTGCAAACCATTAAGACGAAGCAAACGACGCAAGCGCGCGACAAACCGCTATTCACCTCCCCTCTAGCGGGCACAAAGGTCTCAACAATTGGTATCAGAGCGATGCCGCTCTTCTACAGACTAACCGCCAAGAGAGCAAGAAACTAGAGGAAGAAGAAGATGGAGAGTGAAGGACCTCTCGGATGGGACATCCGGATTCCACCTTCATATGACAAAGAGGAGTTCAATTTTTGGAGGAGCCGATTGGAGACTTGGTTCCAAATGGATTGGAATCAATGGATGGTCTTGGAAGACCCATTTGAAGCTCCAACGGACAAGAAGGGGAAGCACCTCCGACCTTGACATTGGACTAAGGAACAACGGGAGCAAGCGGAGGCGAATAAGGAGGTAACAAATATATTGTTAAACTTATTACCCTCTAATATTATTGTGAGTGTAGGTGAATACACAAGTGCAAGTGATCTTTGGAAAAAGATCATTGCATATCATGAGAACCCTACACAATTCCAAGGTGTGGAGGAGCCCAAGGAGAAGGGCTCAGTGGTCCAAGAGGAGAAGGACCAATCCGATGTTGACACGAGGTCAACATTCGAGGAGGAGAAGGAAGAAGATGAGAGATCTTCTACATCTTCAAGAGAGGAAGAGGTGGAAGCATCCACATCCTTAAGAGTTGAAGAGGTGGAAGCACCCACACCCTCAAGAGGAGAAGAAGAGGAAGATGATGCAACCTCCACTATGCAAGATACATCAAATGGAGGACTAAGTGTCACCCCTACACATGAAGGTATAATTAGTTCAATTAAGAATAAGAAACATATCTTATGTTTTGAGTGTATGGAACATGGGCACTATAAAAGTAAGTGCCCCAAATTGACTAAGAAAAAGAGCCAAATGACACTAAAGGCTAAGGAGAAGCCTAAAGTGGTTGGTCCCACAGAACACAAGAGCAAGGAGCATATTGTGTGTTTCTCATGCAATCAAAGAGGACATTATAGAAGTCAATATCCTAAGGGGAAGAAGCCAACTAAAGTCAAAAAAGGAAGCACAAGTCTAGGGGGAGCTTCCAAGGTAAAAACCAAGGTATCATTCAATGAACCTATTCCTTTGACATATGATAAAAAGCATGCTAGAAAGAATTCTTATCATCTTAATGCTATTTATCATGAAAATAGGAGGCATGATGGATTTAAGGATAAATACATTCCTCCTCATGCTAAAACTACCACACCTATGGTTAGGAAGATAGATAGCAACTTAGGCAATAACTCTAAAGATTTTAGATACATGCCTAAATATAGAAATGCTCATACGGGTCAAGAAAAATCCAAACCTATGGATTTAATGACGGAGAACCAAGTCTTGATGTCAAGACTTGATAACTTAGAGAGGACTCTAGCAAGAATGAAAAATATACTTAAGGGTCAAAATGAACAAACTCTAGGGAGAGTTAGACAAGAGACATCCAATGGCTATAGAGGTTTGGGATACAAACCTAAAGTCAAGAAGGATGTGACTTCCTTTCATAGGGTTCCATATAGCTATGAGACCACACCTAGGTCTAGTGGTCAAGCCAAAAATACTAGGGAAGTCATCCCTAAGAGTACTTTTGTCAAGACCAAGGTGACTAAGGCTCCAAAGAGGCCAAATAAAGTCACAAAGAAGATTACAAGGGAAGTTATCCCTAGGAGTGACCTAGTAGCAGTGACCAAGGCTTCTTAGAAGCCAAGAAAGGTCATTAGAAAGGTATCTAGGGAAGTTATCCCTAGTGAGTACCTAGAGCATCCAAGGAACACCAATAGATATTGGGTTCTTAGGAGCATATTCTCTACACCCTAGATGGGTTTAGAGAGTGTCAACTTCCAATCGGAAAGGTAGTTAACCCAATCTTGATGAAGTTGGCACTTGGAGAGCATTTTTGAGGTTATTGTTAACCTTTGAAAATGAAAAGAATTATTAGAGTTACTCTTTGAAAGAGTAATATATGTGGCAAAATTTGAAGAGTTGAACTTACTCTAAATTGGCACACTTAAGAAAAGTATAAGAAAAATGAAGTTAGAATTTTGATACTTTCTTAAGGAATTAAGAGAAAACCTATGTTTTAATCAAATGTGATTAACCCTTGAAGAGAAAAAATGTGCTAAAATTTGAGGAATGTGCTTAATTTTAATTGGCATAAATAAATAAAGAGATTAAAGAAATGTCAAGTTGGGGTTTGACATTTACTTGATGAAATTGGACAATCTAAGACTTAATTTTAAGATTAGCTAAGGTTTAAGAACACTTAGATAGATAATCTATGTATTTTATTTATGCTAATTTGTCATGCTTTGTTTGCCCATCATATGTCATGACATCATATTTATTTTTGCATTCATGATTATTATGAAAAATATAAAAAAACAATGTCATGTCATACATACATCATGTAGCTATAGCATGTTTTTCTTTTGAAAATTTCTTATTTTGATGTATGTCATGTAACATCATGCATTATGTTAATTTCCTTGTAATTAAGGACAAAAGATATTATTAAGAATGGTAAATATCCCAATTAGTGGGATTATACCAAATGATATCCTAGGTGGATGATCATAAGTTTCATAATGCCTAGATAGATATGCATGATCCCTTAGTTTAGGGCAAAACCAAATATACATCTCACAAAGAATCATAAGGTGACTTGTATGTGTTTTAGTACACATTAGATACAAGTGAGATGTTAGGATGATGAATAAAACTCAAGATGTTAATTTAGTTCATCTTGTTGAGTTTTAGGTTCATCAAAACACATAGTCATGTGACTTCCAGTCATTGGGAAAGCTAATGTACAAGTCATGTGCATTGAGCCAATGCTTTTGGAAAACCTTGGTGAAGACTATCTTTTGATAGCAATCATCATTGAAAAGTTAGACAAAAACTAGGAGAAAACATTGAAGTTTTCAAGCGTTTTCAAAGTTGTGTCAATCTTTGAAAATAGGAAGTATTTTCATAGAAAACTATTTTTCCTTGATAAAGTATACACTAAATAATGTGTAATTGAATTTTCATGATTTTTAGAATTTTTTAGAATTTTTGGGGAGTTTCTGAATTTCACTAAAATTGAATTTCAGGAAATCAGAAACCCAATCGATCAGCCGACGATTGGGATGGTTTTAATCGATCAGTTGATCGATTAGGAAGTCAACTCCCGCGAACAAAAAGGTAGTGAATCGATCAGCCGATCGATTGACCTAGGCTGGATCGATCAGTCGATAGATTCAGAGGGAATTTCTGTGAGCAGTAGATTGCAGAATCGATCAATGGATCGATTGAAGTGATTTCAATCAATTGAGCCCCAACTTCAATCAATTGGGAAGTCTGTTTTTGGCTAAAAAAGATTGATTTCAGCACTTCAAGTCACTTCGAGTCCCGCTAACCACTCCAAACCCCTTGGAATACATTTGTATATGTTTAGGGGGAGTTTTTCATGATGAAAACGAGTATGGATTGGTTAAGAGAAACCAAAGTAAAGTTTAGGATAAGGTTTAGTTTCAATCTTAAATTTTGGAACCTTAAAACTTCAAGTGTTGGCTTTCAAAGGTCATTAACCATTCCTAACCCTTTGGAATATATTTGTATACACTTAGGGGGAGTTTTCATGATGAAAACAAGCATGGTTTGGTTAATGTAAACTTAGGTGAAGTTTAGGTTGAGGTTTAGTTGCATTATTGAATTTTGAACCTCAGAACTTCGAGTTTTGATTTTCCTAATTATTTAGAAACTCCAAGTCATTATTGGTGCAATGATAGAAGTTTGACCATGCTTTTAGGGGGAGTTACTCTTTGAAAACATAAAAAAAATCTTTTCAAAGACCTTGGAAGGGGGTTAAACCTTCGTGATGAATTAATACTCAAGGTCGAGTATTGGGGGGGGGGGCAATGGAAGATTGGTTATCTTCATTCCTAGGATGATAAATGCCCTCGGATGAGCATTGTGGAGTAGATTACTGCTCAAGGGAAAGCATTGGGTTAATGAAGGGGATCAGACATTCATTGGTAAAGTGAACAATGCTCTTGGATGAGCATTGAGAAGAAGATTACTGCTCAAGGGGGAGCATTGAATACAATGAATGAGAGTTTCATTGGGAAGTTGATGTATGCTCTAGGATGAGCATTATGAAGTGAAGTAGCGCTCAAGGGGGAGCTTTGGCGGCAATGAAGACTATGAGATCTTCATTATGAGGTTGTTAACAACCTATGAGGTTGTAAAGAACGAAGAGTTAACTCTTATGGAGAAGAGTTTGTTTCAATTTTTGATGTATGACAAAGGGGGAGAATTGGAGGTTAATTAGGCCTTCATCTTAAGAAGAGGTTAAGGCTATGAGATTTAGCCTTGGTATAAAGAAGAAGTTAAGGCTATGAGATTTAGCCTTGGTATAAAGAAGATGTCAAGGCTATGGAATTTAGTCTAACTTAGAGGTATTGTCAAACATCAAAAAGGGGAAGATTGTTAGGGCAACTTCCCTAGGTCAAGTTTGACCAGTTTGACTAAGCTTGAGTTGAGTCAAGTTTGAGTCAGGATTTGAGTTTTGATATTTGACAATATAAGGAGATTGTTGGAGCAATCGTCCAGTTATGAAGATGGTCAAAGGGTTGCCCAAGTTTATGAGAATACAAGTCAAGTAGGTCAAGGTTGACAGGAGACTTGACTGGGAAAGTCCTAACTGGAGGTTAGGCGTAGGGAAGTCCTAACTAGAGTTTAGGCAGTGGTGGAAGTCTTAACTGGAGTTTAGGCAGTGGTGGAAGTCTTAACTGGAGCTTAGGCAAATTAGAAAGTCCAAGTGTGATCTTAACAAACGAGAAAGTCCTGGAGAGGAGCCAAGCATTTGGGAAGTCCTGGTGAGGAGCCATGCAACGGGAAAGTCCTAGTGTGATCTTGGCAAAGGTTGTAAGTCCAAGCATATGGTGTTGGCAAGGTAAGTCCTAGTGTGATTTGACAAGGAGAACTGGATAACTAGGATGAGGCCGAAGGAAGCTCTTGAAGGCAAGACATGAAGGATGGGGAGATATCCGAGGGACGCAAGGCTGATGGAGGAGGCTAGAAGGCTAGTTCGAGGTTGGTCGAGTGTGATGGTATAATCCGACAATTAGGATGAGGTCGAAGGAAGCTCCTGAAGGCAAGGCGTGAAGGATGGGAGATATCCGAGAGACGTAAGGCTGATGGAGGAGGCTAGAAGGCTAGTTCGAGGTTGGTCGGGTGTGGCCAAGTGCTAGGCATGGAGACCCAATAGGTCACGGTTGACCGGGAGTTGGGTTTGAGAATTTGGACTTGAGTTTGAGTCAAGTCCAGGCTGGTCAATCGATCGGGCGATCGATTGAACCAGAGTCCAATCGATCAGTGGATCGATTGGAGTGTGCTGCTATTGAGGGAAGTCCCAATAGATCGGTCGATCGATTGGGATGTGAAATCGCGAGCACAGAAGCTTTCTCAATCGATCGGGCGATCGATTGAGAACTGCTAATCGATCGGTCTATCGATTGCGCAGGGGAGTTCTCCCGCGATCGCGAGAACATAGAAAGCTTCTTAATCGATCCACTGATCGATTCAGATATTCCCAATCGATCGATCGATCGATTGGGATTCGACCGTTGGGCAGGATGCAGGTGATGGACGGCTGTGATGGAGCGGTGCTGATGTGGCAATCGATTGGGGATGGATTGGATCGATTGGGAGCACTGTTTAAAGCCTGGGTGAAACGTTTTCTTCGCCAGTTCTTTGCGAGCTTTCTTCCTGCGATTTTGCTGCGATCTTCAACGACTTTCTCCGATCTTCACCGCCAGTTCTTGAAGGCTCTTAAGAGTGCTCTCTCAAGGTTTAAGAGGCAACTACAAACACAAGTAAGCAAGAAGAGAGTGTATTCATTTGTATTTGTATTTCTCTTTCTTGTGTGAGTGTTGTGTTGTAGTATGAGTTTGTACGAGGCTTCTCCGCCTCTGGCTGCGACCGAGAAGGAGGTTTTCATAGTGGAGATAGCATGTCGTGTGTGGATCCTTGGATTAGTCACCTCATCTTGAGGTGGATACCAAGTAAATCTACTTGTTAGCATTGTATAGTTTGTCTTCGAGTTGTATTCCGCTGCAAACCATCAAGACGAAGCAAACAACGCAAACGCGCGACAAATCGCTATTCGCCCCCCCTCTAGCGGGCACAAAGGTCCTAACATACCTGTCACGATTGAAATCCCTCGGAGCACTCGTCGGATGCAGAAGCTTCATAGTAGAGTTGTAGCAGAAGCTCAGAGCAGTCAGAGCTTCAAATGGACGCGTAGTAGGTTGTATATGTGTTATTTTCAATGTCTTCTCGAGACAGCCTTATACAAGGCATGGAAGGTGCCTTCAATAAGGCACCTTCCATCCCGAACAACCGACGCTTATCCACTGCGATGCTAAAAATTTATCCTGTGGAAGATGCCTTTTATGAATAGTATGAAGACGCCTTCACTGCTTAGAGGTGCATGTTCATCCGAAGATAATTTTCTCCTCTTTGCCTTGCAAAACAATATTAGTCCAAAATACCCTGCAAAATAAGTATTTGGATAATTTAATAATAATAAAGAGTAGTAATTAGTTCCTATCCTCCCAGGACCAGGAACTAGTCAAGGTCTTAGCTTAGGGATCCAAAATGGACCTAAACTGGACCAATGCCTACTGTCCCTTCAACCGACATGCGTCCTTACTTGGTTACTCTCCTCCAGTGACTTACCTTAACTTACCAGTTTTCCAGACATCCGGTCAGCCCGTCGACTTGCCTCAACTTCATGCTAGATATCCGATCGGCCTGTTGACCTAGCTGGATTTTTTACCAGATATTCGATCAACCTGTCGACCTATCTTAGCTTCGTACTGTTAGAGTGTATACTGAAAGCCTAAGCTTTTGTAAACATTTATTTTGAATAAAGAATCACATTTGGTTAAATTATCTACATTTGTTTGTAGTTGTTCAATTAATTTATATTGTAGATAACATAGTATGTGGTGTCACATACAGAAGATGATGTTATCAATACCTTATAAATTATAAACAGCAGCTCACGACCAAAATGGAAAGGAACAAACCATTGGAAGGTCGTAGTGTAATTAGGAATTAGTTTATCTTAACTATATAATTACACTAGTACACATAGAGTGTATTGAGTAGGACCATTAGAGGTTGTTTCTTTTATACTGACTTTATAAAGGAACAAAGATCTCAATTATTATGAAAGTGTGTGCTCTTAATCCTAATATAATAACAAGCACATATATTTGATATTTATTTCTTTAATTTATCAATGGGTGAGATTTAGTTCGATAAATCAATAAGCCTGATAAGTTGGGAAATGATATCACTTATAGTGTGTGTTGTTGATTATAGAAGGAAACTGTGTCCTAGTGATCTAGGTTGATAATGTCCCCAAGAAGAGCTCATAAGGATTGTCATGTTAAACCCTGCAGGTGGACTTAGTCCTACATGACGATAAGGTTGAGTGGTACTATTCTTAGACTAAGATATTAATTAAATGAGTTGTCAGTAACTCACTTAATTAGTGGACATTCGACATCTTAAACACAGGGAGACTAACACACTCATAATAAGAAGGAGCCCAAAAATGTAATTTGGGATTGGTGCGGTAGTTCAATAATAGTCCTCTAGTGGAATGAATTATTATTGATAAAATTAAGTTGTGTGTTCGGGGCGAACACGGGATGCTTAATTTTATCGGGAGACCAAAATCAATTCCTCCTCTCGGTCCCTATCGTAGCCTCTTATTTATAGAGTACTATACCCACCTATACCCACCTTCATACCCATGATGTAGGGGCCGACCAAGCTAGCTTGTGGATCAAGCTAGGGTCGGCCAAGCCTTGGTTCATGGGTGGCCGGCCCTAGCTTGAACCCAAGCTTAGGTGGCCGGCCCCCATTAATTTAAAAAGAATTTTAATTTTAAAATTTTCTTATGTGAAAGATATAATTTATTGGAGAGATTAAAAATTAAAATATCTCTTTTAAAAGGATCTATAAAAGATTAAAGAAAGAGATTAGATCTCTTTCCTTATTTGTAGATTGGAAAGATATTTTATTTTTCTTCTTTGTAAATTATTCACATGTTGAAAAATTAAAATTATAGAAATTTCTTTTTATCAACCATAAAGGGATTTTAAAGAAAAATTTTATTTTTTAAAATTTTCGAAGACAAATAAGGAATTTTAATTGTTGATTGAAATTACCTTGTTTGCTCTTATTGATGTGGTCGGCCATGACATGAAGGTTTAGGAAATTTTTGTTTAATTTTTCTTAATTAATTCATGTCAAGGAAAGTTAAGGAAATTTTATTGTAATTAAATTTCCTTATTTGCTAAAGCTAAGGATTATAAAAGAGGAGGTTTTGGGAGCCTTCAAGGTGAACAACCTCTATTATCTTCTCCCTCTTTTTCTTCCTTCTTGTGGCCGACCCTTCTCTTTTCTCTTCTCTCCATCCTTGTGGCCGAATCTTACATCTTCTTGGAGATCAAGTGGTGGCTGGATTCTAGCTTGGAGAAGAAGGAGAGAAAGCTTGTATCCCTTGGAGCATTGGTGGTGTTTTTCTCTTCATCCTTGGAGAAGCTCTAGTTTGTGGCCGAACCTTGCAAGGAGGAGAAGAAGGTGTTTTGGTGGTTTCTCATCTCGGAAGATCGTTGCCCACACAACGTCCGAGGTTAGAAGAGGAATACGGTAGAAGACTTAGAGGTTTTTGCTTGCAAAAGAAAAGGTATACTAGTATTTATTTTCCGCATCATACTAGTTTTATCTTCATGTAAAAATACCAAATACAAGAGGCATGCGATTCTAGTATTTCGAATTTGTTTTCGATATTGTGTTCTTTATTTTTCTTTTCCTTTTGATTTGATTGTTCTTTTCGGTTGACCTAAAGTTATTTAAGGAAATTAAATATTAGTTTTCCTTAAAAGACTTTGTCTAGGCGGTGGTGGTTGTTCCCATATCCAAGAAGGCCATGTGCCTCACCATGCAGTCCTGGAACCCAATTTTGGAAATTAATATTCAATGGAATTAATAACCTAGGTGATTTGGATCGAACGTGTTAAGTTCCGCAGGAGATCCAAGTCTAAACCTAAAAGAACAAATAGATTAAACTTTGGATCAAACGTGTTAAGTTCCGAAGGTGATCCAAGTTTAATTTAAAAGAACACATGGTAGCTAGGAAAAGGTTCAGACCTTTGTACAAAATTTTTGTATAGTGGAACCATTAGGCTTTCCGAGTAGCAACCAACACGTACCAACTATCCAATTGGCTCGTCAACCTAGCTAGATTTCTTGCTAGATATCTGGTCAGTCCGTCGACCTATCTAGACTTCTTCTGCACATTTAATCAGGTTATTAGATCACAACAAAACCGAACTTAACTTACTTGTCATTCATCAAAACTTGAGTTAGACCGTTAGTGTAAAACTGCACTAATAATCTTTCCCTTTTTGATGTAAAAAAATAGACAAAGAATATCGTTTAAGTTATTCGGATTTGATTCGTTTCAGAATTTGCTAACTTAATTCAACTTAACCCCTTAACCAATTTGATTTGTTTCGAAGTTTGCTAACTTTTAGAAACTTTAAGGCTTGCGAAAAAGAATTTTTAAAATACTAAGTTATTTAAAACAAACTTTAAAAGCTTTAAAACAAAAAGTTAAAACACTAAGTGCTGCAACATTTAAAATTATTTGAAGGTAGTTTGGAAAAATTGAAATAGTTTTCAAAATATTTTTTCAAAACATGTAATAAATGGATTTTTGAATGAGTAAAACAGAATGTTTTCAAAATTTTGTTGACTTATTTATCCTCCCCCTAACCTGAGATTACTTCAAAATAATTTAATCAACTATGAATTGTTTTTAACTGTCTAACCGTTAGTTACTAATTATCTATTAGAAGATACACTACAACAAATTTGACTTTTCGCAGTATGCAAATATGCTATCTGCAGCGCGCATCGCATGCTGCACAACTGCAAGCTGTTGAATGTCATAAGACATTGACAGCGTGCACCGCGCGCTGCGGTTAAGAGCAGTCTGCGCGCTGCGGTTAAGAGCAGTCATAGTGCGTACTGCGCGCTGCGATTAAGAGCAATCACAGCGCGCATTGTGCATTGCGATTAAGAGCAATCACAGCGCGCATTGTGCGCTGCGATTAAGAGCAGTCGCAGCGCGCACCGTGCGCTGCGGTTAACAGCATTTGCAACGCACGATGCATGCTACAGTTAAAAATATCATACAATTACCAATAATATTTATTTAAAATATATAATTCAAATTTTAAATTTAGATATTATCACAATTCATCTATCACTTAAAATAGAAATAAAAATTTTTAAAATGTGAATAGATAATTTTTATTCATATAATAATCATTTTACAAACTTATACAATTCTCTAAATCAATTAAAAAATCATGAATCACTAACAATCAAATTTTTCACTATCAATGATGTTCTAACATTGTTTTAATCTAATATGCATCCAACCATGTTCCACTGGCCACAAGTGTTCATATCATTCTCAAGACTTCCATCTTTTGTTTTTTGAGCTAATCAAGAGATAAATATATTATTTTAGAATTCGATTACAGATCAATACATAAGTTGACATTTCATCTATTGGTTCTCTTGCCAGGCGAGTGCAGAAACTAAAGGCATATAGTAGTAAAGAACCCCAGGACTGATCAGTTATGAAAGGTGTAGTGTGCATGTTGAGCCAACAGACTTAGCAACAGATAAGATCGTCTATGTTTGGCTGTGATCCTGTTGTGCGTAGGTGGTACAATACTTAGATGAATCTATAAGGCAACGGAAGCTTTCATCTGGAGATCATGTTTTCTGGTAAGGAGCACAGCCAATACTCCAGTTGCAATATCAAGTTGCTTTACATAGTGGCATCTTTCAAGGATTCTTACTTGGCTATACAATAAGTATAGAAGGCATTCGACCAGCATGAAAACTTGAATACATTTCAATGAGCCAAATTTTGCCATGTAGAATGTAGATTTCGGTTGAGAATCAAGAAGGCCAACTCAATTTCAGCAGAGGTATCTGAGCAGTTTATTCTTCAAGAGTTCTGGAAAATCTTAATCTGTCTATCTGACATGGTATCAAAGAAAAGGGTTGGTGAAACTGGCTAGAAGAGATTCAAATTCAAGAGCATCTGGGTGATAGGCAAATCTTCCAACATCTTCTGTCTGTACAGTAATTGTAGTTGCCCATTGGTAATTTCAGCTCCTACATAAGAAGCATAATGCATTGAAGTACTGCCATCATTAGAAAAGCAAGGGATTGAATCAGGCATGGGAACTAGATTATTATTCATGGAAGTTAATTCGTCAATCAGCATGGTAGATTGACATGGACTGTTATCCTCGGTAAACCAAAAATCAGTGAGCTCCAGATACTGGTCATTTTCAAGTTCTAATAGCATAGAAGATAAAGCAGTTCCCTCGAGATTGTCTCCAGATGCCTTGTTGTTAGAATTCGGCTCATGAGAATATATATTTTCTAATTCAGTAGAGATTTCCTCAGGACCTATGGAAGAGGTTTCATCCATAGTTTTATTGGGAACAACTAAATCAGGGACCTCATGATGAGCATTCTCTCTAGGCGGAGAGTTATCAAGAAACTCTAAAAATTTATCCAGCAGTATTCCATCAAATTCAAGAAGATCATGGTTGGAAGATGTCTCAATGACAGCAGAGGTCATAGCTTGCTCAGTGATAGGATTAAACAAAGTAGTCTGACAATCTAAGGATTTTGGACCAAGAGGAAAAGAATCTTTAGTAGTTGTGTCATCATCATAATCCTCTTCGTTAAAAGGTGCACCATATTGCTCCCTAATTTTAGGACCTGAACCACTTTTCTGGAAGATTTTGCAGACAACATATGCATCCTAAAAGAATCCAGCATCAACCAGTTCCTTGTTTTCTAGTCTGTACTCATACATCATCCAGTCAGTTCTGCTGCCTTTTGGAAGCTTTCCTACATGAAAAACCAAAGATTTCCTCATCCCAATGGTAGAAGAGTTGTCAACAACATCTTTATCCTTTCCAGTAGCCATTTCCAGTTGTGCGATTTGCTCTAGAGCCATTAGGATATTTTCTATCTCTAGCACAGAAGAAGTACCACTCAAGGTCTTTGTTATGCAATTGAGATTTGCCTGGGAGATCCCAAGGGGCAAATTTGTACAATTCAATTTCAGTAATAGCTTCAAAACAGAAAGGCTTTTAAACAACAAACAGGTTATTAAACAACTAATTCTCTTTCAGAACAACAAACAGGTTAAATAATATTGCTCTTTCTAAGACTAATAACAACAAATAGGTTATGAGCATAGGATTGTACCAGATTGTGTTCCTCGACAACTCCCTTCTTCTCATTTGACTTCCTAGCTGCCAACATTTCTACAATGATTTCCTTCTTTTTCTTCAGTTTGGTGCGGGGCTTCGTCGGCTTTAGGTGGAGCGCCTGGAAGCCCACCATGGCTCTCAGCAACAACAGCATGCCCTCCACCTCCACCCCTTTCCACTTAGCTCCATCACTCGCAACACGCTCGCCACTACCTCCATTGTGCTCACACAACCCCTAAGCATCAGCTCTGACTCGAACGTGCTCGGCCTCTCCACCAGTTGATCACATTTGCCTAGTGAACCCCTAACAACAAATCACTCGAGGGACGACGCGCTCGCCGCCACCATCTTCTTGGCTTGCCTCCATGTGTCGTCGAACACGACGAGGTGGACGGAGGACAAGGGAACCCCCTCGATGGAGAAGAGGGAGAGATCCCTGACGCCGGGGAAGAGGAAGACAGCGAAGGGGCGAGGCCTCTTCCCCTGCCGTTAACCCGACCGGCGCCGGCTCCACCATCGTAGCCTTCGTCCTTTGCTCATAACAAGAAGGAGGAGGACAACGATAGCGGATGATGAGGGGCCTTTCTTTGACCTCGAGTTCGCTGTCGTTACAGATGACGAGGAAGAGGATGGGTCGGGAGAGAAGAGGGGAGGAGGTGGAGAGGGAGTTTAACTTCACTGTGGGCACCGATGGAAGCTACGGTGCACATCCTCTTCCTCGTAGTCAGTTGGTAGAGGGTTTGCAGGAAGAGAAGGTTTGCGGCAGAGGGTCTGTGGGCGGAAAGAATTCATAAAATCTTTAACAAATTATTTACAACGTACAAAAGTAAGTTGCTGTTAATATTTTATTTAATAAATAATATTTATTGATCATGTGTATTTGTTTAGGCCGTTATTTATATAATTATAATAATATTAAAAGTGCACTCTGTACATTGTTAATATTAAGTTTTAACATCATACTTTATATGATGTAGAAAAGTTTATTGACAGTGTATTTTTTCTGTACGGCGTCGTTTGTATAAATATTATACTATTCGCAGCGCACATAATTAGGCGCGCCGTAAAAACTATTATTAACGACATGCTCTAACTGTACGCTGTTAATGATGTGCCGCGGAAAGTCATATTTGTTGTAGTGATAGCAGTGTTCACTTGGTTAGTCAAATTAAGTCATTTTATCCAGTTGATGTTTGACTAAACTAGATTACTTAACCCAATCATTCTGTGTTTGGTATTTAACACCTAAACTTAAGTTGATGCACTAATATAAGCATCTTAAGTCCAGACAATCTGCCTTGCATCTCACCCCTTTTCTAAGTTTGACAATCACAAACAAAGTAGCCTTAATGTGTTGGTGAGATGCTCAAATCCTAGATCTATAGGAACATACTTTCTAAGGATTTGATCTAAATTAAGGCTAAAATTGATTTTAAAATTTCTAAAAATAAGAGAATTTTGAGAAAAATAAAGAATTTTTCCCTAGAATTTAGAAATTTTGAAAATAATTTATGAAAATGATGGTCCTAGTCTATAAAACACATTCCTAGTTAGCGACGTAAATTGCTAAATTCACTTTCAGGGAGAGGTTTGATAAATATGTTAGCTAATTTTAACTTGGACTCAATGTAAGTGAGTTCAATGTTGCCCTTAGCTACATGATCCCTGATAAAATGGTACATAATCTCGATATGTTTAGTTCTTGAATAATGCACTGAATTTTTTGTTAGATTGATTGAACTAATATTGTCAATCATTACTTTTGTATTTGTTAAGTTTAAGTTAAAATCTTGTAGAGTGTGCATCAACCATAACAGTTATGCAACACATTCTTCTATTGCTATATATTCTGCCTCAGTAGTAGATAAGGCAACACAGTGTTACTTTCTACTAAACCAGCTGACAAGTGATGGACCTAGTAATTGACATCCACCACTTATATTTTATATTCTAGTTTACAACCAGTATAGTCTGAGTCAAAATAACCTATGAGTTCAAAATTGGGTGTTCTAGGATACCAAATTCTAACGTTTGAAGTTCCTTTTAGATATCTGAAAATTCTTTTTACGTTAGTTAAATGGGATTCTTTAGCACAGGTTTCGTATCTAACACATATACTAATTGTAAATAAAATATCTGGTTGACTTGCAGTTAAGTATAATAGGCTACCTATGGCACTCCGATAGTATTTTAAGTCAACTGATTTTTCATTTGGGGCATTGTCTAAGATTGTGTTAGTTGCCATTGGTGTTTTTATTTCCTTGGTGTTTTCCATTCTAAATTTTTTTAGTAATTCCTTAGTATATTTTTATTGATAAACGTAATTTTCTTCATTCGTTTGTTTAATTTGTAATCCTAAAAGGTAAGTTAGTTTTCCTACTAAACTCATTTCAAATTTTTGTTCCATTAAGGTTATAAATTCTTGTAAAAGTTCTAAGTTGGTTGAGCCAAAGATTATATCATCTACATATACTTGGGCTATGAAGATGTCTTGTTTGATTGACTTTACAAATAAGGTTGGGTCAATTTATTCTTGACTGAATCCTTTGGAAATTAGGTAGAAGGTCAACTGTTCATACCAGGTTCTAGGTACTTGTTTAAGACCATATACAGCTTTTTTAAGTTTAAAGACATAGTTAGAATGATCTAGACTCTCAAATCTAGGTGGTTGACTTACATACACTCCTTTTATTAGCTCATTTAAAAAGACAGATTTAACATCCACTTGATAAAGTTTAAATCCTTTATGAGCTGCATAACTAAGTAGCATTCTAATAGATTCAAGTCTAGCTACTGGGGCATACGTTTCATCATAGTCAAGTCTCTCAACTTGACTAAACCCTTTAGCCACTAGTCTAGCCTTATTTCTAATAATTTCTCCATTTTCACTTAGTTTATTTCTAAACACCTATTTTATTTCTATTACCTTTTTATTGTTAGGTGGTGGTACTAAGTCCCAAACTTCATTTCTTTCAAATTGGGCTAATTCTTCCTATATAGCTATGATCTAGTCTGGGTCAAGTAAGGATTCTTCTATCGTTTTGGGTTCAATTTTTGAGATCAAGGATATTTGACTTAAATTTCTAAAGGATGACCTAGTCTGAACTCTTAAGTCTAAGTTACTAATTATTTGGTCAATTGGATGATTTGGGTTTACTCTTATGGTTCTAGTAAGTTCATTCAGTTGAAGTTGATTTTCTTCTTCATGACTTAGGTTTTCACTTGCTCCCCCTTGACTAGTGGTACCTCGAAAAAATTCGATTGTTTGATTTTGGATTTGTTCTAGGTTTTGGTTAGACTCTTCAAATTTTACATTTGAGATTTCTTCAATTCTTAGTGTAACTTTGTTATATACTCTATAACCTCTATTGTTTAGTGAGTAACCTATAAAGATTTCATTTTCTATTTTGAGGTAAAATTTCCTAAGTATTCTCTTGTATTTAGTATATAGACTGGGCATCCAAATACTTTAAAGTATTTAATATTAGGTTGTTTATTATAATAGAGTTCAAATGATGTTTTATTATATGTTTTGTTTATAGTGGTTCTGTTTCGTACATAGCAGGCTGTGCTAACAGCTTCTACCCAAAAGTAGTTTGGTAGATTATACTCATTTAGCATTATCCTAGATGCTTTAAGTAGAGTTCTGTTCTTTCTTTCTACTATTCCATTTTGTTGGGGTGTTTTAGGGTATGAATATTCGTGATGATACTATTTTCAAGGCAGAATTGATTAAAATTGTGATTTCTAAATTCACCTCCGTTGTCACTTTTGATTCTTTTAATTTTTTGGTCTTTTTCATTTTCAATTTTTTTTTCAAAAATTACTAAAGATTTCAAATGTTTCATCCTTATTTTTAAAGAATTTTATCCAAATAAATCTAGAGTAATCATCTATTATTACTAGGCAATATAGGCTTCCATTTATTGATTTAATCCCATGAGAGTCAAATAGGTCTAAGTGCAATAGTTCTAGTATTGAATTTGTTTGAAGTTGATTAGTTGATTTGTGAGTAAACTTTATTTGTTTTTCTTGTTGACAGACATTACAAATTGTTGAGTCTAAGTTAGGTAATTTTGGTAAGTCTCTAACTAATCCATTTAATTTACTTAAATTTCTAAAGTTTGTGTGTGACATTCTTCTATGTTATAACTAAGTTTCTTCCTTTTGTGTTAAGTAACACTTAAGTGAGGAAGTGGTTAGATTAATTGCATAGATATTGTCTTTTCTAAACCCTTTTAGACTTATAGAAGGGTTGTCTAAGTGCTTAATTAAGCATTCAGAGGATAGGAACCTAACCTTATATTCAGAATCACACAATTGACTAATGCTGAGAAGGTTGTATTTGAGATTTTCAACAAGTAATACTTTCTTAACAATAAATCAGTTTTAAGTTCAATATTACCTACTCCAATTATCTTGAGTTTGTCGTTGTTTCCAAAGGTAACTGTTCCTAACCTTTAGTATGTTAATTGAGTGAACTTGATATGATCCCCCGTCATGTGTTTGGAGCAACCACTGTCCAATATCCACTTGGTTTCCTATAATAAGTAGGAGTTAATATCAATTTACATTGACCTTACTTTATTGTTAATTTTTGATTTAAAGTTTAAGTTTAATTTAATTTAAAGTTTTAAGTTTAATTTCGATTTTAATTTAAAGTTTTAAGTTTAACTTAAGTTTAGTTTCAATTTAAAGTTTTAATTTAACTTAAGTTTGATTTTAATTTAAAGTTTTAAGTTTAATTTTAATTTAAAGTTTTAAGTTTAACTTAAGTTTGATTTTTAAGTTAAAGTTGAATTTGACTTGAATTTAGATTAAATTTAGTCCTTAGTCATCTCATCCGATCTATGTTTTCAATCAAGGAATTCTATAATTTTGTGAGATGAGTTAAAATTTAATTTCAAGGATTGGTTTAACTTAGTGTTAGATTCAGGCTTAGCTTTGAGTTCAACAAATAGATATTTTTGGGATAAATTTCTGGGCTATGGTGAGTCACCTGGACATCATTAGAGTAACCATATCTTCGAGGTTTTCCAAATAGTCCTATCCACTGAATTTAGTATAAAATCTTGGTCTAACTAGTTAGGATTTGTAAGGGATAACTTTAATTAGTTCCGCTAAACCAAATGCACAAGGTCGAAGTCATATCTTTCTAGACATGCATAGACATACCTTCTCTAATCTACTATCATCCAAAACTTCACAGTACCGTTGATCAAGTTAAACTGTCGTCCCTATTTTAGACTTAGTCCTTATTACCCATCCGGATAAATTATTATTTTGAAGGTGTCAACTAATTTGGAGTCTTCCCTTGAATTATTGAATCTTTTGGGTTAAGTTTTGGGTCTATGTGGATTAGTTTTATAGTTGTAGTATACTTGCTTATAGTTTTTATTTATATTATATTTATTTAAGTTAGGTTTAAATAACTTAAGGTTTTTCTTTTGTTTTGTATTTATTTTTGAAGATTTAATTTTAGAGTTTAAAGGAGAGTCTTTTGATTTATATGATAGATTTTATCTTTAGGTATATAATATCGATTGAGTCCTACTTGCATGGTTAGACACGCTTTCGGAACCCAAGATTTACTTTGATTTTTATTTTGGTTAACTATAGATATAAAGGATTTGTTGATTCAGTTGGGTTTATATCTGAGTCCGGACTTATTGTACACAACTCTTTGTGATCCAAGTATCATGTCAAGGTACATAGATCTAGTTATGAATTTTTCAAATAATGCCTTTGGTTTAACCATTTCATTTCTCAATATGAAATTATCCTCCTCAAGTTTTGCAACTTTAGTTGAGATTTCATTTTGAATTGGATCAGTTGTTGAGTTTAATGTTGGTGCAACATCCCTCAGGTCAAGGTTGACCTAGTTGACCAAGCTTGAGTCTTGGTTTGGGTTTCGATGTTTGACAATGCAAGGTTGATTGAAGAAGAGTCAAGTAGGTCAAGGATGACCGGATACTTGACTGGGAAGTCCTAACTAGGATGTTAGGCAGGAGGAAAATCCTGGTGAGTGAAGCCAGGTGAAAGACCTAGTGAGTGAAGCTAGGCAATTGGGAAGTCCTAGTGAGTGAAGCTAGGCAGGAGAAAAATCCTGGTGAGTGAAGCCAGGTGAAAGACCTAGTGAGTGAAGCTAGGCAATTGGGAAAGTCCGGTGAGTGAAGCCAGGCAAGAGAAATCCAGAAGGGTCAAGGTTGACCAGACATCTGGTGAGAGTCCAAGTAGGTCAAAGGGATTGACCGGATACTTGGCACGAGAAAGAAAAGTCCAAGTAGGTCAGAGGGACTGACCGGATACTTGGCAAGAAGAGAAAAGTCCAAGTGGGTCAAAGGGATTGACCAGACACTTGGTGAGAGAGTCCTAGCCGGTCAAGGGTGACCGGATGCTAGGTCTTATGTACCAACAAGTCATGGTTGACTAGATGTTGGTTTAGGGGGCTTTGGACTTGGTTTTGGGCAAAAACCAAGGTTTGGATTGATCCGTGGATTGATCCAGCAGGTTTGGATTGATCCGTGGATTGATCTAGCAGGTTTGGATCGATCCGTGGATCGATCCAGCAGATCTGGATCGATCAGTGGATCGATCCAGAAGATTTGGATCGATCCGCCGATCGATCCGGTGAGTCCCCGCGAACAGAACCCCTCTGGATCGATCCGTGGATCGATCCAGAGGTCCCAATCGATCAGTGGATCGATTGGGACGTTGCTGCTTCGCGCGATAAGCGCTGGATCGATCTGTGGATCGATCCAGGCATGTTTTCAGAGCACAGAGACACTCTGGATCGATCCGTGGATCGATCCAAAGCCTCCCCGATCGATTGGGAGAAATCCAATCGATTGGGATTCGACCGTTGGCGTCGTTTATAGCTGTTGGCGTGCGATTCCTTCGGTAGAACTTCACCGTTTCATCTCAGATCTTCGCCAGCTCCTCCACAGCACTCTCAAAGCTCGTGATCGCCAGTTCTTGAAGGTTCTTGGAAGCTCTCCGAGTCAAGAGGCGGATCAAAGGCAAGAAGAGAAGCTAGGGTTAGGGTTTTCTGCATTCATTGTAAGCTTTGTGCTTGTATTTTGTTTCCCTTTCCTTCTTCTTATACCGAGAGTCTTGTAGGGCTTCTCCGCCCTCGGTAGTTACCGAAAAGGAGTGTTTCATAGTGGAGGGTGCGTGCGTGGTGTGGATCCTTGGATTAGTCATCTCCTTTGGAGGTGGATACCAAGTAAAATCCTAGTGTTAGCGTGGTTGTATTTGTTTCTGTATTTTCCGCTGCATATTCTTGAAGAAACAAGCAACACCGAGCAACGCCAAGCACCGAGCGAACGCGACGAGCTATTCACCCCCCCCTCTAGCTACTTTTGGTCCTAACAAGTGGTATCAGAGCGAGGTTGCTCTTCACCGGAATCACCGCCGGAAGGGGCAAACATATCAAGAAAAGCTAGAGGGTGAAGAAGTTGGAGCAATTTCTTCAAGTTCAAGACTTTATCAAGCTCAACTTCAAGATGCAATTCCAAGATGGGCTTGGATTTGACACAAGGGTGGCTCCACCATACACTTCTACGAGTTTCGATTCTTGGAAATCAAGAATCGAAAATTTTCTTATGATGGAGATAGAGCAATGGTTTGCTCTAATGGAAGGCTTCAAGGCTCCAAGAAATTCAAAGGGCAAAGTTCTAAAGAAAAGCAAATGGAGCCCGGAGCAAGTCCAAAGGTGCGAGGCAAATGACAAAGTGACCAAGCTCTTGGTCAATTTATTGCCAAGCACCATCCTTTGCAAAATTGGAGAATTTGAAGATGCAAAGGAACTATGGAGCAAATTGGCCAAGCTTCATGAAGAGATCCCCTCCACTGTACAAGAGCAAAAAGAATCCAGAGAGGGTGATTCTTTGGAGCAAGACCAAGAGGAGGACTCCGAGGTTGAGAGATGCTCAACCTCCGAAGAAGAGGAAATCCAAGAAGCTTCATCCTCAAGGGAATGCACCGGAGGGAACAAGGAGGGAGCATACTCCTTGTTTCATATTCAAGATGATGAAGCCTCCACCTCTAGGATTGAGGGGGAGCAATCCTTGGTGACGCCGGATCAAGAAGAAGGAGAAGCTTCTACATCCGGGTCGAGAGAAGAAGAGGAGGAAGAAGCAACTACCTCTACAAGTCAAGAAAAATCAAATGGAGGAGAATCAAGGTCCGATCAAGAGGAAGCTTCTACCTCCGGATCAAAAGGAGAAGATGCCACCCCTACAAGCAAAGGTATAAACATATCAATTAATAATAAAAATCATATCATATGCTTTGAATGTAGGGAACATGGGCATTACAAAAGTAAATGCCCTAAATTGGCCAAGAAGAAGGGCCAAGTGGCACAAAAGGGCAAGGAGAAGCCCAAGGAGACCATCCCCGGAACAAAGAAGAGCAAGGAGCACATTGTGTGCTTCTCTTGCAATCAAAAGGGGCATTACCGAAGTCAATGTCCTAAGGGGAAGAAGGTGGTCAAGGCTCAAGGAGGCATTAGTCAAGGGGGAGCCTCCAAGGTAAAGAAGAAGGTAACATTCATTGAGCCTACTCCTTTACATTACGATAAAAAGCATGATAGTTCTAATTTTTATCATTTTAATGCGATTTACCATAAGAATAGGAAGCATGAGGGCTTTAAGGAAAAGCATGTGGCCCTACATGCCAAAACTACCCAACCTAAGGTTAGGAAGGTAGATGGGCACTTGGGCAAGAACACTAAGGATAATAGATACAAGCCCAAAAACAAAAATGCTCATAGGTGTAATGAAAAATTAAAATCTAAGGATTTAATGATAGAAAATCAAGTCTTGAGGTCAAGGCTTGATAAAATGGAAAAGACCCTAAAAAGGATGGAAAATATCCTAAAAGGGCAACATGAGCATAGCCTAGGTCTAGAAGCACAAAGGTCATCTAATGACCATAGAGGGTTGGGATACAAACCCAAGGCTAAGAAGGATGTGCCCTCTTACCATAGGGTTCCATATAGTTATGGAACCAACCCTAGGTCTAGTGGTCAAGTCAAAAATACTAGGAAGGTTATTCCTAAGAGTATTTTTGCAATAAATGTGACTAAGACTTCTAAGAAGTCTAAGAAAGTCACTAACAAGGTCACAAGGGAAGCAATCCCTAGGGTTGACTTAGAAAAAGTGACCAAGGCTTCTAAGAAGCCAAACAAGGTCACTAGGAAGGTATCTAGGGAAGTTATCCCTAGTGAATACCTAGAGCATCCAAGGAGCACCATTAGATTTTGGGTTCCTAGGAGCATCTTCTCTACCCCATAGATGGGTTAGAGAGTGTCAACTCTAAGAAGAAGGGTAGTTAACCCAACTTTGAAGAAATTGACACTCAAGGAGCGTTTTCAAGGTTATTTTTAACCTTTGAAAATGAAGTGGATTTATGTTTACTCTTGAGAAGAGTAAAAAGTGTCACAATTGGATAAATTGGATGATATCTTAAATGGCACATATTGGGAAATTCATAAGAACTATCAAGTTAGGATTTTGGTATGTTCTTAGGCAATTTAAGGCAATCCGAGCCTTAATTTAAAAGTGCTACTCTTGTGGAAAAATGGAATATGCCAACATTTGAGGAATATGCTTAATTTTAATTGGCATAAATTAATCAAGGGAATTAGAAATGCAAACTTAGGCTTTGGCATTTTCTTGAAGCACTTTAGGGCAGTCTAGGTTTAAGTTGTAAGTTTAGCTAAGGTTTTAAGGATACTTAGATAGTTAATCTAGGTATATTTTATTAATGCTAAATCTTGCCATGATTGTTTGCCCATCATATGCCATGACATCAAGTTTATTTGTGCATTCATGACTTATTATGAAAATACAAAAATACCATGTCATGTCATACATACATCATGTAATTATAGGAATCTTTCTTTTGAAAGTTATTTCACTTTGATGTATGCCATAGCATAATCATGCATTAAGTTTAATTCCTTGTAATTAAGGACAAATGGCATTTAACAACACTTATTAACAAGTGACATCCTGGGTGGATGTCTAATATCTCTAAAATGCCTAGATAGATATGCATGATCCCTAGAATAGGGCAAAACCAAATTTTACATCTCACAAAGACCTATAAGATGACTTGTATGTGTTTTGTCCACAATAGATACAAGTGAGATGTTAGGATGATGAACAAAACTCAACATGTTGATTTAGTGCATTCTTTTGAGTTTTAGGTTCATCAAAACACATAGTTATGTGTATTCCCATCATTGGGAAAGCTAATGTACAAGTCATGTGCATTAAGCCCAAGGAATGTGATGGGATATTGGTTTTGAAAATTGTTTTAAAAGACTTTTGGAAAACCTTGGTGAAGGCTATCTTTTGATAGTAATCACCATTGAATAGTTAGACACAAACATGAAGAAAATGCTAAAGTTTTAGCAAGTTTTCAAGCTTGTGTCAATCTTTGAAGATATGATATATTTTCATAGAAAACTATTTTTCCATGATAAAGTATGCCCTAAATAATGTCTACACGAAATTTCATGATTTTTGGATTTTTGTAGAATTTTCTAGGGGTTTCTGAAGTTGGCTGAATTTGAAATTCAGCAACTATCAGAGCTCCGATCGATCCATGGATCGATTGGAGTGTCTGAATCGATCAGTGGATCGATTCAGAAGGCAATTCTAGCGAGCAGAAGCTCGCTGGATCGATCAGCCGATCGATCCAAGAAGACTGAATCGATCGGTGGATCGATTCAGCAGGGTTCAATCGATTGGAACCTAACTCCAATCGATCGAAGATGCTGATTTTGGCTGGGAAAGCTTATTTTCAGCATTTTGACCCTATTTTAGTCTAGGTAACCATTCCAAACCCCTGAAAATACATTTGTATACATAAAAAGGGTGTTTTCGTGTGGAAAACAAGGATGGATTGGTTAAGGAAGGCTAAGTTGAAGTTTAGGTTGAGGTTTGTTTCAAATTTTGAATATTTGAACCTCAAAACTTCTAAAATTGGGTTTCCTAAAGTTTTGGGGATTCCAAGTCATTGTTGGTGCAATGACAGAAGTTGCCACCATGTCTTTAAGGGGAGGGACTCTTTAAAGACATGAAAATTATTTTTCATGAACCTTGGAAGGTGGTCAACCTTCCGTTAAGAACATGCTCAAGGTTGAGCGTTTGAACTTTAATGGAGAGTGAATATCCTCATTGTTCAAGTGGCTTCAAGTGGTTGACAATGCTCAAGGTTGGGTATTTGTCTACATTGAAGGAAAAGTGAAGGATAAATGAAGGGTATGGGACCTTCATTATAGTGTTGATCACAATGAGTGATGTTGTGAACAACGATGAGCAACTCTTCAGGGGGAGAGTTTTTCAACAATGGATTTGTTGAAGTATACCCAAAATTGAGGCACGGGTTGATGTGTGCTCAAAGATGGTTTGATGTGTGCCAATAGGGGGAGAATGAAAGGGAGTAAGTTAGGCTTTCATTACCTAGAGGGAGTTTGCCTTCTTAGGGGGAGAATGAAGGGCTTAACTTATGCATTCATTACCTAGTGGCATGAAGAAGGTTTAGGCTATGGGATTAGCCTAACTTACATGTGGTATTGTAAGTGATAGTGTTGGTATTGTCAAACATCAAAAAGGGGGAGATTGTTGGTGCAACATCCCTCAGGTCAAGGTTGACCTAGTTGACCAAGCTTGAGTCTTGGTTTGGGTTTCGATGTTTGACAATGCAAGGTTGATTGAAGAAGAGTCAAGTAGGTCAAGGATGACCGGATACTTGACTGGGAAGTCCTAACTGGGATGTTAGGCAGGAGGAAAATCCTGGTGAGTGAAGCCAGGTGAAAGACCTAGTGAGTGAAGCTAGGCAATTGGGAAGTCCTAGTGAGTGAAGCTAGGCAGGAGAAAAATCCTGGTGAGTGAAGCCAGGTGAAAGACCTAGTGAGTGAAGCTAGGCAATTGGGAAAGTCCGGTGAGTGAAGCCAGGCAAGAGAAATCCAGAAGGGTCAAGGTTGACCAGACATCTGGTGAGAGTCCAAGTAGGTCAAAGGGATTGACCGGATACTTGGCACGAGAAAGAAAAGTCCAAGTAGGTCAGAGGGACTGACCGGATACTTGGCAAGAAGAGAAAAGTCCAAGTGGGTCAAAGGGATTGACCAGACACTTGGTGAGAGAGTCCTAGCCGGTCAAGGGTGACCGGATGCTAGGTCTTATGTACCAACAAGTCATGGTTGACTAGATGTTGGTTTAGGGGGCTTTGGACTTGGTTTTGGGCAAAAACCAAGGTTTGGATTGATCCGTGGATTGATCCAGCAGGTTTGGATTGATCCGTGGATTGATCCAGCAGGTTTGGATCGATCCGTGGCTCGATCCAGCAGATCTGGATCGATCAGTGGATCGATCCGCCGATCGATCCGGTGAGTCCCCGCGAACAGAACCCCTCTGGATCGATCCGTGGATCGATCCAGAGGTCCCAATCGATCAGTGGATCGATTGGGACGCTGCTGCTTCGCGCGATAAGCGCTGGATCGATCTGTGGATCGATCCAGGCATGTTTTCAGAGCACAGAGGCGCTCTGGATCGATCCGTGGATCGATCCAAAGCCTCCCCGATCGATTGGGAGAAATCCAATCGATTGGGATTCGACCGTTGGCGTCGTTTATAGCTGTTGGCGTGCGATTCCTTCGGTAGAACTTCACCGTTTCATCTCAGATCTTCGCTAGCTCCTCCACAGCACTCTCAAAGCTCGTGATCGCCAGTTCTTGAAGGTTCTTGGAAGCTCTCCGAGTCAAGAGGCGGATCAAAGGCAAGAAGAGAAGCTAGGGTTAGGGTTTTCTGCATTCATTGTAAGCTTTGTGCTTGTATTTTGTTTCCCTTTCCTTCTTCTTGTACCGAAAGTCTTGTAGGGCTTCTCCGCCCTCGGTAGTTACCGAAAAGGAGTGTTTCATAGTGGAGGGTGCGTGCGTGGTGTGGATCCTTGGATTAGTCATCTCCTTTGGAGGTGGATACCAAGTAAAATCCTAGTGTTAGCGTGGTTGTATTTGTTTCTGTATTTTCCGCTGCATATTCTTGAAGAAACAAGCAACGCCGAGCAACGCCAAGCACCGAGCGAACGCGACGAGCTATTCCCCCCCCCCCCCCCCCCTCTAGCTACTTTTGGTCCTAACATTTAATTGTTCGTTAAGTGATTTATTTTCTTTACTTAGATTGCTTATTTGATGTCCATAAGTAGTTAATTTTCTATTTAAGCATGCAATGATTTTAAAGAAATTTTTATTTAAACTAAGGTATACCTTATCGAAACCTTCGGAAACGAGTATGGACTCGTGACTTGATTCAGGTTCGGACCTGTATTTTGACTCACTCTCTGATTCTGATTTGTAAGCCATCAGCGCGAGGTAGTTCCTGTGCTTTGGTTCTGCGCCGTCTGATTCATCTCCGGACGATTTGTCCCAAGTTGCCTTGAGTCCTTCTTTCTGGTTGTTTTGGATTTGTCGTCTTTCACCTTTGAGCACTCGTTCTTGTAGTGCACTTTCTTGTTACATCCAAAACAGGTCACATTCTTGTTGTTAGAGTTGGAGGCGGAGTTGATCTTTTGCAAGTTCTTTTTGCTGAAATTCTTCTTTCTCCTGGTGAACATCTTTCTTACCAAGTTCACCAGGTATTCTTCATCCTCTGAGTCTTGGTCAGACTTAACGTCAGGTTCAGGTTTGGTTCTAGACTTTTCTTTTGAGGAGCCTACTAAAAGAGCAACACCTTTCTCGACCTACTTAGAGTTAGTCTGTTCATGGAGTTCAAGCTCACAAAATAATTCATCTAATTTTAATTTTAGTCTGTTGGTTGCTACTCGGAAAACCTAATGGTTCCACTATACAAAAATTTTGTACAAAGGTCTGAACCTTTTCCTAGCTACCATATGTTCTTTTAAATTAAACTCGGATCGCCTGCGGAACTTCACACGTTTGATCCTAAGTTTAATTTATTTGTTCTTTTAGGTTTAGACTTGGATCTCCTGCAGAACTTAACACGTTCGATCCAAATCACCTAGGTTATTAATTCCATTAAATATTAATTTCCAAAATTGGCTTCCAGGACTGCATGGCGAGGCATATGGCCTTCTTGGATATGGGAACAACCACCACCGCCTAGACAAAGCCTTTTAAGGAAAGCTAATATTTAATTTCCTTAAATAACTTTAGGTCAACCAAAAGGAACAATCAAATCACAAGGAAAAGAAAAATAAAAGAACACAACATCGAAAACTAATTCGAATTACTAGAATCGCATGCCTCTTGTATTTGGTATTTTTACATGGAGATAAAACTAACATGATGCGGAAAACTATATTAGTTATACCTTACTTAGTAGATAATGACCTCTTGATCTTCTACCGTATTCCTCTTCTAATCCCGGACATTGTGTGGGCAACGATCTTCCGAGACGAGAACCACCAAGGCACCTTCTTCTTCCTTCCTTCAAGTTTCGGCCAAGCATATCTTCTAAAGGATGAAGAACTTTTTTCACCAACCAAGCTCCAAGGGATGCAAGCTTTCTCTCCTTCTTCCTCAAGCTAGATCTGGCCACCTCCTCCAAGCTCCAAGAGATAAAGGATTTCGGCCACACAAGAGGAAGAGAGAAAAGGAGAAGGGCCGGCCACACCAAGGAAGAAAAGAGGGAGAAAATAGAATAGAGTTGTTCGCCATGAAGCCTCCTCTACCCCCTCTTTTATAATCCTTGGTCTGGGCAAATAAGGAAAATTTAATAAAAACTTCCTTAATTATTTTGCCATTGAAAAAGAAAATTTATTTAATTAAAAATAATTTTCTTCTCATCAATTATAATGGCCGGCCACCATAAGCTATAAACAAGGAGAGTTTTAATTAATTAAAACTTCCTAATTAAAATCAGCCGATCGATTGAGAAACCACTGTTGCGCTGGATGCAAGTTTTGGATGGCTAATATTGATGTGATCTGGCGTGACAATCGATTGAGAGCAAACCCAATCGATTGGGAGCAAACCCAATCGATTGGGAGCCCTAGGAGCGCACAGTATAAAGCCTGTGGCTAGATTTCTTCTCAGTAGTGCTTACACGATTCTCCACTTCTACTGTTCGCCAGACCTCGAGTGTGGAAGACAAGTGATGTTGCACTCTCCAGCTGGTCCAGAGGCGTTCTCATCAACAAGGTCAAGCAAGAAGAGGGTAGTTATCGAGAAGGAGCATTTTCATTAGTGGAGTGTGTGTCGCGTGTCGATCCTTGGATTAGTCACCTCTTCTTAAGGTGGATACCAAGTAAATCCTTTTGTTAGCATTGTAAGTGTTGTTTCGTGTTCATTCCGCTGCATATCATCATCGCGAAGCAAGACGATGAGCGCGCGACGAGCTATTCACCCCCTCTAGCACAAATCAACCCTAACACATGGAAGGCGCCTTCTATGAATAATACGAAGACGCCTTCACTGCTTGAAGGCCCCTTCAGACACTGTTCATCCGAAGGTAATTTTCTCTTCTTTACCCTGTAAAACAATGCTAGTAAAAAATACCCTGCAAAACAAGTATTAGGACAATTTAATAATAATAAAGAGTAGTAATTAGTTCCTGTCTTCCCAGGACCAGGAAGTAGTTAAAGTCCTAGCTTAGGGATCCCAAATGGACCTAAACTGGACCGACGTCTACTGTCCCTTCAACCAGGACACGTCCTCACTTGGTCACTCTCCTCCAGTGATTTACCTTAACTTACTAGTTTTCCAGACATCCGGTCAGCCCGTCGACCTGCCTGGACTTCATGCTAGCTATCCGATTGGCTCGTCGACCTAGCTGGATTTCCTGCTAGATATCTGGTTGGTTCGTTGACCTATCTAGACTTCTTCTGCACACTTAATCAGGTTATTAAATCACAACAAAACCTAACTTAACTTGTCATTTATTAAAACCTGAGTTAGACCGTTAGTGCAAAACTGCACCAACAAAAATGACTTGATCATTGGTAACCGCTGGATCGGAAGTGAAGGGAGGGCAGTTAATTTGTATGAAAAGGCATGCGTCAATTGTCACTTCAGAGAATGAGATATTGAGGCATGTGGTGCTTGCTCATAAATGAACATTTATGATGGATAAGACAACCAAATTATTATGCTAAAAAATTATCTCCCATGTATCATAGGTGCATTACCTGGCATATGAAGCGTCTGACATGCGTCTTTCCTAGAAAGATAAAACTGACTATAACATTGATGGACTTAAAGAAGCATAGTCAGCCGATCAGATCACTAATCGGGTGATCGGGTAAAAATAAGGTTTGAGTCTAGTCAGTCGGCCACAAACCTCCTTTAACAAGACTTAAGAGGGATGCTAGTGATGTGGTATGTTACGAGCAAACCCAGAGGTGATGTGACAGTCAAAGTCAAGATGAGGTGTTGGTCAAAGTCAGGGTGAGGTAACAGTTAGAATCAGAGTATAGATAACTGAATAAGCTATTTTCACCAAGGCTCAGCTCTTCAATTGGCATTATGACCTTTAGCAGTATGAAGCCAGTTAGCCTAGGAGTCGGTCGTGCTTAACGTATGCCCCTCAAAATACGGTTGGGCGACCGACCAGGGAGAATTTATCACTTTGCTCGATGATAAGATATGCAGAATAAACCCGAACAACCCTAACACGAGCCAAGCATACGGGGCTTGGCTCCCCATCCTTCATAAGTATTCTTCCAGCATACAACAAAGGCAGTCTTCCTGCACATAGCAAAGGCAGTCTCTTGGTATACAGTCGGCCGGGATAATATCCGATGGGACTTACAGAGCCAAGGCACTCCATATATAGTTGGTTAGCCCTATAATATAATTTGCAACATATAGCCGACTAGCCTAACAGCTGGTCGGACCTCTAGGGCTTAGTTCCCTATTTCTCATGTGCCAATCTTCCCTCATACAATCAGTCGGGTAAAGCGCTGGCCGGATTGCCTCCGGGGGGTAACATTGTTAGGGAATCACAACAAACTTGTAAGAGAATAATAGCTATTTACCAGGGAATATTTAGATATTCTGACACATACTTATAATGAAATCTTCTTATGAAGGTGACCATACAACTTTCATCATTATTGTGGAAATTACAAAAAATTATTCATATATGTAATAGAAGATTCCTCAGAGGATGTTTGTACAACTTTCATATTGTACACCTTCCATTACCCGACTTTTTCTGATAGCAAATATTCCTTGCCATCTCATTATTACGGAAGTTATGAAGTGGTGATATAAAAAAGGGGGGGGGGGGGGGGGGGCTTCTCCATTGGCGAGATATGCTCACATTTTTACATATGCATCTTCTGTTCATCTTCTCTATTCTTTATTCAGCTATTGTATTAACTTGAGTATCAGAGTGCCTATGTCAGGGACTCCTCTCTAGTTCTCACTTTAATGTTCCCTTTGCATTCTCTTTAGTGTGCACAGAGAAGGAGGTGCCCGGAGTCTTTTTCCCTCCAGCTTGAAATCTTCTTCCAATCAACAGCAGAGCTATGTGTTCAGCACGCCATCTCTCCCGATTCCAGACAGAATCAGTATGCTTAAATAATTGCCAAGACAAACCATGCTTGTGATCTATGTATTATTAAGCTTGTAAAATGTTTTAAATTATATGAAACTTTAGTTTCACTTTTATAGAGATGCTACTCTAATTTAATGAATCTAGAAGTTCATGAATAAACTAAATTTTGCTTTCTCTTTCATTTCCTCCCATTTCAACCGTCTAATTCCTTATTAAAACCTACAAGCCCATTGTTGATTGATGTCCTAAAATTGCTACCACGTTGAGATTTGCTGAAATTGAAATTGGTTCATGATCTACATATGCACTTTGTAAATTGCAACAAGCTAAAAACAAAACAAGGCTTTTCATCAGCTTTAATACTCGAATTATTCATTTATCCTATCTAATAACACCAAGGTTACTGCCTGCTACTATCGGTTATAGAGGATGGAGAGCATCTTCTTGAGTTCGATGGTGTTGTCTGTGGTGTTGCTCTTCATTTGGGCAGCCAGTTCGTTGGCCAGTGAAGAATTCTTGTAGCGCCGAGGGATCTAGCTGTTGAGGTACAGCGGTAGCAACTAGCTGCTAGCACGTCGAGTATTTGCATCTAAGCCTTCAACTAAAGCGACAATGTGTCGGATTTAGATCGAATTCTTTATTCCTCATCTACCTCCCATTAGAATTTCAACTTTCATCTACATATTCATCTCATCTCTATCGGATTTTCAATTTTAATTTTCATACCTGAATATTGTATATCCTAATAATGTTCTTCATTCGAATCAAAATGAAAAACGAAAGAGGCAGCTGGTTGAGATGGAGAATAGAAAATGAAAAGTAAGGATTCGTAAAAAGTAGAAGGTGAAGATCAGATTTATTTTTATCTTTTTTATTTCTTTTTAATTGATTATGAAAGAAAAATAATAATTAGTTATTTAATTAATATATATAATTTAATTAGATATTCAAGTTAATAGAATTTACTGTCGCACTCAATTATGCTCGTCCATACATGATTATCCTGATTCTCCATTCGATATTTATTTTTTTAAAAAAAATTTAAATTTCTATTTTTTCAAAAATTTATTTTGTGGAATCAATACTCAGCCCAATCCACCTATTTTATCGAGTAATCAAGTACAACTTACCATGTTTTTTTATATAGATTATTAAATAATTTGTTAAAATTAGCTTCTTTTTTTTTAAAAAAAAAATGAGATTAGATGTGTAAAATAATTTACTTTAATATCTATTTTGCTCGATTTAGTCCTTTAATAATTTACTTTAAAAAAATGAGATTATCTCCACAATATTACCATAATTACTCCGCCAAATATAATATTTTAACGGATTATCCTACTTCATAGACTTTTTTGAATTCTCTCTTAATTTCCCCCTCCCCGATCTCTAGCTATATAATACGTCCATAACCCTTATTCTCCCTCCATTCATCGATCAATTCCTCTCGATCCGAATCCATGGCGACGGCGACGGCGGAGAAATCCATTTGCAGCAGGGCCGACTGCGGCACCCACGACTGCATCGGCATCCGTTCCGTCTGCGCCGACTGCCTACGACCGTACATGGGCCCTCAGTTGCCGTCGTTCGACGAAAGGCTCAAGCGCTTCGCCTCCTTCGCGGCGGAGGCTCGTCGTTGCTCCTCTCCCTCGCCGTCTTTCTCCTCCTCGTCGTCCACGGTGACAGCCGAAAGGAAGGGAGAGGGGGAGGAAGTGGAAGGGCCACGCCCGTTGGCAGCTTTTGGCGACGGCCGACCGTTCAGGGACTGCTCCATGGCGCCGCACCTCCGCTGTCAGTGACGCCCGGCAAAGCACCACCCGTGAAGGTTTGAAGGCGGAGGAGGCAAGCTGCTTCGACGCTTACGGAAATCAAGTCTATCCATCTGATGTGCTCTGTTTTGGAGATTTTAGAGTTTTTTTATTTTTTTGAATATGATGTTGAACGTCAAAATTTTCATAAAATGACAATTGTGAATGAATCGGATCATATTGGGATTAGTTTATGCAATTTTTAATTTGGGATGTGAACAGTGACAGATCCAAGAATTTAAATATGGAGTGGTATCCTCCATCTCCACCAGTAAAACTTCATAATACTAGGTATTCCACCGCCGGTAAAAAGGGGCGACCGCCGATGGACCCCCCCCCCCCCCCCCCGGGATCCGTCCCTGGATGTGAAAGATGATTTGGTCCACCTTAAACCGTTTAATCTTCCCTAAGAGAGAGAGTTTATTCCACTGTAATCACCCAAGAAAACTATTCTACCTCTTGAAAATCACCCGAGGGGTATTTTAAATTTGAGCCGTCTCAAAGTCGCATAACTTTGCGTCAAGGCTCCATTTTAAGAATGCAAACTCAAACTCGAACCAAAATTATTTAAGGGTACATCAATCTTAGATTTTTAATTATTTTTAATTATTTTTAATAACTTCGTGTATTTTAAAAGTTTCGATATATTCAATCTAATTTTTTATAAAATCCTTAGAAATTTAATAATATCCAAATTAAATTATTATATAGTTTTAAAAAGTTATGTGGTATTGAAATTTGACGTTTTAAAACTCTATAAAAATCTTTTAGAATACAACTTTCAATAGATTTTCATGGATTCTTTTAAGATTTTTTAGGTACAAATTTTAAACCCTGGGTAAACTTTAAACAATAAAAGAAAAAGTTATCTATTCATCTTTGAGATTTCTTGTCTCTCTTTTCTCTTTTTCCACGGTTCTGCTTCTTCCTTGCTCCTAGATCGACCTCCTCCGCCATTAAATCCGAGCTCTATATGCTAATCAAGTGCTCTCTTTCCATTTCCTCAGCTCTTCTTCAATCTCTCTCTCACAGACAGATAAATATTTATTGGGATTACATCGTTTGACTTTATTATTTTGGTTCGTCAGAAAAAATCTTGGGGTTTTGCATTTTTTTAAAATTTGCTACGGAAAGTATTCACTCTCGTCTGAGCATCAGCTACTTTGATTATTGTGTGATCGTCGATTTGTATGTGCATATTTTTTTTTTGTATATGTGATGGTAAAAATTTATCTTTTCTCATATTTGTCGTAAACAAATATTATAAATTCTCAGTATTTTTTTTATTATCTAGATATTTGATATTGATATTGTGTATCATTAAAAGTTTTGATTAATTTGTGACTAATTTGTATTTGTTTATGCTGCAAAATATTTTTTTTTATAATTTTTAAATTAAAAAAAACATATGAGAATAATCTTTTACTTACTCGTAGTTATATTTGATGGGAGTGTTAGATAATGACTTATAAGATAATATTAGATTATATATAAAATCCATAAATTTTTATTAAAAAGTTTATAAATGTTTGCAAAAATTTGCCGAAAAAGTTTATATAACTCTATGAAACACTTTTATAACTCTGTGAAATTTTTTAAAATTTAATGAAATTCAGTAAATCTCTTGATTGAATGTACCCCTTATATTTTGGACCTTCCAATTAAATGATATATATATTCCAAATTTGAATATCAATATTTTCTATTAAAATCAAACTTTAATGAAATATAAAAATTTAATTTAATTGGCAATTTAGATCTAATAAATCGAAACACGATGACAAAATCAACACAGGAAACATTAGTTAGTTAGTCCCTAAATTAATTGGCATCCCAATTGCTGTTAGGCAAAATCTGAGGTTGTTTTACGTTGGATTAACGCTTATTAGTTACCGTTTAGGTGTCCCTTGAGGGTTATCATTCAGCAATAAACGTTAGTTAGTGTTCGATGATTCTACGCCAGATCAACAATAAATCGATACTAAATTTGGTAAGTCCAGGTGCTCCTTAAAAAAAAAATAGATCCGTTACCTTAGCGGCACTCTTAGTGTCGGCTCCACGGATTTGGAGGGAGATTCATAGAGGTACACAGACCATAAACGCATGGCGGAGTAAACCCTTGGTCGTCAGTTCTTGAGAATCGATCCCTGTCCATTACGCCAGAGATAACATTCGCCCACCGTCTGCGCTACGCCCTGGGGACAAAGTCCAGGTGCTCCTTGAGGTTTAGTGTTCCGTGCTCTCCTTTTAGAGTTAACATAAAATGATTTGATTAATTAAATGAAAATTATATTTATAATAGAAAACTTATAAATAAGTACAAGGATAAATTTATAATTATCCTATCTCCCCTTAACTTATCTCTCCATCTTTGATCATATAAAAAAATTAAAAAAAAAATAGAGAAAAATGTTGAAAAGTTTTTAGGCGTTCATGAATATAATTAATAGTAATTTAACATTTTTCAAATATAATTTTTAAAATATTCTAATTTTACTAATTAATTTTCTATTTTGACAAAAATAATTTAAAAAATATTTTTCTATTTCAAAAGAGTCCTTAAAAAGTCAAGCAAAAGTAGTTTGATAAAAAAATATAAAAAAAATATTTTTATTTTAACATAAATAAATTGTTTCATTATAGAATCCTATTTTTAGAAAAATAAATATTAAAATAGATTTGATCTAGAATTTTTTTCTATTTTTTCTAAGTATGTAAAACCGAATAAAAATGGTTAGAAAAAAAATCAATTGTTCAAAATTAGGGTTTTGACAATTTTAATATTAAAAATTAATTTTTATATAATTAATTTATAGAAAATTTATTATTAATAAAAATTCTGAAAAAAATTAATTTAACAAATAATTTGCTGTTCTATCATTATAAAAATTTTGAAGAAAAGTTTTTATGAAAAATATTTTTCTAAGGGAAGTAATTTCTACCTTAGTAAATTAATTAAATATAGAATTTAATTTAAACATGATTTTGGAACCCGATTTTACTATTATATTTATTAGGAAGCTCTGGTGGAATATAATTTATAGGGAATTTTTAATTTATCATATACCAATTGAGTTAGCTATAATTTCTAAAATTTGACTTTCATAAAACATTTGATTTTAAGTATGCATAGTCATTTTTCAAAGATTCTAATTGTTCTTTCAAATTTTTGTTTTCAAATTTTAATTTATCAAAATCTTTGGCATGCATTTGCTAAGGTCCATTTTTAACTTTATATATATTTTTCTAATTTGTACATATTTCTAGAAAGTATTTTAATAAATTCATATGATTTTTCAGGAGATAGAGAATGTGCCTCACTTACCTCATGATTTGACGCTCCTTCATAGCTACTTCCGTCCGTTGACACTCCCCCTTCGTCAATGCTTATTTCTGAGGTACTTTTTTCGTCCCTCTGATGGTTCGTCATTAGTGCTAGTCTGACATAGGCTTAAAAAAATAACGATTCATCCCACATAGCTTTTAATTAAGTTTCTCTACTTCGTTCGTCTTGGCCCTTTTTTTCTTTTTTCTCATTCTTCTTTAGTTTAGAGTAGTCATCCTTGGTGTGCCCTTCTTCCTGACAATTGTAACATTGAATCTTCTTTTTTTACTTCGAAGGTGTTTCTTTGCCAATGACTTGTGAAATTTTTTAGATTTAAGAAATTTACTAAAGTTTTTTATCATGAGGGCTACTTTATCTTCGTCGATGGAAGCTTCGGAGTTTCATTTGTCCATTTTTGTCGGAACCTCCACACTCTTTAACATGAGATTTTGAGTCTCGCGTGTCTACCATTTCACCATCAAGGCATCTTGAAAGTAAATCGTATTCCATGAATATGATATCTATCTAATGTGATATATAGAATATATAACAAAGGTGGACTGTTGGAGTATTTATATCGATCGGTCATGTCATATAGGTCCGGCTCATACATCAAATTGCTTTGATTTGAATTATTCGGAGTATACCTTTATATATATCAAAAAGATGTACAATCAAACCTATTTTTCCATTCAATAGAAGCTCCTGAAAGAAAAGAAGTGAATATGGTACATAGTATCTATTTACATATGCTCGAATGACCCATCCTCATAATAAGAATGTACATGACCCTATTTTGGTCTAGTCCGGTATAGAATAAACTTATAATCTGATGATCAAGTTGATTCCATGATTATAAGTTCATAACCCTAGCCCATTCTCATTTTTGGTGGAACAAATCTACTAATTTTTTATTCCAGTTAGTAAGAGGGATCTTGAACTAAGAAATAGACCTAGAAGCTAAAAGAGGGTATCCTAAGCAATTGCAAGAATTGAGTTCATTGATATTCTTAGTATAGCAGACACTATCACACATATAGGCATACTTAATTCGATGCAATTATTTGATCTTAAAGGAGATCTTTTATAATTTTGCATGTAAGGGGATATTTCTTGATTTCATCCTGTCATTAAAACTTAATTACTTTTAGATAATAATAGATGGAAACAATGCTCATAAGTAATCCTATTGAAACCAAGAAATATAGGCTTGCCTCTACATCGGAATAGATGGAGTTTTTCAAAAAAACTGCTAGTGGGCAAGATCCCTAAAATAAGAGACATAGGGCTGAAGAGAGAGCCAAAAAAGGATCTTTCATGTATAATCCTACATAATCTTGAATGTTATAAGTTCCGGTACATAGACTAAATAATACAATGCAAGCAAAAGTTCCTAGATTCATGGAAATATAGAACAACATATAAGTTATCATGCTTTCACATCCATCATTTAGTCTCCAACAATTATTCCAATAATTATATATCTGATTTGACCGATGGACAATTATGCAAGCATACGTTTCATGCTTGTTTGAGTAATAGCAATGAGATTCCCCAATATCAAGCTAAGAATTGCTAGGATTTCTAGAAGAAGATGATATTCGTTTGATGATAAATAAAAAGGAATATCGAAAATTCGCATGGCTAGAGTTGAAGCAGCTACTTTCGAAGTAATAGAAAAAAAAGCAATGACTGGAGTGGGAGAGTCAGAGTCGAAAATAGGATTCCTCACTTCTTTCTCTCATTCAAAATTGTGCATGAGACTTTCATCTCGCACGACTCCTAAGTGCTAAAAGAAAGAAGAACTAATCTTCTTTCTTTTTTGATTACCTTCCTTGCATATGTATAAGACCGAATCCATTTGATTTCTAAAAAGGATTACTAATCCTTAACTTTTCGAGGCATCCTTCATCAATGGTTGTGAATGACTAACTTTTACAATCCTTTCGACCTTGGTTTCGTAGGAGCAAGTCAGAAAAATTGAGACATAGAACCATCTGATTTGATTCATTCTCAATATCCCTGAGACGATCATCTTAGGGTGGTCCTTTTGTCAATAGATGCTCCTATTACACTCGTAGTCTCTGAAGGAGAAGAACCAACTATGTAGTATCTACAACGATAATTCAAGCATTGTATACGACATTAGTTTGATCCTTTATAAGAATTACCCATAATAACGAATTTACAAAATCGATCTATTTATCATAAAGAGATTTGTTGTTCCTGACTCGACTTTACTTTAATTGTTATTTAAACAAAAAGTTCACAATAAACTTTTGATAAAAGTTATGTATTGGTCTGAGTGGGGATAACATTTCTCTTTTGCATGTCTATGGAGTTTAAAAAAAAAATTCAAAACATCTCATAAATAGATATAGAGGTAGAAATTTGTTGAACGAACCGCACTCATTCATATACGTCAGGAGTCCATTGATGAAAAGGGGCTTGGAAAAGCTTGAACCCAATTCCTATAGTGATGGATATAAGCACAATTAAAATTTCTGAGGAGTTATACATTTGTGTATTGATAAGACCATTTACTATTTCTTGAAGCTCGATCTCCCCCAGATGAACCATATAGCCAAGAGAAACCATAAACCATAATAGAAGAGCTTGCTCGACCCATGAGTAAAATTTTTTGTAGTAGCCTCATTAGATCGTACATCTCTCTTGGTATATCTGGACAATAGGTAGGAACATAAACTGAAATATTCTGAAGCTACAAAGTTTTTAAATCATTAGCGCTACATAAAAATATTCCTCCTAGAGTAGCTGTTAATATTAATAACATAATCTCTGTTAAAGTTATTTCTGTACATTCAATGTACTCTACGGATAGAGAAATACATAAAGTTGAACATAAGAAAATAAGAAATTGAAAGATTTCATTGAAATTGTTCATTTGTAAATTTCTTGAAAAGCTAAGTATAGGTTATTCTCTCCATCGGAACAATAGGGTTATTATGCTTATTACTAAACTTATTGAATAGATGAAATAGAACTAAGGTCTATCCTTTTGATCAGAGGTTGAATCGATAATCAGAAGAAGAATTACGCCAAAAATTAGGATACATTCTGGGAAAATGAAACTTCCATGAAAGAGAAGCAAATGAAACACTTTCACAAAATTTTCATAGAATCGAGAATGAAGTTTTCATTATTTACATGGCAAATCATGAATTAGTAACTGCATCCAATTTTACAAAAAGTCTTAATTATTTTGAACTTTCTATTTTTGGAATGGGATATTTACGAAATCCCCATGAATAGGATCAAACCTTATTCCATGATATTTCCATAAGTTTCCTCTTTCTTATTCTTAAGCAAGCCCCCAAGAGGGCTTATTTGATCATGATTTATGTTTCATTTTTCTTTTCCTTTTTGTTTGTTTTGAAAAATATATCGTTCGATTCTTTTTCGATCGAGATGTATGGATCCATGTGTCTATATAGATCCTACTTGTGGATTAACAAAAATGTGCAAAAGCTCTATTTGCCTCTGCCATTCTATGAGTCTCCTCCTTTTTTGCGTATGATATCACCACTCCCTTTGGCAGCATCAACTAATTCAAAACTTAATTTGAAAGCCATATTTCAACCCTGGCATTTTTGGGATGCCCCTAATAACCAACGAATGACAAGTGCTTTTCCTCATGTAGATCCTATTTCAATAGCAACTTGATAAGTCGATTAGCTTACATGTCTTGCTTTTACTGCTATATCGGGAGTTACTCTATATATTGTTTGATGTAAAATAGATAGTGGATTTATTTCTATCTTTTGTCGAATCTTTTTCATGGCTTGATAGAAAATTTGATAAGCCAATCATTTTTTCTCGTGTTTCAGAATATGGTTAACCAACATGTTAACTAATCGATTAGGATAAATTATATCAGATTTTATAGTTTTTTCTATAATACCTCAACATAACATGGTGTGAAAGAGATTCAAGAATTAGTTATCATTTTATAAGGCTAAAAATGAATTATTTATGTTGGCTTTTTGACCCATTGTAGTGTGGATCTCGAAAGATATGAAAAATCTCCCTCCAAGTCATACATACGACTTTCATCAAATATGACTTTCCACAGAATTCTATATGTATCTATGAGATCGAGTATGGAATTCTATTTACTCACTTTAAATTGAGTATCAGTTTCTCTCTTTTTCCTACTAGGATTGGAAATCCTATATTTTACATATCCATACGATCTAATCCTTAGGTTTCTGAAATAGTGTAATGTAAAAAAGAAATATTTTGAATCATTTCTATTTGACTCAGACTTGTTATTAAAAAGTTGAGGTATTTTGAATTGTTTGTTGACACGGACAAAGTAAGGGAAACCTCTGAAATGATTTCAATATTGAATCTTGACATATAATAGTACTAAATCGAATCCCTTTAGAAAGATTTTTTTGTCTCATGGTAGCCTACTCCAGTCCTCTTACTAAACTTTCATTATTGGATTAGTCATACACTTCACATGTTTCTAGCAATTCACATAACATCATCAAATGATACAAGTCTTGAATAAGAATATACAACGCAGTAGAACGCTCTTGCTGATGACCCTTTACTCCAACAACATCTATGGTTCCTCGAACAATGTGGTATCTGACACTAATACTATAGAATATTCTTATAAATTATGGCCAATACCAGGTATATAAGCAGTGATTTCAAATCCATAAGTTAATTGTACTTTAGCAACTTTAAGTAAGGCATAGTTTGGTTTTTTAGGGGTGGTAGTGGAAAAGTTGACAGATAAGTCACCCTTATTGTAACTATAGAACTAGACATGAGGTTTTCACCTCATACAACTCCTCGTTCAATTCTTTCAAAATAATTGAATCCTTTTCTACGTTTGAGAATTTCCTCCCTTATTCCACACCATATCGAAGAGTATCTAAGACTAATTCAGTCACAGTTCATGTTCCAATTGAATATTTTCCATTTATGATCAAGGGAAATTGGAAGATTATTCTCTTTACCAAGCATATACGGATCAAATCATGATCTTAAAATCTTATAATAAGATAAGAACAATAAATCTTTCTCGATCAATCCTTTGCCCCTTATTTTTCGAGAATCAGAAAGATCTTTTTCAAGTTTGAATTTGTTCATTAGGAATATGGGCTTTTCTATCTTCTACTTTTTTTTTTGAATATCTACTTATTATTTTTGCTTTATTCTTAATTTCATTTTTATTTTCTTTATCTTTCTTTTCTTTTTATTCCCTTCCATCATTCTTAAAGTTCCCATAGATTTATTGATCCTATAGAATCTGACCCATTTTCTCATTTAACGAAGGGCACGAAAAAACATATTGATTGTTCAATCAAAAATTAAAAAAAAAAATACTATGTGAAATCTTCGATTTTTTCCACTTCCTCTATCTCTACCCCATAGCATAGGTACACTATTTGAATCAATAGAGAACCTTTTATTCTATACGATTCGATATTATTACATTCCAATTCCTTCCTGATACCTCCTAAGGAAAATCTTGAATTAGATCCAAAATTAACAGGTTAGTGTAAGCTTATCTTTGTGATTATGCACTCTTCAAATAGGAATTCATTTTCTGAAAGATCTTGACTTTTGTGCTTTAGTGAGTCATTCGAGATCCTTTCGATGACCTATGTTGTGTTGAAGGAATATCCATATAATCCGATTGATTGCGTAAGGCCCGCGGTAGCAATGAACTGGGGAAAGTATATAGAAAAGATAGTTTTTTCTATTATATTTAGTATTAGTTAGCAATACCGGTTCGATGAGTCCTTTCTTCCGTGATGAATTGTTGGCATCGGCCCTATATTTTGTCTTTGTGGACCGAGGGGGGGGGGGGGGGGGGGGGGGGTCAGTGGGAAGATGGTTGTACCATGAGAGAAGCAAAGAAGTCAACCTACTTCAAATATTTAACATGGATTCCGGCAATGCAATGGAGTTAGATCCTCGTGTCGATTCGAATGAATCAGTCTTTCCACCAAGGTAAATGTTTGCCTGCTTAGTAAGAGGATAGTAAGTTACAAATTCTGTCTAGATAGGACATGTATTTCTATTACTATAAAATCAATATTTCTATAACTATGAAATTAATAAATAAAAATGAAGTAGTTAATGGTGGGGTTACCTTTATCTTTTTTTCTTGTATGTATTCCTATGAAAAGGAATTTCTCCATTTTCATTTTCGAGGTCTCAAAAAAGGGTGTGGAAACATATGAAAACTCTTGAATGGGAATTGAAAGGAATGTATCGCCAGTTCCTTCAAAAATGGTAAGATCTTTGGCGCAAGAAAAAGGGATGATCCATATCACCTTGATTTGTTGACTTGGTTCTGCTTCCTCTATTTTTTTTAACAATATTGAGTCAGGTTCTTCTCCTACCAGTATCAAATAGAACATGTTTAAAAAAAATCTTCTTCATGTAAAACCTGCTCGATTTAAATTGGGAAAATCGTACGATGAACCATGTGTTATGGCTCAAATCTGTAGTCAATCCTATTTTCGATAGGAGAAGTTGACAATTGAATTCAATTTTTCCCATTATTTTACTATCTATAATAATAATAGTGCGAAAAGAAGACCCGTGTTCTGGAATAGTGGCGTTGAGTTTCTTGATCCATTGCCTTAGAATTAGTTAATTCCATTTCTCGATGGGACGGGGAAGAGAGATAACTCAGAGGTAGAGTGTCAACTTGACATGGTGGAAGTCATCAGTTCGAGTCTGGTTATCCCTAAACCCAATGTAAGTTTTTCTATTTTAACTTGCTCCCGTGCCATAATCGAATGAGAATGCATAAGAGGCTTGTGGGATTGACGTGATAGGGTAGGGATGACTATATTGCTGGGAGCGAACTGCAGGCTAATATAAAGTGCATGGATACAAGTTATGCCTTAGAATGACAAAGAATTCTAAATCCGCTTTATTTATGAATAAGGAAGTAGTAAGTAATGTAACTATAAATCTCATAGAGAGTTCGATCCTGGCTCAGGATGAATACTGGCGGCATGCTTAACACAAGCAAATCGGACTGGAAGTGGTGTTTCTAGTGGCGAATGGGTGAGTAACATGTAAGAACCTGTCGTCAGGAGGGGAATAACAACTGAAAACGGTTGCTAATACTCCATAGGCTGAGAAGAAAAAGGAGAAATCCATCCGGGGAGGGGCTCGTGTCTTATTAGCTAGTTAGTGAGGCAATAGCTTACCAAGGCAATGATCAATAGCTAGTTTGAGTGGATGATTAGCCGCACTAGAACTAAGACACACGACCCAGACTCCTATGAAATATTCAAGTCACTACGTATCTCAGATACTCATATATACTGATTAACCTGCCACAATATATGCTGATTAACCTGATTCTTCGTTAGCTATTTATTTTTTCTATTTTTTTAAATTTCTATTTTTCAAAAAAATATTTTGTGGAAAAAGTCTTATTGATCGGATCAATACTCAGCCCAATCCATCTATTTTATCGAGTAATCAAGCAAAACTTACCATGTTTTTTTATATAGATTATTAAATAATTTATTAAAATTAGTTTAAAAAAAAATGAGATTAGATGTGTAAAATAATCAGATTGTTACTTTAATATCTATTTTGCTCGATTTAGCTCTAAGATTAGATATGCAATATATAGCAAAAAAAATACTAGTTACCATAAATCTTTCCTAATTCTTCTCCAATTATCTCCACAATATTGCCATAATTACTCTGCCAAATATAATCTTTTAACGGATTATCCTACTTCATAGACTTTTTTGAATTCTCTCTTAATTTCCCCCTCCCCGATCTCTATATAATACGTCCATAACCCTTATTCTCCCTCCATTCATCGATCAATTCCTCTCCATCCGAATCCATGGCGGCGGCGACGGCGGAGAAATCCATTTGCAGCAGGGCTGACTGCGGCACCCACGACTGCATCGGCATCCGTTCCGTCTGCAGCGACTGCCTGCGACCGTACATGGGCCCTCCGTTGCCGTCTTTCGACGAAAGGCTCAAGCGCTTCGCCGCCTTCGCGGCGGAGGCTCGTCGTTGCTCCTCTCCGTCGCTGTCTTTCTCCTCCTCCTCGTCCACGGTGACAGCCGAAAGGAAGGAAGAGGGGGAGGAAGTGGATGGGCCACGCCGGTTAGCAACTTTTGGCGACGGCCGGACGTTCAGGGACTGCTCCATGGCGCCGCACCTCCGCTGTCGGTGACGCCCGGCAAAGCACCACCCGTGAAGGTTTGAAGGCGGAGGAGGCCATGTGATGTGCTCTGTTTTGGAGATTTTAGAGTTCTGTGTTTTTTTTTTTTTTGAATATGATGGATGTTGAACGTTAAAACTTTTATAAAATGACAATTATGGATGAATCGGATCATATTGGGATTAGTATATGTAATTTTTAATTTGGGATGCAAAAGATGATTTTATCCACCTTAAACGGTTTAATCTACCCTAAGAGAGATTATTCCGCGGTAATCAATTTTACGATTCTTGCCAAAAAAAAAGGAATTCTACTTCTTAAAAATCATCCTAGGGGCATTTTTGATTTGAACAGTCTCAGAGTCAATTGTCATTGCCTTAAGGCTCCAATTTAGAAATGCAAACGAAGTTTGCGAGCTTTTTGATAAAAGTTTAAACAATTCGAATCAAAATCAAATCAAAATTATTTATATTTTTACCTTCCAATCGAATATCATATTCAAATTTAAATATCAATATTTTCTATTAAAATCAAACTTTTATGAAATATAAAAATTAAATTTAACTGGCAATTTAGTTAGTTAGTCCCTAAATTTAATTGGTATCCTAACTATCGTTAGGCAAATCTTAGGGTTGTTTTACGTTGGATTAACGCTTATCAAGTGTTCTAAGATTCTGCGCCTGACAAGCAATAAATCGATACTAAATTTGGTAAGTCCAAGTAAATGATCCTTGAGGGTTACCGTTCCGTGCTCTCCTCCCAAGCCGACCCATTCCATTATAAAAACCCTAGAAGTGATCTCCCCTTTCCCTGCAGTCGTCGATTGCTCGCATCTGGTGTAAGCTTCGGAGATCGAACTCTCGCTCGGTTGCGATCGGTATCCTCCTCTTCTTTCTTTGCTTGCTTTTGATCTGCATTGTAAGTTTTGCGCTATATAATTTTTGTTTGGAGTACTGATTTGAAGATGGTTGTTTTGTATTTTTGGAAACAGCAATGGCGAAGCGTCCCTTCAAGCTCGAACATCCTTTTGCTTTGTGCTCATTGTCTCTCCTCAATGAACGAAAATAAGTTGTTTTTTTTTTTGGGTTTCTCGAAGGAAATTCATTTGTGTGTGCGTAAATTTTCTTATAGATCTCATTTTATGTACTATACTTTGTGATCTCATTTTATTCGGAGAGTCGGATACAAAAGTACAACCTGGCCTTCCGTAAGGAACTCTAGACAATCATAGAACTTAATGGATCATACCTAATATGTTCAATGGTTAGGGGTTGATATGCTGTTGTAGAAGTAAAAGTTCATATCGGATACCTTAGGAATGCCTACTTGCACAAGCCAATTTTGAGGATAAGAATTAAGAAAGTTTAAGTGTTTGCTAGTATGAAAGTGAAATCAAAACCCTAAGATCATTCTCGCTGTTTGTCTTTCTTCTGACTACTTACTTTGATCATATTCTAACTTACTTTTGTGATCTCTCTAGATTCCCTCTCTCTCTTACCCTCTCACTTTTCTTTAACATTTAGATTCTGATTTGCGATCGTGACAACAGACCCTTTTGATTTGATCCAGACTGTTAAGTTTGATTGGTAAATTAATACCCGATCCTCAGTCCCCGTGGCTTGGATCTTATTATTACTTGACGACACTTCCGTGCACTTGTGGATTTGCCACCACGTCAATTTCCTTTAAGATCAAACAATTCTATCGAATTGATTATGACTGTATGTGTGATAGCATCTACTATACAAGGAATATTAAAGAACCCAATTCTTGCAATTACTCAGGATACCCTCTTTTAGCTTTTAGATTTATTTCTTAGTTCAAGATCCCTTTTACTAACTGAAATAAAAGAATTAGTAAATATGTTTTGACCAAAATGGAAATGGGCAGAGGTTATGAATTTATAATCCTGGAATCAGCTTGATCATTAGATTATAAGTCCATTCCATACCAGATCAAACCGAAATAGGATTATGTATATTATTATTATTATTATTATGAGGATGAGTCATTCGAGCGTATGTAAATAAATACTATATACCATATTTGTAGGATAGTAGAGCGCTAGAGGGGGGATGAATAGCGCTCGTGGCTAATTCGTTTGTTTCGTAAAACTCAAAGTAAGTATGCAGCGGAAATAAAGAAAGAACCAAAAGCAATCGCTAACACAATTTCTTTTACTTGGTTTGGAACATGTGGCGACTCCTATTCCAAGGCCCGTGATCGTTGATCGCTTTCAGTGGACAATCACTATAAGTTCGGAAAGCTTTACAAAGAAATAATACAAGTACGAAACTTTACAAATATGAATTACAACTTGTTACCGATGACTTGGTGAAATCAATCTTCTGGCTTTGATTGTCGTCGGAGTAGCATTTAGATATTTCGGAGTGCGCGCAGTTGTTTGTTCTTGATCTCAGAATTGTTGTCTAAACACCTGGTTGAGCCCACTTTTTATAGCCGAGCTTGATCTGATCCAGATCCACTGATCTCGGGATCAGTGTTTGACTCGTCACTAATCGGTTGACCGATCCCCTAGTTCGGTCGACCGATCCTGTCTGGATCAGCCCCGCTTCCCGTCCAGATTCTGTCACTTCAGATAAGCCTTCATTCGATCGACCGATCCCATTGTTCGATCAATCGATCAGCCGATGATCTCTGCTCTGATCAACCCGGCCTGATCCAGTCGTCGCTTATCCTTGGTTCGGTCGACTAATCCCGAGATTCGGTCGACTGATCCAAACATTCGGTCGACCAGTCCTAGTCGATTCTAACCTTGCACAAAGTGTTAATCTCCTGCAAAACAGAGTTAGCACATAGCAGATAATATGTAAATAAAAATTTTGACAGCCTTCGGATTGTCCGGTTCTGATTTCGAATTTCCTCCGGAAATTCTAGGTCGAACCGACGTCTACTGTTCCCTCTCTAGGGAATGCGTCATCACCTACTCCTCTCAGAAGAGATTACCTGTTGCCAGATCGGTCCTCTAAATCGACTGGACTTTCCGCCTAGGATTACCACCCCCTAGGATCTAGGGTTACCACCCCCTAAGGTATTTCTCAGCCCAGGGTTACCGCCTCCTAGGACCTAGGGTTATCATCCCTGAGGGTTTTCCTCAGCCTAGGGTTACTACCCCTAGGACCTAGGGTTACCATCCCCTAGGGTTTTCCACCTGCCTATAATCCACTAGGACTTTTACTTAAGATAACTTAAGACTTTCCTACAAGCTCAATGAACATTGTTAGATAACAAGACAACTTAACTTTGGATCCTTTGACATAATCAAAACACAGGTTCGATCGTCGGATGCTTCCCGCACCAACAAGATTCACATCTTTTCTTTTGGAGGCTCCTATTGAATCAAGAAATAGGTTTGATTGTACATCTTTTAGATATATACATTGAATAATTCCAATCGAAGCAATTTGATGTTTGACCCGGGCCTATATGAAATGACCGATTGAAAGCAATACTCCAACACTCCACCTTTGTCCTATATTCCATATATATCACATTAGATAGATATCATATTCACGGAATACGATTCACTTTAAGATGCCTTGATGCTGAAATGGTAGACACGTGAGACTCAAAATCTCATGCTAAAGAGCGTGGAGATTCGAGTCCTCTTCAAAGCATAATATTGAGAATGCTCATTTAATGAGACATTCAATACAGGATTCAGATCTAATCAATATTGATATACTGATTTGTTGATATGAAGTATTCCGGCATTCCCCATGATTTGAGTCCAAGCTATTGGAATAGGTTCGGCGGGGATCATGAAATTTTGGCAATTTTCTTCATCTAATGAATGAGGAGCCCGTTTAGAAATCATCCGTCCGACACCCACCCCCGAGTATATGATTCAAGATGAATCACACAAAGGTAGATTGATAAAAATCACTGGTAAAATACCTACCACTACCCATAACCCAACAGATAAAGTGCATTACATAGTCCATTTTAGGGATTGACGACATACCCATCTAGTGACTTTGGCACTGGACGTTTCCAAAATGGATTAGGGTGGGCGAATTAGAGAATAGACAAATGTCTGTTGGCATTCCAGCCTTCCTTCTCCTTTCAGGGCTATCTGAAAGAGAATCCAGTACCTCTTGGTCATGAATATTTGAAATAGGATGAACTAGCCTCCATAGATATGTTTGCTTCAGAACAAAATAATTAGAATTAGGCTCGATCAACTTGTTGAGGATCTTAGTCGTGTGTGGGGGAGGGTGTATAAACGATCACCCTTTTTGTTGTCTTCCTATAATTTTTTAGTTGAATAGCGGAATAATGAAAACACAAAGTAAGAAGACAAACCTTTAACATGGTTCAGAGATAAAGCTCTTACTTCATAGTTGTCCATGAGGTGGACGATCCTTATCCGTCGGTGGATAATTCCTCGACAAACTCCGACTAGCTTAATCCTCTTTGTCGGTGGAGAAACCTCACCACAACTCAATCAAGAACACGAGGATCACAATGAGAATTTGGAGACTAATTAGGGGTTAACTACCTCAAATTTCATCACCCAAACCATCCACCCAGAGCTCCATTATATAGAGGTTTGGGGAAAACAACTGGCTACCAGTCGCCTGATGCTACCATTGGACACAGTCAACGGCGCTCCACAAAATTTGCTATTCTATTCAACTGCTCTTTACCAGTCGGCTGGTAACATTACCAGTGGATTATCTTCATAGCCATCAGGAACAGAAACATTCTGTGCCTGCCCCAGTCGATTGGTGATCTTGCCAGTTGACTAGTAAACTCGAATACAATCACTCAGTACTTATCCTTGTCCGCACAACCTCGACCTTGCCTTCTAGCCTATTTCATCAGCCTCGCATCCCTTGGATACTTTCCTATTCTTCATGTCTTGCCTTCAAGAGCTTCTTTCGCCTTGTCCTTTGTTATCGGGTCTTCCTTTGTTAAGAGGTCATGCCTCCAGGACTTCATCGCCAAGAGCCATGTTCCGAGACTTCATCCTTGCCAAGTCACACTTGGACGTATGTTGCCAAGACTACACACTTGGACTTACACCGCTAAGAGTCATGCTTCAGGAATTCATCCTTGCCAATTCACACTTGGACTTACGTTACCAAGGCTACACATTTGGGCTTACACCACCAAGGCTCCACTTAGCCTCTAATTTTCTTGCTATCTCTGCCTCAGCCCTCAACGATTCCTGAGCTTCCTGGAGTTACTTTTTTAGCTCGCTCTGTTGGTCAATTTTAGTCTGAGCTTCCTGGGATGACAAGACAGGGGTCGGAACATATTCCACTTCTGATAGTCTCCCCTTCAAGGCCTCGTTCTCTCGGGCTAGGTGGCCAAGGATTGGGCTATGTTCATCCTGACTCCCTAAAGCTACATTCAAATCAATATCAGAAGTGTGCTGGATAAGAAAGGATTGACTAGCAAACACTTACCATGGTTAAATCAGGGCAAACCCATCGACCCTCTCCGCTATCGTATATTCTTCCGATGTGGCCATGGCAAGCTCACAGGCCTCTATTAACGGTCCCTTCAGTAATATTTGTCCGTAGGTTGGAAGTGGATCAGAGTGAGACATTACCACTTGAGCGGAGGGTATGCCATAAACAGCTAAAAATTGATATCGGCCTTTCAGGTTGGTGGATGAAACCTCCATAGGAGCAATTGGAAGGGAGTAGAATGGATGTGGAGTATGAATGGCTAGAGAATTGTTGGGATGGGAGGTGGCTTATTTGGCTGGGGAATTACGTGGATGAGAGGTAGCTTCCTCTTGAGCCGGGCTGCTAATAGGTAGAGCAGAATGTGCCACTCGGAAGATGGAGATAGAGTTCCTTCTCGAATGGGTGTGAGATGGGGGGATGTTATAATAATCGGGGGTGCCTGTCCAGCAGGAAGTTGTGTAGTAGGGGCAAGTTGACACCTCTTGCGTCTCCTCTTCAAGGGCACTTCGGATTCTGAAGAGTGGGAGTCTTTTGGCATTGGAAGAGTGTTAGAAGGCAACTCCTCTTTCTCATTAGGCGTCACACTGATGTCACCTGCTCGGCTGTTGGATGCTTCCCTAGAAGGACCGACCAGTTGTTGTTTTCGCTCAGCCAAAAGTATTTTCTCTTGCCGATCCATTGCGTCTTCCTCCAATTGCAGAGCCTCGAAAATCATAGCCATAAGAAATGTCTCCACCACACTAGATAAAAAGAACCTCAGTTAGTGATAATATGAGGACTAAGTTATCAATTTTTACCGAAAGAACAAGGAAGCATCACTCGGACTAGGGGTCAGTTCGAATAGGTAAGGCAGGCCTTCATGCAACAATTTTGGAGCCCTGAATTGTACGTCGGTTAGCTTCTTAGAGGTAAAAATAATGGCCAGATCACCATTTGTAGTTTCTAAGGTCAGGAATAGGAGGAATGTTTGATCGCTATTCAGACGGCCAAGAAACAGACTCAGGCATTTGAATGAAAAAGAAATGGGATTTTCAACCCTTATTTGAGGAAGGCAGATCCTTAAAGAAGACTGCCTTGGGGTGAGGCTGGAACAAGAAGACCCCCGACTCTGATTTCTTAGGATAAGAAAAATAGTGGAAGCTACAGGGGGTCAAAGGAATACCATACAAACAGAACAAAATGTACATTCCGCAGATAGTGTGGAAAGCATTAGGTGCAAGTTGCTGGAGTTGAAGGTTAAAATAGCCACTTATCTCAGACAGAAAATGAGGAAGTGGAAAGCGTAAAGCGTAAACTCGCTAGAAGATAATTCTTGAAGAAGGTGATGTAGACAGGAGGAGGACGATGGGGACAATCTTGGGAGGTCGGAATGTGAATGCGATAGCTTTTAAGTATTTCTAGAGCTAGATAAAGCATCTCCAAGTCAGTTTTTAGGTATTTCTAGAGCTAGATAAAACATCTCCAAGTCACAGTTATCAAAATTAGAATCAGTAAAGGTGTACCAAGGAGCAAAGGTTTCTTGGGCCATGGACGGATGAGGAAAAAGGAAGGAAGAGTGGAGAAATAACTTACTAATGCAAGTAGTAAAAGAGGGAATGTTGTTGGTAGAAATCTCCGAAGGAGATGGTTGTAGAAGTCAAAGCACAGATGGTTTATCTCGGAGACGATTAGAGTTTTTTAAATGTAAGTCATAAGAGATTTTTCAATCTCAACCATTCGATCAAAACGACTTGATCATTGGTAACCGTTGGATCGAAAGAGAAGGGAGGGTAGTTGATTTGTATGAAAAGACATACGTCAATTGTCGTTTCAGAGAATGAGATAATGAGACATCTAGCGCTTGCTCATAAATGGACATTTTTGATGGATAAGACAACTAAATTATTATGCTGAAAAACTCTCTCCCGTGTATCATAGGTGCATTACTTGGCATATGAAGTGTCTGACATGTGTCTTTCCTAGAAAGATAAAACTGACTATAACATTGATGGACTTGCAAAAGCAGAGTCAGCCGATCAGATCACTAAATCGGGCGATCGGGTAAAACTAAGGTTTGGGTCTAGTCAGTCAGCCACAAACCTCCTTCAACTAGACTTAGGAGGGAGGCTAGTGATGTGGTATGTTATGAGCAGACCAAGAGGTGATATGGAAGTCAAAGTCAAGGTGAGGTGCTGGTCAAAGTCAGGGTGAGATAACAGTCAGAATCAGAGTATAGATAACTGAACGAGCTATTTTCACCAAGGCTCAGCTCCTCACTTGGCACTATGACCTTTAATAGTATATAGCCGGTTAGCCTAGGAGTCGGTCGAGCTTAAGGTATGCCCCTCAATATACGGTCGGGTGGCCCCAAGGGCTGGTTAGACAGGGAGGATTTATCACTTTGCACATTGATAAGATTAACAGAATAAACCTGAACAACCCTAACACCAGCCAAGCATACGAGGCTTGGCTCCCTATCCTTCATAAGTATTCTCCCAGCATACAACAAAGGTAGTCTTCTTGCACATAGCAAAGGCAGTCTCCTGGTATACAACCGGCCGGGATAATATCCAATGGGACTTGCAGAACCAAGGCACTCGGTATATAGTTGGTCGGCCCTACAATATACTTTGCAACATATAGCCGGTCGGCCCAACAGCTAGTCGGACCTCTAGGGCTCAGTTCCCTATTTCTCATGTGTCAATCTTCCCACATATAGTATGTCGGGTAAAGCGCTGGCTAGATTGCCTTCGGAGGATAATATTGTCAGGGAATCATAACAAATATATCATAGAATAATAACTATTTACCAAGAAATATTCAAATATTTTGACACATACCTACAACGAAATCTTCTTATGAAGGTGACCATATAACTTTTATCATTATTGCGGAAGTTATAGACGATTATTCATATATGTAACAGAAGATTACTCGGAGGATGGTTGTACAGATTCCAAATTCTACACAGTCCATTACCCGACTTCTTCTGACAACAAATATTCCTTATCACCTCATTATTACGGAAGTTATGAAGTGGTGATATAAAAAGGAGGTCTTCTCCGTTGGCGAGATATGCTCACATTTTTACATATGCATCTTCTGTTTATCTTCTCCATCTTTATTCGGCTATCGTATTGACTTGAGTGTCAGAGTACTTGCGTCGAGGACCCCTCCCTGGTTTTCACTCTAATGTTCGCTTTGCATTCTCTTTGATTGCATTCTCTTTGATGTGTGCAGAGAAGGAGGTGACCGGAGTCCTTTTCCATCTAGTTTGAAGTCTTCTTTCATTCAACAACAGAACTATGTATTCAGTGTTTTAAATTATATGAAACTTTAGTTTCACTTTTATAGAGATGCTACTCTAATTTAATGAATCCAGAAGTCAATAAACTAAATTTTTCTTTCTCTTTCATTTCCTCCCATTTCAACAGTCTAATTCCTTATTAAAACCTACACGCTCATTGTTGATTGATGTCCTTAAATTGCTACCACGTTGAGATTGCTGAAATTGAAATTGGTTCATGATCTACAGATGCACTTTATAAATTGCAACAAGCTAAAAACAAAACAAGGCTTTTCCTTAGCTTTAATACTCGAATTATTCATTTATCCTATCTAATCACACTAGGGCCACTGCTTGCCACTATCGGTTATAGAGGATGGAGAGCATCTTCTTGAGCTCGATGGTGTTGTCTGTGGTGTTGCTCATCATCTGGGCAGCCAGTTCGTTGGCCAGTGAAGAACTCTTTCAGCGCTGGGGGATCTAGCTGTTGAGGTACAGCGGTAGCAACTAGCTGCTAACGCGTCGAGTATCTGCATCCAAGCCTTCAATTAAAGTGGAAATGTGTCGGATTTGGATCGAATTCTATATTCCTCATCTCCCTCCCACTAGATTTTCAACTTTTATCTCCGTATTCATCTTTTCTCCATCGGATTTTCAATTTTAATCTTCATACCTGAATATCGTATATGCTACCTAATAATGTTCTTCAATCAAATCAAAATAGAAAACGAAAGAGGCTGCTGATTGAGATGGAGAATAGAAAATGAAAAGTAAGGATTCGTAAAAAGTAGAAGGTGAAGATCAGATTTATTTTTATCTTTTTTATTTCTTTTTAATTGATTATGAAAGAAAAATAATAATTAGTTATTTAATTAATATATATAATTTAATTAGATATTCAAGTTAATAGAATGGAATTTCGCACTCAAATTCTCGTCCATACATGATTATCCTGATTCTCCATTCGATATTTATTTTTTTATTTTTTAAATTTCTATTTTTCAAAAATTTATTTTGTGGAATCAATACTCAGCCCAGTCCACCTATTTTATCGAGTAATCAAGTACAGCGTAACATGTTTTTTTATATAGATTATTAAATAATTAAATTAGCTTTTTTGAATTCTCTCTTAATTTCCCCCTCCCCGATCTCTAGCTATATAATACGTCCATAACCCTTATTCTCCCTCCATTCATCGATCAATTCCTCTCCATCCGAATCCATGGCGACGGCGACGGCGGAGAAATCCATTTGCAGCAGGGCCGACTGCGGCACCCACGACTGCATCGGCATCCGTTCCGTCTGCGCCGACTGCCTGCGACCGTACATGGGCCCTCAGTTACCGTCGTTCGACGAAAGGCTCAAGCGCTTCGCCGCCTTCACGGCGGAGGCTCGTCGTTGCTCCTCTCCGTCGATGTCTTTCTCCTCGTCGTCCACGGTGACAGCCGAAAGGAAGGAAGAGGGGGAGGAAGTGGATGGGCCACGCCGGTTGGCGGCTTTTGGCGACGGCCGGCCGTTCAGGGACTGCTCCATGGCGCCACACCTCCGCTGTCGGTGACGCCCGGCAAAGCCGCACCACCCGCGAAGGTTTGAAGGCGGAGGAGGCCATCTGATGTGCTCTGTTTTGGAGATTTTAGAGTTCTTTGTTTTTTTTTTTTTTTTTTGAATATGATGTTGAACGTTAAAACTTTTATAAAATGACAATTATGGATGAATCGGATCATATTGGGATTAGTATATGCAATTTTTAATATGGGATGTACAAGATGATTTCGTCCGCCTTAAACGATTTCTACGACAAATTATTCCACGGCAATCGAACCGTGTCAGGGAAGCAATTCTACCACCTCAAAATCATCCTAGGGCATTTTTAATTTCAAATTCTAATATCAATATTTTCTATTAAAATCAAACTTTTATGAAATAAAAAAAAAAAATCAAATTTAACAGACAATTTAGATTAATGCGTATTAGTTATCGTTCAGATGTCCCTCGAGGGTTACCGTTCAACAATAAACGTTAATTAGTATTCGATGATTGTGTGCCAGATTAGTAATAAATCGATATCAAATTTGGTAAGTCCATGTGTCAGAGGTGTGTTTGATTTATAAAACCTTACAAAAGAGTCATGCAACTCAAAATTAGAAAATCTTGAAAAACTAAGGGTGCGTTTGGTTTGTACCGTTTTCATTTTCATTTTCTGGAAAACGCGCATTTTCTAAAAAACAGAAAACGACTTTTTGTCATTCTCTGTTTTTCTAGAAAACGATAGCCAATTTTTTAGAAACGTGCGCGAAAAACGCAAACCAAATACCGTTTTTCAGAAAACGCGCGTTTTTCAGAAAATAAAAATAAAAAACGCGCGTACCAAACGCTCCCTAAAATTTTTCTTGATTCCAAGATTAATAATTTTTTTTTACTCAAAATATCTTTGCATAAGAAAAATAATGTGATAAAATAAAACATAAAGAAAAAATTGAAAAATATAAAAAATAAAATAAAAAAACTTAAAAAAAGAAGTAAAAAATAAAAAAAATAGAAACAACGTTAAAAATATAAAAACCTAAAAACTAGAAGAAACCTATAAACAATGTAAAAAATTTTTAAAAAATATTAAAAAAAAATAGAAAACACATAAAAATTATAAAAAACATAAAAAAATAAAATATAGAAAAAATGTAAAAAAATAAAAAACTTAAAAAAATTAAAAAAATGTAAAATTATAAAAAAATAAAAAATTGTAAAAAAATAAAAAACTTTAAAAAATAACAAAAAAAATAAAAATAAAAATATGAAAAAAATTAAAAAATGTAAAAAAGGGAAAAAAAAGATAAAAACACATAAAAAGAAAGAAAAAGTAAAAAAACATAGAGTTTAAATATTATTGTTATTATATATGATTGATTTTGTAACTGAGGGTAATATAGTAAAATATTAAATTAAGTTATTTATTAAAATCTTCAAATAAATAAATTTTTGTTGCATTATCTTTGCCCCAGGTCATACCATAGACACATGACATCTCTAACATAATAGTCAGGGGTCGATTCTCAAAAACTTACAACTTTTGGATCAAATCATCATGTGAAGAGTCCCTTCAAGCTCGAACACCCCTTTGGTTTGTGCTCAGTGTCTCTCCTCAATGAACGAACAATAAGTTGTTTTTGGATTTCTCGAAGGAAATTCGTTTGTGCGTGTGTAAATTTTCTTATTGATCTCATTTTATGTATAATACTTTGTGATCACGATTTGTTCGGTTCATTTTCCAAGAGGGAACTGAATCACAAAAGGGCAACGAATTGTACAAAGTCAATTCTTTCATATGCATTCTCCCATGCATGGGTAAATGGAGTTGATTATTAGGGAGTAATTTATACGTGATGAAAAAATATATATATTTTTTATTTTATTTTTATAATATGTTTGATTGTGATTCGGATCTATTGTTTTAACATGATCTCAATACTAAAAGTATAAAATTTATATCTCATGAGGTTTTAGGAATGAATTAAAAGGAGAACCTGACTCTCTAACCCGTAAATAATTGAGACGCAGAGAGTCGGATACAAAAGTACAACCTGACTTTCCGCGAGGAACTCTAGACAATCATAGAACTTAATGGATCATACTTAATATGTTTAAAGGTTAAGGATGGTACGCCATTGTAGAAGTAAAAGTTCACATCGAATATCTTAGGATTGCCTACTTGCACGAGCCAATATTGAGGATAAGAATTAAGAAAGATCAAGTGTTTGCTAGCATGAAAGTGAAATCAAAACCCTAGGATTATTCTCGTTGTCTGTCTTTCTTCTGACTACTTACTTTGATCACATTCTAGCTTATTTTTGCGATCTCTCTGGATTCCCTCTCTCTCTTACCCTCTCACTTTTCTTTCACATTTATATTCTGATTTGCGATTGTGACAACATATACTTTGATTTAGTCTAAACTATTAAGTTTGATGGGTAAGTTAGTACTCGATCCCCAGTCCCTGTGGATTCGATCTTATTATTACTTGATGACACTTCTGTACACTTGAGAATTTGCCACCACGTCAATTTCCTTAAAGATCAAACAATTCTAACGAATTGATTATGACTATATATGTGATAGCATCTACTATACCAAGAATATTAAAGAACTCAATTCTTGCAATTACTCAAGATACTCTCTTTTAGCTTCTATGTTTATTTCTTAGTTTAAGATCCCTCTTACTAACTGGAATAAAAGAATTAGTAAATATGTTTTGACCAAAATGGGAATGGGCACGACTTATGAATTTATAATCATGGAATCGACTCAATCATCAGATTATAAGTCTATTCCATACTAGACCAAACCGAAATAGGGTTATGTACATTATTATTATGAGGATGGTCATTCAAGCGTATGTAAATAAATACTATGTACCATATTTACTTCTTTTCTTTTGGGAGCTTCTATTGAATCGAGCAAACCATGATTATACATCTTTTGTATATATATATATATATATATATATATATATATATAAGGTATACTTCGAATAATTCAAATCAAAGCAATTTGATGTCTGACCTGGGCCTATATGACATGGCCGATTGAAAGACATACTCCAGCACTCCACCTTTGTTATATATTCCATATATATCACATTAGATAGATATCATATTAATGGAATACGATTCACTTTAAGATGCCTTGATGCTGAAATGGTAGACACATGAGACTCTAAATCTCGTGCTAAAGAGTGTGGAGGTTCGAGTCATCTTCAAGGCATAGTATTGAGAATACTCATTCAATGAAAAATTCAATAACATATTCGGATCTAATCAATATTGATATACAGATTTGTTGATCTGAAGTATTCCGGCATTCCCCACGATTCGAGTCCAAGCTATTGGAATAGGTTCGGTGGGGGATCATGAAATTTTGACGATTTTCTCCATCTAATAAATGAGGAGTCTGTTTTGAAATCATTCGCCCGACATCCACCCACCCCAATATAAGATTCAAGATGAATCATACAAGGGTAGATTGATAAAAACCTCTGGTAAAATACCCACCACTAACCATAATCCAACAGATAAAGTACATTACATAGTCCGTTTTAGGGATTGACAACTTACCCATTTAGTGACTTTGGCACTGGACGTTCCCAAAATGGATTGATGCGGGTGAATTAGAGAATAGACAAACATCTGTTGGTATTCCAACCTTCCTTCTCCTTTCAGGGCTATCTGAAAGAGAATCCAATATCTCTTGGTCATGAATATTTGAAATAGGACGAATTGGCCTCTATGGATATCTTTGCTTCAGAACAAAATAATTAGAATTAGGCTCGATCAACTTGTTGAGGATATTGGCCCCACTAGGGTGGTGGGGGGGGGGGGGTGAATAAACGATCACTCTCATTGTTGTTTTCCTACAATTTATTAGTTGAGTAGCGGAATAATGAAAGCACAAAGTAAGAAGACAAACCTAACACATTCGTTTAACGTGGTTCAAAGATAAAGCTCCTACTTCACGGTTGTCCATAAAGTGGATGATCCCTGTTCGTCGATGGATAATTCCTCAGCAAACTCCAGCTAGCTCAATCCTCTTTATCGGAGGAGAAACCTCACCACAACTCAATCAAGAACATGAGGATCACAATGAGAGCTTGGAGACTCTAATTAGTGATTAACTACCTCTAATTTCATCACCCAAATGAGCCACCTCAAGCTCCATTATATAGAGGTTTGGGGAAAACAACCGGCTACCAGTCGCTTGATGCTAACATTGGACACAGTCAACGACACTCCACAGAATTCGTTATTTTATTTAACGGCTCTTTACCAGTAGACTGGGAACATTACCAGTCTATTGTCTTCATAGTCGTCAGGCACAGAAACATTCTGTGTCTGCCCCAGTCTACTGGTGATCTTGCCAGTTGAGTGGTAAACCCGAGTACAATCACTCAGCACTTGTCCTTATCCGCACAACCTTGACCTTGCCTTCTAGCATCTTCCATAAGCCTTGCGTCCCTTTGATACTTTCTTATCCTTCATGTCTTACCTTCAAGAGCTTCCTTCGCCTTGCCCTTTGTTGTCAGGTTTTCCTTTGTCAAGAGGTCGTGTCTTCGGGACTTCACCACCAAGAGCCATGTTCTGGGACTTCATTCTTGCCAAGTCACACTTGGACTTACGTTGCCAAGGTTATACACTTGGACTTACACCGCCAAGGGCCATGCTTTAGGACTTCATCCTTACCAAGTCACACTTGGACTGACGTTACCAAGGCTACACATTTGGGCTTACACCACCAAGACTCCACTTGGCCTCTAATTTTCTCTCTATCTCTACCTTAGCCCTCAACGATTCCTAAGCTTCCTGAAGTTGCTTTTTCTGCTCGCTCAGTTGGTCAATTTGGGTCTGAGCTTCCTGGGATGACAAGGCAGGGGTCGGAACATATTCCACTTCTGATAATCTCCCCTTCAAGGCCTCGTTCTATCGGGCTAGGTGGCTAAGGATTGGACTATATTTATTCTGACTCCCCAAAGCTACATTCAAATCAATATCAGAAGTGTGTTGGATAAGAAAGGATTGGCTAGATAACACTTATCGTGGTTAAATCATGGCAAACCCATCATCCCTCTCCACCATCATATATTCTTTCGATCAGGCCATGGCTAGCTCACATGCCTCTATTAACAGGCCCTTCAGTAATATTTGTCCACAGGTCGGTAGTGGATCTAATTGAGACATTACCACTCGAGCGAAGGGTGCGTCATAGATAGCTAAAAATTGATATTGACCTTTCAGGCTGGTGGATGAAGCCTCTGTAGGAGTGATTGGAAGGGAGGAGAATGGATGTGGAGTATGAACGACGGGAGAACTGTCAGGATGGGAGGTTGCTTCTTTGGCTGGGGAATTACGTGGATGAGAGGTAGCTTCCTCTCGAGCTGGGCTGCTAATAGGTAGAGAAGAATGTTCCACTCGAAAGATGGAGCTGGAGTTCCTTCTCGAATGGGCGTGAGATGGGGGGAAGTTACAATGATCGAGGATGCCCGTCCAACAACAAGTTGTGTAGTAGGGGCGAGTCGGCGCCTCTTACATCTCCTCTTCAGGGACACTTCGGATTTTGAAGAGTGGGAGTCTTCTGGCATTGGAAGAGGGTTGGAAGGCAACTCCTCTTTCTCATTAGGTGTCACGCTAATGTCACCCGCTTAGCTACTGGATGCTTCCCCAGAAGGACCGACCAGTTGTTGTTTTCACTCAGCCAAAAGTATTTGCTCTTGCCGATCCATTGTATCTTCCTCCAATTGCAAAGACTCGTAAATCATAGCCATAAGAAATGTCTCCACTACATTAAATAAAAAGAACCTCAGTTAGTGATAATATGAGAACTAAGTTATCAATTCTTATCGAAAGAACAAGGAAGCGTCGCTCAGACTGGGGTCAGTTCGAATAGGTAAAGCAAGCCTTCATGCAACAATTTTGGAGCCTTGAATTGTATGTCGGTTAGCTTCTTCGAGGCAAAAATAAAGGCTAGATCACATTTGTAGTTTCCAAGGTTAGGAATAGGAGGAAGGTTTGATCGCCATTCAGTCAGCCAGGAAACGGATTCAGGCATTTGAATGAAAAAGAAATGGGATTTTCATCCCTTATTTGAGGGAGACATATCCTTAAAGAAGACTGTCTTGGGGTGAGACTGGAACAAGAAGACCCCCAACTCCGATTTCTTAGGATAAGAAAAATCGTGGAAGCTACAGGGGTCAAAGGAATACCATACAAATGGAACAAAATGAACATTCCACACATAGTGCGGAAAACATTGGGTGCAAGTTGCTGGAGTTTAAGGTTAAAATAGACACTTATCTAGGACAGAAAACGAGGAAGTGGAAAGCGTAAAGCATAAATTCGCTAGAAGCTGATTCTTGAAGAAGGTGATGTAGACAAGAGGAGGATGATGGGGATGATCTTGGGAGGTCAGAATGTGAATGCGGTCATTTTTTAGGTATTTCTAGAGCTAGATAAAGCATCTCTAGGTCATAGTTATCAAAATTAGAATCAGTAAAGGTGTACCAAGGAGAAAAGGTTCCTTAGGCCATGGATGGATGAAGGAAAAAGGAAGGAAGAGCGGAGAAAGAACTTACTAATGCATGTCGCAAAAGAGGGAAGGTTACTAGCAGAAAGCGCCGAAGGAGAAGGTTGGAGAAAACAAAACATAGATGGTTTATCTCGAAGATGATTAGGGTTTTTTAAACATAAGTCATAAGAGATTTTTCAATCTCAACCGTCTGATCAAAACTGTTGGATCGATTATGCATTGGGGGGGGAGATAAATCACATGGTTTTCAAAAACTCCTTTTTGTTTTTCAAATCATGAGTATGCGCAGCGAAAATTAAAAAGACGAACAACACAGGAAAACACAAGTGGTTTTACTTGGTTCGGAACCTTTGGTGACTCCTACTCCAAGACCCAGATCCTGCAGACTTATCGATGGGTAATCCACTAAAAATCTTTTTCGATACCTCCGGAAGAGGAAATCGAGTACAAAGAAAGTTCAGAGAAGTGCAGCAAACTACATTTTCTGTTTGCATAATTTAATTATAACTAGAAATCTTGTTATCGACATTTTAGGATTTGATTATGAAAGAAAAATAATAATTAGTTATTTAATTAATATATATAATTTAATTAGATATTCAAGTTAATAGAATGGAATTTCGCACTCAAATGCTCGTCCATACATGATTATCCTGATTCTCCATTCGATATTTAATTTTGTCTAATTTTTTAAATTTCTATTTTTCAAAAATTTATTTTGTGGAATCAATACTCAGCCCAGTCCACCTATTTTATCGAGTAATCAAGTACAGCGTAACATGTTTTTTTATATAGATTATTAAATAATTAAATTAGCTTTTTTGAATTCTCTCTTAATTTCCCCCTCCCCGATCTCTAGCTATATAATACGTCCATAACCCTTATTCTCCCTCCATTCATCGATCAATTCCTCTCCATCCGAATCCATGGCGACGGCGACGGCGGAGAAATCCATTTGCAGCAGGGCCGACTGCGGCACCCACGACTGCATCGGCATCCGTTCCGTCTGCGCCGACTGCCTGCGACCGTACATGGGCCTCAGTTGCCGTCGTTTGACGAAAGGGTCAAGCGCTTCGCCGCCTTCGCGGCGGAGGCTCGTCGTTGCTCCTCTCCGTCGCTGTCTTTCTCCTCCTCGTCGTCCACGGTGACAGCCGAAAGGAAGGAAGAGGGGGAGGAAGTGGATGGGCCACGCCGGTTGGCGGCTTTTGGCGACGGCCGGCCGTTCAGGGACTGCTCCATGGCACCGCACCTCCGCTGTCGGTGACGCCCGGCAAAGCCGCACCACCCGTGAAGGTTTGAAGGCGGAGGAGGCCATCTGATGTGCTCTGTTTTGGAGATTTTAGAGTTCTTTGTTTTTTTTTTTTTTTTTTTTTTTTTGAATATGATGTTGAACGTTAAAACTTTTATAAAATGGCAATTATGGATGACTGGGATCACGTTGAGATTAGTATATATAATTTTTAATTTGGGACGTAAATGATGATTTCGTTCCCCTTAAACGATTTAATCTATCTAAGAGAGATTATTACACGGTAATCAATTTTGCGATTCGTGCCCATGAAAATAATTGTATGTTTTGAAAATCACCCTAGGGGCATTTTTAATTTGAACCGTCTCAAAGTCACATGACTTTGCATCAAGGCTCCAATTTAGGAATGCAAATTCAAACTCGAACCAAAATTAGTTAAGGGGTATATTCAATTTTAGATTTTTAATTATTTTTAATGACTTTATGTATTTTAAAAGTCTAAGTATATTCAAACTAAATTTTTATAAATTCAATAGAAATTTAATAATATCCAAATTAAATTATTATGCATTTTAAAAAGTTATGTGATATTGAAATTTAATTTTTTAAAATTCTATAAAAATCTTTAGGTATCCAATTATCAATAGGTTTTCTTAGATTCTTTTAAAATTCTTTGGATATAAATTTTAAACCCTTGGTAAACTTTAAATAATAAAAGAAAAAGTCATCTATTAATCCTTGAGATTTTTAACTCAACACATCTCTCTTTTCTGTTGGTGCAATATCCTTTAGGTCAAGATTGACCAGGTTGACCAAGCTTGAGTCTTGATTTGAGTTTCGATATTTGACAATATATTGGATTTAGATGATATGGACAATGCAGGTGCAGTTGTTCATTTGAGCAGATTGTTGATACAATTCCTGCTTGGTCGAGGTTGACCAGTTGAGATGAGAAGGAAAGTCAAGTAGGTCAAGGTTGACCGGATACCTGACTGAAAAGTCCTAGTAAGTGAATCTAGGCAGAGGTGAAAGTCCTGGTGAGTGAAGCCAGGCAGTTGGAAAGTCCTAGTGAGTGAAGCTAGGCAGAAGGAAAGTCCTGGTAAGTGAAGCCAGGCAGAAGGAAATCCTGGTGAATGAAGTCAGGTGAAAATCCTAGTGAGTGAAACTAGGTGAAAGTCCTGGTGAGTGAAGCCAGGCAGTTGGAAAGTCCTAGTAAGTGAAATTAGGTGAAAGTCCTGGTGAGTGAAGCCAGGCAAAGGAAATCCAGATGGGTAAAGGGATTGACCGGACATTTGGCAAGAGGAGAAAAGTCCAAATGGGTCAAAGGGATTGACCAGACACTTGGTGAGAGAATCCTAGCCGGTCAAGGGTGACCAGATGCTAGGTTTTTTGTACCAACAAGTCATGTTTGACTGGATGTTGGTTTAGGGGGCTTTGGATTTGGTTTAGGCGAAAACCAAGATCTGGATCGATCAGCCGATCGATTGGATCATGCCCAATCGATCGGCCGATCGATCGGGTGAGCCCCCGCGATAAAGCTCCTCCCAATCGATCAGTGGATCGATTGGGGAGAAGCATTGCGCAAACAGAACACCTCTGGATCGATCAGCTGATCGATCCAGAGCTCCCAATCGATCAGTGGATCGATTGGGAGGCGCGACTTCGCTCAGGCATTTTTTCCAGAGCACAGAGGCGCTCTGGATCGATCAGCCGATCGATCTAAAGCCTCCCCGATCGATTGGGAGCAATCCAATCGATCGGGATTCGACCGTTGGCGTCGTTTATAGCTGCAGGCGTTCGATTCCTTCAGTAGAGTTTACACGATTCATCTCCGATCTTCACCAGCGACTCCACAGTATCTCTTGAGGTTCAAATCGCCAGTTCTTGAAGGATCTTGGAGAGACATCCAAGAGGCGAGAACACAAGAAGAAAGAAAAGCTAGGGTTAAGGTTTTTAGCTGTAAAACCTGTAAGATCGCTTGTATTTGTTGTTCCCTTCGCTTTCTTCTTGTATTGAGAGATTGTAGGGCTTCTCCGCCTTTGATAGTTACCATAAAGGAGTGTTATTCATAGTGGAGGGTACGTGAGTGTGTGGATCATTGGATTAGTCACCTCTTGTGAGGTGGATACCAAGTAAAATCCATTTGTTAGCATTGTTGTAGTTGTTTCTTGTATTTCTACTGCACATCTTTGAAGAAACAAGCAACGTCAAGCACGAAGATCGCACCGAGCTATTCACCCCCCCCCCCCCTCTAGCTACTTTTCGGTCCGAACAAGTGGTATCAGAGCGAGGCCGCTCTTCACCGGAATCATCGTCGGAAGGGGCAAACATAACAAGAAGAGCTAGAGGGTGAAGAAGTAAGTTGGAGCAAAAGTATCAAAGTCAAAGAATTCAAGAAGCTCAACTTCAAGATGCAATTTCAAGATGTACTTGGATTTGACACAAGGGTGGCTCCATCGTATACATCTACAAGCTTCGATCTTTGGAAATCAAGAATCGAAAACTTCTAAATGGTGGAGATATAGCAATGGTTTGCTCTTATGGAAGGCTTCGAAGCTCCAACAAATTCAAAGGGCAAAGTGCTCAAGCGGAGCAAATGGAGCCCGGAGCAAGTCCAAATGTGCGAAGCAAATGACAAGGTAACCAAATTATTGGTAAATTTATTGCCTAGCACAATTCTATGCAAAGTCGGAGAATTCAAGGATGCCAAGGAGCTTTGGAGCAAATTGGCAACAATTCATGAGATCCCCTCCACTGTACAAAATAATGAAGAATCCAAAGAGGGTGACTCATTGGAGCAAGACCAAGAGGAAGAGAACTCCGAGGTTGAGAGATGCTCAACTTCCGAAGAAGAAGTCCAACAAGCTTTATCTTCAAAGGAATTAAATGAAAAGAGCAAAGAGAGAGCATACTCTTTGTTTCACATACAAGATGAAGATGATGAAGCCTCCACCTCTAGGATTGAGGGGGAGTGTGGACTATTGACATCGGAGCAAGAAGAAGTCTCCACATCCGGGTCAAGAGAAGAAGAGGATGAAGAAGCTGTTGGATCGTGAAATGTCGATAGAGGGGGGGGTGAATATCAATTCGAAAAATAACGAGTATAAACGCAGCGGAATAAAAATTAGACACAATGAATTTTACTTCGTTCGGAGCCTATGACGACTCCTACTCGAAGGCCCGTACTCCGTGAGTACTTTCGTTGGGCAATTCACTAGCAATTCGAAATAATGATTACAAAAATAGTACAATGAATGCTAATGAAAATTAAAACAAATACCGACAAGAAAGAAAAGGAAGGAGCATAGTGTCGGAGCTTTGTTAGCGTCGCAGAAGCGCAGAGCAGTAGAAGACTTTTCTTTTTCCGTTGTTGTGAAGCTCCCCTCTGACCCTTCTTTTATATGATGCTCGGGGCGCCCTGGATTCCTTCAGGGCGCCCTGGTGAGACGTGGCAAGTCCAACCAGCGAGCTCCAAGTGGCGACGCGCGATCAGGATGATTTTTGCCTCCCGGGCGCCCGGATCCCTTCCGGGCGCCCGGATCCCCTCCGGGCGCCCGGACTACCTTTTTCAAGCGAACAGCTTTCCTGCAAAACAAGGTTAGTCCGAGACAAGTAATTCTTGCAAAATAAAGTGTTAGTTCAGTCTTATGAATTTAGTATAAGAAGTATGACTTAGATTCCGTCTTTCCGAGACCGGAATCTAGTCACGATCTCGACTTAGATATCCGAAATAAATCTAAGCCGGATTGACGCCTAATGTTTCCTTCCCGGGAACGCGTCCTCGCAGTCACTCCCCTCCAGTGACTTACCTCACTCACCTTTCAGTCGTTCGGTCAGCACTTCGACCCGTCTGGAATTCTCGCCAACTATCCGGTCAGCCCGTCGACCTAGCTGGACTTCTCGCCAAGCGTCCGGTCAGCCCGTCGACCTGTCTGGACTTCTCCTGCACACTCGATCAAAGTGTCAGACAACAACAAACTAACTTAACCTGATTTGTCATTCATCAAAACCTGGGTTAAATCGTTAGTGCTAACCGCACCAACAATCTCCCCCTTTTTGATGGAATGACAACCTTGTTAAGTTAGTGAGAACATACGCAAGAAACATGCATTTATGTGGTTTTTAAGTTAGTTTGAATTTTCAGTTTGGTTCGGCTAACTTAACCACCTAACCCTCCCCCTTTGGCATTCATCAAAAAAAATAAGCATGAATTAAGTAAACATATACTTCCGACAAAGTAAGAAATAATGTCAAGTTAATCTGGGGGAGTTTAAACTTTTGAAAACTTGTTTAAAGCATTAGCTTTTAGCTTTTATAAAAATAGCTAAGTCTAGATAGTTTAATTTTCAAACATAAATATATAAGTTCTAAATTTCAAGATCAAGTTTTAAATTTTCAAAACACATTTTAACTTTGAAACGCTTTTCAAACATAAGTGTTCAAAATTCCAAAATGAAGTTTGAAAAATCTATTTTTCAAAACTGATTGAAATTTATTTTTCAACACTAAGTTTGTAAAAGATTCAATTTTTAAAATTAAGGAAAATGATTTTGAGAAGCTTAGTTTGTAAACTTAAGTTTTGAAAAAATCTAATTTCCACAATTTTTCAATAACAAAGTAATTTTTTTTAAAACTAATTTTTGCAAAATTTAACTTTCAAATCAAGTACAATCAAATTTTGAGAACTAGATTTAATTTTTCAAAACTAAGTTAAATCTAAAAATCAATTTTCAATAAGAAGTGAAACCCAAAACAACTTATTGTATACGAGTTAGTTTGCAAACATAGTTTTAAAATATTCAAAGTAGATAAAGGAGTTTTAAAATGATTTTGTAAAATTCTTTTTTAAAGTTTAATTTGAAAGACTGAAGTAGTTGTATTTCTCCCTCTGAACCTGACATTAAATCAAATGTCTAACCAGTTTGTTACTGACTGACTTATCAAAAGATAGCAGCTTTCACTTGGTTAGTCAAGTTAAGGTCAACCTTAGCTTGATTAATATATATTTTGTATTTAACGCCCAGACTTATGTCGATGCACTGAAATAAGCATCTTAAGTCTTAGGCAAGTGGCCTATGCATCTCACCCCTTTCTATGTTCGTCAAACACAAGTAAGGTAAGCCTAGGGTTTTGGTGAGATGCTCAAAACTTGTCCTATGGGTACATATTCTCTAAGGATTTTGAACTAGTCTAAGGCTAAAACTTTATTTGAAAATCTAAAAAAATAGGAAAGTTTTGAAAACAAAATATGTTTTAACCTATAATTTGAGAATAACCATTTTTGAAAATATTTTTGAAATTTGAAACTTCTAGTCTATTAGACACATCCCTAGTTTTCTACGTAAATGGCTAAATTCATTTTCAGGGAGTGGTTTAGTGAATATGTCAGCTAAGTTTGACTTGGACTCAATGTATTTGAACTCAATATCACCCTTAGTAACATGATCCCTGATAAAGTGGTGTCTGATTTCAATGTGTTTGGTTCGTGAATGATGCACAGGATTTTTTGTTAAATTTATTGAGCTAATATTGTCAATTAAAACTTTTACATTTGTTATTTTTAAGTTGAAATCTTTTAAGGTGTGCATCATCCATAATAATTGGGCTACACATTCTCCTATGGCTATGTATTCTGACTCAGTTGTAGATAATGCAACACAATGTTGCTTTCTACTGAACCAGCTAACAAGTGATGGGCCTAGTAGTTGACATCCACCACTTGTGCTTTTGCGGTCTAATTTGCATCCAGCATAATCTGAATCAGAATATCCTATTAATTCAAAGTCACTGGTTCTAGGATACCAAATTCCTACGTTTGTTGTTCCCTTAAGATATCTAAAAATCCTTTTGACTTGAGTCAAATGGGATTCTTTAGCACAGGTTTGGTATCTTGCACACATACTAACTGCAGTTAAGTAGAGTAGACTGCCTATTGCACTTCTATAATATTTTAGATCTACTGATTTTCCATTTGGGTCATTGTCTAAGATTATGTTTACTGCCATGGGTGTTTTTATTTCTTTTGTATTTTCCATTCCAAATTTTTTAAGTTATTCTTTAGTGTATTTATGTTGATAAATGTAATTTCCTTCATTTGTTTGTTTAATTTGTAATCCTAGAAAATATGTCAATTTTCCTACTAAACTCATTTCAAATTCTTGTTCCATTAGGTTGATAAATTCTTCTAAAAAGTCTGAGTTAGTTGAACCAAATATTATATCATCTACATATATTTGTGCTATAAATATGTCATTTTTTAGTAATTTAACAAACAAGGTTGGGTCAATTTGACCTTGGTTGAATCCTTTGGATATTAAGTAAGATGTTAGCCTTTCATACCATGCCCTAGGTGCTTGTTTAAGTCCATATAATGCTTTCTTTAACTTAAAAACATAATCAGGATGTTCTAGATTTTCAAATCCAGGAGGCTGACCTACATAAACTTCTTCTTTTATTAGTCCATTGAGAAAGGTTGATTTAACATCCATTTGATATAGTTTGAATCCCTTATGGGCTGCATAACTTAGTAGCATTCTAATGGATTCTAATCTGGCTACTGGGGCATAGGTTTCATCGTAGTCAAGTCCTTCAACTTGACTGAACCCTTTAGCAACTAGCCTAGCTTTATTCCTAGTAATTTCCCCAGATTCACCTAATTTGTTTCTAAATACCCATTTTGTTTCTATTATTTTCTTGTCTTTAGGTGGTGGTACTAGATCCCAAACTTCATTATGCTCAAATTGAGCTAGTTCCTCTTGCATAGCGATGATCCAATCTGGATCAAGTAGGGATTCAGCTATAGTTTTGGGTTCAATTTTTGAAATCAGGGAAATTTGACTTAGGTTCCTAAATGATGATCTGGTCTGAACCCTTAGGTCCGGGTCACCAATTATTTGATCAGTTGGATGGTTAGGGTTGATTCTTATAGTTCTAGGAGGTTGATTTGCTTGAGTGTGTTCGTCTTCTTCATGATCTAGGGATTGATTGATTTCTTCAGTATTATTATTTTCAACAGGTTGAAGTTGAGTTTGTTCTTGGGTTTCTTCAAATTTTACATTTGTGGTTTCCTCGATTCTTAGCGTAATTTTATTATATATTCTGTAACCCCTACTGTTTAGAGAATATCCTACAAAAATTTCATTTTCTACTTTAGATGTAAATTTTCCTAAGTGTTCTCTAGTATTTAAGATGTAGGCTGGACATCCAAATACTTTAAAATATTTTATGTTGGGTTGTTTGTTATAAAATATTTCAAAGAAAGTTTTATTATGTCTTTTATTTAATGTTGTTCTATTTTGCACATAGCAGACTGTACCCCAAAAATATTTAGGTAGGTTATATTCATTTAACATAGTTCTAGAAGTTTCTAGTAAGGTTCTATTTTTTCTTTCTACAATTCCATTTTGTTGGGGGGTTTTAGGACATGAAAATTCGTGATGGTAGCCATTCTCAAGACAGAACTTGTTGAAATTATGATTTTTAAATTCTCCCCCGTTGTCACTCCTAATTCTTTTAATTTTAATATCTTTTTCGTTTTTAATTTGTTTGCAAAAGTTTGCAAAGATTTCAAAAGTTTCGTCTTTTTGTTTTAGGAATTTAACCCAAGTAAACCTAGAATAGTCATTCATTATTACTAAGCAGTATAAGTTTCCATTTATGGATTTGACCCCATGGGAGTCAAAAAGGTCTAAATGTAGAAGCTCTAATATCGAGTAAGTTTGTGGTTGATTGGTTGGTTTGTGAGTGGATTTTGTTTGTTTACCTTGTTGACAAGCATTACATATGGTTGAATCTAGGTTAGGTAATTTCGGTAAGCCTCTCACTAGTCCATTTAATTTTCTTATATTTCTAAAGTTGGTGTGAGACATTCTCCTATGCCATAACCAAGTCTCTTCTTTTTGTGTTAAATAACACTTAATTGAAGAGGTGGTTAAGTTGATAGCATAGATGTTGTCTTTTCTAAAACCTTTTAGGCTTATAGTAGGATTATTTAGATGTTTGATTAAACACTCTGTGGATAGAAATTTAACCTTATACCTAGTATCACACAATTGATTTATACTCAGGAGATTGTATTTAAAATTCTCGACAAGTAGAACATTTGTAATTATGAAATCTATTTTTAGTTCAATATTACCAATTCCGATCACCTTGAGTTTGCCGTTGTTTCCAAAGGCAACTGTTCCTAAGCTTTTGTAGGTGAGTTGAGTGAACTTGGTGTGATCTCCAGTCATGTGTTTGGAGCAACCACTGTCCAAAATCCACTTGGTTTCCTACAATGAGTAGGATTTAAGGTTAGTCTTAAAAATAGTTTTTCAGGTTAATTTGGTTTTAGAAGTAAATTAATCGTAATTTATTTTAGTTATTTAATTCGAAATTTGGTTAGTTTGAAATTTAACTGATTCAGTTCGAAATTTAATTTGAAATTCGAAATTTAATTTAATTTGAGATTTAATTTATTTAATTCAAAATTTAATTCGAAATTTAATTTAATTAATTCAATTTGAAATTTAATTTATTTAATTCGAAATTTGGTTAGTTTAAAATTTAACTGATTCAGTTCGAAATTTAATTTGAAATTTAATTTTGATTCTTAGTCATCTCACCCGATCTAAGTTGTCAATCAGGGAATCCTATAATTTTGTGAGATGGATTGGATTTTTAATTATGGAGTTTTGGTTTAACTTGTGTTAGATTCAGCTTTAGCTTTTGGTCTCTACAAACAGGTATTCTTCGGATAAACTTCTAAGCTTGGTGAGTCACATGGACGTCATTAGAAGTAACCAACCTTTCGAGGTTTTCCAAATAGTCCTGTCCACGGAGCTTAGTACTAAAACTTGGTCTAACTGGTTGGGATTCATTTCAGGGTAGCTTCGGTCAGTTCCACTTGGCCAAATGCACCAGATCGAAACCATATCTTTCTAGACATGCGATGCCCAAACTTCCCTAACGTACTATCATCCAAAAACTTCACCAGTACCATGATTTAAGTTAAACTTGGTCTCTTTTTAACTAATCCTAATTACCCTGTCGGGTTAGTTTGTTTAGGTTACCCTGTCGGGTAAGTTAGTTTTGGAGGTGTCAGCTATTCTGGAGCCTCCCCCTGAATTATTGGCCATTAATTTAAATTTTGGTTTTAGGTTTGTGTCGATTCCTTTTATAGTTATAATTAACTTGGTGATAATTTATATTTTGTTGAGTTTTAATATTTTTAAATTTTGATTTCTTTGATTTGTGTTTTGGGTTTTGATTTAGTTTATTCGAGTTAATATAGTATATTTTTTCTTTAGGTATGTAATATTGATTAATTCCTACTTGCGTGGTCAAACACGCTTTCGGAACCCAAGCTTGATTAGTTGATTTGTATTGGGTTATTAACGATTTAAAAGTTTTATTTGAGTTCGACTTGTATCCAAGTCCGGTTTTATTATAACATGCTTTTCGATTGTTCAGGATTAAGTCTAGATTTTTTGATCTTAAGTTATTAATTTCTGATTTTAATGTTGAGTTCTCTTCAAGTATTATATCTTGAGTTGGATTTAAATTTTTTATTTGTTCCTTGAGATCTTGATTTTCCTCAAGGAGTGATTTATTTTCATTTTCTATTTTAATTAACTTACTATTTAAGCAAGAAATAATTTTAAAGAATTTTTTGTTTAAATTAAAATGTACCTCATCCGGGCCTTCGGAAACGACTACGGACTCGTGGCTTGATTCGGGTTTAGACCCGTCTTCATCTTCCGACTCGTCTTCTGTTTCAGCTTCGCGGGCCATTAGCGCGAGGTGGCTCTAGTGTTTCTGCTCTTCTCCCTCCGATTCGTCCGAGGAGTTGTCCCACGTTGCTTTGAGGGCCTTCTTTTTGGTTGGCTTCGGTTTGTCGAATTTCAGTCTTGTGCATTCGTTCTTGTAGTGCCCCTTTTTGTTGCATCCGAAGCACGTCACGTTCTTTTGTTCCGAGGGATAACTGATCTTTTGAAGGTCCTTCTTGCTGAAGCTTCTTTTTCTCCTGGTGAACATTTTTCTTACCAGGTTCACCAGGTGTTCTTCGTCTTCGGAATCTTGATCAGAATCTTCTTCAGATTCAGGCTTGCTCTTCTTTTCTTTGGATGAGCCTGCAAATAAAGCAATACCTTTCTCGGCTCCAGCATTAGTTTGTTCATGTAATTCTAATTCACAGAAAAGCTCGTCTAATTTTAACTTAGATAATTTTTTTGAAATTTTGTAGGCATCTATGATTGATGCCCACAAGCTATTACGAGGAAAAGCATTTAGAGCGTACCTTATTAAATCTCTGTTTTCCATCTGGTGGCCTATCGCGTGGAGTCCGTTGAGGACGTCCTTGATTCTTGCATGCAGTTGACTTGCCGTTTCCCCTTCCTGCATTTTTATATTAAATATTTTATTTAAAAGTAGGTCTCTTTTTGTTACCTTTGCGTCACTTGTTCCTTCGTGCAACTCGATCAGTTTGTCCCACAATTCTTTAGCATTCTGATGTGGTCCGACCCGGTTCAGCTCTTCTCGTGTTAGGCCGCAGTGTAGCGTATTGATCGCTTTGTTTTCTGTCGACGCCTTTTTCCTCATGTCCGGAGTCCACTGTTCCGTGTCTAGTGGATTTCCGGAGTTGTCGATAGGAGCTCGGTAGGCCTTTATAACGCTGAACCACAGATCGTAATCCATCTTTAGGTATACTTCCATTCTTTTCTTCCAGTACGAGAAGTCATCCCCGTTGAATAGGGGAGGACGTACTGTGCTAAAGCCTTCTAGTTGAGACATTCTGCACACAAGTAAACAACGAGAAAAAAAATATCCCAAGACTTGGTCTTGGATTAGCAGTGCGGGAAAGATAATAAGAATATCTAAATTAGTGTTACGCCAATATGGATTTAATTGTAACGGAGGAAAGAAAAAGGAAAAGAAAAAACTTCCCAGATTAATAATAATAATACCAAATTAGAATTAGGCGTAAAAAAAATTTTCACCCCCTGTCAGATTGGTGGTTGCACCAAATCAGAGCGGTACCTGCTCTGATACCACTTGTTGGATCGTGAAATGTCGATAGAGGGGGGGGGGTGAATATCGATTCGAAAAATAACGAGTATAAACGCAGCGGAATAAAAATTGGACATAATGAATTTTACTTCGTTCGGAGCCTGTGACGACTCCTACTCGAAGGCCCGTACTCCGTGAGTACTTTCGTTGGGCAATTCACTAGCAATTCGAAATAATGATTACAAAAACAGTACAATGAATGCTAATGAAAATTAAAACAAATACCGACAAGAAAGAAAAGGAAGGAGCGTAGTGTCGGAGCTTTGTAGCGTCGCAGAAGCGCAAAGCAGTAGAAGACTTTTCTTTTTTCGTTGTTGTGAAGCTCCCCTCTGACCCTTCTTTTATATGATGCTCGGGGCGCCTTGGATTCCTTTCGGGCGCCCTGGTGAAACGTGGCAAGTCCAACCAGCGAGCTCCAAGTGGCGACGCGCGATCAGGATGATTTTTACCTCCCGGGCGCCCGGACCACCTTTTTCCAGCGAACAGCTTTCCTGCAAAACAAGGCTAGTCCGAGACAAGTAATTCCTGCAAAATAAAGTGTTAGTTCAGTTTTATGAATTTAGTATAAGAAGTATGTCTTAGATTCCGTCTTTCCGAGACCGGAATCTAGTCACGATCTCGACTTAGATATCCGAAATGGATCTAAGCCGGATCGACGCCTAATGTTCCCTTCCCGGGAACGCGTCCTCGCAGTCACTCCCCTCCAGTGACTTACCTCACTCACCTGCCAGACGTCCGGTCAGCCCTTCGACCCGTCTGGACTTCTCGCCAGCTATCCGGTCAGCCCGTCGACCTAGCTGGACTTCTCGCCAAGCGTCCGGTCAGCCCGTTGACCCGCTTGGACTTCTCGCCAGCTATCCGGTCAGCCCGTCGACCTAGCTGGGCTTCGTGCCAGACATCCGGTCAGCCCGTCGACCTGTCTGGACTTCTCCTGCACACTCGATCAAAGTGTCAGACAATAACAAACTAACTTAACCTGATTTGTCATTCATCAAAACCTGGGTTAAATCGTTAGTGCTAACCGCACCAACAATCTCCCCCTTTTTGATGGAATGACAACCTGGTTAAGTTAGTGAGAACATACGCATGAAACATGCATTTATGTGGTTTTTAAGTTAGTTTGAATTTTCAGTTTGGTTCAGCTAACTTAACCACCTAACCCTCCCCCTTTGACATTCATCAAAAAAAATAAGCATGGATTAAGTAAACATAGACTTCCGACAAAGTAAGAAATAATGTCAAGTTAATCTGGGGGAGTTTAAACTTTTGAAAACTTGTTTAAAGCATTAGCTTTTAGCTTTTATAAAAATAGCTAAGTCTAGATAGTTTAATTTTCAAATATAAGTATATAAGTTCTAAATTTCAAGATCAAGTTTTAAATTTTCAAAACACGTTTTAACTTTGAAACGCTTTTCAAACATAAGTGTTCAAAATTCCAAAACGAAGTTTGAAAAATCTATTTTTCAAAACTGATTGAAATTAATTTTTCAACACTAAGTTTGTAAAAGATTCAATTTTCAAAATTAAGGAAAATGATTTTGAGAAGCTTAGTTTGTAAACTTAAGTTTTGAAAAAAATCTAATTTCCACAATTTTTCAATAACAAAGTAATTTTTTTTAAAACTAATTTTTGCAAAATTTAACTTTCAAATCAAGTACAATCAAATTTTGAGAACTAGATTTAATTTTCAAAACTAAGTTAAATCTAAAAATCAATTTTCAATAAGAAGTGAAACCCAAAACAACTTATTGTATACGAGTTAGTTTGCAAACATAGTTTTAAAATATTCAAAGTAGATAAAGGAGTTTTAAAATGATTTTGTAAAATTCTTTTTTAAAGTTTAATTTGAAAGACTGAAGTAGTTGTATTTCTCCCTCTGAACCTGACATTAAATCAAATGTCTAACCAGTTTGTTACTGACTGACTTATCAAAAGATAGCAGCTTTCACTTGGTTAGTCAAGTTAAGGTCAACCTTAGCTTGATTAATATATATTTTGTATTTAACGCCCAGACTTATGTCGATGCACTGAAATAAGCATCTTAAGTCTTAGGCAAGTGGCCTATGCATCTCACCCCTTTCTATGTTAGTCAAGCACAAGCAAGGTAAGCCTAGGGTTTTGGTGAGATGCTCAAAACTAGTCCTGTGGGTACATGTTCTCTAAGGATTTTGAACTAGTCTAAGGCTAAAACTTTATTTGAAAATCTAAAAAAATAGGAAAGTTTTGAAAACAAAATATGTTTTAACCTATAATTTGAGAATAACCATTTTTAAAAATATTTTTGAAATTTGAAACTCCTAGTCTATTAGACACATCCCTAGTTTTCTACGTAAATGGCTAAATTCATTTTCAGGGAGTGGTTTAATGAATATGTCAGCTAAGTTTGACTTGGACTCAATGTATTTGAACTCAATATCACCCTTAGTAACATGATCCCTGATAAAGTGGTGTCTGATTTCAATGTGTTTGGTTCGTGAATGATGCACTGGATTTTTTGTTAAATTTATTGAGCTAATATTGTCAATTAAAACTTTTACATTTGTGATTTTTAAGTTGAAATCTTTTAAGGTGTGCATCATCCATAATAATTGGGCTACACATTCTCCTATGGCTATGTATTCTGACTCAGTTGTAGATAGTGCAACACAATGTTGCTTTCTACTGAACCAGCTAACAAGTGATGGGCCTAGTAGTTGACATCCACCACTTGTGCTTTTGCAGTCTAATTTGCATCCAGCATAATCTGAATCAGAATATCCTATTAATTCAAAGTCACTGGTTCTAGGATACCAAATTCCTACGTTTGTTGTTCCCTTAAGATATCTAAAAATCCTTTTGACTTGAGTCAAATGGGATTCTTTAGCACAGGTTTGGTATCTTGCACACATACTAACTGCAAATAAGATATCAGGTCGACTTGCAGTTAAGTAGAGTAGACTGCCTATTGCACTTCTATAATATTTTAGATCTACTGGTTTTCCATTTGGGTCGTTGTCTAAGATTATGTTTACTGCCATGGGTGTTTTTATTTCTTTTGTATTTTCCATTCCAAATTTTTTAAGTTATTCTTTAGTGTATTTATGTTGATAAATGTAATTTCCTTCATTTGTTTGTTTAATTTGTAATCCTAGAAAATATGTCAATTTTCCTACTAAACTCATTTCAAATTCTTGTTCCATTAGGTTGATAAATTCTTCTAAAAAGTCTGAGTTAGTTGAACCAAATATTATATCATCTACATATATTTGTGCTATAAATATGTCATTTTTTAGTAATTTAACAAACAAGGTTGGGTCAATTTGACCTTGGTTGAATCCTTTGGATATTAAGTAAGATGTTAGCCTTTCATACCATGCCCTAGGTGCTTGTTTAAGTCCATATAATGCTTTCTTTAACTTAAAAACATAATCAGGATGTTCTAGATTTTCAAATCCAGGAGGCTGACCTACATAAACTTCTTCTTTTATTAGTCCATTGAGAAAGGTTGATTTAACATCCATTTGATATAGTTTGAATCCCTTATGGGCTGCATAACTTAGTAGCATTCTAATGGATTCTAATCTGGCTACTGGGGCATAGGTTTCATCGTAGTCAAGTCCTTCAACTTGACTGAACCCTTTAGCAACTAGCCTAGCTTTATTCCTAGTAATTTCCCCAGATTCACCTAATTTGTTTCTAAATACCCATTTTGTTTCTATTATTTTCTTGTCTTTAGGTGGTGGTACTAGATCCCAAACTTCATTATGCTCAAATTGAGCTAGTTCCTCTTGCATAGCGATGATCCAATCTGGATCAAGTAGGGATTCAGCTATAGTTTTGGGTTCAATTTTTGAAATCAGGGAAATTTGACTTAGGTTCCTAAATGATGATCTGGTCTGAACCCTTAGGTCCGGGTCACCAATTATTTGATCAGTTGGATGGTTAGGGTTGATTCTTATAGTTCTAGGAGGTTGATTTGCTTGAGTGTGTTCGTCTTCTTCATGATCTAGGGATTGATTGATTTCTTCAGTATTATTATTTTCAACAGGTTGAAGTTGAGTTTGTTCTTGGGTTTCTTCAAATTTTACATTTGTGGTTTCCTCGATTCTTAGCGTAATTTTATTATATATTCTGTAACCCCTACTGTTTAGAGAATATCCTACAAAAATTTCATTTTCTACTTTAGATGTAAATTTTCCTAAGTGTTCTCTAGTATTTAAGATGTAGGCTGGACATCCAAATACTTTAAAATATTTTATGTTGGGTTGTTTGTTATAAAATATTTCAAAGAAAGTTTTATTATGTCTTTTATTTAATGTTGTTCTATTTTGCACATAGCAGGCTGTACTTACAGCTTCTACCCAAAAATATTTAGGTAGGTTATATTCATTTAACATAGTTCTAGAAGTTTCTAGTAAGGTTCTATTTTTTCTTTCTACAATTCCATTTTGTTGGGGGGTTTTAGGACACGAAAATTCGTGATGGTAGCCATTCTCAAGACAGAACTTGTTGAAATTATGATTTTTAAATTCTCCCCCGTTGTCACTCCTAATTCTTTTAATTTTAATATCTTTTTCGTTTTTAATTTGTTTGCAAAAGTTTGCAAAGATTTCAAAAGTTTCATCTTTTTGTTTTAGGAATTTAACCCAAGTAAACCTAGAATAGTCATCTATTATTACTAAGCAGTATAAGTTTCCATTTATGGATTTGACCCCATGGGAGTCAAAAAGGTCTAAATGTAGAAGCTCTAATATCGAGTTGGTTTGTGGTTGATTGGTTGGTTTGTGAGTGGATTTTGTTTGTTTACCTTGTTGACAAGCATTACATATGGTTGAATCTAGGTTAGGTAATTTCGGTAAGCCTCTCACTAGTCCATTTAATTTGCTTATATTTCTAAAGTTGGTGTGAGACATTCTCCTATTCCATAACCAAGTCTCTTCTTTTTGTGTTAAATAACACTTAATTGAAGAGGTGGTTAAGTTGATAGCATAGATGTTGTCTTTTCTAAAACCTTTTAGGCTTATAGTAGGATTATCTAGATGTTTGATTAAACACTCTGTGGATAGAAATTTAACCTTATACCTAATATCACACAATTGACTTATACTCAGGAGATTGTATTTAAAATTCTCGACAAGTAGAACATTTGTAATTATGAAATCTATTTTTAGTTCAATATTACCTATTCCGATCACCTTGAGTTTGCCATTGTTTCCAAAGGCAACTGTTCCTAAGCTTTTGTAGGTGAGTTGAGTGAACTTGGTGTGATCTCCAGTCATGTGTTTGGAGCAACCACTGTCCAAAATCCACTTGGTTTCCTACAATGAGTAGGATTTAAGGTTAGTCTTAAAAATAGTTTTTCAGGTTAATTTGGTTTTAGAAGTAAATTAATCGTAATTCATTTTAGTTATTTAATTCGAAATTTGGTTAGTTTAAAATTTAACTGATTCAGTTCGAAATTTAATTTGAAATTTGAAATTAAATTAAATTAATTTAATTTAATTTAATTTGAGATTTAATTTATTTAATTCAAAATTTAATTCGAAATTTAATTTTATTAATTCAATTTGAAATTTAATTTATTTAATTCGAAATTTGGTTAGTTTAAAATTTAACTGATTCAGTTCGAAATTTAATTTGAAATTTAATTTTGATTCTTAGTCATCTCACCCGATCTAAGTTGTCAATCAGGGAATCCTATAATTTTGTGAGATGGATTGGATTTCTAATAATGGAGTTTTGGTTTAACTTGTGTTAGATTCAGCTTTAGCTTTTGGTCTCTACAAACAGGTATTCTTCGGATAAATTTCTAAGCTTGGTGAGTCACATGGACGTCATTAGAAGTAACTAACCTTTCAAGGTTTTCCGAATAGTCCTGTCCACGGAGCTTAGTACTAAAACTTGGTCTAACTGGTTGGGATTCATTTAAGGGTAGCTTCGGTTAGTTCCACTTGGCCAAATGCACCAGATCAAAACCATATCTTTCTAGACATGCGATGCCCAAGCTTCCCTAATGTACTATCATCCAAAAACTTCACCAGTACCATGATTCAAGTTAAACTTGGTCTCTTTTTAACTAATCCTAATTACCCTGTCGGGTTAGTTTGTTTAGGTTACCCTATCGGGTAAGTTAGTTTTGGAGGTGCCAGCTATTCTGGAGCCTCCCCCTGAATTATTGGCCATTAATTTAAATTTTGGTTTTAGGTTTGTGTCGATTCCTTTTATAGTTATAATTAACTTGGTGATAATTTATATTTTGTTGAGTTTTAATATTTTTAAATTTTGATTTCTTTGATTTGTGTTTTGGGTTTTGATTTAGTTTATTCGAGTTAATATAGTATATTTTTTCTTTAGGTATGTAATATTGATTAATTCCTACTTGCGTGGTCAAACACGCTTTCGGAACCCAAGCTTGATTTGTATTGGGTTATTAACGATTTAAAAGTTTTATTTGAGTTCGACTTGTATCCAAGTCCGGTTTTATTATAACATGATTTTCGATTGTTCAGGATTAAGTCTAGATTTTTTGATCTTAAGTTATTAATTTCTGATTTTAATGTTGAGTTCTCTTCAAGTATTATATCTTGAGTTGGATTTAAATTTTTTATTTGTTCCTTGAGATCTTGATTTTCCTCAAGGAGTGATTTATTTTCATTTTCTATTTTAATTAACTTACTATTTAAGCAAGAAATAATTTTAAAGAATTTTTTGTTTAAATTAAAATGTACCTCATCCGGGCCTTCGGAAACGACTACGGACTCGTGGCTTGATTCGGGTTTAGACCCGTCTTCATCTTCCGACTCGTCTTTTGTTTCAGCTTCGCAGGCCATTAGCGCGAGGTGGCTCTAGTGTTTCTGCTCTTCTCCCTCTGATTCGTCTGAGGAGTCGTCCCACGTTGCTTTGAGGGCCTTCTTTTTGGTTGGCTTCGGTTTGTCGAATTTCAGTCTTGGGCATTCGTTCTTGTAGTGCCCCTTTTTGTTGCATCCGAAGCACGTCACGTTCTTTTGTTCCGAGGGAGAACTGATCTTTTGAAGGTCCTTCTTGCTGAAGCTTCTTTTTCTCCTGGTGAACATTTTTCTTACCAGGTTCACCAGGTGTTCTTCGTCTTCGGAATCTTGATCAGAATCTTCTTCAGATTCAGGCTTGCTCTTCTTTTCTTTGGATGAGCCTGCAAATAAAGCAATACCTTTCTCGGCTCCAGCATTAGTTTGTTCATTTAATTCTAATTCACAGAAAAGCTCGTCTAATTTTAACTTAGATAAATTTGTTGAAATTTTATAGGCATCTACGATTGATGCCCACAAGCTATTACGAGGAAAAGCATTTAGAGCGTACCTTATTAAATCTTTGTTTTCCATCTGGTGGCCTATCGCGTGGAGTCCGTTGAGGACGTCCTTGATTCTTGCATGCAGTTGACTTGCCGTTTCCCCTTCCTGCATTTTTATATTAAATATTTTATTTAAAAGTAGGTCTCTTTTTGTTACCTTTGCGTCGCTTGTTTCTTCGTGCAACTCGATCAGTTTGTCCCACAATTCTTTAGCATTCTGATGTGGTCCGACTCGGTTCAGCTCTTCTCGTGTTATGCCGCAATGTAGCGTATTGATCGCTTTGTTTTCTGTCGACGCCTTTTTCCTCATGTCCGGAGTCCACTGTTCCGTGTCTAGTGGATTTCCGGAGTTGTAGGTTGGAGCTCGGTAGGCCTTTATAACGCTGAACCACTGATCGTAATTCGTCTTTAGGTATACTTCCATTCTTTTCTTCCAGTACGAGAAGTCATCCCCGTTGAATAGGGGAGGACGTACTATGCTAAAGCCTTCTAGTTGAGACATTCTGCACACAAGTAAACAACGAGAAAAAAAAATATCCCAAGACTTGGTCTTGGATTAGCAGTGCGGGAAAGATAATAAGAATATCTAAATTAGTGTTACGCCAATATGGATTTAATTGTAACGGAGGAAAGAAAAAGGAAAAGAAAAAACTTCCCAGATTAATAATAATAATACCATATTAGAATTAGGCGTAAAAAAAATTTTCACCCCCTGTCTGATTGGTGGTTGCACCAAATCAGAGCGGTACCTGCTCTGATACCACTTGTTGGATCGTGAAATGTCGATAGAGGGGGGGGTGAATATCGATTCAAAAAATAACGAGTATAAACACAGCGGAATAAAAATTGGACACAATGAATTTTACTTCGTTCGGAGCCTGTGACGACTCCTACTCGAAGGCCCGTACTCCGTGAGTACTTTTGTTGGGCAATTCACTAGCAATTCGAAATAATGATTACAAAAATAGTACAATGAATGCTAATGAAAATTAAAACAAATACCGACAAGAAAGAAAAGGAATGAGCGTAGTGTCGGAGCTTTGTTAGCGTCGCAGAAGCGCAGAGTAGTAGAAGACTTTTCTTTTTCCGTTGTTGTGAAGCTCCCCTCTGACCCTTCTTTTATATGATGCTCGGGGCGCCCTGGATTCCTTCCGGGCGCCCTGGTGAGACGTGGCAAGTCCAACCAGTGAGCTCCAAGTGGCGACGTGCGATCAGGATGATTTTTGCCTCCCGGGCGCCCGGACCACCTTTTTCCAGCGAACAGCTTTCCTACAAAACAAGGTTTGTCCGAGACAAGTAATTCCTGCAAAATAAAGTGTTAGTTCAGTTTTATGAATTTAGTATAAGAAGTATGACTTAGATTCCGTCTTTCCGAGACCGGAATCTAGTCACGATCTCGACTTAGATATCCGAAATGGATCTAAGCCGGATCGACGCCTAATGTTCCCTTCCCGAGAACGCGTCCTCGCAGTCACTCCCCTCCAGTGACTTACCTCACTCACCTGCCAGACGTCCGGTCAGCCCTTCGACCCGTCTGGACTTCTCGCCAGCTATCCGGTCAGCCCGTCGACCTAGCTGGACTTCTCGCCAAGCGTCCGGTCAGCCCGTTGACCCGCTTGGACTTCTCGCCAGCTATCCGGTCAGCCCGTTGACCTAGCTGAGCTTCGTGCCAGACATCCGGTCAGCCCGTCGACCTGTCTGGACTTCTCCTGCACACTCGATCAAAGTGTCAGACAACAACAAACTAACTTAACCTGATTTGTCATTCATCAAAACCTGGGTTAAATCGTTAGTGTTAACCGCACCAACAGAAGCTTCCACCTCCACAAGTCAAGTCAAATCTATTGGAGGAGAACCATTTTTGGATCAAGAGGAAGCCTCTACCTCCGGATCCAAAGGAGAAGATGTCATCCCTACACATGAAGGTATAAATGTTTCAATTAATAATAAAAATCATATCATATGCTTTGAATGTAGGGAACATGGGCATTACAAGAGTAAATGCCCTAAATTGGCCAAGAAGAAGGGCCAAGTGGCACAAAAGGGCAAGGAGAAGCCCAAGGAGACCATCCCCAATACAAAGAAGAGCAAGGAGCGCATTGTGTGCTTCTCTTGCAATCAAAAGGGGCATTACCGAAGTCAATGCCCTAAGGGGAAGAAGGTGGTCAATGCTCAAGGAGAAAGCTCAATTCAAGGGGGAGCCTCCAAGGTAAAAAGAAAGGTAACTTTTATTGAGTCTACCCCTTTAAATTATGGTAAAAAGCATGCTAACTCAAGTTTATATCATTTTAATGCTATTTACCATGAAAATAGAAGACATGATAAAGTTAAGGAAAATCATGTAGCTTATCATGCTAAAACCTCTCTACCTAGGACTAGAAAGGTAGATAAAAGTCTAGGGAATAACACCAAGGAATTTAGCTACAAGCCTAGAAACAAAAATGCTCATGGACTTAATGGAAAACCAAAAACTAAGGACTTAGTGATGGAAAATCAAGTCTTGAGGTCAAGACTTGACAAACTAGAAAAGACTCTAAAAAGGATGGAAAATATCCTTAGAGGGCAAAATGAGCAAAATCTAGGTTTAGGACAACAAGGGTCATCCAAGGGCCATACAGGTTTGGGATACAAACCTAAAATTAAAAAGGATGTACCTACTTACCATAGGATTCCATATAGCTATGGAACCTACCCTAGGCCTAGTGGGCAAGTCAAAAATACTAGGGAGGTCATCCCTAAGAGTATTTTTGCAACAAATGTGATTAAGACTTCTAAGAAGTCCAAGAAAGTCACAAAGAAGGTCACAAGGGAAGCAATCCCTAGGGTTGACCTAGAAAATGTGATCAAGGCTTCTAAGAAGCCAAACAAAGTCACTAGAAAGGTATCTAGGGAAGTTATCCCTAGTGAATACCTAGAGCATCCAAGGAGCACCAATATGTTTTGGGTTCCTAGGAGCATTTTCTCTACCCCATAGATGGGTTAGAGAGTGTCAACTCTAAGAAGAAGGGTAGTTAACCCAACTTTGAAGAAACTGACACTCAAAGAGTATTTTCAAGGTTATTAGTAGCCTTTGAAAATGAAATAGATTTATGATTTACTCTTTGAAAGTGTAAAATGTGCCAAACTTGAGAAGTATTTATTTTAATCTTAATTGGCATAATTTGGGAAAACATAAGAAATACCAAGTTGGGATTTTGGTATTTTCTTAGTGTTACTCTTGTGGAAGAAGAATATGCCAACATTTGAGGAATAAGCTTAATTTCAAGTGGCATAAATTAATCAGGAGATTAAAGAAATGCCAAGTTGGGTTTTGGCATTTTCTTGAGAAAATTGGGCAATCTAGGTTTAATTTTCAACTTAACTAAGGTTTTAAGGACACTTAGATAAGTAATCTAGGTATTTTATTTATGCTAAACCTTGCCATGATTGTTTGCCCATGATATGCCATGACATCATATTTATTTGTATTCTACATTCATGACTTACTATGAAAAATACAAAAATATCATGTCATGACATACATACATCATGTAGTTATAGGAAATTTTCTTTTGAAAATTATTTATTTTTTGATGTATGCCATAACATTATCATGCATTATGTTTATTTCCTTAAAATTAAGGACAAATGACATTTATCAACAAGTGGCATCCTAGGTGGATGTTCAATATCCACAAAATGCCTAGATAGATATGCATGATCCCTAGATTAGGGCAAACCCAAATTTTACATCTCACAAAGACCCATAAGGTGACTTGTATGTGTTTTAGTGCACATTAGATACAAGTGAGATGTTAGGATGATGAACAAAAACTCAAGATGTTGATTTAGTGCATTCTTTTGAGTTTTAAGTTCCTCAAAACATATAGTTATGTGTTTTCCCATCATTGGGAAAGCTAATGTACAAGTCATGTGCATTAAGCCCAAGGAACATGGTGGGATATTGGTTTTGAAAATGTTTTTAAAATGATTTTGGAAAACCTTGGTGAAGGCTATCTTTTGATAGTAATCACCATTGAATAGTTAGACACAAACTTGAAGAAAACACTAAAGCTTTTGCAAGTTTTCTAGTTTGTGCCAATCTCGGAAAATATGAATTATTTTCATAGAAAACTATTTTTCCATGATAAAGTATACCCTAAATAATGTCTACACAAATTTTCATGATTTTTAGAATTTTGTAGATTTTTCTAGGGGTTTCTGAAATTCACTAAAAGTGAATTTCAGCAACTATCAGACCTCAATCGATCACCCGATCGATTGAAGGGTCTCAATCGATCGAGCGATCGATTGAGAGCAAGCTTCTCGCGAACAGAAGCTTCCTGGATCGATCCATTGATCGATCCAGCCTTTCTGAATCGATCAGTGGATCGATTCAGCATGGTCCGATCGATCGGGACCCAACTCCAATCGATCGAAGTTGCTGATTTTGGCTGAGAAAGTCTGATTCCAGCATTTTTGAACCAAGGTTAGTCTTGGTAACCATTCCAAACCCTTAAAAATACATTTGTATACATAAAAAGGGTGTTTTCATGTTGAAAACGACGATGGATTGATTGAGGAAGACTAAATTGAAGTTTAGGTTGAGGTTTGGTTTCAATATTGAATTGTTAAACCTCAAAATTTCTAAATTTGGGTTTCCTAAAGGTTTAGGGATTCCAAGTCATTGTTGGTGCAATGATAGAAGGTACGACCATGTCTTTAGGGGGAGTTACTCTTTAAGGACATGAAAATTATTTTTCCTACACCTTGGAAGGTGGTTAACCTTCTGTCATAGAAATGCTCAAGGTTGAGCATTTGTTTACAATGGAGAGTGGATATCTCCATTGTTTTAGTTAAAAATGCTCAAAGTTGGGCATTTGCCTACATTGGGGGAAGAATGTAGGGTTAAAGGAAAATGAAAGGTATGGGACTTTCATTATCGAGTTGATCACAACGAGTGAAGTTGTGACAAACGGTAAGTAACTCTTCAGGGGGAGAGTTTGTTTTGATGTGTGCCCAAAGATGGGGGCATGTTTATGATGTATGCCAATAGGGGGAGAATGCATGATTAAGTTAGGCATTCAGTACCTAAAGGGGGAGTTTGCCCTTTAGAAAAGGAGAAGAATGAAGGGAACCATCATTCAGATATTGACATGAAGGGAGTTGAGGCTATGAGATTAGCCTAATTTCCTAACTTAACATGTGGTATTGTCAAACATCAAAAAGGGGGAGATTGTTGGTGCAATATCCTTTAGGTCAAGGTTGACCTGGTTGACCAAGCTTGAGTCTTGGTTTGGGTTTCGATGTTTGACAATATATTGGGTTTAGATGATATGGACAATGCAGGTGCAGTTGTTCATTTGGGAAGATTGTTAATATAATTTCCGCTTGGTCGAGGTTGACCAGTTGAGATGAGAAGGAAAGCCAAGTATGTCAAGGTTGATCAGATACCTGACTGGAAAGTCCTAGTGGGTGAAGCTAGGCAGAGGTGAAAGTCCTGGTGAGTGAAGCCAGGCAGTTGGAAAGTCCTAGTGAGTGAAGCTAGGCAGAAGGAAAGCCTTGGTGAGTGAAGCCAGGCAGAAGGAAATCCTGGTGAGTGAAGCCAGGTGAAAATCCTAATGAGTGAAGCTAGGTGAAAGTCCTGGTGAGTGAAGTCAGGCAGTTGAAAAGTCCTAGTAAGTGAAGCTAGGTGAAAGTCCTGGTGAGTGAAGCCAGGCAAGGGAAATCCAGATGGGTAAAGGGATTGACCGGACATTTGGCAAGAGGAGAAAAGTCCAAGTGGGTCAAAGGGATTGACCAGACACTTGGTGAGAGAATCCTAGCTGGTCAAAGGTGACCAGATGTTAGGTTTTATGTACCAACAAGTCATGGTTGACTGGATGTTGGTTTAGGGAGCTTTGGATTTGGTTTGGGCGAAAACCAAGATCTGGATCGATCAGCCGATCGATTGGATCATGCCCAATCGATCGGCCGATCGATCGGGTGAGCTCCCGCGACAAAGCTCCTCCCAATCGATTAGTGGATCGATTGGGGAGAAGCATCGCGCGAACAGAACACCTCTGGATCGATCAGCTGATCGATCCAGAGCTCCCAATCGATCAGTGGATCGATTGGGAGGCGTGACTTCGCGTGATAAGACCTGGATCGATCCAGACATTTTTTTTCCAGAGCATAGAGGCGCTCTGGATCGATCAGCCGATCGGTCTCGATCGATTGGGAGCAATCCAATCGATCGGGATTCGACCGTTGGCGTCGTTTATAGCTGCAGGCGTTCGATTCCTTCAGTAGAGTTTACACGATTCATCTCCGATCTTCACCAGCGACTCCACAGCATCTCTTGAGGTTCAGATCGCCAGTTCTTGAAGAATCTTGGAGAGACATCCAAGTCAAGAGGCGAGAACACAAGAAGAAAGAAAAGCTAGGGTTAGGGTTTTTAGCTGTAAAACCTGTAAGATCGCTTGTATTTGTTGTTCCCTTTGCTTTCTTCTTGTATTGAGAGATTGTAGGGCTTCTCCGCCTTTGGTAGTTACCATAAAGGAGTGTTATTCATAGTGGAGGGTGCGTGAGTGTGTGGATCCTTGGATTAGTCACCTCTTGTGAGGTGGATACCAAGTAAAATCCATTTGTTAGCATTGTTGTAGTTGTTTCTTGTATTTTTGCTGCACATCTTTGAAGAAACAAGCAACGTCAAGCACGAAGATCGCACCGAGCTATTCACCCCCCCCCCCCCCTCTAGCTACTTTTCGGTCCCAACATTTTCGACTGTCGTCGTCTCTATTTTCTCGTTCTCCATGGTTCTACTTCTTCCTTGCTCTTAGATCGACCTCTTCCGTCGTTGAATCCGAGCTCCATCTGCTAATCAAGCGCTCTCTTTCCGTTTCCTCGGCTCTTCTTCAATCTCTCTCTCACAAGCAGGTGAACATCGATTGGGATTACACCATTTAACTTTATTGTTTTGATTCGCCTGGAAGAAATCTTGGCACTTTGAATATCAATATTTGCTACTAAAATCAAACTTTTAAGAAATATAAAAATTAAATTTAATTGGCAATTTAGATCTAATAAATCGAAACATGATGACAAAGACAACATTGGAAACGTTAGTTAGTTAGTCCCTGAATTAATTGGCATCCCAATTGTTGTTAGACAAAATATGGGGTTGTTTTACGTTGGATTAACACGTATTAGTTACAGTTCAAGTGTCCCTTGAGGGTTATTGTTCAACAATAAACGTTAGTTAGTGTTCGATGATTCTGCGCCAGAACAACAATAAATCGATACTACATTTGGTAAGTCCAGGTGCTCCTTCAAGGTTACCATTCGGTGCTCTCCTTGACAGTTAACATAAAAATGATTTGACTAATTAAATGAAAATTATATTAATAATAGGAAACTTGTAAATAACTAGGATAAATTTATAATTATCTTATCTCCCCTTAACTTATCTCTCCTTTTGATCATATAAAAAAATTTAAAAAAAAATAAAAAGTTTTCTAGGGGATCATGAACAAAATTAATAGTAATCTTACATTTTTCAAAAATATAATTTTCAAAATATTCTAATTTTACTAATTAACTTTCTATTTTGAAAAAAAAATAATTTAAAAATATTTTTCAATTTCAAAAAAATCCTAAAATTTTTGTTAAAGTTAAACCGAAGCAATTAGATAAAAAAAATTCATGAAAAAAATATTTTTATTTTAAAATTCATGAAAAAATATTTTTATTTTAACATAAATAAATTGTTTCATAGAATCCTATTTTTAGAAAAATAAATATTATAATAGATTTGATCTAGAATTTTTTTTTTCTAATTTTTCTAAGTATGTAAAACTGAATAAAAATATGTAGAAAAATTAAATTGTTCAAAATTAGAGTTTTGAGAATTTTAATATTAAAAATTAATTTTTTAAATTAATTCATAGAAAATTTATTATTAATCTAAAAATTTTGAAAAAAAATAATTTAACAGATAATTTGGTATTCTATCATTATAAAAATTTTGAATATAAAATTTTGAAGAAAAGTTTGTATGAAAGATATTTTCTAAGTGATGTAATTTCTATCCTAGTAAATTAATTAAATGGAGGATTTAATCTAGACATGATTTTGGAACCCAATATAGATTTCTACCTACTAGATTTATCAGGAAACTTTTCTGGAATATAATTTATAGGGAATTTTTTAATTTATCCCCTATGGTTCCTGATATACCAATTAAGTTCGTAATAATTACTAAAATTTAACTTTCGTAAAACATTTGATTTTAAGCATGCATAGTCATTTTTCAAATATTCTAATTGTTCTTGTAAATTTTAATTTATCAAAATCTTTAGTTGGCATGCATTTGCTACCATCAATTTTAACTTTATATATTTTTTTTTTCTAATTTGTACTTATTTCTAGAAAGTATTTTAATAAATTCATATGATTTTTCAGGAGATAGGGAATGTACCTCACTTACCTTGTGATTTGATGCTCCTTCATAGCTACTTCTGTCCGTTGACACTCTCCCTTTGTCGATGCTTATTACTGAGGTACTTTTTTCGTCCCTCTGATGGTTCGTCATTAGTGCTAGTCTGATATAGGCCTCAAAAAATAACGATTCATCCCACATAGCTTTTAAGTTTCTCTACTTCGTTCGTCTTGGCCCTTTTTATTTTTCTTTCTCATTCTTCTTTAGTTTAGAATAGTCATCCTTGATGTGCCCTTCTTTCTGACAGTTATAACATTGAATCTTCCTTTTACTTCGAAGGTGTTTCTTTGCCAATGACTTGTGAAATTTGTTAGATTTAAGAAATTTACTAAAGTTTCTTACCATGAGGGCTAATTCATCTTCATAGATAGAAGCTTCGGAATCTGGTTCGTCCATTTTTGTTGGAACCTCCACACTCTTTAACACGAGATTTTGAGTCACGCGTGTCTACCATTTCACCATCAAGGCATCTTGAAAGTGAATCATATTCCATGAATATGATATCTATCTAATGTGATATATGGAATATATGACAAAGGTGGACTGTTGGAGTATTTATATCGATCGATCATGGCATATAGGCCCGGCTCATACATCAAATTGCTTTGACTTGAATTATCCAGAGTGTGTGTGTGTGTGTGTGTGTGTGTGTGTGTATTTCTCAATTCAATCGAAGCTCTCAAAAGAAAAAAAGTGAAAATGGTACATATATCTAAGGATTGGTTTACATTTAAGTTAGACTCAAGTTTTGCAGTTAGTTAATTAAATATTTATTTCGATGATTGGCTTCTAGGTTGTGGCAAGGCACTAGACCTTCTTGGGTATGGGATCATCCACCACTTCTAGACAAACCTTTCAAAGAAATTGAATATTTAATTTTCTTACAGTAACTCCTAAGTCTAATTAGTCAAGTGTAAATCAAGTCTAGGTCTTTATCTAGACTAGTTTAAGCATGAATAATAAAAATAAATAAATCAACCATCAGACAATTCTATTTTATGATAAAAATGATCTTTTTATTGACTTCCCCTGGATCATAGTCTCGATAAGGTCTATCAAGATAATGAATTTGATCTTTGGGGATCTAATATTGACCAACTCTAACTTGATTAATCAAGTTTGACTTGGGGACCTATGCTTGGACTATTTTTCTATTAACTCTATTTACAAGTGATAAATAAGACTTGTATTTTTGTTTAGCCTTAAATCTAAGTCCGGATCGGTTGTAAATGACTCTATATTTTCCAAGAATTAGGTCCAAGTTCTTGGAACCCAAAGTGAATCGTTCCAACGTGTTTTTAAGTTCTTTGACTTGAGTTTTCAAATTGAAATTTTCTTCCTCAAGTTGTTGGACTTGAGTTGAACTTTCAATTTGAACTGGCTCAGTCAAAGGACTCAATTTAGTCTCCTCCTTAAGAATTGTTACTTCCTTTTGGAGTGACTTGACTCGGACATTGGATTTGGCCAATTTTTTTAATAAATATGAAACTAAATTTTCTAGATCATTGACTTGAATATCGTCGAATAGAGAACTTACAGTGAGGTTAGGCCCTTCAGAAACGAACACGGATTCGTGGCTTCGCTCGGACTCGGTTTCTGATTCATTCTCGATATCAGACTCGGACTCGAACTTAGTTTCGGCAACATACGCATGTACCGGTAGAGCAACGTAGCTTGCTTGCTTATGTTCTTCTTCGTCGGACTCTTCTGATGACTCTGACCACGTTGCCTTCAACGCCTTCCTTCTTCGTTGCTTCTAGTTTGGACACTCTTGTTTATAGTGTCCCTTCTGGTTACAACCGTAGCATGTAACTCTAGTCTTGACCTTCATATTCGATTGAATCACCTTCTTCTTTTTGCACATTTTTTGTAACAGTTTTACAACTTCGGCGGAAATTTCATCGTCTTCTGATTCTGATTCATCTTTGGATTCGAGTTCAGTTCTGTGCTTTGCTTTTGGTTCTCGGGTTCTACTCATACCTGCAATCAAAGTAATACCTTTCTCCGCTAGACGTGCATTAGTCTGTTCATGCAATCTAAATTCAGAAAATAATTCATCTAATTTAATTAGAGAAAGATCCTTGGATACTTTGTAAGCATCCAAAGTATCATCTACCATGGATGGCCACAAAGTATTCCTTGGAAAGACGTTGAGTGTATACCTGATTATGTCGTGGATTTCTACCTTTTGACTGGTTCCATGGAGATTGTTTAGCAGATCCTAAATCCGTGCGTGAAGTTGGCTAGACGTCTCACCTTCCTATATTTTTATATTATATAATATATTCAAAATTAAATCGCATTTACTTACTTTCGTATCGAAGGTGCCTTCGTGCAGCTCGATCAGCTTCTCCCATAGTTCTTTCGTGCTTGAGAATAGATCGTCTCGGTTAAGTTATTCTTTGGTTAGGCCGCATTGAAGAGTACATGTTGCTTTGGCATTGGCCTCGACCTTCTTTATTATACTTGCGTCCTAGTTCTCGCATGATACTGGTTTTCCCGTGCCATCGAGTGGGAGTGAAATGTCGGTTTTGATGATCATCCACATCTCGAATTGGATTTGGATGTAGGACTCCATTTGGCCCTTCCAGTAGCCGAAGTCTTTGCTGGTGAAGAGCGGTGGGTTGGGGGGGGGGGCTGTGCTATAGCCTTCTTGATGAGTATTTTAAGAGGAAACCTTGTACACACAAAAAAACTGCAAAGATTCCAAGACTGGGTCTTAGATTTAGTAGTGCGGGAGTAAGAGAATATAATAAGAACTCGAGTGGTGGTTGCACCGACTTCGAGAAATGGAAAAAAAATCGATCGAAAAAATAAATCGGAAGGCAACAATTTTACTGATTCCAATTGATTCCGAAAATTTTAAAATTACCACGAAAAATTACTTGAATAGTGGTTTCATCAATTCGAAATGACCCCGCTCTGATACCAATTATAGGATCGAAAGTGCTAGAGGAGGGGGGTGCATAGCACTCATAGCTTTCACATTTGTTTTAAAACTATCGAGTAAATATGCAGTGGAAATAAAAGAACAATTGCAAACTTGAACACCAAGATTTACTTGGTTCGGAGCCTGTGGCGACTCTTACTCCAAGACTCACACTCGTTGAATGTTTACTTTGGGCAATCATTATCAATTCGTAATTTTACAATTTAGAATACAAAAATTAAGTGCAGTAAACTATACCAATGACTAAAATAGTAAATTTGAAGCTTCGGGTCATCGGAGTCTTGTTACAGCTTGTTGGATCGTCCTTTGAGCAGTGCACAGTTGAAAGAATGGTTAATTCCGATTGTGATCAAGTTGTTGCTCGAATCTGCCTTAAGTAGGCTGTTGAGGGTGCATCCAACTGCATGGAGGGCGCCTCCAAGCCCCGAGTCAGCCGCGTGTGGATAAGCTCCGCACTGCCCCGCTTATCCGCCCGAGGGTGCCTCCAACCTCCATGGAGGGCACCTTCGCGCCAGCGTCCAGGGCGCCTCCAAACTCCAAGGAGGGCGCCCTCGGGCCTTGTTGCAAGGCTATCGACCAAGACACCCGAGGCACCTCTAAGCTCCATGGAGCGCGCCTCGGGACTGTTTATCCGAGGCTTTTTTGAACAATTACTGTCCTGCATGGCATGTTAGTCTACAAAACAAAGTATACCCTGCAAAATAAAGTTAACATAATAAAATAAGACAAATATAAGTAATTTTGACAGTCTCTGGATTGTCCGATTCTAACTTCGAATTTCCATCCGGAAACCCTAGGTTGAACTGACGCCTACTATTCCCTCATTGAGGAACGCGTCCTCACCTACTCCACTTATGAGAGTTTACCTGTTGTCAGTCCGGTCCTCCAGACCGACTGGACTTTTGCTCAGCACCCGAGGCTTCCTGTCTTCATGCAGGACGCCCGCTCCACAACCCGCCCAAACTTCCACCCGGTCTGCGGCCATCAGGATTTCAACCTAGAGTCCCCGACTCTAGGATTTTTGCCCCAAGCACTCGACTTGCCAAGACTTTCCTCCTAGGGTTACCACCCCCTAGGACCTAGAGTAGGGTTTTCCACCTACCTAACCGCAGCTAGGACTTTTCTTCACCTAGGGTTACCACCCCTTAGGACCTAGGGTTACCACCCCTTAGGGTTTTCCACCTGCCTAACTGCAGTTAGGACTTTTCTTCACCTAGGGTTACCACCCCCTAGGGTTTTCCACCTCCCTAGTATCCACTAGGACTTTTGCCTAAGACAACTTAGGATTTTCCTGCGAGCTCAATCAAACTTATTAGATAATAAGACAACTTAACTTTGAACCCTTTGACATAATCAAAACTCAGGTTCGATCGTCTGGTGCTCCTTGCACCAACACAATACAGCCCAGGAATTTCCCGCTATTGACTCTAAACAGACACTTGTTGGGATTGAGCTTCAATTCATACTACCTTCGAGTTTTGCAAGTTTCTTCCACATCCACACATAGATCGACCGCTCGGAGGGACTTGATGATGATGTCATCCACGTACACCTCCATATTCTGCCCGATCTACTTCCAAAAGACCTTGTTCATGAGTCGTTGGTAGGTAGCCCCTGCATTCTTCAATCTGAACAGCATAACCTTATAACAATAAATGCCCTCGACAGTTATGAAATTGACCTTCTCCTGGTTGTCTTTAACGAGCGGAATTTGGTGATATCCCCGGTATGCATGCAGTATACAGATAAACTCGCACCCAGAAATGGAATCCACCGCCTGATCGATGCGAGAGAGCAAATAATAATCTTTTGGGCAGACTTTGTTAAGATCTTTGAAATCGATGCAGACCCTCCATTTGTTTCCTAGTTTTGATACCAGGACCACATTGGCCAGCCATCTCAAAAATTAAACTTCACGAATGTAAACCACCTCTAACAATTTGTCCACCCCATCTTTAACGATCTTGTTCTGCTCGCACTACTAGAATAATACTCTTTAAGGACACACATAAATGCCCTTATAGTATACTTTTAGTAACACTAAAGCTATGGTGACATCGCCTAAAAATGTATTGAAATGCGGTGTTAGCTTAGGTCCTCTAGTATTCCTGATATTTGTATAATATCATTATAAAGTATCTATGCTAACTTAAAATATGCCCTAATTATAAAGATACACTAACAATCGAAAATGTCAGGATAAAATATTTTAAGGACATTTATGTATGCCTTATTATTATCATAATAAGGACAAATATAAATGTCACCTAAACTAATTTATATTGACAATTATAAGTGTCTTATGATATTCTTAAGGAAAAATCTCAAGAAAAACTCTTAAGGATAGACACATAAATAATGGGACCCACCATTTCACTTTTTATGGGTCCCATTATTTATGTGTCTATCCTTAAGAATTTTTCTTGAGATTTTTCCTTAAGAATATCATTTCTTTTTATTTATATAAGGATAATAAAATATATCAGTAATCCTAATTTATAAAGACATTAAATATTTCATTAATATTTGTTTAGACTATATAATATTAATTTACCTACCACACCACATAGAATTGAAAAAAAAAAATTACACATCATAATTTACCCACTATAATAGAAAAAAATTACACATTATCACAATTCACCATTATATAAATAGAAAAAAATTATATCCAAAATATTCAATTCATTCACCACATCATCACAATTCATTACATCATCAACATGAGTTTAGAGTTTACAATCTAAGCCTTGGATAAAGAAGCCATAAGAACCATAATCATTGTCCTCAATTGCCAAATTTATGATGTTTGCAAGAGCTCAGCCCAAAGGAGGAATTTCTTTGGTAGCAAAATCGGACTGGTCCAACATCAGCATTTCATCAAAGAGTTTATCTTCGAAAGTCTGCAAGAACCTATTCATACTTTGATCACTTTATTGAAATCAATAAAAATAGTGTAAATGTTCCAAATATGTTAAATGTTAAGTTAAACAATATAAAAGAAACATATTGTAAGAATTAATTAATTCTCCTTCCTAGATTGAGAATACACAAATAAACTCTCTAAAATAAACTTGGCTAGCATACCTACTTGAAAAATGTTTGACTTGTTGAATTCCTATGAAGGATCAATTTCTGCAAGAGCTGAATTTTTCACAAAATCTAGTAGGATAAAGTGTCCTACTTCACTGATAGTGTGGAATTAAACACAATTCAATATAATCTTTTTAAAATCAAGCAATAGGTAAGTCCAAACAACAAAAACATAAACAACAAAGTTATTATGTATAAGGCAATACATGAAAAGATCGGCTCTAAAATTCCACTTTTTTTGCTTAATCGGTCGAGTGTTTGGATAGAAATGAAGCACATGCTCCATGACTATTAGTAACACCCCAGTTACTTCTGTAGGTGACCATGCAAAGACGTCATTGTTGTGTGTAAGACATGCAACCAACTCCTTTTTAAGCTCTTCAGGTAGGTTGGTTGTCACTTGAGTGACAGCCTCCAGTCGGCCTGGTCAAATCTGGATTTTTTTCCTTTTCTTCATAGACTAGGGCGGATGGAACCTCCTGGATGGCGTTGACTTCCATCCGCTGTATCTTTCGTGTGGAGTGAGCCTCAGTCTTTATTATATCAATATAGCACTTGCATGTCATTAGTTGAACTCCTCGAACTTTCCCAATTTGATCATCCAAGGGAAATTTTATTTTCTGGCAAAACGTAGAAACTACAACCCGAAACTCATTTAGGGCTGAGTAGCCCAAAATGGCATTATAAGTCGTGGGTGCATCAACCACGATGAAGTTTGAGCAGCATGTCCTCACTAGGGGTTCCTCCCCAGGGATATGACTAATTTTATTTGACGAAGCGGTTAGACCTCGTTACCCATGAATTCATATAAATGAGTCACCATGGGTTGGAGCTCGCTCGAGTCTATCTGTAGCTGCTTGAATGACTGCTTGAAAATGATGTTGACAGAACTGCCTGTGTCAAAAAAAATATGAGAAATATTATAATTGGCTATAACAACTTTGATTTTTAATGCATCATCATTGGGTATCTATACTCCCTCTAGATCCTTGGGCTCGAAACTAATTTTAGGCCTGGCTGCCCATTCTGTGCTGTAGTCGACTGCGAGAATTTCCAACCACTGAGCATGTGACTTTCTCACTCGATTCGAGTCTCCATCAGTCAGACCTCCTGCTATCATGTCGATGTTGCCCCGTGCTGCATTATTGTGGTTCTCCTCCTACTGGGTTGGGAGCTCTAGTTGGTTTCGAGCAAGTGTTGGCATTCGGTCCACAAGTGGTGGCGGCGTCCTCTACCGTCGCTCGGCCTCGCGCTGATTTCTTCTAGATGAACCATTCGGTCTTACATAGGGTCGGCGGTTGGGCGACTGAGTGTGCCAATGAAATCTCCGATTGTCGCCCTGGCGATTAGCTAGCGTGTATCTATCCCGCGTATCATGGGTGGTCGACCGGTGGAAAGTCCAGCACCGTCTTGGAGCTTCTTGAGGAGGTTCTGGATATCTTTCTTGCTCAACCCCCATATGTTGCATGGCTTGAGGTCATGGTTCTTGATGATGAGGCTGAGGCACTGCTCGGGGTCCTCTAGGTGGAGGAGCAGATAATGCTTGATGTTCGTGTACTAGAGCCGGTGTCGATGTAATGGTATCTTTCCTCCGGGTGGTCTATGTCTCTTCAACTTTGATAAATTTGGTTGTCCAATCTAACAGATGATCAAAATTCCTTGGAGGTCGTCTAACCAAGGAGTTGAAGAAATCATTATTGACAAGTCCTTAGGAGAAGACACTCATCAGGATCTCATTGGTAGCTGAAGGAACGCCCATAGACACTTAGTTAAATTTTTTAATATAGGACCTCAGTGACTCCTTAGGCCCCTGCTTTAGTGAGAAAAGACTCAAGGGAGTCTTTTGATATCGTCGACTGTTAGCAAAATGGTGAATGAAAACCTTGTGGAAATCCTTGAAACAGCGAATAGATCCAGTAAGTAGGTGCTTAAATCACCTTTGCACAGAACCGCCGAAGGTGGTGAGAAACACCCGACACTTCACCCCATCAGTGAATTGGTGAAGGAGGGCGACATGCTCAAATTTGACAAGTTGATCCTTAGGGTTAGTCGACCTTGAGTATTCCTCTATGGCCATGTTCTGATAATGCTTCAGCAACCTATCTTCCAACACCTTCTGAGCGAATGAGGTACTAATTTCTTCAGGGGAGCTTTATCGTGTGGGAGCCTTTCCCCCTCACCTTTCACGTACAAGTACTTCTCTAGAAGACTCCTAGTGAGGTTCTTCTTGATCTATATGCTCATGCGGCATGTGGAAAAGAGCTCGGTGGCTAGGAGCTAGGGAGTGAGACACACACGTCAAGCTAACTGAACCTTCCTCCCTAGCCACTCTCTCCCTCTGGTGAGCCATTATAGATGCGACGAGATTAGGAGGCGATAGAGTACCATTTGGTGGCTCCTTGTTGTTGCTGTTGCAGCGCCCTTTGGACTCAGGCGTTGATGAGCAGTTGCATCAAAGTAATAGTAGTGAGTTTTCCAGCCTCCTCCATATTTGATTTTCAAATTCAGGTAAAGATTCCCATAGACGGGGGATAATTTAATCTTATCTAAGACCTAAGGAGATGACGAGCTAGGCACAGTGGACGAATGATTGACTGTTAGAAGACCTTTTTCTCCAAAAGAAGCTTCTCCTTCAATCCTGCGCATAAGGAGACGAGCCAACAAAATGTCAGTGCTTAAAAACCAATGGGAGAGTCCCTGGCAAAGGCTCTTCGACACTCAACTTAGTCATAGTTTGAACGAATGGATGAAGAACAGTCAGAACGTATGTGTCAGAGTAGAGTTATAGATGTCAGTGACTGAACCTTTGTCATAGAGAGGACTCCTCTTTTATATACCACTTTACATAACCTCTGCTATCATGTGGTGGCAAAAATGTGACAGAGTTTGTTAAGCAATTCATCATAATTGTCCAAGGAATCTTTATCTTACCCACATGTATACCCTTTTAATCATTTATAGCTTTTGTTATTGTCAAGACTGTCGAAGGAATATGCTATTATTATTGCTGATGAGAGACATGATGGTCCCTAAAGAAGTTTCTAGAAGAATATTCTCTAACACAAAGTTGTTATTATGACAGGTTATCGAGATATTATCTGCTGAACATGATTTGGCCAATCCTTAAATCGACCACCTTATTGAGATGCTGTTGTTGATTGAATATAACCTAGCTAGTCCTTAAGTCAGCTACCTTGTTAGGATGATGTTATTGGCTAAATATGTCTCAGTTGGTCTTTAAGCCAGCTACCTTCTCCTAGAGATCTTTGGTCGATGTGTAGCTTCCAATGTGATTGACTTCTTGAGATGGTAATACACTTAGTAAGTGATATTTTGCTCTGCTATTAGCCACGAAGTCGCTTTGCTCTTTCTTTGTCCAAAGGTACTCTTCTTTCTCCACTCCTTGTTGACCCTTAGGAACTACAAAATCATACTTCATTATTAAAAGTATTTCAAAATTGATTTTTAGGAATACCTCAATTCAGCATTTCTAGCCCCTCTAACTTTGATGGGATAAGGCTTGGTCTGGTCATCTATTTCTTTTCTTTAATCGGCGGTTAGTCCTTCTGAAGTGTCTTTGCTCTAATACCACTTGTTGGTCTCCTGACAGCCGACTAGAGGGCAGGGGGGTGAATAGCCCTGAAAAATAAATGAATACCCTTCTCAAACGTATAGCATGATTAAAATAAACACTTGTGCATAGAAATTTACTTAGTTCACAATCATAGGATTGCTACTTCAAAGCAAGTAAAGCTCATTAAGAAGATCTCATTTGGGCAGAGTAGCCTCTTACAGCGTTGACAGCACACACAGTAGTAGAACAGAAAAAAGAACTCATTTACAAGTGTTGTTTTTTAACACTTCTCGAACGGGTGTGAGATGGGGGATGTTACAATAATCGAGGGTGCCTATCCAGCATGAAGTTGTGTAGTAGGGGCAAGTCGACGCCTCTTCCGTCTCCTCTTCAGAGGCACTTCAGATTTTAAAGAGTGGGATTCTTTTGGCATTGGAAGAGGGTTAGAAGGCAACTCCTCTTTCTCATTAGGCATCACGCTGATGTCATCCGCTTGACTGTTGGATGCTTCCCCAGAAGGATCGGCCAGTTGTTGTTTTAGCTCAGCCAAAAGTATTGCTCTTGCTGATCCATTGCATTTTCCTCCAATTGCAGAGACTCAAAAATCATAGCCATAAGAAATGTCTCCACTACACTAAATAAAAGAATCTCAGTTAGTGATAATATGAGGACTAAGTTATCAATTCTTACCGAAAGAACAAGGAAGCATCACTCGAACTGGGGTCAGTTCGAATAGGTAAAGCAGGCCTTCATGCAACAATTTTGGAGCCCTGAATTATTGGTTGGTTAGCTTCTTAGAGGAAAAAATAATGGTCATATCACATTTGTAGTTTCTAAGGTCAAGAATAGGATGAATGTTTGATCGCTATTCAGTCGACTAGGAAGCAGACTCAGGCATTTGAATAAAAAAAAAATGAGATTTACATCCCTTATTTGAGGAAGATAGATCCTTAAAGAAGACTGCCTTGGGGTGAGACTGGAACAAAAAGACCCCTAACTCTGATTTTTTAGGATAAGAAAAATGGTGGAAGCTACAGGAGGTCAAAGGAATACCATACAAATGAAACAAAATGTACATTCCACAGATAGTGCGGAAAGCATTGGGTGCAAGTTGCTAGAGTTGAATGTTAAAATAGCCACTTATCTCGGACAGAAAATGAGGAAGTGGAAAGCATAAAGCGTAAACTCGCTAAAAGATAATTCTTGAAGAAGGTGATGTAGACAGGAGGAGGACGATGGGGATGATCTTGGGAGGTCAGAATGTGAATGCGATAGTTTTTAGGTATTTCTAGAGCTAGATAAAGCATCTCCAAGTTAGTTTTTAGGTATTTCTAGAGATAGATAAAGTATCTCCAAGTCACAGTTATCAAAATCAGAATTAGTAAAGGTGTACCAAGGAGCAAAGGTTTCTTGGGCCATGGATGGATGAGGAAAAAGGAAGGAAGAGTGGAGAAATAACTTGCTAATGCAAGTCGCAAAAGAGGGAAGGTTGCTGGTAGAAATCGCTAAAGGGGATTGTTGTAGAAGACAAAGCACAAATGGTTTATCTCGGAGACAATTAGGGTTTTTTAAATGTAAGCCATAAGAGATATTTCAATCTCAACCATTCGATCAAAACAGCTTGATCATTGGTAACCCTTGGATCAAAAGAGAAGGGAGGGCAGTTGATTTGTATGAAAAGACATGCGTCAACTGTCGTTTCAGAGAATGAGATACTGAGACATCTAGCGCTTGCCCATAAATGGACATTTATGATGGATAAGACAACCAAATTATTATGCTGAAAAACTCTCTCCCGTGTATCATAGGTGCATTACCTGGCATATGAAGCGTCTGACATGCATTTTTCCTAGAAAGATAAAACTGACTATAATATTGATGGACTTGTAGAAGCATAGTCAGTCGATTGGATCACTAAATTGGGTGATCGAGTAAAAATAAGGTTTGGGTCTAGTCAGTCAGCCACAAACCTCCTTCAACTAGACTTAAGAGGGAGGCTAGTGATGTGGTATGTTACGAGCAGACCCAGAGGTGATGTGCAGTCAAAGTCAAGATGAGACGTTGGTCAAAGTCAGGGTAAGGTAACAGTCAAAATCAGAGTTTAGATAACTGAACGAGCTATTTTCACCAAGGCTCAGCTCCTCACTTGGCACTATGACCTTTAGCAGTATGAAGCCGATTAGCCTAGGAGTCGGTTGAGCTTAAGGTATGCCCCTCAATATAAGATCGGGTGGCCCCAAGGGTTGGTCAGACAGGGAGGATTTATCACTTTGCTTGATGATAAGATATACAAAATAAACCTGAACAACCCTAACACCAACCAAGCATATGGGGCTTGACTCCCCATCCATCATAAGTATTCTCCCAACATACAACAAAGGCAGTCTTCCTACACATAGCAAAGGCAGTCTCCTAGTATACAACCAGCCGAGATAATATCTGATGGGACTTACAGAGCCAAAGCACTCGGTATATATTTGGTCAGCCCTACAATATAATTTGCAACATATAGCCTGTTAGCCCAACAGCTGGTTGGATCTTTGGGGCTCAGTTCCCTATTTCTCATGTGTCAATCTTCCCTTATATAGTCAGTCGAGTAAAGCGTTGGCCAGATTGCCTCCGGGGGATAATATTGTCAGGGAATCATAACAAAGCTATCACAGAATAATAACTATTTACCAGGAAATATTCAAATATTCTGACACATACCTACAATGGAATCTTCTTATGAAGGTGACCATACAACTTTCATCATTATTGCGGAAGTTATAGAAAATTATTCATATATGTAACAGAAGATTACTCGGAGGATGGTTGGACAGATTCCAAATTGTACACATTCCATTACTCGACTTCTTCTAACAGCAAATATTCTTTGCCACCTCATTATTATGGAAGTTATGAAGTGGTGATATAAAAAGGGGGGTCTTCTACGTTGGCGAGATATGCTCACGTTTTTACATATGCATCTTCTGTTCATCTTCTCCATTCATTATTCGGCCATCGTATTGATTTGAGCGTCAGAATACCTGCGTTAGGGACCCCTCCATGGTTTTTACTCTAATGTTCCATTTGCATTCTCTTTGATGTGTGCAGAGGAGGTGACCCGAGTCCTTTCCATCCAGTTTGAAGTCTTCTTCCAATCAACAACAGAGTTATGTGTTCAGCGCACCATCTCTCCTGATTTCAGACATATACTTAAATAATTGCCAAGACATACCATGCTTGTGATCTGTGTATTATTAAGCTTGTAAAATGTTTTAAATTATATGAAACTTTAGTTTCACTTTTACAGAGATGCTACTCTAATTTAATGAATCAAGAAGGTCCTGAATAAACTAAATTTTGCTTTCTCTTTCATTTCCTCCCATTTCAGTAGTCTAATTCCTTATTAAAACCTACAAGCTCATTGTTGATTGATGTCCTAAAATTGCTACCACGTTGAGATTGCTGAAATTGAAATTGGTTCATGATCTACAGATGCACTTTGTAAATTGCAACAAGCTAAAAACAAAACAAGGCTTTTCTTTAGCTTTAATACTCGAATTATTCATTTATCCTATCTAATCACACAAAAGCCACTGCCTACCACTATCAGTTATAGAGGAACCTACTAGGCACTCTTTTGTCTATGGTACGGGTCACTCCAGATTTGATTTTTCATATTTTAGCGCCTCTCTAGACTCGCTTCATGAGAAGCAAGAGGTCCAACGAGTAATGTTGGAGGGTCGCTTCACCTTATCTGATGACCAGTATAGAGAGGTGTGATATCATTTTCAGTTCACGAGGAACTCCTAGGGTCAGGTGGCTAAATTTGTCTAGGATTATGATACGGATTAAGCTACAATGAGAGAATTCATAGAGGGAATGCCTGCTACGCGTCAACAAGTTGACGCCCTCTATGAATATCATAGGATCCTGAGTGAGACTCCTGATTTTCCTAACTTTCCTACTGGCCGACAGCATAGACCTCTATTTCCCCACCCTCCCCCTCCACCACTACGATATTGATTTCATCAAGACGATGAAAAGTTTAAGTCTGGGGGGTGTATGCAACCTGAAATTTCTGCATTTTTTTTCTTTTTTCTTTTCTTGCATTTAGTTTCTTTTTACTTATGTCTTACATTTAGTTTTTCTTTGTTTTGTTTGCTTGGCTTATTTTTGACTATCACTTGACTGTCTTTTTTGAAACATGTGGCATATTGAGAACATTATTCCTTACTTCTACTGACTTGTCTAAGAGCAAAATTATTTGCACGTTTATATCTTGATTCATGATATTTTAGATATAATGCTAGTATGTTTAGTGTACATCTTTTCTCTATCTTAAGTAGCATGATATGCGCTAAGTATTGTATCGAAACAAATTCAAATTTTGGCTTAACCTTAAGGATTCTATTATCACTTTACTTGAGCTTGAATAGTTGATATCATTGGAATAGTCATGATTCATCCTATTTGTTTAGTGCTTAGTTCCCATGGTAATTTCTCAAACTATATTTTGGTTACTAGATGATGCTCGAGTCATGTAAACTCATTTGGAAAAATTAAAATATCTCAACATTTGTACTTATATGAATTTGTGTTATTTGTGTTCAAGTGTTGCATCTTGCAATCACTAAATAAAAAAAATGATGAATAAGGGATATAAAAACAGTTGTCATGAGTGGAAACAAGCAAGTTACTCCTTTGAGACCGAATTAGGTTATTGGGAAAATGACTTCTATGTTTCTCTTGATATCGAGCACGCCTTTGATATCTTGGGTTGATTGAGAAATATGAACAAAGTATGTGGTAGGTAAGTGCCTATCACTGTGAACATTAGGGACCCGATTGGATGATGACTTGACTAGGACAACGATTGAAACTTGAAGAGTTTGAGTCACTTATTGCACTATGCACAAGAAACTTATGCTTAGGCCATACTCGAGTTATTTCCATGATCATGCTTATCAATGAAACTTGTAGATAGAGTTAGGAAAGTGCACTAGGGATTATGATGTATTATAAAACACATGAGTTTAGATTACGACATTTTGCTTGAGGACAAGTAAAAGTTTAAGTTTGGGGGTGTGATGTGCATAGATTATATACACTTGTTTAGCATGTTTTGACGCACATTCACATATTTTATGCATGCTTTGTCTATGCACTTTTATACTCTTTGCCTTACTTTTAGCATAAATACTTTTCTTTATTTGGAGATATGCTCTTGTGTATTTTCTGTCTTCAAGAGTCGAATTTGGAGAAGAAATTATGTTCGTGGTTGATCTAGCCAATAAGCAAAGGAAGACGACACTGGCCATATGAGCCACATGGCCATATCCAAGGAGCAGGGAGGAAAATGACCTTGACAATGTGGAGCAGGCAGGCCATGTAGCTTCTACAGAGAAGGAGCTTGACATGACCGTGTGGAGTAGGAAGGTCATGTAGCTTCAGCAGAGGAGGAGCTTGACACGGTCGTGTGGATCCACACGACCGTGTCATCCCAGCAACACAAGTCCATGTAGATCTACACGGCCCAAGCAACATCTCCACATAGTCGTGTAACATTTCCATAGAAGAGGCAAGTCCAGGTCGTGTGTGCCACACAGCCGTGCAAGGTATCTAGAGTCCAAGAATTGTCAGGCCGTGTGTCACACACGGCCGTGTGAGCTAGCCAGTGGCAGAGCAGTGCACGACCGTGTGACCTTGGTCGAGAGCAAAACAGTTGGGGCCGCGTGTGCCACACGGCTGTGGCACGGGTCGTGTGGTGCTCGTGCCCTCCTCTATATAAAGGGGTTTCTTCCCCTTTCAAAGGGAGGAGGCTCTCCCTTTTAGGTAGATCAAGTTTGGGGCCAACCTTCACCTTCTACAGCCTTGACCCAGCGTTCGAAAGTCATTTCCATCTCAGATTCAACTCTAGAAGCTAGGGATTAGTTCTGAAGATCACTCCTTATCACTAGATAAGCATTTCTAATCTCTTCTCTTGATTGGGATTGAAATGTCTGTGATCTCTTTGTCTTCGGATCTGTATCTTTATATTTTAAAGTAGATTCATTGTTCTAGGACTAAGGGAGTATTTATGGTGTGATTTGATGTAAGAATCTCATGATATGCCAATTTCCTATCTCAATGATGTTGTTATGTTTTGTATCTATTTGATCTTGTATGGATTGTTGTGTTTGGATTTAATTACCATGCTTGATTGAATGTTTACGATACTTGTGGATCTTGTAGAGGGATCCCCTAGATCATATGACCGAGGGGCGCTAGTGACAAGCTGCCCCACTAACGGGCATCTAGGGGATCACCTTGAAAGGTGAAGTTAGTCTATACAAGGAGATGGAATAATTGAGTGCATTTATCCCTATGCCTTTATGTGGATTGAATGGTGATGTATTTCTATATCGTATGACCAAGGGGCGTTGGTGACAGACCGCCCCACTAACGGATTTCATAGGGATCATGACTATTAAATTACTATAGGTATAGATAAAAGTTCCTTTCCGGTTGACTTCTGTAGGAGAAAGCCGACAACTTCCTACAAATGCATGGTAATTGAGGATAAGAATTGGTAGATCACCTTACATTGATAAATATCACAATGAAACTGAACTCCTAGAATTCTCACAAAACCCAAGTTCTTACATTTGCTTTTCTATTTCTATTTCTAGTTGCTACTTAGTACATTCGCTTCCTTTGTCGATTGTTTAGCTTTGAAACATTCATCCTCTCCTTCTCGATAGCTTTCCAATTCTGCTCAAGAAGTCACCAACTCAACTGAAGTCCTCACTAATGCTGATTTAGAGGCAGTCAACTCGGATCATGTTGTGTCCAACTCTGCTCCCAAGTACTCTAACTCCCCTCGTTGGATGCCCATTCCTTTCTACTGCTTGGACATAAGCAAAGTTTGGGTTGCCCGCTCGGCTTCCTTGGCATTCAGCCCTAAGGCATGAGCAGTCTTTAGCTCCTCTAATTTGGTGGTGCGGCTATGGTCTTCAGCGATTTGCCCATCCAAGTCAGCTACCACTTTAGTTTGCCTAGTTGTTTTGGACCGGGATTTATCTTGGGTCATCTTTAGAGCGTCCTCTAATTTTCGTGCTCTTTCTGCCTCAACCCTCGACTTCCTGAGCTTCCTGAAGTTGCTTTTTTAGCTCGCACAATTGGTCAATTTGGGCCTGAGCATCTCGAGATGACAAGGCGGGGACTAAAATAGATTCCGCTTTTGATAGTCAGCCCTTCAAGGCCTCATTCTCTCGAGCTAGGTGCGCTAAGAATTGGGCTATGTTCATCCCGACTCCCCAAAGCTGCATTCAAATCAACATTAGAAGTGTGCTGGATAATAAATGATTGGCTAGATGACACTTACTATGGTTAAATCATGGCAAACCCATCAGCCCTCTTCGCCATTGTATATTCTTCCAATCGGCCCATAGCTAGCTCCCAAGCCTCTGTTAACGGACCCTTCAATAATATTCAGCCACAGACCGGTAGTGGATCCAGGGGAGACGTTACCACTCGAGTGGAGGGTACGTCATAGACAACCGAAAATTGATATCGGTCTTTCGGCCTGGTGGATGAAGCCATCGCAGGAGTGATTGGAAGAAAGGAGGATGGACATGGAGTACGAATGGCTGGAGAACTGCTAGGATGAGAGGTGCCTTCCCCCGCTAGAGAATTACCTAGATGTGAGGCAGCTTTCTCTCGAGCCTAGCTGCTAGTAGGTAAGGAGGAATGTGTCCGCTCAAAAGATGGTGTCGGAGTTCCTTCTCGAACGGGTGTGAGACGGGGGGAAGCTACAATGATCAAGGATGCCTGTCCTGCAGAAAGTTATGTAGTAGGGGCGGGTGAGTCGATACCTCTTGCATCTCCTCTGCTTGGGAGCTTCGAATTCCGAAGAGTGGGAGTCTTCTGGTACTAGAAGAGGGTCGGAAGACAAATCCTTTTCTGCAGTAGGAGTCGCGCTAGTGCCACTCGTCCAGCTATTGGATGCTTCCCTAGAAGGACTAGCCTGCAGTCGTTTTCGCTCGGCCAAAAGCATTTGCTCTTGTCGATCCATTGCGTCTTCCTCCAATTGCAAAGACTCGAAAATCAAAATATCTCCACTGCACCAAATAAATAGTGTAGGACCGTGATCATTCGATAGAGGGGGGGAATATCGATTCGAAAACTTGAGTGTAAAAGTACGCAGCGGAAAAGTAAATGAACACAATTGATTTTACTTCGTTCGGAGCCTGTGACGACTCCTACTCGAAGGCCCGTACTCCGTGAGTACTTTCGTTGGGCAATCACTATCAATTCGAATATTACAGAGTTAAGTACAAGAATTGACAGATAAGGAAAATACCGACAATAGAATTAAAACAAAACCAGTACTGAGTCGGAGAGCTTTTCGTGGCGTCGCAAGAGCACAGAGCAGCAGATCTTGGATTCTAAGTTCATCTTCAAGCTCCACCCTTGCCCCTTCTTTTATATGAAGCTCAGGGCGCCCCGGATCCCTTCCAGGCGCCCTGGTGGGACGTGGCAGGTCCAACCAGTGAGCTCCACGTGGCGACGCGCAATCGGGATAAAACTTGCCTCCCGGGCGCCCGGACCCCTCTTCTCCAGAAAGTCCTTCTCCTGCAAGAAAAGGTTAGCCCGAGGCAAATGTACCCTGCAGCAAAGATTGTTAGCACAATTTTATAGATAAGCAAAGTATGACTTAGATTCCGTCTTTCCGAGACCGGAATCTAGTCATGATCTCGACTTAGATATCCGAAATGGATCTAAGCCGGATCGACACCTAATGTTCCCTTCCCGGGAACGCGTCCTCGCAGTCACTCCCCTCCAGTGACTTACCTCACTTACCTGCCAGACGTCCGGTCAGCCCTTCGACCCGTCTGGACTTCTCGCCAGCTATCCGGTCAGCCCGTCGACCTAGCTGGACTTCTCGCCAAGCGTCCGGTTAGCCTGTTGACCCGCTTGGACTTCTCGCCAGCTATCCGGTCAGCCCGTCGACCTAGCTGGGCTTCGTGCCAGACATCCGGTCAGCCCGTCGACCTGTCTGGACTTCTCCTGCACACTCGATCAGAGTGTTAGACAACAACAGACTAACTTAACCTGATTTGTCATTCATCAAAACCTGGGTTAAATCGTTAGTGCTAACCGCACCAACAATCTCCCCCTTTTTGATGGAATGACAACCTGGTTAAGTTAGTGAAAACATATGCAAGAAAACATAAGCATTTAAAGGGTTTTTAAGTTAGTTTGTATTTTCAAATTGGTTTAGCTAACTTAACCACCTAACCCTCCCCCTTTGGCATTCATCAAAAATAAGCATGGATTAAGTAAGCATAACATAGACTTCAGATAAGGTAATAATGTTAAGATAACTTGGGGGAGTTTAAAACTGTTTAGCTTTTAGTTTTTTGTGTATAAGTTCTAAATTTCAAGATCAAGTTTTAACTTTGAAACGCTTTTCAAACAAGTTTTCAAAATTAAACTTTCAAAACTAAGTTTGAAAAATTTATTCTTCCAAAACTGATTTATTTTTCAATACTAAGTTTTTAAACAATTCAATTTAAAACTTAAGTTTTGAAAATGAGTTAAGTTTGTAAACTTAAGTTTTGAAAAATCTAACTTCCACAATTTTCAACACTAAGTTTTTGCAAATCAAATTTTAGTTTGCAAATATTAAGAAAAGTGATTTTGAACTTTACTTTTAGTTTTCAAAGGAGTTTGGTAAAACTAATTTTGATAAAGTAAAATAATTTTTAAAATGAAGGAGTTTTCAAAATAATTTTGTAAAACTCTTTTTCCAAAATCAAATTTTTAAAGTTCAAAAGTACTAGTTTCAAAACCATGGTTTAAAATACTTGAAAAGTTCAGTTTTCAAAGACTAAGTAAAAAGGATAAAAAGTTTGTGATTTAAAACAAACAATTTTGAGTTGATTAAAAAAAGTTCACAATTTTAAGCAAGTTGATTTTGATGATTGATTTTTAAACTTTGATTTTCAAAATTAAGGAAAATGATTTTGAGAAGCTTAGTTTGTAAACTTAAGTTTTGAAAAATATAATTTCCACAATTTTCAAAACTAAGTTAAATCTAATTTTCAAAATCACTTTTCAATAAGAAGTAAAACCCAATTCTTAAAAACAACTTAGTTTTATAAGAGTTAGTTTTCAAAAGTAGGTTTAAGAAATTTTTAAGAAAATATTTTTCAAACAAAATTTAAAATGTTTTATATAAAGGGAAATTTTTAATTAATTCCTCCCCCTGAACCTGACATAAAATTTGAAAATATTTGCTAAAAATATTCAAAGTAGAAATATTTTTTTTTTAAATTGAGGTAGAATTTTCTAGAGATATTTTAAAGAGAAGATTAAAAAATAACACTTAAGGAGATAATTAAAAAGTAAACCTCTCCCTGAATTTGATACTCCTTTAATTTATTAATCCTCCTTATTTATTACTCCCCCTTAATGCTAAGGTTTGAGTGTGTTAAATTTCAAGCCCTAACACATTTATCTACCTAAGTGTTCTAAGGGATTTGGTAACACTTATATTATTTACATATTTATCTCTGTATCCTTGATATAATTGTTTATTTGAGTTTAATTAATCAATAATTAATATTAGATTCAGGTGATTGAGCTTCAATTTAAGGTTTAATAAGATAAACTTTATTAAATCAAAAACAGTTGACCATTACCAATAATTTATTGATTAATTTTTACTTGATTTAATAATTTAATACTTAATAAAATAATTTAAATTAATTGATTGAGTTGTCAATGAAAGTGTTAGTTATAATTACTTTTTTTTTATTTACTTCCTTTTAAGTGGGATTAATTTAGTTTGAAGTTAGCATGAAGTTAAAATTATTAGACACAGTTAAGTAAGGTTTAATTCAAGTCAATTTTAGTTCTCAAATGAAGTTAAACTTAAACAGTTAAGTTCTACTTATTAATTACATAATTAAGTTTAAAGTTAAAGTTAATGGAATTTAAGTTTTTAAGTTAGGTGTCTAAGTTTTAAATGGATTTAAAAGAATTATTATTATTATTATTATTAAGGGATTTCTAACAGGATTTCTAAAATACTGTTTAAAAGGATTTTAAAATGATTTTTATAATTATTTAATGGCAATTAACATACGTTCAATTCAGTTTTGATTTCAGATTTAAATTAATATTAGTGAGTAATTTAGGTTTAAGTTTTAAGTTTAAGTTAAATTTTTAAATTTTAATTGTAATTTCAATATTAAGTTTTAGTTTAAGTTTTAATATTCAGTTAGGTTAAATTAAGTTTAAATATAATTTTAAGAAAAATAATGTTTAAAAAAGTTTAAGATCTAAATAATACTTTTTAAAGTTTAGGAATAAATTTAAAAAAAAAAAAAAATTTACAATGGTTTAAAAGAAGTTTTAAATAGTTTTTAAAAGAGTTTTTTTTTTTTTAAGAGAGTTTTTTTTTAAAAGGATTCTTAAAATAATTTTTAAAATAGTTTTTTTTTAAAATAATTTTTGAAAGGATTTTTTTTTAAAAGTATTTTTTTAAAAAAAATAATTTTTAAAAGAAAAAAAATTTTAAAATAATTTTTAAATAGTTTTTAAAAGGATTTTTAAAGTTAAAATGCTTTTAAAAAGAGTTTTTAAAATAATTTTTAAAATGTTTTTAAAATAATTTTTAAAAGGTTTTAAAATAATTTTAAAATTTTTAAAATGATTTTTTTAAAAAAAAATAATTTAGTTTTAAAATAATTTTTTAAAGTTAACATAATTTTTAAAATAATTTTTAAAGTTAATTTAATTTTAAAATAATTTTTAAGTTAGTTTAATTAAAATAATTTTTTTTAAAGTTAATTTAATTTTAAGATTAAAAATAAATTAATCGTAATTCATTTTAGTTATTTAATTCGAAATTTGATTAGTTCAAAATTTAACTTAACTAATTCAATTCGAAATTTAATTTGATTAATTTAATTCGAAATTTAGTTTAATTATTTTAATTCGAATTTTAATTTAATTAATTTAATTCTAAATTTAATTTAATTAATTTAATTCGAAATTTAGTTTTGATCCTTAGTCATCTCACCCGATCTAAGTTTTCAATCAGGGAATCCTATAATTTTGTGAGATGAATTAGATTTAATTATAGAGTTTGGTTTAACTTGTGTTAGATTCAGGTTTAACTTTGGTCTCAACAAATAGGCATTCTTCGGATAAACTTCTAGGCTTGGTGAGTCACTTGGACGTCATTAGAAGTAACCAACCTTTCGAGGTTTTCCGAATAATCCTATCCACGGAGCTTAGTACTAACCCTTGGTCTAACTAGTTAGGATCCATTTAAGGGTAGCTTCGGTCAGTTCCACTTGGTCAAATGCACCAAATCGAAGTCATATCTTTCTAGACATGCGATGCCCAAGCTTCCCTAACGTACTATCATCCAAAAACTTCATCAGTACCATGATTCAAGTTTAAACTTGGTCCCTTTTTAACTAATCCTAATCACCCTGCCGGGTTAGTTTGTTTGGGTTACCCTATCGGGTAAGTTAGTTTTGGAGGTGCCAGCTATTCTGGAGCCTCCCCCTGACTTATTGACCTTTAATTTAAATTTTCGTTTTAGGTTTGTGTCTATTTCTTTTATAGTTATAATTAGAGTTGGTTTTAGTTAAGTTTTAATGTTTAATTTGTAATTTAAATTTAAGTTTTTAATTTTGAATTAATTAAATTGCTCAAATTATCTTTCTTTAAGAGAGTGTATTTAATATTTGAATTTTCTTTCAATTTCAATTTTATTGGGTTAATTGAATTATCTTTCTTTAATAGCTTATTTTTAAAGTTTAAGTTTTTATTTATTTTTAAATTTGAATTAACTAAACTGTTTGAATTATATTTTCTTAACGGTTTATCTTTTAGCTTTTTATTAATTGTTAATTTTAAAATTTCTAGATTATTTTTGTTTAATATGTTATCTTTAACATTTAATTTTAAGTTTGTTAAATTCCGTTTTGATTTTATCAAAGTATTTGTTTTTATATTTTCGTTGCCTTTTAAATTGATATGGTTAATTGAATTTATTAGATTAGTTTTATCTTTAAGGTTTAATTTTTTATTAATTAAATTATCTTGGTTTCGGATAGCATTTTCTAGACTGATTTTATCTTGATTATTAAATATTTTATTAAGGTATTTATTGATTTTATCCATTTTCTCATTTTTAGCATTTAAATTCAAATTTATTTTAATGTTTGACTTATTTATGTCTAAATGCTCACCTAATTTTAAAAAATCTAAATTAATTAAATTATTTGAATTGATTTGGTCATTGTTCTGTTTGACCAAGTCAAGGTTGATGCCAAATTGATCAGAGTCTTGATTGACTTGATCAGAGTCTAGATTATTTTGTGATTTTGAATTTAAATCATTTAAATCTAGGTTATCATGCATCATACTTGGACTAATTTCATACTTATCATCATGCTGATTATTTAAACTACTATTAGCAGGGGTATTTTGGTAAATATTACTAACCTTGAGCGCAACCCCTAATTCAGTAGGCTTCTCCATTGGATTTGACTCGAGTCCATAGTTGATTTTAACTTGATCTTCTAGCTCCATCGGCGTCTCGTGAAGCTTGATCAACTGGGTCCACAGCTCATATGCATTCTTGTACTTTTCTAATCTGCATAAGATATTGTTAGGTAAAATATTACAAATAATGTTATTTACCTTTTTGTTCAATTCTGAGTTTTGAGAAGGTTTCCTCAAAATTAGCATATAATCGATGTCTACGCTTCCTAAGAAGCATTCCATTAGTCGCTTCCAGTAGTTGAAGTCTTCATGATCGTATGGTGGTGGTTCGCAGGGGTTCCGTCCTTCTAGAAGAGTCATTATTCTTGCACACAGAGAAACAGAAAAAAATCCCAAGACTTGGTCTTGGATTAGCAGTGCTGAAAAAAATAATATTTCACTATTTTTGGAAAAAATAATAAAATATTATTAAAATATTAATAGAATATTAATAAAATATTTGAAAAAAAATATTATTTCAAAATTTTGAAAATGTAATATTTTTTAAATACTAAACAATGGTGAAAAGATGACGATGTATTTTTCAAAAACCGTTTTGGAGGGAAAAAACGAAAGGCGTAAGGTTTTATTTAAAAGACAAACAATATCTAAAATTTTTTTTTTCTTTAAAACGACCCCCCTTTGCTTGATTGGTTGTTGCACCAAATCAGAGCGATACCTGCTCTGATACCACTTGTAGGACCGTGATCGTTCGATAGAGGGGGGGTGAATATCGATTCGAAAACTCGAGTGTAAAAGTACGCAGCGGAAAAGTAAATGAACACAATTGATTTTACTTCGTTCGGAGCCTGTGACGACTCCTACTCAATACTCCGTGAGTACTTTCGTTGGGCAATCACTATCAATTCGAATATTACAGAGTTAAGTACAAGAATTGACAGATAAGGAAAATACCGACAATAGAATTAAAACAAAACCAGCACTGAGTCGGAGAGCTTTTCGTGGCGTCGCAAGAGCACAGAGCAGCAGATCTTGGATTCTAAGTTCATCTTCAAGCTCCACCCTTGCCCCTTCTTATATGAAGCTCAGGGCGCCCCGGATCCCTTCCAAGCGCCCTGGTGGGACGTGGCAGGTCCAACCAGTGAGCTCCACGTGGCGACGCGCAATCGGGATAAAACTTGCCTCCCGGGCGCCCGGACCTCCGAGCGCCCGGACCCCTCTTCTCCAGAAAGTCCTTCTCCTGCAAGAAAAGATTAGTCCGAGGCAAATGTACCCTGCAGCAAAGATTGTTAGCACAATAGAGTATGACTTAGATTCCGTCTTTCCGAGACCGGAATCTAGTCACGATCTCGACTTAGATATCCGAAATGGATCTAAGCCGGATCGACGCCTAATGTTCCCTTCCCGGGAACGCGTCCTCGCAGTCACTCCCCTCCAGTGACTTACCTCACTTACCTGCCAGACGTCTGGTCAGCCCTTCGACCCGTCTGGACTTCTCGCCAGCTATCCGGTCAGCCCGTCGACCTAGCTGGACTTCTCGCCAAGCGTCCGGTCAGCCCGTTGACCCGCTTGGACTTCTCGCCAGCTATCCGGTCAGCCCGTCGACCTAGCTGGGCTTCGTGCCAGACATCCGGTCAGCCCGTCGACCTGTCTGGACTTCTCCTGCACACTCGATCAGAGTGTTAGACAACAACAGACTAACTTAACCTGATTTGTCATTCATCAAAACCTAGGTTAAATCGTTAGTGCTAACCGCACCAACAAATAGAACCTTAGCTAGTGATAACATGAGGACTAAGCTATCAATTCTTACCGAAAGAGCAAGGAAGCGCTGCTTGGACCGGGCTCAATAAGTCGGGAATAGGAGGAAGGTTCGATCTCTGTTCAGTCGGCCAAGAGACAAACTCAAGCACTTAAATGAAGAAGAAATGAGATTTCCATCCATTATTCGAAGAAGATAGGTCCTTAAAGAAGATTACCTTGAAGTGAGATTGGAACAAAAAGACCCTCGACTCCAATTTCTTAGGATAAGAAAAATAGTGGAAGTTACAAACTCATTGTTAATTGATGTCCTAAAATTGCTACAACTGTGAGATTGCTGAAATTGAAATTGGTTCATGATCTATAGATGCACTTTGTCAATTGCGAAAAGCCAGAAATAAAATAATTTTTTTTTTAGCTTTAACACTTGAACTATTCATTTATCCTTTCTAATCACACGACGGCGGCTGCCCCAGCAACGTCAATCTCCAAGATTTCGTTGGTGATCTCGGCCTGCCGCTGCCGGTTATAGAGGATGGAGAGCATCTTCTTGAGCTCGATGGTGTTATCTGTGGTGTTGCTCATCATATGGGCAGTGAGTTCGTTGGCCAGTGAAGAACTCCAACAGCGCCGAGGGATCTAGCTGTTGAGGTACAGCGGTAGCAACTAGCTGCTAGCGCGTCGAGTATCTACATCCAGGCCTTCAACTAAGGCGACAATGTGTCGGATTTGGATCGAATTCTATATTCCTCATCTCCCTCCCATTAGATTTTCAACTTTCATCTCCGTATTCATCTCATCTCCATCGGATTTTCAATTTTAATCCTCATACCTTAATATTGTATATCCTAATAATGTTCTTCATTTCAATCAAAATGGAAAATGAAAGAGGCGGCTAGTTGAGATGGAGAATAGAAAATGAAAAGGATTTCTAAAAATAGAAGGTGAAGATCAGATTTATTTTTATCTTTTTAATTGATTATGAAAGAATAATAATAATTAGTTCTTTAATATATATATATATATATATATCGAAGTTTACTGTACGCATCTCAAATACTCGTACATAAATGATTATCCTGATTCTCCATTCGATATTTATTTTTTCTAATTTTTTTTTCAAAAATTTATTTTGTGGAAAAGGTCTTATTATACTCAGCCCAATCCACCTATTTTATCGAGTAATCAAGTACAGCGTAACATGTTTTTTTTAAATAGAGGATGGAGAGCATCTTCTTGAGCTCGATGGTGTTATCTGTGGTGTTGCTCATCATATGGACAGTGAGTTCGTTGGCGAGTGAAGAACTCCAACAGCGCCGAGGGATCTAGCTGTTGAGGTACAGTGGTAGCAACTAGCTGCTAGCGCGTCGAGTATCTACATCCAGGCCTTCAACTAAGGCGACAATGTGTCGGATTTGGATCGAATTCTATATTTCTCATCTCCCTCCCATTAGATTTTCAACTTTTATCTCCGTATTCATCTTATCTCCATCGGATTTTCAATTTTAATCTTCATATCTTCATATCGTATATCCTAATAATGTTCTTCATTTGAATCAAAATGGAAAACGAAAGAGACAGCTGGTTGAGATGGAGAATAGAAAATGAAAAGTAAGGATTCGTAAAAAGTAGAAGGTGAAGATCAGATTTATTTTTATCTTTTTTTATTTCTTTTTAATTGATTATGAAAGAAAAATAATAATTAGTTATTTAATTAATATATATAATTTAATTAGATATTCAAGTAAGTGACTGTACGCATCTCAAATACTCGTACATAAATGATTATCCTGATTCTCCATTCGGTATTTATTTTTTCTAATTTTTATAATTTCTATTTTTCAAAAAATTATTTTGTGGAAAAAGGCTTATTATACTCAGCCCAATCCACCTATTTTATCGAGTAATCCAGTACAGCGTAACATGTTTTTTTTTTTATATAGATTATTAAATAATTAAATTAGCTTTTTCGAATTCTCTCTTAATTTCCCCCTCCCCGATCGCTATATAATACGTCCATAACCCTTATTCTCCCTCCATTCATCCATCAATTCCTCTCCACATCCGAATCCATGGCGACGGCGACGGAGGAGAAATCCATTTGCAGCAGGGCCGACTGCGGCACCCACGACTGCATCGGCATCCATTCCGTCTGCGCCGACTGCCTGCGACCGTACATGGGCCCTCAGTTGCCGTCATTCGACGAAAGGCTCAAGCGCTTCGCCGCCTTCGCGGCGGAGGCTCGTCGTTGCTCCTCTCCGTCGCTGTCTTTCTCCTCCTCGTCGTCCACGGTGACAGCCGAAAGGAAGGAAGAGGGGGAGGAAGTGGATGGGCCACGCCGGTTGGCGGCTTTTGGCGACGGCCAGCCGTTCAGGGACTGCTCCATGGCACCGCACCTCCGCTGTCGGTGACGCCCGGCAAAGCCGCACCACCCGTGAAGGTTTGAAGGCGGAGGAGGCCATCTGATGTGCTCTGTTTTGGAGATTTAAGAGTTCTTTGTTTTTTTTTTTTTTTTTTTTTTTTTGAACATGATGTTGAACGTTAAAACTTTTATAAAATGACAATTATGGATGACTGGGATCACATTGAGATTAGTATATATAATTTTTAATTTGGGACGTAAAAGATGATTTCGTTCCCCTTAAACGATTTAATCTATCTAAGAGAGATTATTACACGGTAATCAATTTTGCGATTCGTGGCCAAGAAAAGAATTGTATCTTTTGAAAATCACCCTAAGGGCAATTTTAATTTGAACCGTCTCAAAGTCACATGACTTTGCATCAAGGCTCCAATTTAGGAATGCAAATTCAAACTCGAACCAAAATTATTTAAGGGATATATTCAATTTTAGATTTTTAATTATTTAAGGGGTATATTCAATTTTAGATTTTTAATTATTTTTAATGACTTTGTGTATTTTAAAAGACCTATATTCAATCTAAATTTTTATAAATTCAATAGAAATTTAATAGTATCCAAATTAAATTATTATAGAGTTTTAAAAAGTTATGTGGTATTGAAACTTAGCTTGATTTTTTAAAACTCTATAAAAATCTTTTGGTATTCAACTTTCAATAGATTTTCTTAAATTCTTTTAAAATTCTTTGAATACAAATTTTAAACCCTTGGTAAACTTTAAATAATAAAAGAAAAAATCATCAATTCATCCTTGAGATTTTTAACTCAACATGTCTCTCTTTTCGACTGTCGTCGTTTCTATTTTCTCTTTCTCCATGGTTCTACTTCTTCCTTGCTCTTAGATCGACCTCTTTCGCCATTGAATCCGAGCTCCATCTGTTAATCAAGCGCTCTCTTTCCGTTTCCTCGATTCTTCTTCAATCTCTCTCTCATACGCCGATGAACATCTATTGGAATTACATCATTTGACTTTATTATTTTGATTCGCCTGAAAAAAATCATGGCACTTTGAATATCAATATTTTCTATTAAAATCAAACTTTTAAGGAATATAAAAATTAAATTTAATTGACAATTTAGATCTAATAAATAGAAACATGATGACAAAGACAACACGGGACACATTAGTTAGTTAGTCCCAAAATTAATTGGCATCTCAATTGCTGTTAGGCAAAATCTGGTAAGTCCAGGTGCTCCTTTGAGGTTTAGTGTTCCGTGCTCTCCTTTTAGAGTTAACATAAAATGATTTGATTAATTAAATAAAAATTACATTTATAATAGAAAACTTGCAAGTAATAAGGATAAATTTATAATTATCTTACCTCCCTTTAATTTATCTCTCTTTTTATCATATAAAAATAATTAGAAAAAAAAATAAAAATAAATAGCAAAAAAACGTTGAAAAGTTTTCTAGGATCTGAACAAAATTAACAGTAATTTAATATTTTTCAAAAATATAATTTTCAAAATATTCTAATTTTACTAATTAATTTTTTATTTTGACAACAATATTTTTCAATTAAAAAAAAATTCTAAAATTTTTGCTAAAGTTAAACCGAAGCAATTAGATTAAAAAATTCATGAAAAAATATTTTTATTTTAACATAAATAAATTGTTTCATTATAGAACCCTTTTTCTAAAGAAATAAATATCAAAATAGATTTGATATAATTTTTTTTTATAAAATTATATATATATATGATGATCGAGCTGATTCCATGATTATAAATTCATAAATCCCTGCCATTATGGACTCATGGTGCAGTCGACCGAGAAGACCTCTTTGGTGGCACACATCGATCGAATAGAAGGGCTCATTTTCCTGAACGATTGGAGGACAATGATGATAGAATTCTTGCGGTCGGGAGCTACCCGTCAGATCAGGAAGAGGCGCGATTATTAAGAAAAAGAGTCGGGCGATTCACTCTGATTAGAGATCAACTATATAAGAAAACCTTCTCCCGACGTTTGCTCAAGTGCATCGGGTCAGAAGACACCGACTACATACTATAAGAAGTGCACCAGGGATCCTGCGAAAAACATCCAGGCGGTCGATCATTGGCAAGGAAGATACTACCAGCCAGATATTTTTGGCTAACCCTCCAGCAGAAGGCCGCTCAGACGGTGGCCACATGTCTGTCCTGTCAAAACTATCACAACATCTCGCACCGACCCACCGAGGAGATGAAGGCGTCCACAATCTCTTGTCCGTTTGACCAATGGGACATGGACATCGTCGGACCTTTCCCTATGGCAACCAGTCAGCGGAAGTTCTAGCTTGTCGCGGTGGACTACTTCTCCAAATGGATCGAAGCAGAGCCGCTAGCCAAGATAACTGAGTAGATGGTCATGAAGTTCGTATGCCAGAACATCATCTGCTAGTTCGGCATCCCTCGTCGGCTCGTCTCGGATAATGGAAGACAATTCGCCGATTAGAGGCTCAGAAAGTGGTGCGAAGGATATGGTATCTAGCAGGCATTCACTTCCGTGGCCTATCTACAGAGCAACGGGCAAACAAAAGTCTCCAATTGGGAAATCCTCCGAGTCTTGCATGCTCGGCACGACCATATGGGAGGCAGCTAGGTTGATGAGCTCCCGAGCGTGCTGTGAGTCCTCTGCACGACGTCGAAGGAAGGGACCGGTTTGACCCCATTCCACCTGGTGTATAGCGTCGAAGCGGTCGTCCCCGTTGAGGTTGGATTAGAGTCCGATCGGGTGCAGCATTATAATAATGGCAACGCCGAGCGGAGGCTTTTAGAGCTGGACTTAGTGGACGAAGCATGCGCCAAAGCAGTCGTTTGGTTGATGGCGTATCGGCAGCAAAAGAAGCAAACCTACAATCGGAGGGTGATCCCGAGGTCCTTCTAGGTAGGTGACCTAGTTTGGAAGAAAGTCAAGCTAGTCTGGGACGTCACCAAGCTCGAAGCTCCTTGGGTAGGGCCTTTCAAAGTCATGGAAAAGCTCCGCTCAGGTGCTTACTACCTAGAAGACGAGATGGGAAGGCGGCTCGAATGACCATGGAGCGTAAACCATCTCCAACCCTATCGGGTCGGATGAGAGGTGCGCAAGTGTAGAAGTGTATTGATATATTTTTGTACGTCCTCTCTAAATGCAGGGTTAAAATAAAAGATTTCTAAGCTATATACCGAACGGTACATCAAATGGTCGAGCGGCGACATTAAATTCTCGTCTCAATCAATGGTCAAGCGATAACTTTAAACTTTCATCTCCATCAACAGTCGAGCGACGACCTTAAACTCTCGTCTCCATCAACGGTCGAGTGGCGACCTTAAACTCTCGTTTCCAACAGCGGTCGAGCAGCGACTTTAAACTCTCGTCTCCATCAACGGTCGAGCGGCGACCTTAAACTCTCGTCTCCAACAGCGGTCGAGCGACGACCTTAAACTCTCGTCTCCAACAGCGGTCGAGTGGTGACCTTAAACTCTCGTCTCCATCAACGGTCGAGCGGCGACCTTAAACTCTCGTCTCCATCAACGGTCGAGTGGCGACCTTAAACTCTTGTCTCCATCAACAATCGAGCGGCGACCTTAAACTCTCGTCTCCATCAACGGTCAAGCGACGACCTTAAACTCTCGTCTCCAACAGCGATCGAGCGCGACCTTAAACTCTCGTCTCCAACAGCGGTCGAGCGGCGACCTTAAACTCTCATCTCCAACAGCGGTCGAGCGGTGACCTTAAACTGTCATCTCCATCAACGGTCGAGCGGCGACCTTAAACTCTCGTCTCCATCAACAGTCGAGCGTCGACCTTAAACTCTCGTCTCCATCAACGGTCGAGCGGCGACCTTAAACTCGAGTCTTCACCAAATCGTCGAGCAGCGATGTTAAATGCGTGTCTCCACCAACGATCGAGCGGCGACCTTAAACTCGAGTCTTCACCAAATCGTCGAGCGGCGATGTTAAACGCGTGTCTCCAACAGCGGTCGAGCGACAACCTTAAACCCGAGTCTTCACCAAATCGTCGAGAGGCGACGTTAAATGCATGTCTCCAACAACGGTCGAGCGGCAACCTTAAACCCGAGTCTTCATCAAATCGTCGAGCAGTGACGTTAAACGTGTGTCCTCACTAACGGTCAAACGAAGACCTTAAATCTGAGCTTGCTCTTACGGTCAATCGGCTAGTCGCAAATACGGGATCAGGGGCATTTACAATCAAAGGCAAGAAACGTTGTGAAAGGAAATGCTTCGCTGAACGGACGCACATATATTAAAACCAAAATTTTCAAGATTACAATTGGAAGACAAAGATAAGAGCTTCGCCAAACGGGCGGGCTTACATTAAGGCTTCAAAAAAATTTACAACACTCAACCTCACTCAAGGTAATCCAAAGCGTCGTCGGGTAGTGACTCGATCATCTTATCTCGACTCATAATGTTGTCCTTCAAGGTCGCGGGAAGATGGCTGCCCGCCTTGAGCTGGTTGATCGTCTCGTCTATCGCGAGGTTACAGAGCTGAAGATAACAGACGACTACTTTATCATTGAAGGCGTCCGAGCAGATATAGTTCTGTTTCATTATTACAAATCGACTCGGCTCGGCATCCTGATAAATCTTCATCGCCACTCGAGAGCCCTCTAGCTCGGTCTTCACCTTCCCTAGCTCATCCTGGGCAGCTTCAGTGCTACATCCTTAGCGGAGAGCTATCCCTGGAGCTCAGTTTCCCGCGCCGACCGGCTAGCTCGCTCGGTCACCATGAAATCTTCAACCTCCTTGAGCTCGCTGGCGAGGTCTCGAGCCTCCTTGTTCTTCAGCTCCAGGTCCTTGATAGCCCGGTTCTTCCTAGCAGTGACCAACTCGATCTTTTTGTTAAAGGTGCTGACCTGCTTCTTGAGTCGACCCAGCATCTCCTCCTGGCCAGAGGTTTTAGCCCGTTTGGCCTCAAGGAGCTTGGTCGCCTTCTCCAGGTTGGCCTTCAGCTGGGTTATCTCCTTCAGATCGGTAGCAGGTTGGCTGCTTGAGACTTGGAGCTTCCTGAACTCATCTTCCAGATAAGTCAGCCTGTGGCACATGGTCAGGCTCTCCACCCAATACTCCAAACAGGTAAAAGGATTAGAGCCGATCGGAGAAAAGATAATTACAATGAGCTTACCCCAGTTGTCATTTGGGTATGGTTGTTGGCGAGCACGCCCGGGGGCATCACCGCCGCTCAGGCTCGGTCTTCTTCCCAAACTTGGGCAAGCGGTCCCCGGATGATGATTTGATGCTTAGGAGTGTGCGACTGGGCGCTCGGCTTGCTGTACTCCTTCGTTGGCAAATGGAGGATTGTCGTGATTGATCGTCGGCTGCCCAGGGCCGAGTGGGCCGAGGTTGCTGGGCCGGCCAGCCTGGACACAATTCCGCAAAGGCAGTCGAGCGTATAACCCTCGGTGGCTGCGAGGATGGCAGCATGGAGGCCAGGGGTTATGCGGCAATAGGCTCCTGCAGCGGCTCGACCACCGAAGGAGTCCGGTTAGACGATATCTCAGGCGTGTTCTCTAGAACTGCGGGGGGGATTCGAGGTGCCAACCTCGACCCTTTCGGTGGACCCCACCACCGAAGTAGCAGAGCGTGAAGATTCTGCTCGGCGCCTCTTGCGCCTTAACAGCGGCTCGCCAGAAGAGCCCGAACTCTCTGCTCGGGTGACAGACACCCGTTTGGATGGTTGCTTCGAGCCGCTAGCAATCTCGACGCTGGGTGCTCGGTAGCCTAGCTGCCCCTCCACTCACCAGGGTGGGAGTCGTTGCGCTCTCATCTTTTGAGCCAACCGACTGTAGGTCGTGACTCGCCAATTCTGCAATAGCAACCGCCTCGATCTCGATGTTCTAAAGCTTCACAAGGCCAGACATCCTAGCGCGCAGCATGACTTCGACTGCAAAATAAGTAGAAAAAACAGTTAGAAGCAAAGGAAAAACATACCTGGAACCTCTTACTTAAACTGGTCGGGAGCCTAGTGCGGATCAGACTCAGGCTAAAAATATACAACACACCCTCAAGTAGCAACTTGTGGATGTCATATTTCTGGCCGGCCAGCATGGATGCGTCATGAAGATAATTTGAGCGGCTCTTGTATTTCTTCAGATTGGGTTGAGGTGGTAAGCCGACTTGCCAGCGGGTCCGGAAGCTAGGTTGCTCGGGAAGACGCATAAAAAAGAAGTATTCCTTCTAATGTTTATTGGAAGGCGACATTTTGTCAAAAAACACCAGCCCAATCCGAGACTAAAATAGAAAGATCCCCAGTTCGGACTGTTTGGGGTAATATAAGTAGTGGAAAGCTTGAGGAGTCAAAGGGATGCTGTGCAGCCGAAATAACACAATGACACCACACAGAAGGCGAAAGGAATTCGGCACGAGTTGCGGAAGGGGAACACGGAAATAATTATAGACTTCAACAATGAAAGGATGGATAGGGAAGCGAAGACCAGCCACAAATTGATCCCTGAACAGACAAATGGTACTAGTCGGCGGTTCATTTGGCTGATCGGATGAGGAAGCTAAAATGATCTCGTGATCGGGGGGAATCTCAAAAACATTCTTGAGGCTCTCAGCGTCACCCGCATCGAACCTGGTCTCCATGGTGGTGTACCAGAGTCCAGGATGGGGGGTCCGATGGCTGAGAAGGGTTGGCCATTGCAAAAGAAAGCGGAAACATAACAGTGGAAGAAATGTGATTGAAAAGTACAAAAAGACCATGGGAGGGTCACTAGGAACGAAGAAAAAGGTCGAGAATCGAGGATGAGCAAGATAGGGAGGAAAGCTTATGAGAAGGAGAAGGAAGTCGTCAGAGGAGGAGCACTGGAGGTCACCGGAGGATCGCACAGACACAAGTCGACGACAGCTCTCGAGAAAGACCCAATCGTAGAGAGGGAGTCGGTGTTGCGTAGCTTATAAACTTCAAGCTAGGCTGATCGGGACCATCCGATCTAGGGTGCGGAAATCGAGATGCAGATCTGGCCATAGAATTTAAACCGTTAGACGTCACATCAGCGCTTGTCACTTCGAGCATGCGGCGGCAGCAACAGTGACACGTGGCGCATCCCCATGGGTTAACATTTAATGGGTGTCATTAACAGGCGTGGGAGCAGGCTCAGCCTTAATGGAGGGGATTTGCACAAATTCTGAGAAATCTGAGTAACGTCAATGTTGACTGTACTCAAGGACACAGAAGGAAAGAGCCAGATACAAACACTCCTAGCCCCGGACGACCTCAGGGATCAACCCTAAGGCCAATCGGAGCCCAACCAATACTGAGGCTGATCGGGTGGCCAATCTCTAGAGACAATTTTTTTCCAGTCAGTCGAACTTGCAACCTCTTTCGACTAGACTTGAAGGGGAGGCATGTGTGATGCGATGATAAGGTGGGGCCCACCCCTCGGAAGGGCAGTGCCACGATGGAGTTCAGAGTCAAGGTGGTCAAACGCCCCTATATCACTCACTGGGCGCTCGGGCAGTCCGCTCGCCCGATTGGGATAATGAAGACCTGATCCGACATCATAATAGCTCGGCGGAGTTCCGAACTTCCGACGCTCAGAAAGACTAGGTATCTGCAAGGGCACGCCAAGCGACTTCCCCACGGAAGCCGGTCGACCAGATAGAACACTAATTCAAGCAGAATGTGAGAACTCGAGCCAAGCGACTATCCCGCTCGGCCCAGTAAAAGACACTGCTAGCCGGATATCATCTTTTTGGGAGTATGCGCCGCTAACAGGTGGCATAGTTGGCGGATGGTTCAGACAGAAGATCGTACGGCAGAAGCTTCCACTGTCACTTCAGAGATATTCTCGGCTCGTTAAGGTATTGTGTCAGAGGCACTTTCCTGACATGTCTTTTCATGAAAATCATGGAGAAGCGTGCATGCCTTGGGAAGCGTGCACGCATGCTACAGGAGCCCTATATAAAGGGGGGTCCAAGCTTCAGAGGAGGTATGCGAGAATCCACTGTTGTTGATACTGTTCGTTACTTTGCTTTGCTTCCATATATCGTCGGTGACTGACTTGAGCGTCAAAGGGTCAATGTCGGAGACCTCTTTCCTGGCTTGGCACTGACGTAGTTGTGGTTGCAGGGTCGCGCGGAGTCAACACACGGTTAGCCAGAGCACCACATCCCCAGCTTCCGTCGCCTCAACTATCGGACATGATCATCTACTTTCTTTTTTTTTTTGCTTTATTCTTAATTTCATTTAGATTTTCTTTACCTTTCTTTTGTGTTTTATTCCCTTCCATCATTCTTTAATTTCCATAGGTTTGTTGATCCTAATAAATCTAACCCATTTTTTCATTTAACGAATGGTACAAAATAACTCATATTAATTTTTCGATAAAAAAAAGGTACTATGTCACATCTTTGATTTTTTCCTCTTCCTCTATCCCTGCCCCATTACATGGTATAATGTTTGAATCAATAGAGAACTTTTTCTTCTATATGATTCGATATTATTACCTTCCAATTCCTTCTCGATACCTCCCAAGGGAAATCCTGAATTTGATCCAAAATTGACGGGTTAGTGTAAGCTTATTCATGCGGTTATGCATTCTTCAAATAGAAATTTATTTTCTGAAAGATCCTCAGCTAGTGATAACATGAGGACTAAGCTATCAATTCTTACCGAAAGAACAAGGAAGGACTGCTTGGATTGGGCTCAGTCTGAACAGGTAAAGAAGGCCTTCAAGCAGCAATTTTAGAGCTATGAATTGTAGGCCGGTCAGCTTCTCTGAGGCAAAAACAAAGGTCGGATCACATTTGTAGTTTCATAAGTCGGGAATAGGAGGAAGGTTCGATCACTATTCAGTCGGCTAGAAGACGGACTCAGGCATTTAAATGAAAAAGAAATAAGATTTTCATCCCTTATTCGAGAAAGATATGTCCTTAAAGAAGACTAGAAGTGAGACTCAAACAAAAAGAATCCCGACTTCGATTTCTTAGGATAAGAAAAATAATGGAAGCTACAAGCTCATTGTTGATTGATGTCCTAAAATTGCTACAACTGTGAGATTGTTGAAATTGAAATTGGTTCATGATCTACCGATACACTTTGTCAATTGCAAAAAGCTAGAAATAAAATAAGGCTTTTTTTAGCTTTAACACTTGAACTATTCATTTATCCTTTCTAATCACACGACGGCAGCTGCCCCAGCGACGTCAATCTCCAAGATTTCGCTGGTGATCTCGGCCTGCCCTTGCCGGTTATAGAGGATGGAGAGCGTCTTCTTGAGCTCGATGGTATTATTTGTGGCGTTGCTCATGAGGGGCATCCGGGCGGCGAGCTCGTTGCCCAGTGAAGAACCTCTTGTAGTGCCAGGAGGATCTGGCTGTTGAGGTACAACGGTAGTAGCTAGCACATCAAGTATCTGTATCGGATCCTGATGCTCCAAGCCTTCAACTGAAGTGACAATAAGTTTTTCGGATTGGATTTTATATCCCATCTTTACCCCTATCGAATTTTTAATTTTTATTTTCATATCATCCAAGCCTTCGGTTTTTTGGATCGAATCTTATATCCCATCTTTATTCCTATCGAATTTTTTATTTTTATTTTCATATCCATCCTGTCGGAATTTTAACTTTCATTTTAATCTCCATATTGTTCAGAGAATTGGATGTAAAAAAGGAGGGGCGGAACTAAGGGTGTAATCGAGTCGAATGGAGTCGAACTTTTGGATGTTTGAGTTTGACTCATTTATAATCGAGCCGAGCTCGAGCTTTATTTAACGAATATATTCATGGCTCACGAACTTATTCGAGATTTTATCGAGCCTAAACGAGCTTAATAAATATAAATTATAAATTTAAATATTCATTAAAAACTAAATTATATATTTTAAAAAATATATAATATTTTTATTAAAATTTATAATTTTATTCTAATAAATAAATTTAATATACTTGTCTATATTTTTCATAAGTAGAGTGTAAACTTTATAAATGTAATATCAAAATTATTATTTTTTTTATTTAAAAGTTGATTTATGAGCTTAACGAACATGTTTACGAGCTAACAAGCCGAATATTGTGAAACTTGAGCTTGGTTTGTTTATCTTAACGAGCCTCATTAAACGAACTCAAACGAGCTTCTATCGAATCGAGTTTCGAATAGCTCACGAGCGACTTGACTTGTTTATACCCCTAGGCGGAATTGGTCGAGATTAGAGAAAAGAAAATGAAAAGTATGGATTGAGAAAGAGGGTTGAAGATCAGATTTTTTTTTTTTTTTTTTTTCATTCTTTAATTGATTACGAAAGAAAAAAGATAATTTTTTTTATTGGAACCGTTCAGCTTCGATTATTTAATTATTTAATAGAGTTTAAAAAAATTTATCGTGCCCTCCAAAATTATCATCCCCTCCTATATAATTTAATGGTTAAATTATAAAAAATATTTAAAACCTATAAATTCTTTATCTTTTTTGGAATTTTTAAAATATCTATTTTATTTTAAATAGTTTTGTTGAAAAAGTCTTATCACCGGTCCGAGTAATCAAGCATAACTTATCATGTTTTTTTATATAGATTATTAAATAATTTATTAAAATTAGTTTTTTTTTAAAAAAAATCAGATTAGATGTGTAAAATAATCAGATTGTTACTTTAATATCTATTTTGCTCGATTTAGTTCTTAGATTAGATATGCAATATATAGCAAAAAAAATACTAGTTACCATAAATCTTTCCTAATTCTTCTCCAATTATCTCCACAATATTGCCATAATTACTCCGCCAAATATAATCTTTTAACGGATTATCCTACTTCATAGGCTTTTTTGAATTCTCTCTTAATTTCCCCCTCCCCGATCTCTATATAATACGTCCATAACCCTTATTCCCTCCGATCAATTACTCTCCATCCGAATCCATGGCGGCGCCGACGGAGGAGAAATCCATCTGCAGCAGGGCCGACTGCGGCACCCACGACTGCATCGGCATCCGTTCCGTCTGCGCCGACTGCCTGCGACCGTACATGGGCCCTCAGTTGCCGTCTTTCGACGAAAGGCTCAAGCGCTTCGCCGCCTTCGCGCCGGGGGCTCGTCGTTGCTCCTCTCCGTCGCTGTCTTTCTCCTCCTCGTCGTCCACGGTGACAGTCGAAAGGAAGGAAGAGGGGGAGGAGGTGGATGGGCCACGCCGGTTGGCGGCTTTTGGCGACGGCCGACCGTTCAGGGACTGCTCCATGGCGCCGCACCTCCGCTGTCGGTGACGCCCGGCAAAGCACCACCCGTGGAGGTTTGAAGGCGGAGGAGGCCATCTGATGTGCTCTGTTTTGGAGATTTTAGAGTTCTTTGTTTTTTTTTGTTTTTTTAATATGATGGATGTTGAACGTTAAAACTTTTATAAAATGACAATTATGGATGAATCGGATCATATTGGGATTAGTATATGCAATTTTTAATTGGGATGTAAAAGATGATTTCGTCCCCCTTAAACGATTTAATCTATGCAAACAAAGTTTCCGAGATTTTTGATAAAATATTTAAATATATATATATAAGAGAAATCTTCTGCTGCGGTGTCTTATGTGCGGTTTTACTGTGGTACTTACCACGTCAGCGAGAAAACACAAAAAAAAATTAACGCTGCTCTCCTCCTGATCGGTCTGGACCGATTAGGCTCCAACCTGATGGGTCTGGGAGTCTCCTGATCGGTCTGTGGACCGATCAACCAACGCTTAGGAGGCAGACCGATCGGTCACCAGACCGATCAGGAAACGATCAGAGGCAGAAAAAGGTAGGGGGATCGGTCTGTGGATCGATCCACCTATAGCCTGATCGGTCCACAGACCGATCAGGCTTCGAAGCCAACTCTCACAGAGAGTTGGTTGATCGGTCTGGGGACCGATCAGCCTAGGGCCTGATCGGTCCACAGATCGATCAGGAGACTCCCAGACCGATCAGGTTGGAGCCTGATCGGTCCAGGCCGATCAGGAGGAGAACAGCGTTGATTTTTTTTGTGTTTTCTCGCTGACATGGCAAGTACCGCAGCAAAATCGTAGATAAAGCACCGCAGCAGAAGATTTATATATATATATATATATATATATATATATATATATATATATATATATATATATATATATATATATATATATATATATATATATTTCAAATTTGAATATCAATATTTTTTATTAAAATTAAACTTTTATGAAATATAAAAATTAAATTTAACTCGCAATCTAGATCTAATAAATCGAAATCTTATGACAAAATAACGTTAGTTAGTCCCTAAATTAACTGGCATCCCAACTGTCGGTTGTTTTAGGTTGAATTAAAAGCGTATTAAGTGTTTGATGATTCTGCGACAGATCAGCAATAGATCGATACTAAATTTGATAAATCCAGGTGTTCCTTGTGGGTTACCGTTCCGTGCTCTCCTCCCCAAGCCGACCCACTCCGTTATAAAAACCCTAGAAGTGATCTCCCCTTTCCTCTGCAATCGCCGATTGCTCGCATCTGGCGTAAGCTCCGGAGATCGAACTCTCTCTCTCGGTTGCAATCGGTATCCTCCTCTTTCTTTCTTTGCTATTTTTTGATCTGCGTTGCAATTTTTGTGCTATTTTTTTTGTTTGTTTGTTTGAAGGGCAGCTGATTTGAAGTTGGTTATTTTGTATTTTTGGAAACAGCAGATCGAATCACCACACGATGGCGAAGAGTCCCTTCAAGCTCGAACATCCCTTTGGTTTGTGCTCACTGTCTCTCCTCGCTGAAGGAACAATAAGTTGTTTTTTTGTTGTTGTTGTTATTGTTGGGTTTCTCGAAGGAAATTCGTTTGTGTGTGCGTAAATTTTCTCTGTGATCGCGATTGGTTCGGTTCATTTTCCAAGAGGGAACTGAATCACAAAAGGGAAAGGAATTGTACGAAGTCAATTCTTTCATATGCATTCTCCAATGCATGGGTGGATGGAGCTGATTATTAGCTAACTCCTTTTGAGTCCCATCCTAGTTTTACCTTTGGATTTCAGAATACAATTATCTTCTATCTAGTTTAAAATTTTCAGTAGAAAGATGCAAGAGTGATCATTCTGTTTCGGATTTACTATTGTATTTGTTTACTTTCGATTATTAACATTTTTCAACAGTTGTGTACAATAATTGCCTTTTACTTATCTAAATTTCATTTTTTAAAGCTTTGAATCGTTGCTTCCAACTCCAATCTGGATGTCTTGGAATTATGATACTTTGGATAAATTGGCGGTCATACTTTTTGACATACGTTTGCAAAATATAATGCTAATGTAATATGATAGTTAGGTTATTGACTGGGGAGCTTTAGTGAGGTTTCTATTCATCTTCTCTTTCGAGATGAACGTTTACAGTTGATACAACAGTATAATCAATGTACATGACCTTGTCTACCATCAGTTATGCACGTCGACACAATTTGGCATCTCCTGTGTAATTCATCAGAAAAAACTGTCTGATGAAATTGCCATTGTTAAAAGACATATCTTCTTCTGTGTTTCCAGTATTTATAACTTTTTTTGTTTTGCATTTCACTGATCTATAAATGAATTCTTCATTCTAATTCTAGAATGGAGGCAAGCTGAAGCTGTTCGTATCAGGGAGAAGTACCCTGATAGAATACCTGTAAGAATTATCACTTCTGTACTTTTATTCAATGAAATATGAAATAAACTTAGACATGCTGTCATTTAATTTAGGTGATTGTGGAGAAGGCTGACAGGAGTGATATCACAGATATTGATAAGAAGAAGTAAAAATTTTTGTTTCATATTCAAGAGCCTGGTTATTTGACTATTTATAAGTCAGCTAAACATTTTAAGCAATTAATACTTTTTTTGATAAGTATTAATATTACTTTTTGTTTTTGTCTAATCATTTGATTTCTTCTGAGGATCATAAAGCTTTTCTTATTTCTTTTTAGGTACTTGGTTCCTGCTGATCTAACAGTTGGTCAATTTGTTTATGTTGTTCGGAAGAGGATTAAGCTCAGTGCAGAGAAGGCCATCTTCATTTTTGTTAAGAACACACTACCACCCACAGGTCACACAATATGTTTCATATCAGTTGATATAGTCCTTTTATTGTCCATATGACATCCTAATTCTTAGTTGTTCATGTTCGGCTTATCACGCTTATCTATTCATTGACATTTCAGCTTCAATGATCTCTGCTGTGTACGAGGAACACAAAGATGAAGATGGTTTTCTTTACATGACATACAGTGGTGAAAACACATTCGGTTCCTCTTAATATCATTGGACAAATCTAAATTTGTATAGCTGCTTAAGAATGTTGGCACCACTGCTTTCTTCTATGGATTGTAACTTCGAAATAATGACTTTATGGATAGTTATTTCAACTTAAAATGAAATTTTCAATGTGATTATTGTTTCTGTTGAGCAGTTCTGTGATGGTTGGTGGAGCTAAATATATCTTGAAATTTCATCTGAAGGTGTGTGGTTTGATAGTTTTTCATTCTTAGATAGCAAAAATCTCAACTGTAATAAATAATAAAATATAATTAAAAATTTTCATAGAAATGTGGATTCTCTTGTGTGTGCGCGCCCGAGTGTTAAAAAGACTGTTCTTTCTAGTAGCTTTCGACTAATTTGGCTTTGACTGAATGAGTTTAGGGATTAAGATCCTGATAAGGTAATCTTATCAAGCAACAATTAATTTACGGCATTTTACTGAATTACCTAAGTTTCGATATTAACCGAAATATATATTAATTTTTATAATACTCAAATCATGTATCATATTCCTAAAATACCCCTCACTCTATAGGTCTACCAGTCAATTCTATCTAAAATTGACAAATGGCCTAGAGAATTGATAAGTTAATCTTATCAAGCAACAATTAATTAGCATTATTTTACTAAACCACCTAAGCAAGTTTTAACATTATTCAAATCATAATTTTGAATCACGTTAAACTAAAATTAACGTACTAAAATTTTAAAATCTTTTTAATGTATTTATTCTTTCATATCTAAATTTGATAGCAAAAATTGAGATGAGTGAATTTTTGAACTTTCAAATGTTAGATAAAATTTATCACAAGTTTTTATAATTCTCCTAATTAAAAAAATATCAAACTTACGGCTAATAGATCTATAGAGAATCATTACAAATTAAAATTAACTCCTGAAAACCTCCTTAATATATTTTTATACCTTCATATTTGAATTTAATAGTAGAAATTGAGATCAGTAAAATTTTTAATCAGTAGAATAAAAAAGTTAGAGATATAATTCACTAATCTCAAATTTAGATTTGAGGACTTAATTGCATTAAGGAGATTTCTAAGGTACATTGATTTTGATTTAAAATGATTTAAAGTTCTCTATGTTCATCAACTAATTTCAGGTGAAACATAATGATCGACAAAGAGGAGGGGTATTTCAAAAATATTTTTTACTTTTTTATTGGCATCAAATATCCATAATAAAAATTTATTTTTTAATTTATTGAAACTGGGATTTGATGCCTAAATGCTTGGAAATTGAGAATGGGCCTTGCCACTACATCACTTCACCAGGGGCAAATATTTCAGAAATATGATATATGATTTGGATGTTATGAAAGTTGGATATGTGATTTAGAGAATACTCAAACTTACATGGTTAAATAAAATGCTGGTTAATTTAACAACTAATTTTATTGGCTGAATAAATTTAAAAAAACAACAACAAATTAGACTAATAAAAAAGAGAACAATAGCATTTCTCTGACCTTACCTCTTGACTTAACCTCGGATCGGAATCAACGATTCGATGGGTCAAAATTATTATTTCGACTATTTTTGATTAGTTGATCTTTAACATTAACTGTACAAGAAAATTATGATTCACAGTTCATCATGATTAATTACGGTTCAAAATTATTATGATAAAAAAAATAAAATTATAAATTTATAAAATCGACCATGATTATTAAGAATAATCATATAGTAAGAAAACTATTAATTAGTTATTAAATAATTAATTAACATATAAAATCATTTACCAACAAATAAACAGTTATAAATTAACTAACACGTTATAACTAACTAATGAATAAATGCATCTCTTACTCTCCTTCCAATTATTAAACATAATAATATAACAAAAATAAAATTATTGATTAATTATTAAATAATTAATTAACATATATAAATATTAATAGTTGTAGTTTAGTGGATTAGGATACTTAATACTTATCTATGAGATCCGAGACCCGAGTTTAGTCCCTGTACATATGGGAAAAAAATTTAAAAAATCTGTTATCAGCATTAAAAAAAAAAAATTAAAAAAAATCTTACCGGGCCGGTTACAGTTCAGACCCATAACTGGGGTTACGAGCTGAATTAGGATCTTGACCCAATTTCGAGCCTGCGCCCAGGGTCGTGTCTACCCTATACCTTTATTTATATTCTTTAAAATTGTTTTCAAACGTGTTGCACCTGCCTCCAATTTAATGCTCAACAAAGGAATACTTTAGCTCGACTCTATCTTTCTCAAGTCGATTGGCACGCTTGATCACATGATTGCTAATTACATTTCTCTGCCACATCAATAGTCTTCTTATAACTTTTGTTAAGGATTTAATCGACTATCCAATTAACTTCCCTATCGTCTCCCAAATAGAGGGTTATCGTTTTCATGAGATAGCTGAATCAACTCATCCTTTATCAACAAACTAAAATTATGTTCAATTGAGTATACTATAAATATAAACCTTCTAGTTATGAATAGAATATCCTTTTTTCAGTCTCTAATCAATTCAATACCTTGGTCGTCGATTGATATCAACCTCTGATTAATTGGATTATTGATTAAAATCGATTATGGTCAAATCTTTATTTAAGTCAAATTATATCTGAAACCTAAACACTCAAAGTATTCAATCATCTTGATCTAGCCAAATATTTTATCACATTAGGATTCTTTTTTGCCAATACCTGATGGACTTGTTAACACTTATTGAACTTTTTTAGCTGTCAAATATGGCTTTCAAAAACCATGAAATAGATAGAGGCTTTCGAAAAGACAGCAATACTTGAACAAGTCATGAAGACGCTATTTAAGAAGACACTCAATTTTACTTAGTTTAATTAGAGTTTTCTAGTATCTAATCTTATGGAACTACTTCTATCAGCAAAGCATGTCCTGGGAGCTCATGAAACTGTAATGCTCTATATACTGCAAGGTCTGGATTTGAAGAAGAAAAGGAATTTCAAGGTGGAAAAAACTTACTAATTAACTCCGAGGAGTTCACCATGGCGTTCACGGCCATCTTGCAGGGCCTCGCGATCGCAAGCAAAACACTTAGAGCCTATGTTTGTAAACTTATGATCTTGGATCGTAGGATCGCACGAGCCAACAATTCAGAAGTATAAATCGAGCTTGGACCGTACAAAATTAATTTTTACAGTAGAATCGGAACAAGATCGATCAGTAGAATTGGAACAAAATCAGTAGGATCGGAACAAGATAACAACAGGATCAGTGAAAATTTTGAGAAACCATAACTTTTGATTCGGATTGAACAATAAGACATATAATATATCAAATCAAAGATCGTTCAAAAATCTATAGTTAGTTGTAAGATTTAATCTTAACCGTCAAATTTCAGACCCAAAAAATATATCGTTTAAAGTCTTTTCAAAGAACCAAAATATTTTGTCTTTTTTTTTTTTCATTTTTGCAGAGATAGGATTATGCTTTTGAAACTATTTAATCATCGGTTTAGCTATTTTTAGTTAGTTTTTACTTAATAATATTCCGTCGTTTCTTTTCCCCAAATGACAAGTGATTATATGTCTATTGTCAAGTATTATGCGGAATCAATGGGCTTTTAGAAGATTATTTTCGACCATAGTGTTCAATTCAAAGGATTCAATATTCCTCTACATTAATTATTTTGTTGGCCTTTAAATTGAGTTATCTTGTAAACTAAGGGAAAAAGTAATAATCCCAATTAGTCTCATTATATCTTATAAACTAAGAGAACATTCTTGAGGTTGATTATTATTATTATTATTATTATTGTTGTTGTTGTTGTTGTTGTATTGATATAAATTTCATACTCTTCCTTTTAGGATATAAAAAATATAAATATATAAATATATTAGATAATATTGTACAAGGATGGTAGTTAAATTACTAATTAATTTAAATTTGTACATATAATAATGCAATCTAAGATGTAGAGTATCGACAAATATATATGTGTGTGTAAAATTATTAATCTAGTTATATGCAAATGAGATTTCTAATTTTTTTCTTCTAATAATTAATCATGTATCATAAATTTTTAAAGGTTTTTGGTAGGATCATACGATTCTACTATTTGATCCCAAACGATTCGATTTTGACCCCAAATCGATTCTGCATAGGATCGCTTTTCTATAAACTATGCTTAGAGTCACAAGGCAAGCAGCCATGAGGAGGTTGCTCACAAGGCTTACGGCCACAAATAAGACTTCACATGAGCATACTTATCCACAAGTGACCTCACAGTCATAAGCGACCTCATGGACACAAACGACCTTTTAATGCTATTGCAAGAGATTTGAGCAAGGCTACGAGTTGACAAGGAAAGGTGAATGAAAATTAATCCTACCTATGAACATCGATGAGTCAATCATCAGTGGGTTGACTCTGTTACCAACTTAATCGCTAATCACCGAATGACAGTGAGGATGATGTTGTGGTTGGGAGCCTGGATGGAGACAAATAAGAAAGAGAAGAGGGTTAGAATGAAGGCCAGGGGATTCCTTGGTATAGCCACTCCGACGTTCAAGTTAGAGGAGGAAGATGAGTACTAGGGTTTTGAAATATGTAGGTATGCGTATGCGTACCTTGGATGTCGGAAAAGACTACCTCTTATAGAAAGATAGCAGATCTTTTTCTTCCATTCCGATTCTTATGCTATCATTATTTAATTCCTTAAATAATACAAAATTTATTCATATTGTTGTATTTTTTCTAAAATAACTAACATTAACAAACTTTTTTCTTTTATTTCGATCCTCTCGGTGTCATTATTTAATTACTTAAATAATGTGAGAGCTATTCATGTTGCTACCTCTTTCCCATAATAATCCGAGATTTGCATGATGATTATCATATTCCTTCATCCTGCATCACTCAGGAGCCAGGAGTCTTAGAGACCATGAGGCTACAGAGCCAATGACCGGAAGGCTAAGGAGTCGGGAGGCCTTAGAGGCCAGGAGGCTTGAGGAGCCAGGAGGCCTTAGAGGCTGAGAGGCTTGAGAAGACAAGAGGTCGAGGAGCCAGGCTAAGAGGCTACGGAATTGGAATGGGAGGTTAAGGAGGTGAGCTGAGAGGCTTGAGGAGCCGGGAGGCCTTAGATGCCGGGAGGCTTAAGGAGCTAAGAGGCCTTAGAGGTCGAGAAGCTAAGGAATTAGGAAGCTGAGGAGCCGGACTGGGAGGATACGAAACTGGGCTGAGAGGTTATGGAGTTGGGAGGCCTTAAAGGGTAAGAAACTGAGGAGCCGGGACGCTAAGGAGCTAGGCCAAGAGGCCCAAATAACTAGGCATCAATTTAACCTTCGGTTGGAACCCTGTTGGAACCACCTCAGCAGATCCACCAATCTTATTTTATCCATGTGGTGTCCTACTGATTATTCCCAGATTATAAGTATCCCCTTCAAGTCTAGTCCAAGGAAGCTAGAGTGTAACTAACTGGATGGTTTGTGTAACCGAAATGCTTTCGGCTTCCTTGACTGTTCAAGCCACGTGGCAAATCCCTTGTGTATTTCTGAACAGATTACGCATTAAATGTTAGCACGACTTTGTCACCATATCCTTAAATGCAGCCACTTCTTTTAAGTATGTCGCTTGCATCATCTACCTTGAATTCTGAGCCCAGAATGGACCAGTGAGTTTCTGAGATTGCATCACATTAATGTGATGGAACTCGTACCAGAGAAGGCTGAGCCTCTTTTAATAGGTAATGATTAGTCCTTGCCCGAGGTCATCTTCAGCATCACTTTTCCTTGGCCCATGATGTCCAAGGTTGCTGAGTTCCCCATGAATAGTTTGTCTCCAATGACTTCTTCGAAGTTGTGGAGCAGCTCCTTGTTACAACACACATGTCTGGTAGCTCCAATGTCAATACACCATTGTCGCGGATTTGAACCCACCAGGTTCAACTCAGAGATCACAGCACAGAGGTTGTCCATTTATGGTCCCTCATTCAGGTTGGCCTCCTGCTTCTTCTTCGGCTTCCTACACTCCAAAGATTTGTGACCCACTAGGTCACAGTTGAAGCACTTTCCAGAGAACTTATTCTTGTTGATTCCTCCTCTGGGTCTCATCTTGGAAGACTTAGGGTTCTTCCATTTTAAGCTTTAACTGTGCTCGACCACGTTGGCTTTCACAGTAGCCTAAGAGAACATCTTTCTCTCTGAACTCTTATTGTCTTCTTCGATATGAAGTCTAACAACGAGTTCCTCCACATTCATCTCCTTCCGCTTGTGTTTCAGATAGTTTTTGAAGTCCTTCTAGCCATCTTCTTAATGATAGCAGCCACCTGGAAAATTTCACTCAGAATCATCTCTTTTGAGTGGATCTCGTGCAAGATCACCTGAAGTTCCTGGACTTGGCTGATCACCGTCTTGGAGTGAACCAACTTGTAGTCCAAGAATCGACCCACGATGAACTTCTTGGCTCCTGCATCCCGTGTCTTGTACTTCTTGTCCAGGGACTCCCACAGCTCCTTAGCCATTCTCTTCATGCTATACACAGCGTATAATGAGTCAACAAGGTAATTGAGGATGTAGTTTCGGCAAAGGAACTCAAAATGAGTCCATGCCTCCACTACACTAATGGTCTGCGCATCAACATCCTCAGCATGCTTGGGAGGATCCTCGGTCAAGAACTAAGCCAAATTGAGTGTGGTCAAGTAGAAGAGCATCTTCTGCTGCCACATCAAGAAGTTCAATCCACTGAATTTCTTTGACTTTTCCCTGTGATTGATTGACACAATTCCAATTGGAGCAGAGGGGGCCTTCGTGTGTTGAGTCTGTTGCACCTCAACACTTTGTTCTATAGTCATCTCAATAGAATCGAATCTGTTTCAAGATTGTTGAACAAAACAATCTACTGTTGGAGATTTACGAGGTATTAGCTGAATTTAAATACACCAAATTAAATCCACTTATCTGTTGAAATGACTTGACTTGATAATCTCAGGCCGCCAGCAGGGGCTAGTTTCTACTGATTTCTGAGTGCAGACAGAGCTCTGAGTCCGAGCAGCAAAGTCCGAGTGGACTTTAGGGCTGGGTGGGCAAACGGTAGATTTGGTTGACCGGGCAATTAGGTCGAGTAGTCCAATTGAGTGGGTGGGCGAGTAGACGGAGTGAGCTTCGACCGACCAGACTAGTAGCCGAGCGAGTGAGCAGTCGAATGAGTTGCCTCCGAGCGAGTTGCAGCCAAACGAGTTGTTAGCCGAGTGAGCTAACTGTAGAGTGAGCGAGTGGATTGCAGACCAAGTGACCGATAGAGCAGTTAGGCCTAGCGAGTGGTTGGTTGGGCAGAGTAGACCGACCGAGTGAGCTAGTGTTGGCTGAGTAAAGAGGTCGAACGGGCGAGCTGAGAGGCTACCTGGGTGGACAGAGAGATTGACCGGGCAAGTGGAGAAGTCGGCGGGGCGAGTGTGCAGCCAACTGAGTTATTCGTCGAGTGAATTTCGCTGAGCAGAACGGTCGGATGGGCGATGAGGCCAAGCGTGTGCTGCAACCGGGCAAGCGATGTGAGCAGCCAGATGTGTGAACCAAGGCCTGCGATACGTAGTTTTCTTGAAACAGATTCGCCCCACCGCCGACTGTACTTCGAGGCTTTCTCGGGTCATCTGTTTCCCAGGATACAATGGTTAACCGTGGCGCACACCAAGCACTGGTGGTCACGGCAAACTGAGTGGTACCCGATTGCTAACACGGGCACTCCGCCGAGCAGGAATTGCACGACAGAGGAAGAGAGAACGTAGGTAGAGAGCTCTTGCTACTTTTTTGTGTAACATTTTGCCTGTGGTAGCAGCCTCCTTATATAAGAGCTCAGACCAATGGGCAGCGTTAATGATCGTTTAATGATCATTATTTGCCAACTGTGTAATGTCAATATTTCACTCGGCTACATTAATCTTTCTTTAATGTATCCATTACATAAACAGTAAAAATATTTACGTGGCAAAATATTGGTTGTTCCACTTGGGCAAATTTTGCCCCGGCTGGTTCGACATTCGGCACACGCAAGTCGTGCCCGCACATAAGTCAATATGGTTCAGTGTAATCCAGACCCTGGATTTGCACCCTCCTGCGTACTCATGCGTAAGAGAGAGTCTCTCCCCATGCATTTGTTCACATCATCAAAGCATGTAAATCAATACAAACTAACCAATTTACCTTGAAGCTCCCAATGTAGGACTAAAGTCTCATTCACAATGAAGCTCCATCCTCTTCCACCTCTTCTCTATTCACATATATCCAACACTTCTCGCTAGCTGCATTTTTCGCTCAACTTCCTATGCTCCTAAGTTTCTACACACTTAGACACAGGGGTTAAATACCAACAAGATCTAACCTGACTTGGTTGATCACATCAAAACTACCTTGAGGTACCTACAATCTTCTCCTTTTTGATGTGAGCAATCCAAGTTAAGTTAGGGTAAACAAACATAAAAATGAAATAACAAGGTAATAAATTTGTAACTCAATAATGTGCAAAAAAAAAAAAAAATTACCCTCCCTCTAGACTTAATCTTCCATTCTCCTCCCCTTTTGATCACATTAAATAGGGTACTTGAAAATGACTTTGGAAAATCTAAATTTAAAGTCTCAGGGAAAACAAAAAAGCATGAAAGGTTAAGTTTAAAAAAAACTTTGGTTTTATAAAAAAAACTCCTTTAATTGTTAAAAAATTCAAGAAGGGGTTGAACAGGCAAACAAAAATTTTCACAAAAAGTTGAATTTTAAGAAAAATTAAAAAAAACTTTTGCATTTTAATAGAAAATTTTCTAACAGGAAAAGTTTTTAAAAAATTGTTTAGATAAAGTTTCACAGAAAAATTTGCTAAAATAACTCTAACAAATATGATTTTTGTTAAATAAATTTTAATGATCAAAATTTTTTTATCAGAAATTTGACAAACAAATTAAAGCATTAGTCAAATGCTTCATAGTAACTCAATTAAATATTTATTTTAATAATTGACTTCCAAATTGTGGCGAGACACTAGGCCTTCTTGGTTATTGGAACAACAACCACTTTCTAGACAAAGCTTTTTAAAGAAATTAGATATTTATTTTTCTCTCTGAAAGTCCTAAGTCTAAAAAAAATCAGTCTGAATATGATTTTGGAATCCAATATAGATTCCTTCCTACAGGATTAATCAAGAATTTCTTAGAATATATTTCTGTGATATTTTCCTAATTTAACCCTTATGATTGTTGAGATACTAGTTAAGTTCTGAATAATTTCTAAAATTAGAAGGAATAAACTTTAAGAATGCATGACTTTTCAAATTTTCTATTTTCTTTTTCAATTTTTCATTATCTAATTTTACTTTGTTGAAATCTTCTAATCGATAAGAACCAACTAAGGTTGATTTTAAATCCTTATTTTCTTTCTCTAATTCATAATAATTTTTCGATAATAGTTTTATAAATTCAAACATTTTATCCGGAGGTAGAGATCGTACCCGACTTACCTTGTTGATTTTGTAATCTAAAGCTGTTGGACCCCGTGGTAGTTTTGATGTGATCAACCAAGTTAGTTAGGTCCTGCTGTGTTTGATCCCTGTGTCTGAGTGTGCAGGAGCTTAGGAGCACAGGAAGTCGAGCGGAAGACGTAACTAGCGAGAAGGACGGCACTGGAAGGGAGCCGACGGGCTCGGTGCGTCCGAAGGACGAGAGAGCTGCGGAAGAGTACTCCGGTGGGCGTGAAGAGCGTGCGCGGCGTTCGAGGGACGGAAGGCTGCTCGAGGAAAAGGCCGAGAATCGGGTTCGGGTGAGTCCTATTCCGGTTGGTCGCAATCACCCAAAAGAACGGAGCGTCGGAAGCTGAAGAAACCAGGCTGAAAAATAGGCTGCCAGCTTGGAGGCGCCTCCAGCAGGCTTGGAGGCGCCTCCATCATGAAGGCGTCTTCAACCCTGTTGAAGGCGCCTTCAACAGGTCAAAATGACCGTTTGCGTTCGGATAGAGTTCTATCCGCTGACCGAGCTGTGGAGGCGCCTTGAACCTTGTTGGAGGCACCTTGGACCCTCGGGATAGACTTTCTAGGAGCTATAAAAAGACCCCTGGAGCTAGGAATTCAACAACAACTCAAGCAATCAATCTGTAAGCAATTCCTAAGCAACTAGTGAGCTTCAAAAGTGTAAAAGGCTTCTCCGCCTTCAGAGAAGGAGATTTTTCTTACTGCGCTCTTTTCTACTGTCCTGGATTAACAACCTCCTTGGTTGTAACCAGGTTAAATCCCTGAGTCGTTTCTGTTTCTATTTCTTTTTCTGTTTCATTAATTTAGTTGTTGTTATTTTTATTGCTGATTTAATTCTGAGTTGAAATCCGAGGAGGGTAGTTTTTGTTTTCTTGTTTTCAGCAATTCACCCCCCTCTTGCCGGTCTCCGCTGCACCAACAAGTGGTATCAGAGCCAGATCGCCTCAGAAGGACTAACCGCCAACTGAAGCACTACAATCAAGACGATGGCCGGAGCTAACATCCATCCCCCGAAGTTCGACGGAGACTTCGCCACATGGAAGCGCAAAATGGAGGTATTTTTTAAAACGGATTTTGATATTCTTATTACAATGAAATATGGTTTTGCAGCGCCGAAAGACAAAGAAGAAAACACATGGAGCAAGAAGGAGCAAGCCAATTTCGTCGCCAATGGAAAGGCAGAGTTCCACCTGCTCAGTGTGCTGCCTCCAAAAGAAGTAAATCAGATCTGAAGCTACGACTCAGCGAAAGATCTCTGGGAAAAATTCCTGGAGCTACACGAAGGTACTTCCAAAGCGAAGCTAGCGAAGCGCGACATCCTCCGGAACCAGTTAACGAACCTCCGGATGAACCAAGGAGAGAAGGTAGCACAACTCCAAGCGAGAATCAAGGAGCTAATAACGCAACTAACGAACCTTAGAGAAGAGGTAACCAACTGGGATTCCATCCGATACGCGCTCAATGCCTTCCCGAGAACTCCAGAGTGGGCCTCCTTAGTAGATGCGTACTACATCTCTAAGGACCTCGAGGTAAGTATGTTAGAACAATTATTTTCCACTTTCGAACTTCACGAGTCTCGAGTTTCAGAACCCAACGGAGCAGAGAAGACAAGTCAGAATATTGCCTTAAAGGCAAAGATGAACAGTTCGACCTCGACGAATCCGAAGTGGCACTACTGGTAAGACGCTTCAATAAGTTTTTTAGTACTAATAAATTTAAATCGCAGAGGCATCATCGAAAGAAGAGGACGGTTCGCTGCTACAACTGCAACGAAGAGGGACACATCAAAGATGACTGTCCAAAGCTAAAGAGAAAGGAGAAAGAAAGGGCAAAGCCAAAATACAAGAAACCAGAACCCTCCAAGCACAAGAATCTGAAGGCTACTTGGTCAGATTCGTCATCCTCCAAATCGGAAGTTGAAGAATTCTCGGGACTTGCACTAATGGCCAACCATCAGAAAGAAGAAACGTCCAGCTCAGAGATGAGCATCGATGAAGGGGGAGGAACATCAGAAGAAGAAAGCAGCAGTGAAGGGGGAGCGTCACCAGACCAGGTAAGTAAGGTACGCAATCTAACCCCAACTCAATCTTTCAAATTTATCAAGTCTCTTTCTAAAGAGTTAGATCAATTAGAAAAAGAGAATGCTGAACTAAAGTTGAACTTAGCAAGAGCATGCCTGTTAGAAATGTATGATCATCTAAAATCAGAAAATGAAAATTTAAAATTAGAAATTGAAAAATTGAAAAATGATGCATGCTTAAAGAAATTTCCAAAGTCAAAAATTAGAACTTATGGTAAATTAAATTGGTATATAAGGAAGCATCAAGGTCAACTTAGAAAAATATCAAGAAACTATGTACCTCCTAGATTTTTGAATAATCCTGTAGGAAGGAACCTCTATTGGGTTCCAAAATCTGTGCTTAATTAATTTTTCAAAAATTAAAAGCTTAAAGTGAGAAAATTAAACATTAAAATTCATTTTTAGAAATATTTTTTCTTGAAAAATTCTAAAGACTTAATTTGCTTTTTGACTTGAATTTTTTTTTTTTGGAAAATCCTTAGAATTTTTTTTTATTCTTCTGGAAAATTCTAAAAGTTCATTTACTTGGATTTTTTCAAAAAATCTCTTAACTTAGAAATTTTTTTTTTTTAAAAAAAAGTTCCCTCTAATTAGGACCCCATTTTTGCTGTGATCAAAGGGGGAGAGAAAAGTACAAGTTAAGGGGGAGTTAGAAAAATTTTAAATTTCTGTTATTATTTTTATAAAAAGTGTTACAATTTTACGAATTGCAAAAATTATGCTTAACTTGTTAGTTTAGTAATTTTTTCTTTAAAATTACTCTTTATGTCTATTTTAACACTAACTTGAACTTGGGTTGATGCACATCAAAAAGGGGGAGATTGTTGGACCCCGTGGTAGTTTTGATGTGATCAACCAAGTTAGTTAGGTCCTGCTGTGTTTGATCCCTGTGTCTGAGTGTGCAGGAACTTAGGAGCACAGGAAGTCGAGCGGAAGACGTAGCTAGCGAGAAGGACGGCACTGGAAGGGAGCTGACGGGCTCGGTGCGTCCGAAGGACGAGAGAGCTGCGGAAGAGTACTCCGGTGGGAGTGAAGAGCGTGCGCGGCGTTCGAGGGACGTTAAGCCGGGACGGAAGGCTGCTCGAGGAAAAGGCCGAGAATCGGGTTCGGGTGAGCCCTATTCCGGTTGGTCGCAATCACCCAAAAGAACGGAGCATCGGAAGCTGAAGAAACCAGGCTGAAAAATAGGCTGCCAGCTTGGAGGCGCCTCCAGCAGGCTTGGAGGTGCCTCCATCATGAAGGCGCCTTCAACCCTGTTGAAGGCGCCTTCAACAGGTCAAAATGACCGTTTGCGTTCGGATAGAGTTCTATCCGCTGACCGAGCTGTGGAGGCGCCTTGAACCTTGTTGGAGGCGCCTTGGACCCTCGGGATAGACTTTCTAGGAGCTATAAAAAGGCCCTTGGAGCTAGGAATTCAACAACAACTCAAGCAATCAATCTGTAAGTAATTCCTAAGCAACTAGTGAGCTTCAAAAGTGTAAAAGGCTTCTCCGCCTTCAGAGAAGGAGATTTTTCTTACTGCGCTCTTTTCTACTGTCCTGGATTAACAACCTCCTTGGTTGTAACTAGGTTAAATCCCTGAGTCGTTTCTGTTTCTATTTCTTTTTCTGTTTCATTAATTTAGTTGCTGTTATTTTTATTGCTGATTTAATTCTGAGTTGAAATCCGAGGAGGGTAGTTTTTGTTTTCTTGTTTTCAGCAATTCACCCCCCTCTTGTCGGTCTCCGCTGCACCAACAAAAGCTCCCCTGAAGTACTGCTTTCTTCCGATGTCGCTCCTGCTTCATCGATGCTCTCGATGCTCATTTCGGACGAGCTTGCTTCATCTTCGTCTTCTTGGTGACTTGCTACTAGCGCAAGTCCGGCGAGACCTTCTATCTCTGATTCGGATGACATGTCGTTCCAAGTCACCTTTAGATTATACTTGGGCCGAACTGATTTCTTATTCTTTTCCTTATCCTTGTCCTTGCTCTTCAACTTTGGGCAGTTATCTTTGACACTCTTTTCTTCATTATAGTGGTAGCATCTTACTTTCCTTTTTCTTTTTGTACCCTACAGTTGATTAAATTTATTAGATTTAAATAATTTTTAAAATTTTCTTACCATGAGCGTTGTTTCATCGTCATCGAGAGACGATTCAGAATCTCGTTCATCCATCTTTGCCTTCAAGGTAATGTTGTGCTTTTGGCTCTTTCTTCAAATTTGCACATCTTGTTTCATGGACTTCAAATGTTGAAAATAATTCTTCTAAAGTAATTAATTCTAGATCCTTAGATATATAATAATCTACTAATGATGCTCATTTAGTATTTCTAGGGAATGCGTTAAGCGTGTACCTTAGCGAATCTTGGTTACTTACCTTTTCTCCGAAATTCGTGAGTCCCATGATGAGCTCCTTGATCCTTGAGTGAAGGTGTGCAATGGTTTCGCCTTCTTCTAGTTTGATGTTGCTGATATGGTTTTTGAGCATATCCCATCTTGAGAGTTTCGCCTCTGAGATTCTTTCATGTAGTTCCAGGAATTTCTCCCATAGCTCCTTGGCCGACTCGTAAGCTCCGATCTGGTTGACTTCTTGTGGTGGTAAGACGCTTAGCAGATGGAACTCTGCTTTGTCATTTATCACAAAGTTGGTTTTCTCCTTCTTAGTCCATTGATATTTTTCTTTGTCTTCGAGTGTTACAAAACCAAATTTCATTAATAAGAGTAAATCAAAATTTGTCTTAAAGAATACCTCCATCCTTTTCTTCCAGCTCATGAATTCTCCCTCGAACTTTGGTGGATAGATGCTCGGTCTGGCCATCTCAAGTGCTTCGTTCGGCGGTTAGTCCTCCTAAAACTGTTGGGCTATGATACCACTTATTGGTCCCTTAGCGATCGGCTAGAGGGAGGGTGAATAGCCTGCATAATAAAATGAAAAGACCTTCCTCGACTTATAGCTTTATCACAATAAACACTTGCATAAAAAGTATTAAAAAAAAAAAAAAAGAGGCTCAGAAAGAGTTACTTAGTTACAACTGGAGAAGTTGTTAATCCAAGGAAGATGAAAAGCTCAGCAAAAATCTCCTCTGGACGAAGAAGTCTCTTACAGCAATTAAATCTCACAACTAGAAAGATAAACTCAAAAGAAATCGATTACAAGTGTTGTGTTTAGCTTCTAGGACCAGGGTTGTATTTATAGCCTTGGTCGGAGTGGCTGGAAGAATTCCAAGCACCTGAAGTGGGATAAAGTTTTATCCTTGTCGCAACACAACGCTCCACGTTACATTTGGCTGAATTTTTGTCTGGGCGCCCGGAGGGGTTCCGGGCGCTTGGACCGTCTGGACGCCTAGACTTGGTCCCAGTGCCTGGACCAAGTCAACATCCCAGTTGACTTTTCGGTCCGGGCCTTTGCTCCAGTTCTTCTGCTTCGGCTCCGCTCACTTGGATGATTTCGACCATCCAGAATAGGGTTCATCCGAACCCAACTTCCGGCCTTCTTGAGTAAACTTCCACTCCAGCTTCTCGTCCCTCGGAAACACCGCGCGCCTCCTTCTCTTCCGCCCTCGTACTCTTCCGTAGCAACTCGTCCCTTAGACACACCGTGCCCGTCGGCTCTCTTCCGTGTCGTCCTTCTCGCTAGCTGGGTCTTTCGCTCAACTTCTTGCACACTTAAACGAGGGTTAAATACCAACATAACCTAACTTGACTTGGTTGATCACATCAAAACTATCTTAGGGTACTTACAGTGGCGTCCTACTGAGCATTCTCTGAATCAAAAACAAAATATATAAAAAAATTATCCATAGATGGATTTTTATTATTGATCCAGTGGTAAGGATGGGAGACCCTCGTTGGCGGAAGGTCAACGGCACGTGGAGGTCAAAGGTCAAGAGATTCAACCCTGAGACCCGACCGACCGGACTGAGAGGGTCGACCGGCCACCCAACCAACCGGACTGAGAAGGCTGACCAGCCGGGAATCCCCCGAGCCGAATGAAAGACAACCCGACTAGGGGGTCGGGTTTCCGATGCTCAAGGTAAAAAGGTTTCATGGCCGAGCGAGCTATCCGTTCGGCCGGGGCACGAGGCAACAAAGACAGGTAGGAGCAATCTCATCCGAGCATACAACCGGGAGTCCTCCCAGTCAGACCGATACCCACAACCGGGGCAAAAGTGATATGTCTGCCGAGCGGCCGAACCGCTCGACCCTGGAACAGACAGGAGGCGCAAGAGGACAAAGGAGATAGGGGATAACATCATCCTCGAGACACCTGTCGTCGACAGGCAGCAGAGTTGGTAGCCGAGCCGTACATAGGATCATACGGTGGAAGCTTCTACCGTCACATCCGGGATATGCTCGGACGATTGCGGAATGACGTCAAGGGTACTTTTCTGACATTGGCTCATTAAGGTATGTTTAGGGAAGCGTGCACGCATCGAGAAGCGTGTCCGTGCCTCCTCGGGGTCCTATATAAGGACCCCCAGACGTCGACGAAGGGATGCGCAATTCTCACTGTAGCCACAGTTACGCTGCCTCTCTCATTTCTCGTTGCCTGACTAGAGCGTCGGAGGGCCGTCGCCGGGAAACCCCTCCCGGCTCGGCTTCGTTGCAGGTTCGCCGGAGATCTACACCACCAGTCGGAGACAGCGGAGCGTGCCACATCCCTAGCGTCCGTCGACGCAGCGCTCGGACAAGATCAAATTGGCGCCGTCTGTGGGAACGCACCTGAATCCGAGCCTAGAAGATGGAAGAAGCTGGATGTCAACTTCTGGTAACGCTCTCTCCTGAGGAGCTCGAAGCACTCATCCAAGCGCGAGCAGCAAAAATCATGGAGCAGCAGCAGAAAGCTCAGGCTGAGCGGGCAGCGCAGCAGGCGACATCAGCATCGGGGGGTCGGGCGCCACCCGAAGAGCGGTCGGAGCAGCTCTCCATATGGGGGCAAAATAAGGGACCGACCGACACCCAGATTGGGGGCGCCGCCTGCCCCGATACCTTTTCATCGGGCTCTGTTCCAGACGCCCTCGGAGGTCGCGCAAGCTAATCAGGACAAAGGATCTTCATCAGACGAAGCACCCGTCCGGGACATTAGAAAAGGAAAAGCGCCCCGAACGGACGCGTCACCCGAGCGGATCAACCGGCAGTTCAAAGATGTCATCCTGCGTGATCCACTGCCGAAGCATTATGTGCCCCCTGCGATCGGAGAATACAACGGAACAACCGACCCAGACGACCATTTGGGTAAGTTTGACAGTACTGTCACTCTGCATCAATACACAGATGGTGTGAAGTGCCGAGTGTTTCTCACCACCCTCTCGGGATCGGCGCATCGGTGGTTCCAGAGGCTGCCGGATGGATCTATCACGAGTTTCAAAAAATTCCGAACGGCGTTCCTCCATCATTTTGCGAGTAGCAGGCGCCACCAGAAGACCAGCGTCAATCTGTTCGCCATTAAGCAAGGCACGAGGGAGTCGCTCCGAGCGTACATTCAGCACTTCAACCAGGTGGCGATGGACATTCCAACGGTCACCTCAAAAACAATGATGAACGCGTTCACGCAAGGGCTCGTGGACGATGATTTCTTCTGCTCGCTCATTCGGAAGCCGCCCCGAGACTACGACCGCATGCTGTATAAGGCCAACAAGTACATCAATGTGGAGGAAGCCCAGGCGGCAAAAAGAAAGGAAACCCTAAATGACCAACCCGCTTCCGCCGAGCGGAAGCAGCCCGTCAGTCACCAGCCCCCCAGAGGACCGCGAGCCGAAGCCGCCCGTCCTCATCAGCACACTCAGCCGCACGCCGTCCAGCAAGTCGCGGCTGATCGGCCCAAGTCCAAGGGGAAGGTATGGACCCCGATGTTTTGTTCACTCCATCAATCAGCTACTCACAACACCCGCGACTATCGGAGCCTCCCCCCTATCACTCATCCTGCGCCAAGGAGTTACCGCCGCCGATCACCTTCACCAGACCGGCGACATCGACAACGGCGCCCCGTTCAAAGGGTAGAAAGGAGATCCCCCGAGCGGCAGCATCGTCAGCAGCCCAGAGCCCACCATCGAGCATCTCATGAATGACCTTGACCATCCGCTCGAGAGGAGGAAAATAGGGTCACGCATCTCAAGGCGAAATCAACATTATCGCTGGAGGTCCGACCGGAGGAGACTCCAATAGAGCCAGAAAGACACACGCAAGGCAGCTAAGGATATACGCGGTCGGCTGCAGCCAGGAAAGGGTGAACGGACCCGAGATCAGCTTCGGGCCTAGGGACCTCGAGGGAGTCGATGTCCCGCACGATGACGCCCTAATCATTCGAGCGGTAATAGCTAACTACACTATTCATCGCATTTTCATTGACACAGGCAGCTCGGTCAACATAATATTCAAGAAGGCCTTCGACCAACTGCAAATCGATCGAGCTGAACTACTGCCGATGACAACCCCCCTCTACGGGTTCACTAGGAACGAAGTCTTGCAGGTCGGCCAGGTTCGGCTAGCTATCTCGTTGGGAGAGGAGCCGCTCAGAAGGACAAGGACCACCAGCTTCATCGTTGTTGATGCTCCTTCTGCGTATAACGTTATCTTGGGGCGATCGACTCTTAACGAGTTCCGAGCGGTCGTCTCTACCTTCTGCCAGAAGATCAAGTTCTCGGTGGAAGATCAAGTAGGGGAGGTGCAGGGAGACCAGCTGGTAGCTCGAAAATGCTATGTGGAGATGGTCCGAGCCGAAGCCAAGTCCACTCGGAAAATGCCGCGAGTCGAGACTTGATCGACGAAGAGCGAGCCAAAGCGTCCGTCCGACTGATGGCCTACAGGCAGTGAATGAAGCAGAACTACAACCGCCGCGTGATTCCTCGAGCATTCCAGGTGGGTGACTTGGTCTGGAAGAAAGTGAAGCCAGTCGGGGACGTAGGCAAGCTGGAGGCTCCCTGGGCAGGACCCTTCACGGTCGTCGAGAAGCTCCGATCGGGAGCCTACTACTTGGAGGATGAGGACGGACGGCGGCTGGATAGGCCATGGAGTGCAAACCACCTCCAGCCCTATCGGGCCGGATGAAAGGTGCGTCGATGTAATGTATTTCATGAATATTCCATTCAGCTGTATCCTTTGGTTGCAAGAATGAAAGTTATAAGAATAAAGCAAAGGCATGAGCATTGTGCGCCAAGTGGGTAGCTGCATGAAGGCGTGGTAAAGACCCCGTGCCGTTCGGTCGGGCGTATATTATCCGAGCCACGGGCTTGATGTCGAACACCCCGTGCCGTTCGGCCGGGCGTATATGATCCGAGCCACGGGCTCGATGTCGAAGACCCCGTGCCGTTCGGCCGGGCGTATGTGATCCGAGCCATGGGCTCGATGTCGAAGACCCCGTGCCGTTAGGCCGGGCGTATATTATCCGAGAGGCTCGATGGCGATGATCCCGTTCCGTTCGAACGGGCGTATATTATCCGAGGCACAGGCTCGATAGCGAAGACCCCGTGCAGTTCAGCCGGGCGTATATTAGCCGAGCTGTAAGCTCATTGTTGAAGATCGTCAAGCAGCGACGTTAAATCTTAGAATCGAACCGACGACTATAAACCCTCCGGCCTGAAGACCGTCGAGCAGCGACGTTAAATATTAGAATCGAACCGACGACTATAAACCCTCCGGCCTGAAGACTGTCGAGCAGCGACGTTAAATCTTAGAGTCAAACCGGCGACTATAAACCCCCCGACCAGAAGACCGTCGAGCAGCGACGTTAAATCTTAGAGTCGAACCGGCGACTATAAACCCCTCGGCCTGAAGACCGTCGAGCAGCGACGTTAAATCTTAGAGTCGAACCGGTGACTATAAACCCTCCGGCCGGAAGACCGTCGAGCAGCGACGTTAAATCTTAGAGTCGAACCGACGACTATAAACCCTCCGGCCTGAAGACCGTCGAGCAGCGACGTTAAATCTTAAAGTCGAACCGGCGACTATAAAGCCCCCGACCAAAAGACCGTCGAGCAGCGACGTTAAATCTTAGAGTCGAACTGGCGACTATAAACCCCTCGGCCTGAAGACCGTCGAGCAGCGACGTTAAATCTTAGAGTCGAACCGGTGACTATAAACCCTCCGGCCGGAAGACCTTCGAGCAGCGACGTTAAATCTTAGAGTTGAACCGGCGACTATAAACCCTCCGGCCGGAAAATCATCGAGCAGCGACGTTAAATCTTAGAGTCAAACCTGCGACTATAAACCTTCCGGCCGGAAGACCGTCGAGCGGCAACGTTAAACTCTAGAGTCGGACCGGCGACTATAAACTCCCCGGCTTGAAGACCGTCGAGCGGCGACGTTAAACTCTAGAGTCGGACTGGCGACTATAAACCCCCTAGACGAGGCAGCGCCGCGTTGAAGCACTTCAGCGGGACACTAGCAAAAAGTCCATGGAAAATGGAAAGTCGTTTGACCAATCGGCGCAGTACAGAAAAATACTATGCGGAAAGTTCATAGAAATCGCAGGCATAGTGGGAGGTTAACCGATCGGCGAAGTTAAGAAATTCTCTGCGGGAAAAAGGTCGAGAGACCGGTCGACATAGTTACAAGGAACACTCGAAATGAAAGGCTGACGCATCAAGAGTAGGCATTCATTTAAAAATAGCATTTAAAACTCTGCCGACCGGAGATAAAGTTACAGATGCCACATTAAAATGGAAGTCTAGCTGATTGGAAGAATTACAGAAGATACTTCATTCAAGGTAGTTGAAAATATGCTTCGGGATGGTAGTGAGAAGCGTCGCGTGCTTTGTAGCAGGGATGACCACGGAGTTGGGGATTTGGCCCTTGGACTTCAAATAGTCCGTCGTGGCGGTGATGGCTAACTCGAAGGCGATCACCAGCCGGTCGCACACCTTCTCCACAAATTCCGCCGAGCGGATGTAGTTTTGCCTCAAGGCGGCAACGCGGCCCGGCTCCGCCTCTTGGTACTCCTTGAAGGCGACACGAGAAGCATCAAGAGCCCCCTGCAGGTCCTTCAAATCGTCCTTGAGCTTGGTCACCTCCTCCGAGCGGCCTTTTTGCTCGCCTTCTAGCAGCTCGGCTAGCTTATTCACACGCTGCTCCAGAGCTCGGGCTTCTACATTCTTTTTTTCCAGATCAGCGATGGCGGTGTTCTTCTGAGTGGTGGCCAGCTCAATCTTGCAGTCATAGGATTTGATCTTTTCATCTAGCTGGTCCAACATGTAAGCCTGGTCGGCCGTCTTCTTCCTCTCGGCCTCTAACAGATCCTTGGTTTTATCGAGCTCCTTCTGCAGCTCGGCATAAGAAGGGCCTCGAGAAGACGACGGGCCGCCCTGACTCTTCAACCTCTTCAGCTCGTCCTCCACCATTGCCAAGCGGTTGGAAACAGCAACCTCTTCCACCCACCGCTGATGTACACGGAAAGGTTAAAAGGCCGATCGGGAAGGCTACATAAAGAAGAGGAAACAAAGCTTACCCCTGTGACTTGCTGCATATAGCTGTTAGCCAGCTTGTCGAGCGGTATCATGGCCGCACGGGCCCGAGCGTCCGCCCATATCTCAGCGAGGGGCCCCTTCATAGTGATCATATGCTCGGGGGCCGTCGGCCGATCGGACTTGGCCATGAACGCCTCGGTAGGGAGGTGCAGAGTGGCCCTAACAGTGCGGTGCCGGCCCGGAGTCGTCTGAGCGGACGCCAAAGGATCGGAGGCTGGGCTGGACATGGTGGATAGAATTCCCGAGCGGAGGACTCGGCGGGGGACCGGAGGAACGGAGCTGACCGGAACCACTTCGATGGGGGCTGCAGGCGCCTCCAGTTGAGAGGGAGTCCGGTCGGAGGAGAGAGCCTCAACCGATGGTTCTTTGCCGCATTGAGAGGCGGCGCCCGTCCGCTCGGACGCTTGCACTGCGGAGGTTGCCGAACGGAGGGGCTTCTCAACTCGCCGTCTTTTCCTATTGAGTGGGAGTTCGTCCTCCGGATCGGAGCTTCCCTCTCGAACGGCCGATTCTTTGCTAGAAGTTACACCGCCGGCAGCATCCATAGGCAATGCCTGAGCGGTCGACTCGCCTGCTTGCGCTTCACTCTCGTCCTCGTGAGAGCCGACCGGAGCAATGCCCAGTTGCTCCATTTCCTTGGCCGTTGCCGCTTCGAGCGCGGTCGCTTTCTTCTTCAAGATTCCGAACAACACGGACTTCATTACGATATTCGCTGCAAAGAAAAAAGAAGGAAATCAGTTAGAACTCAAGGCAAATGTACAAGTGAAGTTCTTACCAAAGTTGTTCGGGAGGGGGGTCCGGCTCGGACTCAAACCAAATATGTACATCACTCCTTCAGGTAGGAGCTTGTTGATGTCGAGCTTCAGACCAGCTAGCAGATTCGCTGCTTGAAGATAGTCCGGTCGGGTCTTAAACTTCTTCAGCTCGGGAGAGGTAGGCGGTCCGACCTGTCATTTCGTACGGAAGGGAAGCCGCCCGGGAACACGAAGGTAGAAAAAGTTCTCTTTCCAATGTTTGTTGGAAGAGGGCAGTTTATCAAAAAAGACTAAGCCGGGCCGAGCTTGAAACAGATAAGTGCCTGGCTCGGACTGCTTGGGATAATAAAAATAATAGAAAACCTCCGGGCGGAGGGGAATGTTGTGTATCTTAAATAAGACCACAACTCCGCATAGGAGGCGGAAAGTGTTGGGAACCAATTGGGCGAGCGGAATGCCAAAAAAGTTACAAACTTCAACAATGAAGGGGTGGAGGGGAAACCGTAGACCGACTACGAATTGGTTGCAGAAAAGACAAAAGGCGATGCTCGGTGGTTTGTGCGGCCGAGCAGAAGGTGAAGGTAAAATCAGTTCAAAATCAGAGGGGATATCAAAAGCGTTAAACAGGTTCTCGGCATCGCACCGATTGAACCATGACTCCATGGTGGTATACCATGGGCCGAGAGTCGGGTCCGCAGGCTGAGAGGAACTGGCCATCGCCAGAGCAACGGAAGAAGCAAAAATCGAAAGGGAAAGCAAATGCGTAAGCGAGAAGAGGAGCAAAGCAGTAACCAAAAGACGAAACGTGACCAAGATCGCGAAGAAAACACAGGAATCAAAGGAAGGGAGGAGGAAGAACCTTACAAAGAAGCTAAGGATCGAAGGAAGGAGGCGGGGAATCGTCGGAGAACGGAAAATCGGAGTCGCCGGAACGCTAAAGCACCGAAGAGGGTTGCGGGACACGCGAAGGTAAGGGTGCGGTGGAGGAAGAAGGTGAAGACTTTATAAGGTCGGGCCCGATTGGCCTCGACCGTCGGATGCAGGTCATAGGAACCGAGGCCCACATCGGGTCGTTCATTTCAAACTGCCGATGTCCCATCGGACACGTCGCCGAGTCGTACAATGATGCCAGCGGAGGCGACATGTGGCGCCATGCCACAGGGGCGTATTTAATGAGCGCCATTACGGCGTGCAGCGCGCATGCTCGGTCTTAAAGGAAAGGATTTGCACGAATTTCGAGGAGATCCGTAGGGCGTCAGCGTTGACCGTTGACACGGTAGGAAAGCCAACGGCAGTAAGAGGCCGAGCGGTCGTGAGGAGGAACATTCCAGAGAGCGGCGGAGCGGTGTCACTCTGGCCGACCGGCAGTCCAGTCAGTCGGACTTAGCGCCTCCTTCGACTAGACTTGAAGAGGAGGCATGTGATCCGGTGGTAAGGACGGGAGACCCTCGTTGGCGGAAGGTCAACGACACGTGGAGGTCAAAGGTCAAGAGATTCAACCCTGAGACCCGACCGACCGGACTGAGAGGGCCGACCGGCCACTCGACCAACCGGACTGAAAAGGCCGACCGGTCGGGAATCCCCCGAGACGAATAAAAGACAACCCGACTAGGGGGTCGGGTTTCCGATGCTCAAGGTAAAAAGGTTTCATGGCCGAGCGGGCTGTCCGTTCGGCCGGGGCACGAGGCAACAAAGACATGCAGGAGCAATCTCATCCGAGCATACGACCGGGAGTCCTCCCAGTCGGACCAATACCCACAACCGGGGCAGAAATGATATGCCTGCCGAGCGGCCGAACCGCTCGGCCCTGGAACAGACAGGAGGCGCAAGAGGACAAAGGAGACAGAGGATAACATCATCCTCGAGACACCTGCCGCCGACAGGCAGCAAGGTTGGCGGCCGAGCCGTACACAGGATCATACGGTGGAAGCTTCTACCGTCACATTCGGGATATGCTCGGACGATTGTGGAATGACGTCAAGGATACTTTTCTGACATGGGCTCGTTAAGGTATGTTTGGGGAAGCGTGCACACATCGAGAAGTGTGTTCGCGCCTCCCCGGGGTCCTATATAAGGACCCCCATACGTCAATGAAGGGATGTGCAATCCTTACTGTAGCCACAGTTACGCTGTCTCTCTCATTTCTCGTTGTCTGACTTGAGCGTCGGAAGGTCGTCGCCGGGAAACCCCTCCTGACTCGGCTTCGTTGCAGGTTCACCGGAGATCTATACTATCAGTCGGAGACAGCGGAGCGTGCCACGTCTCTAATGTCCGTCGACTCAACGTTCGGACATGATCAATTATCAAAAATAAAAAAAAAAAGTTTTGATGTAATGATCAAATTATTATCCTATAATCTTGAGGTCACGTAGCCTAGGGGTTACGTAGGGGTTCAAGTCGTAGAAATAGTATATCTCTCATAGAATGTAAACTAAGACTACATATAATTTACTTATATGATATGGCGCTTCTTTGTAGGACCTGCGCGCACTGACGAGCTTCATGCATGATATGACCCTTTCTATCTATTATCTTATAATAGATAAATAATCTAATTAAATAAAAAAATTTATGTAATTCATTCACCTCCAAATAAACAAGCTATAAAAGACACCACGGTAGTTTTTCCTTCTTATTTTTAACCATTTTTTGATTCAATCAGGTGCCAAATATAAAAGACACCACGGACCAGCATAGTTAATATTTATTTACATGTGATATTAATGTAATAAGTCATGAAGTCAATTTTTAGTATAGGTGAAATATATTACAGGTCACCTCATTCCTCATGCAAAGATTACGATGTTGGTAAAACTCCCATGATTTATTTTTCTTCCAAATCGTATGAAATAGTCCTAAAGAAACCTCATATAAAAATTATCACCTTTTACTACTAATCTACTATAAAAGACAACCCGACAAAACTTGATAAAATTAAAATTAAAATAATAATAATAATAATAATAATAATAATAATCCAATCCTTTGTGAATATTTTTTTTTACGAGATATTTAATTAGTTAGAAGATGACAAAATTATTATAAAAAATAGAGATCAATTTTTTTTTATCCATAATGGCAAAAGGTAAATATGTTCACCCCTAATGTTTCCGTCAATCTGTCTCAGGATTAATACGGAGGAGGTAAATCACGGACGACTACTAGCATTTGGAATAATGACTAACACATAAGGGAGACATTTATCTCAACTTTACCGAAATTCGAACTCCAAACTTCATGATGACAAACCTCATAATCGCTGGATCATCCGAGGGGACTTAATTTTTTTTTATCCATGATCATTTGATGATTGACTAAAAATCGATCCCGTAATTTATATATATATATATATATATATAAAAGATGATGAAAGGCTAATATGAACATAATACTCTACGCTACAAAAGTGAATGCTACTTATTATTATTATTATTATTTTTAAAATAATTATCATATCGATTCATTCACATACATCGTGTTAGCAGACAGAGGAAAAAAAAAAAACAGGGAGGGCGGCAGCAGCAGCCGCAGGGACGATGGCAATGCCAGGTAAGCAAAAAGAGCGCTGACAGAGTTGTCACAACACGTGTGAGGCTACCTACCAAGACGCGGTCCGATCTCCGCGCCGCACCTCTCCCCCCTCCCTTATAGCCCCCTCGCTCCATCTTCATAATCTCTTCAATAATCTCCCCCCATAAGCACGAGATTGTATAAAGATCTCTTCCTTCCGCGCCACTCTCAGTCTCCCCCTAATTTTTCTGTCATTCAATCCCTCCGAAAGCTGCAAATCTTTCCAGCGGTGGTCCCTCAATCCGTGGGTGAGTGAGCGTCTCAAAGTGGCACCAATCTTCTTACTTACAGCCCTGCCTGTTCCTTCTTCCTTTTTTCTATTTTGTCGCTATTTTGTTCTCTCTCTCTTTTTATTTTACTTTTTTGTCACTTTGTCATTCTTTTTCTCTGCATCTAGACGAACGAGCGAAAGCAAGATTTCTGCTGCTGCGCCGCTCTGAAGAAGTTCCCCTGCAACAAGAGATTTTGTTTTGTTAGGTTTTGTTTTTGTTGTTTTTATTTTTTGCGATTGAGCGGTCGATAAATAGTGTAGAGAGCGTGCGGGCGTTTGGTGGTATTTAATTTGTAATAGAGTAATATTATGGTGGGAGAGGATAGAGAAAGCTCGGCGGCGCCGCCGGCGGCGGCGGCGGAGACGGGAGTTGGAGGAGGGAAGAAGGCGGGAGGGAAAGGAGGAGGAGGTGGTGCGGAGGGGATGAGGAAGGGGCCGTGGACGCCGGCGGAGGACGAGATCCTGTTGGAGCATGTGCGGCGGCACGGGGAGGGGAACTGGAACGCGGTGCAGCGGCTGAGCGGCCTCGCGAGGTGCGGGAAGAGCTGCCGCCTGCGGTGGGCTAACCATCTCCGGCCCAACCTTAAGAAGGGTTCCTTCGCCCCCGAGGAGGAGTTCCTTATCCTCCGCCTCCATGCCCAACTCGGCAACAAGTGGGCGCGCATGGCGGCGCAGGTAAATGCCTATGCGTTTTCTTCTTTGATTTCAAGAAACTTGATCGTTGATTGATTTCTTCGTGGCCAAGGCAGTTGCCCGGTAGGACTGACAACGAGATTAAGAACTACTGGAACACCCGCCTGAAGCGCCGCCAGCGCGCCGGCCTTCCCATCTACCCGCCGGAGCTGCAAGACGCCATCCGATTTGGCCGTCGCCTCCAGCGTCAGAACCAGGCTTCTCAGGGAACGCCGCCTCCGCCGCTGCTATCTGCAACCAGACACCAAGCTCAGCTTCCTCCTCTGCAGCTCCCGCCGCTGCTGGACCTCGTCAGCTTCTGCCCTCAGCTGGAAATGACTCCCCCACCGACTTCGCACCCCTGCCAGTTGAGCTTCGCGTTCCCGGTCCCGTCTCTCTCGCCGCCCACCACCCCTACGCCATCTCTACTCCGGAAACCCCAGATGGGGCTGTGCAACTACGATTTCAATCCGCCGACGCTGATGTCGCCTCCTTACGCGGTCAAAATGGAGCTCCCTTCGAACCAACTGTACCAAGAAGCTGCCGGCGGTGGCGGGCCAAGAAATTGCGGGCTGACGGAGCCTCTTCTGCCGGAACCACACCCGCTAGGTCTGGAGCATATCAAAACAGGGGAATTGTTGCTGTTGCCGGCCGTCGACGACCACGCCGTCAGATGGGGAAACCTTTTCTGTGCCGGAGATTACGACTGCGGCAGCAACCAGGAAGGCACCATGGAGACTCCTCTGCAATTCGACTTCGGTGAGAATGAAACAGAATATCTTCATTGGAAATTCATCTAAATCTGTTCTACAATTCAAGTTTCAATCTTTAGCAAACTAAAAGCTACACTCTTTCTAATTCCTTGTCAGTTTAGTTTGTCTTCTTCTCTGTCATCTCCAGTCCTTTCTTTGTATTCCTTCTGAAGCTCTTCTTCTAGCAGGAACCGAGGGAAACGGTGAAGCACTGGGCAGCAGAATGAAAGACATGGCAGAGTTTCTGGACCTGCCGGCTCCGGTGGTCCTAGACTGGTGCAATTCCGACAACACGGAGCTATCGAGCGCACAGCCGTCGACGGTTGTTGTGGGCGAAGACGTCGCAGTCGACATGCAGCAGCTGGCTCCTTCGCAGGACTGGAACGTCAACTCCTGGCCGTGGAGCAACATGCCGGGAATTTGTTGAGGATAATCCCTTAATCCATGCGACTCTGCAGTAGGGTTGGATCGATCGACGTGTTTGTTTAAGAACTTCTGTGAACTTAAAATGCTGCAGAAGTAAATCTATGTTCAGAATCGCACTATGAATCTATGTTGGATATTGAGTCTTGTGCATGCTCACTCTCAGTGCTTCTTTTACTTTATATTTATATATATATATATATATATATATATATATATAAAATACGGCAAACTAAATATTAAGCTTGAATAAGTGAATAACTTTATTGAAATTTTTTAAAAAATTTTGAGGATTTTTTGGAAGCATATATTAAGGGGATAAATTATTAGGTAGGGGGGAAATCTATTTAAACTATGCTATTTGAACGAGAAAATATTTGTTTTTTTTATATTTCTTTTTCTTTTTCTCACCCGTGCCCTAAAACCCACACCGCCAAACTCCTCTTCTCCCACTTCCCTCTTCCGGTCTTCCTCGCGCCACCCCTCTCTCTCTTCCCCGATCCCTTCGCCTTCCCCAACTCGACGACGCTGATCGGCCAAGGAAAGCCTTAGCTTGAGCCCTCTCCCGATCCCTCTCGCTCGCGAAGTCCCGCTCTCCGCGCCTCTCTGCATCGTCTTCGTCCGCCACAGCTCGACGCTGCCGACCATGGGAGATCTGGTGTCACCGAATCCCTCTCTTTTGCGATCACGTTGTGCCATCCTCGGTTGATCGCTGCCATCACTGATCTCTCCGTCATTTCGATCGTGCCGGCACCGGGTGTCCATTGCCAACCGAGGCACCTTCTCCACCGATCGCTAGAGTTCTTCCGGTGGTTGTTCTCGTCCCCGAGTCGCCGCCCTAGTGCAAGTAGGTTATCTACCAAGAGGGGAACCCGAGCCCTCTCCCCGATTCATTGGTGCGGTGCCCTAGCCTTGATACACCGCCGCCTCTGCGAGGGCTGGGCCGACCATCACTGGAGCGACCGAGTTTCCCATCTCCTCTCCCGATCCTTCACCAATCTCCTTCATCCCCTGCCCTAGCTCCATCCATAGTTTTTGATAGTAGCTATCTTGCTGTCACCTTGGAGGTAAACATCTATACCTAGTAGATGAATTGAGTGATTGATCTATGATCCTCACATGATTCTGATTTAGGGTTATTGTCTTGGAGGACCAGCGATTTCATTTAGTTCCGGCCACAGCACCGTCGACAACCAGTTGCTGGCTCTACTAGTGGCTGGTTCGAGTTGTGCCACCATGGATCGTTGAAGAAGAAGAGGTAATGATTTGGTAATTAGATTTTATTTCAGATTTAAGGTGTGTATCATAGAATTAGATCTAATGCTCAATTGTGTTGGGATGGATTCGGATTCATGATGGGTAAACTTAGTGGCATTGGATTGTTACATGTATCCATTAAGGAGTTAGTCATAATGAGTTAAATCTAATTCACTGAAGGGATTGGAAGAATCAAGGTTGGTCATTCGAGTAGGGTTTCATGGTTTAAGTTCTGTTTTGATTAGTAAGCAAAGTTGGAACCAGATTGGGATAGTTGGCATTTGATCAATGGATTGGATTTAGTTGGGGATTTGATTTAGCTAATTAATTTATGTAATTAGCAAATCTGTATATCATGTATTGTATGACTTTGATTCGAGATGAGCGTCTCGACGTGAGATCTATTTCGGATACGATCTCCATTTTTGAGACGGGTTACCTTTGACTTATCTTTTTTGATATTTTCATTCTGATATGCTTAGTAGGTTATAACTAGTAGTAATGGTTATGTTATTATCTGCTTTGGTATGTTACAACTTGATACCGTAGTATACCTATAGTGTTATCTATTGTGCATTTCTGCTTATGTCTTCTTGATTATTGCCACGTGTACTTTTGTTCATAGAAGTAGTGACATATAATGCAGTACCGGATATAGGTCTAGCTACCAGTTTACCACTTGGCATGTGTACCTAGTTTTATTACCTAGCAGGTGTACCTAGGTTTATTACTTGGCATGTGTACCTAGGTTTATTTTCTGGCATGTATACCTAGATCATTGTTATGGACTTGGTTTCCTTTTTGTACACATTATGAGGAGGTTAGTATTTTTCAGGATTTACATGCTTTAGTGTCATGCACCATTTTGCATGATTGCATGCTGAGCGATTGTCGGCTCCATTGTTTTGAGCACATCGCCAGTTACATGATCTGCACACACAACCACTCATGGGTTAGTAGTTTATTAGGCAGGGTGTGTAGCAATTTTGCTCTACCAGGCTCCACTGGTCCGCTCATGGGTAGTGTTGACTGCAGCATGGTAACGGGTAAGGATCCCTCCTCTTGACTATGACACAGGGAGATGAGAGCTTTGGCTCCCCCACTCTGTTTGAGGTAGGAGGATAGGTGTACTCTGACAACATCCTGTCCACTCGGTCACTCAGGAATAGTGATGGCAGAGTGCACAATTGTCATAGCCCTACCCACTCGGTCTCATCATCATGTGTGAGATGGCTGACTGGCGTCAGGGGTGACCATGTCATTTGCATCATATGCATGGCTTACATTTATTGCTTGTGATTATTGCATTTTGGATGCTGCATTTTTGTGGATGTATATGTTTGACATGCATACAGGAGACATGAGGTATTTGGTCTGACGACCCTTATGTCAGGATAGGAGGTCAGGTGAGTATAGTTCTTCTTTTGTTGCTCAGTTTTGCATTTCCTGTTATTGATCAGGAGGTTGTACTCCATGATTATTACTGGTAGCTATATCTTACTGTGCATGTTAGTTCGATACCCGTTGAGTTATTGAACTCACTACCCCCCTTATTTTTCCTATCATTTCCAGGTTAGCATATAAATATGTCGTGTCGCTTGGAGTATCCTGTCTGTCGGTCCCACGTCACATCAGAAGACGGTTTACCTCGCTCTTGATTTCTTTTTATATATTATTTATTGATTTAGCATTGTATTGATGTTTAACCATGTAGCTATTTCGTTGTTTTGGTATTGTATTTGTGTTGAAGTTGTGCCGGCATGCATTGTGTTGTTTTAGTTGTATGGGCTTCCCGTTTGTTTTTCTGCTGTGTTTTTAGTGTCGTCGTGTGAGTTGTTTAATATATATATATATATAACTGTGTGGTTGTGTTTTTAGTACAACCGTGTAGGTTGTTTAATATATATAACTGTGTGGTTGTGTATATTCCAATCGTGTGGGCTAATGTATTTTGTTTGTTGATGTATATATGATTCAGATTGTCACTGGTACAAGGGAGATGTTACTAGATTTTCCTCTGGCAGAGACTCTTATGGGGCGTGACAATATATATATAATATGGAAGTTCCTATCTCTATAAGGATGGTGATTCATGTTTAGTCATGTCTGAAAATCGAAAAGATGATTAGTTGAGGATGTGGCTGTTGTGTTGACTAGATGTAGATCTCGCTCCACTCTGCAATATAAGAAACGACAGTGCCGAGCCAGAGAAGAGGTTCCCGACGTCAGGGGTGGATCCAGAAATAAATTTTAACGAGGGCTAACAGAATATCTTTTATAACATAATAAATATATTTAATAATAAAAAGTTCAATTTGACATCATAAAAAGATAAAATACTAAATTAATAAATTGCAATTAGGCTATTGCTTATTGAAGTATTAATTAACACTTGGTGACATATTAGGTGGTCGTTGGATAAGAAAGAGGAGGCAACTGCATTCTGCGGCTTTTCATCTTTTGAAAACACTGTAATATTTGCTCATTTTCAATTGTTGAAAAGATATCTTTCTCGATGTATACGACTAGACTGTCATTCATCCACTCGTCTCCCATTCTTTTACGTAAATCAGTCTTATCATCTTCATCGCAGAAAATACTCTTTCAACAGAAGCAGTCACAATTGGTAAAACTAATGTCATCTCAATCAGACGATAAACCAATGGATAAGCTTGATTTTTTGGAGTTTCAACAATTTTCTAAGCAAAACTTCCCAAATCTTCAATTCCAGAAAAATTTGTATCCTGTCATATATTATGAATAAAATTCTGAAGTTGTTATTCAATAACTATACAATCATTTGTTGAGAAGTCCTTAGGATATAAATCACAAAGTCGAACGAGTTTCTGAACATTGAATTCAGAAAAAGAATTTCTTGGATGAAGACATGTTATACAACTAAGCAATTCTGTGCCAACTTCTGAAAAACGAGTATTCATCTCTTGTATAACTGAATCAACAACCTAACATTGTAATTTACAAGAATAATAATTAATAAGTAAAAAAAATCTTATTGATGAATATAATAATAATAAATTTTCTTTTTTTAGAAATAATATCTGATAGAAAATCTCCACACGATAATAATGCAAATTGGTGATGACTTGCCTTCTATGTCTACTACGACCACCAATCAAACAATTGTCTTTCATCTCTGGTACTAGGATCTCATTCAACTCACAAAATGTGTTGACTTTATCTGTAATTGTATGCCATCCGTCTTCCCTAAATATTTGAAATTGATCTTTCAGACTCAATCAAACTTATGGCTTGGACAATATTTTGATCCTTTTGTTGTAACACAAGTGACAACCCATGCGTCATTCCCAATATCATCTTCATCAAGTGCAACATAAAAACAAACTCATAATTCTCCATTTTCTGAATCAAACTTTTGGCAACCCCTCTACTATCAAAAGAACTAGAATCATCACAAATATTCTCCAACACTTGTATCACTGAAGGCCACATAGATAATAGACGACCCAATATCAAGTAGTGTGATCCCCAACGAGTGTCTCCTGGCTTTACTAAATTAGTTTCTTGATTTTTTCCACTGCCCGTACTAATTTCTCTACCCTCCAACATTGCAACAATCCTATCATGTTCAATTTGCCTAAGTTGATCTCTCCTTTTACGTGATGCTCCTGTCGTATTGACAATCATAGTAACATAGTTAAAAAAATCACTCGCATTGAGATTACTCTTGGCAACAACAATAATAGCTAACTGTAATTGGTGAGAAAAATAATGAATATACCTTGCATATGAATTTTCTTGCAAAATGAGATATTTCAACCCATTGAATTCACCCCGCATATTTGAAGCTCCATCATATCCTTGACCTCTCAGTCTAGATCATGATAATCCATGTTTCACAAATAAAGCATCGATAGCATCCTTCAAAGAATGATAGCTAGTGTCAGATACATGTACAATTGCCAGGAATCGTTCAATCACCTGTCATCTTTTGTTCACATATCTCAAAACAATTCTCATTTGCTCTTTCACTGAAATGTCTCGAGATTCATCAACCATTAAGGAGAAAACATTGTTTCCAATATCTTCGATTATGGAAAGTGTGATCTCAGAGGCACAAGCACGCGTAAGGTCTTTTTGAATTGCTGGAGAAATCATTTGATTGTTTCCGGGAGCATTTTGATTAACAACCTTTGAAATTTCCTCATTTCGTTGATTGTACCATTGAAACAATTCAAGAAAGTTTCCTCTATTTAAAGAATTATTTGACTCATCATGTCCACGGAAAGACAGTCCTTGTTTTAAAAGAAATCGCGTAACATCCAACATTACTGTTAAACGGGTACGATAAGAAACCTCTATATTTTGCCCATGTGCTCGTAATATATTTGAAACACTATGTCTTTGATCTTGAAAAGATTCAAACTGTACTCTATCATGATTGAGACAACTATCTACGGCAGCATTATGCAAATTAAATCTTTCTTAAGCATTTTTCCAATTAATGAATCTCATTTTTACAAAAGCATCCTCTTTATATCAACCTCCTTTATTTGATGGTTTAAAAAGATAACACCATAAGCAAAACGCCGCATCTTTTGATATGCTATATTCTAGCCATGTATATATTTTATATCAACTATTTTGGAAACTCCTTTCTTGATTACCAAAAGATCTTTTTGGATACATATGCCCAATTGGTTAGCAGGGCCCCCTAGTCAAGTACTCTCTTCGGACTTGATCTCGAATAGAAATATCAAACTCTTCAATTGATTTTCGTAATCTAGGATCACTAACAATATCATTTAAATTTAATTCAACATGAGATTGAATTTCCACAACTTCACTAATATTAGGATAATTGGAAGAACCCTCACAAAAATATTTAGGTTTAAAAAATCTCTCCATAATCTACATAAATAAATAATTAAAAATAAAGTCATGTATATGATGTAATTAAATTAATATTCACAAATCATAATTAATTTAAACCCTAACCCCCTAATTTAAATTGAAATAAAAAAGTAAAAAAAGAAATAAGAATGGTAAAAAAAATTAACCTTGAATTATGTGAATGACTTGAACAGTGGTGGCCTAGTGGCTAGGGGCTTCCCAATAAAATAATGACTCTGCAAAACAAGTGAGAAAACAACAAAATGAGTTTACTATTTACCTCGAGTAACACTGTGCCAGTAAATAATATTAATTTTCATATTTGGTAATGGTAGTCAATAGAACAATTTAAAATAGAAAAGATTTTGAGAACAAAGTCACAGTCAGTCACACATAATCCAATCAATGAATCAACCCAAGAAAAAAACAGTAGAGAAAAACACAAGAGAGGGAGATGTTGGTGCAATATTTCCTAGGTCAAGGTTGACGTGATTGATTGAGCTTGAATTGGTTCGAGCTTGAATTGGTTCAAGCTCGAGTCTTGATGTTTGGATTTTGATGTTTGACAATACATGGAGACAAGACATGGAGATTGCAGGTGCAATTGTTCATGTGGTGAGATTGTGAAGGAGTGTCAAGTAGGTCAAGGTTGACTGGATACTTGACTGGAAAATCCTCGTGAGTAAAGCCAGGTGAAAGTCCTAACTGGGAGGTTAGGTAGACTGGGAAGTCCTGGTGAGTGAAGCCAGACAAATGAGAAATCCTAGTGAGTGAAGCTAGGTGAAAGTCCTGGTGAGTGAAGCCAGGTGAAAGACCTAGTGAGTGAAGCTAGGTGAAAGACCTGGTGAGTGAAGCCAGACAGAAGGAAAGTCCTGGTGAGTGAAGCCAGGTAGAAGGAAAATCCTAGTGAGTGAAGCTAGGTGAAAGTCCCGGTGAGTGAAGTCGGGCAGCTGGAAAATCCTGGTGAGTAAAGCTAGGTGAAAAACCTAGTGAGTGAAGCTAGGCAGTATGGAAAGTCCTGGTGAGTGAAGCCAGGCAAATGAGAAGTCCTAGTGAGTGAATCTAGGCAGAAGGAAAGTCCTGGTGAGTGAAGACAGGCACAGGAAATCTAGATGGATCAAGTTTGATCAGACATCTGGTGTTGGGAAGCCCAAGTAGGTCAAAGGAATTGATCGGATACTTGGCACGGGAAATCCAGATGGATCAAGGTTGATCGGACACCTGGTGAAGATAAGTCCAAGTGGGTCAAGGATGACCGGACACTTGGCACAAGGAGAAAAGTCCAAGTGGGTCAAAGGGATTGACCGAACAATTGGTGAGGGAGTTCTAACAGGTCAAGGGTGACCGGATGCTAGGCATGATATACCAACAGGTCATGGTTGACTGGATGTTGGTTTAGGGGGCTTTGGACTTGATTTTGGGCAAAATCAAGGAGCTGGATCGATCAGCCGATCGATTGGCTCATGCCCAATCGATCGGTCGATCGATTAGGTGAGTCCCCGAGACAAGCTTTCTCTCAATCGATCAGGTGATCGATTGGGAGAGGCTCGCAATCGCACAGAACAACGCTGGATCGATCAGTCGATCGATCCAGAGCTCCCAATCGATCGGACGATCGATTGGGAGGTGCGATTCTGCGCAATAAGCCCTGGATCGATCGGTAAATCGATACAGGCGTTTCCCGAGAGCACAAAGGCGCTCTGGATCGATCGACCGATCGATCCAAAGCCTCCTCCATCGATTGGGAGCAATCCAATCGATCGGGATCCGACCGTTGACACTGGATAAAGCCGTTGGCATGCTATTCCTTCGCCATTACTTGCACTGTTCAGCTCCGATCTTCACAACAACTTCTCCATAGCGTTCTTCCACTCTCACCGTCAGTTCTTGAAGGATCTTGGAGAGACATCCAAGTCAAGAGGCGTGACTACAACAAGAAGAAGAAGTTAGGGTTAGGGCTTTCATTGCATATCTTGTAAGATATTTCTTGTATTTGTCTTCCCTTGCTTTCTTGTTGTATTGAGAGTATTGTAGGGCTTCTCCGCCTTCGGTAGTTACCGAAAAGGAGTGTTTACATAGTGGAGGGTGCGTGAGTGTGTGTATCCTTGGATTAGTCACCTCATCTTGAGGTGGATACCAAGTAAATCTTTTGTGTTAGCGTTGTATATTTTGTTTCTTGTATTTCCGCTGCATATCATTGAAGAAATAAGCAATGAAGAGCACGAGGAGCGCGACGAGCTATTCACCCCCCTAGTTACTTTTCGACCCCAACAAGTGGTATCAGAGCAAGGTTGCTCTTCACCGGAATCATCACCGGAAGGGGCAAAAAGCTTGAGGGTGAAGAAGTTGGAGCAATTCTACAAGTTGAAGACTTCATTCAAGAAGCTCAACTTCAAGATGGAATTCCAAGATAGTCTTGGATTCGACACAAGGGTGCCTCCACCATTCACAATGATGAGCTTCGATCTTTGAAGATCAAGGATTGAGAATTTCTTAATGGTGGAGATAGAGCAATGGTTTGCTCTAATAGAAGGCTTCGAAGCTCCTAAGAATTCAAAGGGCAAAATTTTTAAGAGAAGCAAGTGGGGCCAAGACCAAATCCAAAGATGTGAGGCCAATGACAAAGTGACCAAGCTTTTGGTCAATTTATTGTCGAGCAACATCTTGGAGCAAATTGGAGATTTTGTAGATGCCAAAGAGCTATGGAGAAAATTGGCCAAGATTCATGAGATCCCCTCCACTGTACCAAGCCAAGAAAAATCCAAAGAGGGTGACTCATTGGAGCAAGACCAAGAGGAGGAGAATTCCAGAGGTGAGAGATGCTCATCTGCCGAAGAAGAAGACCAAGAAGCTTCATCTTCAAAGGAATGCAATGAAGAGGGCAAGGAGAGGGCATACTCCTTATTCCATGTACAAGATGAAGATGAAGAAGTCTCCACCTCTAGGATTGAGGGGGAGTGTGGATCATTGACACTGGAGCAAGAAGAAGCCTCCACATCCGGGTCAAGAGAAGAAGAGGATGAAGAAGCTTTCACCTCCACAAGTCAAGCTAAATTAACTGAAGGATCTAGTGCCATCCCTACACATGGAGGTAAAAATATTTCAATTAAAGATAAAAATCACATTATATGTTTTGAGTGTAGGGAACATGGGCACTACAAGAGCAAGTGCCCCAAATTGGCCAAGAAGAATGACCAAGTGGCACTAAAGGGCAAGGTGAATCCCAAGGAGACCGTCCTCGAAACAAAGAAGAGCAAGGAGCACATTATGTGTTTCTCTTGCAATCAAAAGGGATATTATCGGAGTCAATGTCCCAAGGGGAAGAAAGCGGTCAAGGCTCAAGGAGGAAGCATGAGTCAAAGGAGAGCCTCCAAGGTAAAACGAAAGGTATTATTTATTGAGCCTACCCTTTTAAATAATGGTAAAAAGCATGATAATTCTAATTTTTATCATTTTAATGCTATTTACCACAAGAATAGGAAGCATGATAGCTTTAAGGAAAAACATGTAGCTTTTCATGCTAAAACCACTCAACCTAGGGTTAGGAAGGTAGATAAAAATTTAAACAAAAATGCTCAAGGATTTAATGAAAAATCAAAATCTAGGGATTTATGGGAAGAAAATCAAGTATTGAGGTCAAGACTTGATAAAATAGAAAAGACCCTAAAAAGGATGGAAAATATCCTTAAAGGGCAAAATGAGCATAACTTAGGTTTAGGACAACAAAAGTCATCCAATAGCCATAGAGGTTTGGGATACAAACCAAAGGCTAAGAAAGATGTAATTTCTTACCATAGGGTTCCATATAGCTATGGAACTGAGTGTAGGTCAAATGGTCAAGTTAAAAATACTAGGAAGGTTATTCCTAAGAGTATTTTTGCAACAAAAGTGACTAAGACTTCTAAGAAGTCCAAGAAAGTCACAAAGAAGGTCACAAGGGAAGAAATCCCTAGAGTTGAGCTAGAAAATGTGACCAAGGTTTCTAAGAAGCCTAACAAGGTCACTAGGAAGGTATCTAGGAAAGTTATCCCTAGTGAATACCTAGAACATCCAAGGAGCACCAAGAGATTTTGGGTTCCTAGGAGCATTTTCTCCACCCCTTAGATGGATTAGAGAGTGTCAACTCTAATTGAAAGGGTAGTTAACTCAATCATGATGAAGTTGGCACTCTAAGAGCATTTTCAAGGATATTGTTAACCTTTGAAAATGATAAGGATTAAAGGCTTACTCGTGGAAAGAGTAAGATGTGCCAAAATTTGAGTATTTGGATACAATTTTAATTGACACAAGAAATCAAGTCTAAAGAAATGCCAAGTTGGGATGTTGACATTTTATTGGAATGTTAAAGGCAAGTCTAAGCCTTAGTTTAAATTTGTTACTCTTGGAAGAGTAATTTGTGTCAAAAATTTGAGGAATTTGTTTAATTTAAATTGGCACAAATTAGGAAAAGCAAAAGAAATGTCAAAAGTGAGTTTTGGCATTTCTTGGGACATTTTGGGCAATCTAGGGTTAAATTTTGATTTAGCTAAGGGTTAAGGATACTTAGAAAAATAATCTAGGTATTTCATTTATGCTAATTTGTCATGCTTTGTTTGCCCAAAATATGTCATGACATCATACTTATTTTTGTATTCACGTTTTATTATGAAAAACACAAAAATATCATGTCATGTCATACATACATCATATAGTTCTAGGAAATTTTCTTTTGAAAATTATTTATCTTTGATGTATATCATATCGCATCATGTATAACCTTTAAATTCCTGGCAATTAAGGACAAATGACATGTATCAACAAGTAACATCCTTGGTGGATGTTCATGATCTCAAAATGTCTAGGTAGATATGCATGATCCCTAGATTAGGGCAAAACCAAAAGTTTACATCTGACTAAGAACTATAAGGTGACTTGTATGTGTTTTAGTGCACATTAGATACAAGTGAGATGTTAGGATGATGAACAAAACTCAAGATGTTGATTTAGTGCATTCTTTTGAGTTTTAAGTTCATCAAAACACATAGTTATATGTTTTCCAAGCATTGGGAAAGCTAATGTACAAGTCATATGCATTGAGCCCAAAGAACATGGTTGGAAATTGATTTTGAAATTGATTTCAAATATGCTTTGGAAAATCTTGGTGAAGACTATCTTTTGGTAGTACTGTTCATTGAAAAGTTAGACATAAACTAGAAGAAAACACTAAAATTTTGACAAGTTTTCTAGTTTTTGTCAATCTTGGAAAATATGAAGTATTTTTTTAGACAACTATTTTTCTATGATAATATATGCCCTAAATAATGTTCACAACAATTTTCATGATTTTTCAAATTTTATAGAATTTTTTAGGAGTTTCTGAAATTCACTGAAATTGAATTTCAATTTTTCAGTGCTTCAATCGATCACCCGATCGATTGAAGTGCCTCAATCGATCGGGCGATCGATTGAGAGGAGTTTTCCCGCAAGCAGAAGCTCGCTGGATCGATCAGCCAATCGATCCACGCAGTCTGAATCGATCAGTGAATCGATTCAGCAGGGTTCAATCGATTGGAACCCAACTCCAATCGATTGGGGATGCTGATTTTGGCTGGGAAAGCCTGATTTCAGCATTTTGAACCACCTTTAGTCTAGGTAATCACTCCTAACCCCTCAAAACACATTTGTATACATTTAGAGGGAATTTTCACGATGAAAACAAGAATGGATTGGTTAAGGAAGACTAAGTAGAAGTTTAGGTTGAGGTTTGACTTCAATATTAAATTTTTGAACCTCAAAACTTCTAAATTTGGGTTTCCTAAAGCTTTAGGGATTCCAAGTCATTGGTGCAATGACAGAAGTTACGTGCATGTCTTTAGGGAGAGTTACTCTTTAAGGACATGAAAATTTATTTTTCATACACCTTGGAAGGTGGTTGACCTTCTTTAGCGAAAATGCTCAAGGTTGGGCATTTGAATGTAATGAAGAGTGGATATCTTCATTATTCAGGTGATGTTTGCTCACAGATGAGCGATTGATGACAATGAAGGGTATGAGACCTTCAATTGAATCGTGTGTGAATATACCAAGTGGTATATGCTCAAGGATGAACGTTTAGGACAATGAAGGGTATGGGACCTTCGTTATTATGTTGTGAACAATGAGTGTAGTTGTCAACAACGTTGGGTAACTCTTCAGGGGGAGAGTTTTTGATGTGTGCCAATAGGGGGAGAATGTGAGGTTAAGTTAGGCCTTCATTACCTAAGAGGGAGTTTGCCCTCTAGAAAAGGAGGAGAATGAAGGAAACCATCATTCTCATATTGGCATGAAAGGAGTTGAGGCTATGTGATTAGCCTAACTTAAAAGTGGTATTGTCAAACATCAAAAAGTGGGAGATTGTTGGTGCAATATTCCCTAGGTCAAGGTTGACCTGATTGACTGAGCTTGAATTGGTTCAAGCTCGAGTCTTGATGTTTGAGTTTCGATGTTTGACAATACATGGAGACAAGACATGGAGATTGCAGGTGCAATTGTTCATGTGATGAGATTGTGAAGGAGAGTCAAGTAGGTCAAGATTGACTGGATACTTGATTGAAAAATCCTGGTAAGTAAAGTCAGGTGAAAGTCCTAACTGGGAGGTTAGACAGACTGGGAAGTCCTAGTGAGTGAAGCCAGGCAAATGAGAAATCCTAGTGAGTGAAACTAGGTGAAAGTCCTGGTGAGTGAAGCCAAGTAAAAGACTTAGTGAGTGAAGTTAGGTGAAAGACCTGGTGAGTGAAGCCAGGCAGAAGGAAAGTCCGGGTGAGTGAAGCCAGGCAGAAGGAAAATCCTAGTGAGTGAAGCTAGGTGAAAGTCCCGGTGAGTGAAGCCGGACAGCTGGAAAATCCTGGTGAGTGAAGCCAGGTGAAAGACCTAGTGAGTGAAGCTAGGCAGTATGAAAAGTCCTGGTGAGTGAAGTCATGCAAATGAGAAGTCCTAGTGAGTGAAGCTAGGCAGAAGGAAAGTCCCGGTGAGTGAAGCCAGACACAGGAAATCTAGATGGATCGATCAAGTTTGATCAGACATCTGATGTTGGGAAGCCCAAGTAGGTCAAAGGAATTGACCGGATACTTGGCATAGGAAATCCAGGTGGATCAAGGTTGATCGGACACCTGGTGAAGATAAGTCCAAGTGGGTCAAGGATGACCGGACACTTGGCACGAGGAGAAAAGTCTAAGTGGGTCAAAGGAATTGACCAGACACTTGGTGAGGGAGTTCTAACAGGTCAAGGGTGACCGGATGCTAGGCATGATGTACCAACAGGTCATAGTTGACTAGATGTTGATTTAGGGGGCTTTGGACTTGATTTTGGGCAAAATCAAGGAGCTGGATCGATCAGCCGATCGATTGGCTCATGCCCAATCGATCGGCCGATCGATTGGGTGAGTCCCCGCGACAAGCTTCCTCCCAATCGATCGGGTGATCGATTGGGAGAGGCTCGCAATCACACAGAACAGCGCTGGATCGATCAGTTGATCGATCCAGAGCTCCCAATCGATCGGGCGATCGATTGGGAGGTGCGATTCTGTGCAATAAGCCCAGGATCGATCGGTGAATCGATCCAGGCGTTTCCCGAGAGCACAGAGGCGCTCTGGATCGATTGATCGATCGATCCAAAGCCTCCCCGATCGATTGGGAGCAATCCAATCGATCGGGATCCGACCGTTGGCGTTGGATAAAGCCGTTGGAGTGCTATTCCTTCGCCATTACTTGCACTGTTCAGCTCCGATCTTCACAGCAGCTTCTCCATAGCGTTCTTCCACTCTCACCGCCAGTTCTTGAAGGATCTTGGAGAGACATCCAAGTCAAGAGGCGTGACTACAACAAGAAGAAGAAGCTAGGGTTAGGGCTTTCATTGCATATCTTGTAAGATATTTCTTGTATTTGTCTTCCTTTGCTTTCTTGTTGTATTGAGAGTATTGTAGGACTTCTCCGCCTTCGGTAGTTACCGAAAAGGAGTGTTTACATAGTGGAGGGTGCGTGAGTGTGTAGATCCTTGGATTAGTCATCTCATCTTGAGGTGGATACTAAGTAAATCTTTTGTATTAGCGTTGTATATTTTGTTTCTTGTATTTCCGCTGCATATCATTGAAGAAACAAGCAACGAAGAGCACGAGGAGCGCGATGAGTTATTCATCCCCCTCTAGCTACTTTTCGACCCCAACAGGAGACAGCGGACCTAGTGGGTGTCTGCTGCAGTCGGTGGGCGACGGACCGACATCCGGCGAGCAACAGACTAGTTAGTAGTAGACTGGCAAACAGTGGAATCAACACAAGAAAAAAAACACAAAACTAGAGAGAAAAAAGAGAGGGAGGCAACAGACCTAGTGGGTGGCTGCTGCAATCGGCGGGAGACAGACCGATGGGCCCAGGATTGGTCGGCGGCGACCTGGTGGGTGGCGGACCGGCAGACAGTGGAATCAGCACCAGAAAAATAAAGTATAGAAAAAACAAGGAGCTGGCACTGGCAGACCTAGTGGGCGGCTGGCGGCTGCTAGCCTACTGCAGTCGATGGGCGGCGGACCAGCTGGCGGCAGGCTGGTCGGTGGCGGACCGGCGGGCATCAAAATCAGCACAAGAAAACAAAATAAAAGTAAATAAAAAATTAGAGAGGGAGGCGGCGGACTGCGGACCTATTGGGCGGACCGGTGGACCGGCGAGCGTCGGACTGATGGGCGGTGGACCGGCGACAGCGGATAATAGAACACGAACGACGGGCAGCGGAACGAAGTGCAGACTGCTGAGGCGGAGCGGAGTCACGATTCGTGATCGTGAGGGAGAAAGCGCAATTAACGAAGACAAAAAAAAACATACGGATGACCTATTGGGCATTGGGCTGCAAAAGCCTTTAAATTTTATTTTAAAAAATTAAAAAAAAAAAAAAGATGAAACCTCGCTGCTTCGTGTTTGTGCAGTGGCTGTTGGACTCGGACGCCGAGCTTCTCACGCCGGACGGCCCGAACATCGAACTTCTCATGTTGGACTCCACTTTAGCTCTTTCTCCGGCAAATCTTGACGAGGGCTTCAGCCCCCTCCAGCCCTCGCCTAGATCCGCCCCTGCCCGGCGTTGGTCCTCCAACGCTTAAGTCAGCCGCCTGAAAGAAGGAAGAAAACAGAGCAACAGTAAGCGCAGGCGTGAATAGTGAAATACGCATACCTTCGTCAGTGCATGAACCCTCTTTCACCCATAGGCGACGTACACTCTCCTAGAGGCATGGGCACGTTCTCCAATTTTTCCTATGAAAGGACTTGTCAGGAAAGTGCCTCTGATATCATACCTTAACAGGGTATGCATATCCCTGACAAGACATTAGAAGCTTCCATCGTACGATCCGCCTGTTGACCATACCTTGTATCAACAACAGTACTATCTCCCAGAAGGATGTTAAGAGATACATCAATGATCCCTTTGCTCAGCTAAGTGGGATAGCCGCTCAATTGGGAACTCCTCCGCTAGGTCAGACTCGGCTGCTCGTCCCTGCGGTAACTGTGTACATTGGCTTGTCTCCCCCGATCGAACAAGTGATCCAGTCTGTTTAACATTCCGTCGATCCGAACTGAGCATCTGATGATCTTGATGTAGTGCTCCTAGCCATCTAGGCATTCTGCTCAGAAAAGTCATTTGTCGGTCGGGTGCTTCATGCCTGATCGGCCACTGCAGTAGAGCTCCACTCGACTACCCTTTGGTGAACCTGTTGGTTCTCTCGCATTGACCTCTTTGACTTTGACCTCCACGTTGGCTATTGCCTCCGTCCTTTGATTCGCACATGGCGGACCCCCCTTATCACCACGTCAATGTCGTATCATGTTAATCATGTCATTAAGATGTATTAGTCGCATACTAAAATTTAGTTAAGCTTGCCAAACTATTAGATTATATGAAACAATCAAACAAATACAAGTTAATCAGTGTAACCTGTTTCGATATATGGGTTGTCATGTTATTTTTACCTTTTTCTCTATTGCTTACATTATTGTGTTTAGGGTAAGTCTAGTCATCTTGTTGCGCTAGGTCTAATATTTGTCAGTCCTATATCTCCAAGCTTTTAGACTTGTATGCGATATAGAGGGAGCTATAATAACACCATATATAGCAGCAAATGTAGTCTCCAGTATCCACGATGATCCTCCCTAGAATCGGAGAGGATGGCGTGCTAGATAGGAGACTTCAATATTGACTGCAAGTAGACTTTAGATGAGAGAGAAAGAGGGTTGGAACTACTAGTGAACCTATGTGCCAAGAAGAAGAACTAGAAGCAAAAAAATATTAGTCACTAGGCCAGGTAAGAGTCCCGATGGAGGCACTCCAATGCTCAAGTCAGGTAAGCAATGGTAGAGAAGATGAAGAATAATAACTACCAACAATGTACTTTATAACAAAACCTCATGTACCTGTGTTTGTAGTGGAAACCCCCTTATATAGTATTATTTTTCCTCTCTACATAAATCTCAATGCATTACTATTTGACCGACCATCATGACACTCTGACACCTTTCCTGGAATAAGCCCGCAATTCCTGCACTTTGCAGGGTAGAAGCTTCTAGTGTATAGCTTGCACAGGGAATATTCACATGATTCCCTAGCAATGACTATGAAAAACACCAAAAAGGAATGATAAGCTAATGAACCATTAATATGTTGTGATGATAGGCTGGCTAAGTCCCCTCCATTGTCCGATCAAACCTTGCTCTCGGAGGGGGGTGGCTCAGTTAAGGGATGTAAACCACCTTGAGGACTCAGCCTCTTTGAGAACTTGGCCTCTTTGAGGACTCGGCTTGACCTCTTTAAGGACTCGGCTCAGCCTCTTTGAGGACTCAGCTCGGCCTCTTTTAGAACTCGACTCAGCCTCTTCGAGGACTCGGCTCGGCCTCTTCAAGGACTAGGCTCGGCCTCTTCAAGGACTAGGCTCGGCCTCTTTGAGGACTCAGAGTCTGGTCTGATCGGTCAAAAGGTCTAGTAGGCTAGATCGCTTGGTTGAGTCTTGCAATCGTGTGCTTTTGAATCGAACTCAAATGGCTCGGCTCAAGATTTCCCCGAGCCATGAGGACTTGGGCTTTGATCGAACCAAATGTCCGATCAACTAGACTACCTGGCTGAGCTATGTAGCCGTGTTACTCCCGAGTGTTGTCTCCTCTTTGACTTTGATTGCCACATTAGCCAGCTTTCTTAACTCTTTGAGAATCTTACCTTATTTATCATATCACAGGTCTCCCATTCAAATTTAGTTGAAAGAGCCTGTAAGTTCGACTAACTAGACACTTATATTTTTTTTATGTTTCTCATTTCCCGATTGGGTTTTCGGTCATTGACCATTCACCTGACTAGGGATGATGTCATTCTCCCACTGCCAAAATTATACCTCGAGAGTAGGGTACGTCATTTGCCATTAATGCTTAGTGTGGCCAGCATGTCTTTTGAATATAATCATGATGACCGCTGTTGGAGTGTATACTAAAAGCCTAGCTTTTGTAAACATTTATTTTTGAAATAAATGAATCACATTGGTCAATATCTGTATTTATTTGTTAAATGTAATTGTTCAATTAATTTATATAGTAGATAACATGGAGTGTGGTCTCACACTCAGAAGATCATGTTGTCGGTTCTTTATAAATTATAAATAGTTGCTCACGACTAAAATGGAAAGGAACAAACCATCGAAATAGTCGTAGTGTAATTAAGTATTAGTTTATCTTGATTAATAAATTACACTAATACACTTTAAGTGTATTGAGTAGGACCATTTAGGTAAGGTCTTTTTGTACTGACTTGATAAAAGAACTAGACCTTAGTTATTATGGAAGTGTGTGCTCTTAATCCTAATATAATAACAAACACATATGTTTAATATTTATTTCTTTGACTTATCAAAGGGTGAGGTTTAGCTCGATAAATCAATATGCCCGATAAGTTGGGAAATGATATTACTTATAGTGTGTGTTGTTGATTATAGAAGGAATCTGTGTCTTAGTTATCTAGGTTGAGAATGTCCCTAAGAGGAGCTCATAAGGATTGTCATGTTAAACCCTGCAGGTGGACTTACTCCGACATAACAATAAAGTTGAGTGATACTACTCTTGGAGCTAGATATTAATTAAGTGAGTTGTCAGTAACTTACTTAATTAGTAGACATTCGTTATCTTAAACACAGGGAGACTAACACACTCATGATAAGAAGGAGCCCATAATATAATTTGAGATTGGTGCGGTAGTGCGATAATAACTCTCTAGTGGAATGAGTTATTATCGATGAACTTGAGTTGTGTGTTAGAGGCGAACACGGGATACTCAAGCTCATCGGAAGGTTAAAACCAATTTCTCCTCTAGGTCCCTGTCATAGCCTCATTAGAGCCTCAAGTCCATCCAAAGTAAGACTCATCTTGGTGTCCAAGAAGGGGGTCGGACCATTGCTTGGTGACCAAGCAATGGTCGGCCACATCTCTTTCTATAGGGGTCAGCCCTATTGATTGGTGATCAAGCTAATAAGGGTCAGCCACAATAATTCAAACAAGGAGGGTTGTTTTGAATTTTTAAAATCTTCACTTTGTAGAAAACTATAAGTTTTAAAAGAGAGATTTTAATTTTTAAACTTTCCTTATTTGAATTAGGTCACATGTTTTAATAGAGAGTTTTAAAACTTTCCTTTTTTAACCATCCTCATGGTTTAAGAAAAAAAAGAAAGATAAGTTTTAAAATTTAAATTTTCTATCACCATGTTAAAAAAGGAAATTTTATAAGAGAAGTTTTAAATTTTAAAACATGATTTTAATTTTTTAGAACTTTCCTTTTTAACTCCTACTTTAGGAAAGAGAGCTTGTAAAATTTTATAAGAGTTTTTCTTCTTGTAAAATTTTATTAAAAATAAAATTCCTTTCCTCTTATGGGGGCCGACCACCCTTGCTTGGTGCCCAAGCAAGGTGGTCGGCCATGTTTAAAAAAATAAAATCATCAAATTTATTTTTGGTGATTGATTCAATCAAGAGGAAAGAAAAGGAAAATTAAAAGGGAAAAGAAAAACCTAGAAGAATATTTTAATTTTTGAAAAAATTCTTCCTTTATTTGTCTTGGGCAAGTATTACAAAAGAAGTGGTGAGGAGGCTTCATGAGAAACAACAATTCTTATTCTCTTGGAGGAGTCTCTCTTGGTGGTCGGCCCTCTCTCTTCTCCCTTTCCCTTTACTCTCTTCTCCTTGGTGGTGGTGGTGGCCGGATTTTAGAGGAAGAGGAAGGAAGCTTTTGGGTGGTGTTCATCTTGGAGGATCGTCGCCCACACGACGTCCAAGGCGAGGCGAGGAATATGACAGAAGATCTCGAGGTCATTAGTTTACAAAGAGAAGGTATAATTAGCAATTGTTTTTCGCATCATGCTAGTTATTTCTTTTTGTAAGAATTCCAAACACAAGAGGCAATAGATCTAGTTTTCGAATTAGTTTTCCGAGTTTGTGTTTTCTTCTTTTTCGAATTTGTGATTTGATTGTTCTTTTTGGTTAACCTAGAGTTATTTAAGGAAATTAAATATTAGCTTTCCTTAAAAGGCTTTGTCTAGGCAATGGTGGTTGCTCCCATGTCCAAGAAGGTCATGTGCCTCGCCATGGAGTCCTGAAAGCCAATTTTAAAAATTAATATTTAATGAAATTAATAACATAGGTGGATTTGAATCAATAGTGTTAAGTTCTGCTTGCGATTCAAATCTAAACCATTAAGAACAGATAAGTTAAGTTTGGAATCAATGATGTTAAGTTCCGTCTGCGATTCCTAATTTAACTTCTAAAGAACACAATAGGTTATTTAAGGAAAGATTCGACACTTGTACAAAAATTTTTGTACAGTGGAACCGGTATATTTTCCTAGGACTAACTAACAACCGCATCCCATCTCTAATAAATATAGGTCATACTTTTATGTCACTTGGAGCTCACTTGTGAAAAGAATATTAGAAGTGACAGACTACTGTGGAGATTCGATGTGACCTTGGATGGTTCAAATTCAATGGTCATGATCTTCTCTTCTCACCCTCTCTTCGGATCGAACGGTTTTAGTAGAACCTCCTTAGGTTTTTTAAGATTTCGAGCATTCTTTTCAACCCTTACCCACATTTCATTTTCCTTCGCAATTTCTTCTTCCTCCTAAACCCTTCTCATTGTGACCTGTGATTGCCTAGGATTTCCTCTTTCTCCTTATTATAAGTCTCTTTTTCCCACTTCCTTTGCTCCCTTTTCATTCTCCATGGCCTCCCATTCCTCTGTACCCATTCCTAGTTTCTAGGACATTTTCATCGTCTCGAACTTCAATGAAAGAGAGATAGATTAGATTCGCCTCACCTACCAGATTCCCGCCAACCACCATATAGTTATACATTCAGGCCATGACCACTCTAACCTTCCTCCTACTTGATATATCACTCTTTTCAAGGATCAACTCCTGGCCGGTCTTCATTTTCCCTTACACTCTTTCTCCACCATCTGCAATTACTTTTGCATTTCCCTTCAGTAGTTAGCTCCAAACTCCATAAGGCTGTTATACGGGATCGTTATTCTCTTTCGATTATATCATATCCGTCTGAGCCCCCACGTCTTCTACTATTTTTACTATCCCATAAAATATGAACCAGGTGTTTTTCTTTTCCAGTCCCGAGTGGGTTCTGTCTTTATTGATAAAATGCCTACCTCCAATAAAGGTTAGAAATCCCACTATTTATACATCCGACCAGTTCCCCCCGTATCATTCCCGACCTGATGGCAAATGGAGATACACCCTGCGTCAGAGCTACTTGAGTATCACGGCGTGCTTGAGTATACCCAAGTCTTGGAGACTCTATTTGGCTTGAAATTTAACATACACAAGATGCTCCTCGAGGGTGTCTTGTACATCTTCGGGCTCAGTCCTATTCGAGCTAGACTACTCTACAGTAGCTTCGGTAAGAAATTCAACCCTCTTCTAATGTTACATCTAACCGATTTCCTCTTTCTATTTTGCAACTAAAACCATGTGGAAGGTGTGCTTGTCCAACTCCACTAGACTGGATGACTTGGAAATGAATGAGCAAGTAGAAGCCGAGCTGGCTTGCTATGATGCTCTGTCAATTGGCTTGCCCGAGGGGTCGATCAGCGAGGAGGGAGCCAGCAGAGCAGCGGGTAGTGATGTAGCGCCCAACACAGAAGAGTTGCCCCCTCCTCAGCCTTCCATGGTTCCCAAGCTGGTCCCTTCTGAGTCCTACACGTCCAATGTGACTCTGCTCATTCATCACAAGAGACGCCGACTGGATGCGCCTGCACCTCCAACTTCTCTCACTATGCCTTTCCCTCATCCGCTATTCGAGCAAGGGGAGAGTTTAGTACCGACACCTCTTGTACATGAGGTTGATCCTTCTGTTCCTGCTCCTTTTGCTCGAACGCCAACAGACCTTTCTACGTCGACCGACCCCATTGCAGCGTCACCGGTCTCTTCTCGACCCCCTCTCAAGGAGGGCCTTGCATCTAAGATTACTTCTACGCTCGGAACCAAGTCATCTTCACACGGGCTCGAGTCCTATAAGGTCAGTGCTACACTTAAGCTACCTTCTCATAAATGTCTTTGCACCGACCCTTCTAAACCCCTCACCCCTTATCACTTAATAAAGATGACAAGCCCCTTAGCATAAACTTGGGCTGACAGTGTGGCACAAGCGGCCGAGCGGACTCTCGAAGAGCTACCCGACCGCTTCTCCCGAGATATCACCGGGTATGCTTTAATTATTTTCCGTTTCTCCTTTTCATTCTACCTTAACTTTCCCTTTTCTTTAGTTCTGGGTGCAAGGGTTGGCCTTGTGCAAAAAGATGGTGAAGATGAGTCATCCCTACTGCACCCTGAAAGACTCTACCGGGGAAACGAGACCCTCCCAGGTTCCTTCTGAGCGACTCCAAAAAGAGGTGGCTCATCTAAAGGAGTTGGAGGATCAAGATAATCTACTACTATGGGCCGAATGAGTCCTCACTAAGGAGAAAGAAAGAGGTCTTGCCCAAGCAGCCTCCATGGAAAAATAAAATTCAGATTGCCAAGTCTCACCTAAAATTTGAGAATACTCGCAAAGTAAGGGTCATAGAGGATCTGGATCGAAAGAATGTTAAGGCCAGAGCCCTTTACAGGTAAAAGAAGCAGAGACCAACTATGCCTCTGAGCTAGCATCCAAAATCGCTGAGCTACCCATGAAAGAATTATAGCTCAAGAAAAATAAAAAGTCATGGATGATAAAAATGCCGACCTAACTGCCAAGGATGCACAACTTAAGGAAAAATAGTGGGCCTAGATAATAAGAATATCAAGTTGGAGGCATTGAAAGTTGAGATGCCTAACTATCAGGTGGGAGAACCCGAGCGACTTGAGGCCCATAGAGTGACTTATCTGCATTTTATGGAGTCCAATAGTCTCCTCGGCCAGCGGACTTTAAAGATGTTCAACTATGGGGCAGAAGGTGCCATAAAGCTGTTGGATCGAGACGCACTAGAGGGGGGGTGAATAGCGCTCGCGGCTATTTTATTCGATTTGTAAAACTATCGGAGTTAAAAAAACAACCAACGGAATAAAGAAACACAAACACAGAGACACAGTAGAATTTACTTCGTTCGGAGCCTTGATCGACTCCTACTCGAAGGCCCGCGATCCTTGATCGCTTTCCGTGGGTAACAACTATAAGCTCGATACGAATTACAAACTAATTACAATGAAAGAATAATAACAACTTTATACCGACAACTAAAGAAGAAGAAACAGAGCTCCGGGTCGTCGGGAGGTTGTTGCAGCACTTCTGGATCGTGTCGTTAGCAGTTATATGTAAAGTAATCGCTTGGAGTTCATTGATTCAAGCTGCTGGTTGAAACCCCCTTATAAAGGGTGTTCAAGGCGCCTTGAAAGCCATTTAAGGTGCCTCCATGCTGCCGAGTCACCCGCGTGGATCAAGCTTGAACTGGTCGAATTTTATCTCTTCAAGGCGCCTTATGCCTCATTCAAGGCGCCTTAAGCAAATGGTTCAAGGCGCCTTATGACTCCTTCAAGGTGCGTCCAAAGTGCTTCGCAGCCAGCTCTAGCTTTGCACCCGAGGCGCCTCCAAGCTCCATGGATGCGCCTCGGACACTGTTTATCCGAGGTAAACTTATGCTCCTTTGCACCTGCAAGAGTGTTAGTCCCAAACACATACCCTGCAACACAAAGTTAGCACAAAACAGTAATAAATATGATAACATAATATAGTGACAGTCTCCGGACTATCCGGGTCTGACTTCGGATTTCCAACCGGAAACCCTAGGTCGACCCAACGCCTACTGTTCCCTCTACGGGGAGCGCGTCCTCACCTACTTCACTGAGGAGATTTACCCGATGCCAGTGCGATCCTCCATATCAACTGGACTTTTGTTCGGTGCTCGATGCTTCCGGACTTTTTGCCGGACTTCCGCTTCCCGGCTGGTCCAGTCTTTCACCTGGTTCGCGACACCAGGACTTTCCACCTAGTGTTACCCCCTAGGACTTTTGCCTGAAGCACTCGACCCACCAAGACTTTCCGCATAGGGTTACCACCCCTATGACCTAGGGTTACCACCCCCTAGGGTTTTCACCTGCCTAACCACAGTTAGGACTTTCCTGAAACACTTAGTCAAGCATGTTAGATCACAACACACCTTAACTTTGAATCCTTTGCCATTATCAAAACTCAGGTTCGATCGTCGGATGCTTCCCGCACCAACAATCTCCCCCTTTTTGATTATAACAACCCAAAGTCAAAGTTAAATAAAACAAATGTATAAATATATTAAAATATTTTAAGTGAGCAAGCTTAAGTATATAAATTCAAATAAAAACATAACTTAAGCCACAGATATAAAGTATCTCGTAAGTGTTAAGCAACTAGCTCCACACTTTTCCACGTCAGTGGGGGTCATCTATCCAAATGTACCCTCAAGGTCATCCTACCAAGTACATACGGTCTATGGTTAAAGTCTCCATAGAATATGGTACATCGATCCTCTACAGACTAGTCAAGCCAGCAATGGTATGCAACTAACTCAGTCAATTCTCCGTCTGTACAAGTCATGAACTCAAATGTAACTTTTAGGTTATCTAACCAGCACACATAACCCGAGGATCAGAATCTCTATAAAATAGAGTGAGTCGGTCTCTTACTACCAAACTAATAAAATTAACTCAGTACTCTACCATCTACACCGACAAGAACGGATCAATCTTCTACTGATCAAGTCAACCAAGGTAGATCGGTCCTCTACTAACCGCAACAAGAGTAAACTGGTCCTCTACAAACCGAACCAACTAGGATAAATCAATCCTCTACTACCCAAGTCAATAAGAGTAAATCGGTTCTCTACGAACCAAGGCAATACGAGTAAATTGGTTCTCCACGAACCGAAGCAATATGATATTTAGCAGATACTAACCACTACTAAACTAGTGATAACAGAAATTAATAACACTAGTGGTATGGTAAAAGAAGTCCTATGAGACTGTATTCCTTGATCTCTAGTAGGGTCAACCGTGATCAGTGATTGACCCAACACATTTGATGTATGCTACAAACAACTGGACAGGTACTAACAAAAGCATACTAATACATAACATAACTAACATAACAACTATGCATGCACTAACAGCAATGTAAGATAACAATATGCAAACATACCTCCTATAGCTTGGAGAATCCTGTCGCTGCCTGGTCCCAAAACCCGAAAAGTCACATCGAGAAACCAAATCACGAAAAACCAAACGAAAATAGGCCTCGTAAAACCTGTGGCTCTGATACCAATAAATTGTCACACCCCCAAAGGAGTCCTTATCGAAAAATTTCAGCAGTATCTCCCCTGTATGGGTGACAATCTGAGACATACATACATATAAAATACATCAGCCACATACGGCTGGAATATATTTACACAACCACACAGTTATATAATCACCCCACTCGGCTGGAACAGAAATAAACACAACCACGCAGTTATATAAATATATTAATCATCCCACACGACTGTACTAGAAACCAACACAGCGGAAATCACAAACAACGATCACAAAACACAAATCAACTGACTGCGAGTCAGCTCGGCTTGACACAATAATATCAAACCAAATACAAGATACACAAACACAAGAACAAGAAACATAACGAAAACACAACTAACGTACGGTATACCAAAACCATAATATCGTCCTCGAATGTGACGTGGAACTGGCGGACAGGATCTCCAGGCGACTCCATAAATCCTTTACCTGCTACCTGGCGAAATTACCAATATACGGGGTGGTGAGTATAAAGACTCAGCGGGTAATAGACAGATAGTGCATGAGTATAGTAAAGAACTAGAAATGCAAAGGTATACAGTCTCATATGGAAATAGCAGATACTACAGTGATATCATAATAAGTGTCCATACCTGAAACCATATCCTAGGCTAGTAATGGAAGGTAGATGTAGCAAAATCCTGCTACAGTACTGCTCATAATTACATGGTATCATGTGAGGTATATACATGTCAATAGTAAGTAAGCTAGTGTCTAAACACATACCACAGGTATATATCTCAACCTATGTAAGCATATCAGCATAAGTAAACAACAACAGCATAAGCTAGTAACAGCAGCATAGATAAGCAACAACAATATAAGTAAGCAACCAGCAGATATAATAACAACAGCGTATGTACGGATGGTCACCCCGCCCATCTCTCTGCACCATGACCCCTGTATGGTCGAGAGGCCGGATCGATGACAACTGTACCACCCAAAGGCCGCCACTACTCTCGAGTGACCGGATGGACAGGTGCATAGTAGCTGAATACCTACGTCTGCGACAGGGGTCCCTGTTGCCCGCGACTCCAGCTATCACTACCCATGAGTGTGCGAGTGAGGGCACGACAGGACAAGCGGCACGCTCCAGCTACCACTACCCATGAGTGGCCGAGCATGCGGCCCAGGCCAACGACCGTCTCAACCACATGGGAGCTAGTGTCGCCGGCAATGCATGCAATGACATGATGCAAACAATGCAGCAGTCATCATATATATATATATAAACAGAAACATGTATGCTACATGAAGCCAGCATGCTCAATAAGAAACATGAATAAATAGCAATCAAAGCAAGTAGACATGGTATCTGATATCTATATATCCAGTATCTAGTAACTAGTATCTGGTGTCCGGTATCTATATATCCAGTGTCTAGTATCTGATGTCTGGTATCTGCTAAATATCATAGATAGCAACGAGAGACTATATAGATACAGAAACGAGTAGCTCAAAGATTGAGTGGAAGTATCAAATGCGGGAAAAATATGAGTGGAGTCAAGATAAATACAGAAGCTATCCGAAAATATAACTCATGCACTAAGATCAATATACTAAAGAGATAAGACAAGAAGTACCTGCCTTTGTTTGTCGTTCATGCTAAATAATCTCATGCCGAGACGCTCGTCTCAAATCAACATCCTGCCAAACGCACGATATATATATAGTTTAGCTAATCACATATAGAACCATTAGCTAAATCCAAACTCAATACTAACACTATTAGGTAATCATGTTTAATTCCACCTTATGATCCAAATCCAGTTAGATGATAAATCCATTTTTAATCCACCAATCACAGTACCAATTCAATGGTTCTAATAATGATCATGAAATCATCTAATTAACTCCACATACCCACCAAATCATCAACAAAATGCACACTAATCTCTAAACACACAAATGAATCAATCCTATCTCACAATAAACTTAAATTAGCCACCCAACCACCACAAGAAATCTGAAATCAAACTCCATCAACCACACATGAACAACAAACTACAATATTCAAATCGGTCCATGATCTACAACTAAGCACAATTTAATCAACTCAAATTCAAATTCCAAACGCATACCTCTCTATTGATTCACAGCTGAACCAACTAGCTGTCGGATCAATGGCCAGAGTATAGTCGAAGCTGCTGCCCTCTGCATCAATTATCCCCAAATCAGCACTTAGTATAGTTCCTTCCCTCTAGTATGATCCACAACAAAAATCTACCCTACTCCGATATCTCTCATAATCATTTAACCCTTACTCTACAAATTGTGTTACCTCTTTAACACGAATCTTAGCTCCTCTTCTGGAAATCTCAAATCTCTGACTCAGCAGCTCTCACAGCCTCACATGTCGCTCATTCGCTATAGTGGATGAAATCTAGCAAGGGTTGGGGTCGCCGGAACTCTAGATCTGCAACTAGAGAGTGTCAATCGGACCATATATGTAGCCGGCAGTTGGTAAGAAAGAAGAGCAAAGGTAGGGAGGTCACACCGTACCTTCTAATCGTCGAAAGATTAGCAATTGATCTACGTCACAGCAGGTGCCGACGATTGCTAGCGTCGTCAACGATTCGGTGTCGACCCACAGCAACAGATGATGGCCCCTAGCAGTTGGCTAGGGTGACTTTGCGCCAGCGGTGATGAGAGATCGGTGGAGACTGGGAAAAGGTGGTGTTGAGATCTCGACGACGAAGAGGAAGAGGTAGGGTCGGCTACATGCTAGGGCACAACGTCGGGTGGCGCTGGTGGTCGGCGACGAAGAGCTGATGGGAGAGGGAGGCTCTGTCGGTGCTGGGTGAGCGAGGCCGGCGATCGGCCAACGCCGTTGCGGGCTTCGGATGGTGGCGCGAGGAAGCGAAGGGGAGAAAGGGAATCGGGAGAAGTCGGCGGTGAGGGAAGGCTTTAGGGCACGGGTTAGGAATAGGTGAGGTTTTAAACTTAGGGTCAATCAATTAAACCCTAAGTTAGTTTCCTCAATCAACTCCCACTAAAGGGTATTCCAAACAGGCTTTCTCTAAACTCAATAATTAATCCTCTTAATATATGTCAAACGAGCTCCGAAAAATTCTCAGAAAATTTCTAAATAAAAATTCCAATAAGATTATTTGTCAAATAACCTTATTATTTAACTATTATTTGGGTACCTTATTTTACAAAGACCTTTTTAATTTTTAGGAATAAGAGGGAGAAGCTAAAAATTTAGTTTAGTTTATTTAATCAAATTGGTTGGTCCTTAAGTACAAGCATGAGTCAAAATTTATTTTAATCAAGTATCAGAGCCCTAAAGTACAATCATGCTTAATCTTAATTTTTCCTTCACCAACTGTCTAACCTTTAGCTACTTGCTGATTGTCTAGAGGGCAGCAGCTTTCACTTGGTTAGTCGAGTTAAGTCATTTAGTCCGGTTAGATTTGACTAGAGCTAGAAGACTCGACTTGATCACTGTTAATAAAGTATTTAACGTCCAGACTCATATTGATGCACAAAAATAAGCATTCTTGAGTCCAGGCTGTACCCTATGCATCTCACACCATTCTATATTTTTCAAACACAAACAAGGTATACCTAGGTGTTTGTGAGATGCTCTGCCTTAAATCTAGGGGAACAGGATTTCTAGGGTAGAGCTTAAGCTAAGTCCAATTTTTTGAAAATTCTAAGAAAATGGGATTTTAAAATCATTATTTTCCTAGAATTTTTAAAACAAATTTTTGAGAAGAACAGGATAATTAAGTAAGACAATAATTTTGAAAATCAACATCTATTCTATCCAGCACATTCCTATTTGTCTTCTAAGTGTACTGAACTCAAGTTCAGGTAAGGGTTTTGTGAAAATGTCAGCTAGGTTTGATTTGGACTCAACATAGTTGAGTGCAAGTTCACTTTTAGCGACGTGATCCCTTACAAAGTGGTGCTTTACCTCTATGTGTTTAGACCTAGAGTGGTGAATTGGATTTTTAGTTAGATTAATTGAACTTATATTATCAATTAAGATTTTTGTATTTTTGTATTCTAATTGATAGTCTTTTAAGGTATGCGTCATCCACAAAAGTTGAGAGGCACACTCTCCTAAGGCTATGTATTCAGCTTCAGTAGTGGATAGAGCAACACAATGTTACTTTCTGTTTGACCAACTTACTAGGCACTGACCTAGGATTTGACAGCTACCACTTGTACTTTTTCTGTCTAATTTACACCCGGCATAGTCTGAGTCAAAATAGCCAAACAGGTCAAAGGTGCTAGTTCTAGGGTACCAAAGTCCTATATTGAGGGTCCCTTTTATGTATCTAAGTATTCTTTTAACATAAGTTAAATGTGATTCTTTTGCACAAGATTGGTATCTTGTGCACATACCAACTGCAAATATTATATCTGGTCGACTTGCAGTTAGGTAGAGTAAGCTTCCTATTATACTTCTATAGTACTTTGGGTCAACTGATTTTCCTTCTGGGTCCGAGTCAATGTTGATGTTAGTGGCCATTGGGGTATTTATGTTTTTTGAGTTTTCCATGCCAAATTTTTAATTAGTTCTTTAGCATATTTAGTTTGGTAAATGTAGATTCCATCTTTTGTTTGTTTAATTTGTAAACCTAAGAAGAAATTTAGTTCTCCAACCATACTCATTTCAAACTCATTTTCCATTAATTTGACGAATTCTTTTAGAAATTTAGAGTTGGTTGAGCCGAAAATTATATCATCAACATAGATTTGGGCTATGAAGATGTCTTTTTCTATAGTTTTTACAAATAGAGTTGGATCTATGTGACCTTGGTTAAAGCCTTTGGATGTTAGGTAATTAGATAGCCTTTCATACCATGCTCTAGGAGCTTATTTAAGTCCATATAAGGCCTTTTTCAATTTAAATACATGATTAGGATAATCTAGGTCCTCAAATCCTGGGGGTTGGTTTACATAGACCTCTTCCTTAATGAATCCATTTAGGAATGCGAATTTTACATCCATTTGGTATAACTTGAACCCTTTATGTGCTACATAGGCTAGCAGCATCCTAATGGATTCGAGTCTAGCTACTGGTGCATAGGTTTCGTCATAATCTAAACCTTCAACCTGACTGAAACCTTTGGCTACTAGTCTGGCCTTGTTTCTAATTATTTCACCCTGATCATCCAATTTGTTCCGAAATACCCATTTGGTGTCAATTATAGACTTATCTATGGGTTTAGGTACAAGTTCCCAGACTTGGTTTCGTTCAAATTGTGCTTGCTCTTCCTGCATAGCAATGATCCAGTCTGGGTCGGGTAGGACCTCTTCTATAGTTTTAAGCTCAATCTTTGAAATATGGGCAATCTGACTTAGGTTCCTATATGAGGATCTGGTTTTGACTCCGAGATTTGGATCACCCAAAATTTGGTCAGGTGGGTGAGAGGTACTTGCTCTAGTTGGTCTTATATTTGGGTCAGAAATCGGTTCCTCTTGTTTATTGATGTTGGGATGAATTTCATCATCTTCATCAGTTTTTGGATTAATGTCAATACTTTCATCTATATTTGGTAGATTATTTTCTTCATCAAAAATTACAATAGTTGTTTCTTCAACTTTTAGGGTATTTTGATTATAAACTCTATATGCCCTACTTGTTGTAGAGTACCCTAAAAAGATTCCTTGATTTGATTTGTGTGTAAATTTTCCTAAGTAATCTTTAGTGTTTAAAATGTGAACTTTACACCCGAAAACTTTTAAATAGTTTAAGTTAGGAATTTTATTATAATATATTTCATAAGAGGTTTTATTATGAAGTTTATTAATTAGAATTCGGTTTTGGATATAGTTTGCAGTATTTATTGCTTCAGTCCAAAATTGATGATTTAAATTATACTCATTTAACATAGTCCTAGCGGCTTCTTGTAGGGTTCGATTTTTACGTTCTACTATGCCATTTTGTTGGGGGGTCTTAGGGCAAAAATATTCATGTTTATACCCATTGATTCTACAGAATTGGGTAAACCTATGATTTTCAAATTTCCCCCCGTGATCACTTCTTATTCTTTTAATTTTAGTATCTTTTTCATTTTCTATTAAATTACAAAAATTACTAAATACTTCAAAGGTTTCATCTTTCGTTTTTAGAAATTTTACCCAAGTGAACCTAGAATAGTCATCAATTATAACTAAGCAATACTGGTTCTTGCTTAGTGACTTGGCTCCATGTGAATCAATAGGTTTAGATGTAGGAGCTCAAGTAAGGAGTTGGTTCTATCTAGATTAGTTGACTTGTGGGTTGACTTGGTTTGTTTTCCTTGTTGACAAGCATTACAGATTGAGTTTTCAATAAATTTTAGTTTGGGTAAACCTCTAACAAGACCATTTTGACTCATTTTTGAAATGAGTCTAGTGTGAGTGTGGCCCAATCTTCTGTGCCACAGATCAATTTCCTCTTGTTGTGTTAGAAAACACTTTGTAGAGGATGTGGGTAGGTCAATTGTGTAGATGTTATGTTTCCTAAGCCCCTTAAGAGTGATTTCAGGGTTTTCAATATTTTTAACTACACACGTAGATTTGTCAAAGGTAACTAAGTATCCACTATCACACAATTGACTTATACTTAGAAGATTAAAATTGAAATTTTCAACTAGTAGAACTTTTTGAATAATAAAATCGGAACTAAGTTCGATATTACCTTTTCCGATTACCTTAAGTTTACCGTTGTTGCCAAATGCAACTGATCTTAGGTTCTTTAGTTTGAGTTTAGTAAACTTCAATCTATCTCCAGTTATATGTCTGGAGCATCCACTATCCAACATCCATTGATCCAATTCCTACACATAAAGTAGTTGAATTGATTTCTTTTTAATGAACTGATAGATAGCTCAATTGAAGAAGGCTCCCTAGTTTTCCACCTCACCCAATCTAAGTTGACAATCAGTTAATCCTATGAGTGATTGTGAGATGGTTGAATAAAAGTTTTTTAGGTTAATTGATCATGAAAATAATTTTAGTTTAATTAATTTTGAAAAGAATTTTAAGTCGATATTGAAACACAATTTTAAGTTAATTTTGAAGTTAAGTAATTTTGAAATTAAGTTTTTAAAAGATTTTTAAAATAATTTTAAAAATAATTTTGAAATTAAGTTTTAAAAAGTTTTTTTTAAAAAAAAAAATTGAAGGTAATTTCGAAATTAAGTTTAAAATAATTTTTAAAGGTAATTTTGAGATTAAGTTTTTTTTTAAAGATTTTTAAAATAATTTTTTAAAAGTAATTTTGAAATTAAGTTTTTAAAAGATTTTTAAAATAATTTTGAAGGTAATTTCGAAATTAAGTTTTTAAAGCATTTTTTAAAATAATTTTTAAAAATAATTTTGAAATTAAGTTTTTAAAAGATTTTTAAAATAATTTTGAAATTAAAATTTTAAAATATTTTTAAAATATTTTTCAAAGTAATTTTGAAATTAAGTTTTTAAAATAATTTTGAAATTAATTTTGAACTTAAGTTTTTAAAAGATTTTTAAAATGATTTTTAAAATATTTTTCAAAGTAATTTTGAAATTAAGTTTTTAAAAGATTTTTAAAATAATTTTTTAAATTAATTTTGAAATTAAGTTTTTAAAAGATTTTTAAAATGATTTTTAAAATATTTTTCAAAGTAATTTTGAAATTAAGTTTTTCAAAGATTTTTAAAATAATTTTGAAGGTAATTTCGAAATTAATTTTTTAAAAGATTTTTAAAATAATTTTTAAAAGTAATTTTGAAATTAAGTTTTAAAAAGATTTTTAATTACTTAGTCATCTCACCCGATCTAAATTTTCAATCAGGGAATCCTATAATTTTTGTGAGATGAATTGAGGTTCAATTTAAGGGTTTGGTTTAACTTTGTGTTAGATTCAGGTTTAGCTTTGGGTTCAACAAGTAAGCATTTTTTGGATAAACTTCTGAGTTATGGTGAGTCACAAGGAACTCATTAAAGTAACCATGCCTTCGAGGTTTTCCAAATAGTCCTACCCATTGAACTTAATACTAGACCTTGGTTTAACTGGTTAGGATCCATTTAAGGGTAGCTTCGGTCAGTTCCACTTGGCCAAATGCACCAGGTCGAAGTCATATCTTCCTAGACATGCGATGCCCAAGCTTCCTTAACGTACTATCATCCAAAAACTTCACCAGTACCGTGGGTCAAGTTAGACCTAGCCCATTTTATCTAACCTTAATTACCCTGCCGGGTAGTCTACTCTTGTTTACCCATTTCGGGTAGATTAAGTTGGGTTACCCAATCGGGTAGTTTAGTTGGGAGTGCCAGCTATTCTGGATCCTCCTTCTAATTTTTATTTGACTTAAATTGAATTTTGAATTTTAATTTAATTTCGAATTTTTTTAATTGAATTTTGATTTTTGATTTAATTTCAAATTTTTATTTAATTTTGAAATTAATTTTGAATTTTGAATTTAATTTTGAATTTAATTTTGAATTTTGAATTTTGAATTTAATTTTGAATTTTGAATTTTAATTTAATTTCAAATTTTTAATTTAATTTCGAATTTTTAATTTTTAATTTTAATTTAATTTCAAAATTTTAATTTAATTTTGAATTTTTAATTTAATTTTGAATTTTGAATTTTAATTTAATTTCGAATTTTTAATTTAATTTAATTTTGAAATTTGAATTTTAATTTAATTTTGAATTTTAATTTAATTTTGAATTTTAATTTAATTTTGAATTTTGAATTTTTAATTAATTTCTAATTTTAATTTCGTTTTATTAAGATCGTTTTCCTTTTTGCTCCTCCTGGATCATAGTCTCGATATGATCTATCGAGGTAGTGTATTTGATCATTCGGGATCCAATATTGACCAAGTCCAACTTGAGTAATCAATTTGGACTTGTGGACCCATGCTTGGACTGTTTTCCTATTTGTTCTTTCTATAAGAGATAAGTAGGATTTATATTTTCTTTTTGGTTTAAATCCTAGACCAGTTCTATTGTAAACGGCTCTTTGTGCCCCAAGAATTAGGTCAAGATTCTTGGAACCTAAAGAAAACTGTTCTAGAGTTTTCACCATATCCTTAACTTGAGTTTTCAGACTAGAGTTCTCTTCTTCAAGTTTTTGAACTTGAATTGAGTTTCCAGTCTAAACTGGTTCAGTCAAGGATATGGAGTCAGTTACTTCTTTAAGGACAACTACTTCCTTTAGAAGTGACTTAATTCTAAGATTCGACTTAGCTAATTTTTGCAATAAGTAATTAACTAGATTATTAAGGCGAGGGATACTTACAGAGGGATCGGGCCCTTCGGAAACGGATACGGATCCGTGGCTTCGCTCGGACTCGGCCTCCGACTCGGTCTCGCTCTCGAATTTGTCGATCTGGTCCCAGGCCATCAACGCAAGTAAACTCGTCTGATCGAATTTGTCGTCGTCGTCTTTTGAGGAAGATTCGTCTCATGTTGCCTTTAAGACCTTCTTCCTTCTCTGCTTCTTTGCATCCTTTTGATTCGGGCAGTTGGCCTTGATGTGCCCCTTCTGATTGCACCCGTAGCAGATCACTTCGAACTTTACCTTACAACTTGGTTGGGCTTCCTTGGATTGGACTATCTTCTTTAGGTCCTTCTTGTTGAAGCCTTTCTTCTTCTTGTAAAGTCTCTTCACAAGATTCATGAGCGCCGTTGTTAGTTCTTCATCTTCATCATCTGAGTCGGGTTCTTCTTCTGACTCTGGTTCAGTTCTTCTTCGTGATCTCGATTCACGCGTTCGACTGGTACCTGCAACCAAAGTAACCCCCTTCTCGGTTGGCTGTGCATTAGTCTGCTCATGTAATTCAAACTCACAGAATAATTCATCTAATTTTAGTGAAGATAAATCCTTGGAGGCATCTACCATTGATGCCCACAATGTGCTCCTCGGAAACGAATTTAATGCGTACCTTATGACGTCCTGATTCTCTACCTTTTGCCCTATTTCGTGGAGAGAGTTGAGGATGTCTTGAATTCTTGCGTGTAGAGAGCTTGCCGTCTCACCTTCCTGCATTTTCAGATTATATAGTTTATTAAGTAAAAGATCTCTTTTACTTACCTTGGTGTCGGAGGTGCCCTCGTGGAGTTCTATCAGTTTCTCCCACAGCTCCTTTGCGGTTGAAAATAGACCGACTCTGTTGAGCTCCTCCTTGGTAAGACCATACTGGAGGGTGCAGGTAGCTTTGGCGTCGGCTTCCACCTTCTTGATTAGGGATGGCTCCCAGTCCTCGCAAGGTGTAGGCTTGCCGTCTTTATCCGTTGGCAGATCCAGACCAGTCTTGATTATCATCCAGGTTTCGAATTGGATTTTCATGTACGTTTCCATTCGTCCCTTCCAGTACCCGAAATCTTCTCCGGAGAAGAGGGGGGACGAACAATGCTGAAACCCTCTTGTTGGGCCATTGAGAGAATATGCAAAGAAAAAATAAAAAATATGTCCCAAGATTGAGTCTTGGATTAGTAGTGCGGGAGTAAAGAATTGAAAAAGAACTAACTCGAGTGGTATTGCACCAACTTCGAGTGAGATCGATACGAACGAAAAAAAACTAGAATATAGTAAGAATACTAATTTCAGTTGACTCCGAAAAATTTAAAACACCGCAAAAAAAATTACGTGATTGGTGGTTGCACCAGATCAACGTGACCCCGCTCTGATACCAATTGTTGGATCGAGACGCGCTAGAGGGGGGGTGAATAGCGCTCGCGGCTATTTCGTTCGATTCGTAAAACTATCGGAGTTAAAAAAACAAGCAGCGGAATAAAGAAACACAAACACAGAGACACAGTGGAATTTACTTCGTTCGGAGCCTTGATCGACTCCTACTCGAAGGCCCGCGATCCTTGATCGCTTTCCGTGGTCAACAACTATAAGCTCGATACGAATTACAAACTAATTACAATGAAAGAATAGTAACAACTTTATACCGACAACTAAAGAAGAAGAAACAGAGCTCCGGGTCGTCGGGAGGTTGTTGCAGCACTTCTGGATCGTGTCGTTAGCAGCTATATGCAAAGGAATCGCTTGGAGTTCATTGATTCAAGCTGCTTGTCGAAACCCCCTTATAAAGGGTGTTCAAGGCGCCTTGAAAGCCATTCAAGGCGCCTCCATGTTGCCGAGTCGCCCGCGTGGATCAAGCTTGAACTGATCGAATTTTATCTCTTCAAGGCGCCTTATGCCTCATTCAAGGCGCCTTAAGCAACTGGTTCAAGGCGCCTTATGACTCCTTCAAGGCGCTTCCAGAGTGCTTCGCAGCCAGCTCCAGCTTTGCACCCGAGGCGCCTCCAAGCTCCATGGAGGCGCCTCGGACACTGTTCATCCGAGGCAAACTTGTGCTCCTTTGCACCTGCAAGAATGTTAGTCCCAAACACATACCCTGCAACACAAAGTTAGCACAAAACAGCAGTAAATATGATAACATAATATAGTGACAGTTTCCGGACTGTCCGGGTTTGAATTCGGATTTCCAACCGAAAATCCTAGGTCGACCCGACGCCTACTGTTCCCTCTACGGGGAGCACGTCCTCACCTACTACACTTAGGAGATTTATCTGATGCCAGTGCGATCCTCCAGATCGACTGGACTTTTGCTCAGTGCTCGATGCTTCCGGACTTTCTGCTGGACTTCCGCTTCCCGACTGGTCCAGTCTTTCACCTGGTTCGCGACACCAGGACTTTCCACCTAGGGTTACTCCCCCCTAGGACTTTTGCCTGAAGCACTCGACCCACCAAGACTTTCCGCATAGGGTTACCACCCCCTATGACCTAGGGTTACCACCCCCTAGGGTTTTCACCTGCCTAACCACAGTTAGGACTTTCCCGAAACACTTACTTAAGCATGTTAGATCACAACACACCTTAACTTTGAATCCTTTGTCATTATCAAAACTCAGGTTCGATCGTCGGATGCTTCCCGCACCAACAATAACAGCTCCGAGTAGCCAACCATATAACAGTGGATCTCCCCAAGAATTTCATTAGCCACCAAAAGATTCTAGAGGATATTCTGGATAATGCTTTCACAGACTTTGCTTATATTTTTTGTAGTGCACTTAGAAAAACTTTTGCTCTCGGGTTACAACCCCCAAGTATTGAAAAAACTTAAGCTATTTTGATATAAATATTTCATGCTACTGTTGGAACTTTATATGCTTCTATCTATATTGCATTTAGTTTTGTACATGAGTTTGTGCTAGTAGGGTTTAAGCAAATACTAAACGCTTAAGAGCATCTTGCTAATAACCCAAAGTTGGGAATCAACCCGATCAACCAACTAGCATATGCCTCAAAATACATGTGTGGCCATCAATTCGATGTGTCTTGGATGACTTCATCTTAGTTGTCTTACTAATGGTTCCTTGGTACTATATCGACGACCAACGGGACTCAATCAGCTAGACTACTTGGCTTAGTCATGTAATTGTGTTGGCCCTAAGTGTTGTCTTCTCTTTGACTTTGATTGCCACATCAGCTAGCTTTCTTGACTCCGACTCCAACTTCGGGAACCTTACCTTATTTGCCGTATCACATGGTTCGATTCCCAGCTGCGGTATATTACAAAATATTTTTCTCTAATATGATGACAGATCTAGGATATTAGGCTGTTGGGTCATCTACTGCAAGTACTTTCAAATTTACCATGGCCAATGAAAAACTTCTGTATGATCGAACCAGTCATCCCAGAATTAATCTACCCAAAGAGATGGATACTTGGTGCTAGCTATTAAAAAAATATAACATATGCCTCGTCGATTGGTGTAGTGGTAAGAGGCATGGTGTATTTCCAAACAAGCAAGGTCCAATTCCCACGTAGAGCACACTTACGGTCATTGAATTACTGATAATATTGGGTCACCACGTCGGGAACTACCATACTTCCTAAGTTCACTTGGTGGGTGGAATGTGTGGTTGGATCGTCCATCTCGAAATTAGTCAGCTCACAAGAACTGAATACCCGATTACAAATATATAGAGAGAGAGAAAGAGAACATATACTTGATAGATGAATCTGAAAAATAGACACTTGGATTATCTATATATGACAACTTAGAAGCATTGTTGCACTAATAAAATATTCGATGTTTTATATAAACGGATGCAAAAGTAGAAAAAAAAATTGCAAGACCATAAAGATCATAGGATTTGAGTTGGATGTAGAGAAAGACATGGGTCTTATATATATATGGGTGATCATGGGCAACAGCCTACATAGGCACTTAACGTGGCTTTGAGCAAAATTTTTTAATCTTTCTCATCTATATGCAACAACTTTTATCTCTTTCCTCTTAAATTAAAATAAAATTCTTTCTTCTTTCTCTTTGATTGCATGCAATAACCACTGCGATGTCGATTTTTAAAAAGCAGTACCAGAACTTAAATACATCAGTCACCGTTGTGGTGGTGGTTTTTAAAAACTAGCACGACAATGGTTGTTGCATGTAATCAAAGAAGAGAGAATTTTATTTTAATTTAAGAGGAAAGATAGAACAATTGTTGCATACAGATAAGAGAGATTAAAAAATTATGTTCAAAGCCATGTCAGGTGCCCAAATAGGATGTCGCCTACGGTTGCTCATATAAAGGTATGCAGAATATCATTTATATATATATATACACACACACACACACACAAGAATATTACCCTGCACACCCTTAGCTAAGTGACTGTGGGCGACATTCGATGTGGGTGATCCAAAATCTAATTTTTTTTTTAATTCCTCTCTCATCCACACGCCACAACTTTTCTCTTTTTCCTCTTAAATTAAAATAAAATTCTCTTTTCTCTCTCATTTTATTGTATGCAACAATCACTATAGTGCTGATTTTTAAAAAATGTGCACCCAACAACAAGGTAGTGCTGATTTTTACAAAGGTGGTGCTGATTTTTAAAAATCAACACCAAGGTAGTGTTTGGTGTTGGTTTTAGGGTTTAGGGTGTTGATTTTTATAAACACGGCACCATCTTTATAAAAATCAGCACCACCTTGGTGTTGGTTTTTAAATGCCAACACCAAGGTTGTGTCAACGCCACCAGCACCACCTTGGTGGTGGTTTCTACAAACTAGCATCAAGGTGGATGGTGCTGGTTTGGTGGTGCTAGCACCACCTTAGTACTGATTTTTAAAAATCAGCACTAATGTGGTGTTGGGTGTTAGTTTTAGGGTTTAAGATTTAAGGTGCTGATTTTTACAAATCAACACCATCTTTGTAAAATCTAGCACCACATTGGTGTTAGTTTTTAAATAATAACATCATTTTGGTACTGGTTTTTAAATACTAGCATCACCTTGGTTTTGGTTTTTAAATACCAGCACTAAGGTGAATGGTGTTGGTTTGGTGGCGTCAGCACTACCTTGGTACGAAACCAGCACCAAGGTGGTGTTGGGTGATGGTTTTTAAATACTAGTAATACCTTGGTGATTGTTTTTAAAAACCAGCACTAAGGTAGTATTTTTTAAAAAAATCAGCATCACAGTAATTGTTGCATGCAATCAAAGGATATAGAAGAGAATTGTTGCATGCAGATGAGAGAAGGATTAAAAAAAATCAATTTTGGCCTCGTCAGGTGCACACGTTAGATGTCATCCATAGTCGCTTACATAAAGGTGTGTAAACTATCATTTCTCTCTCTATATATTTTGTGATAGTCTTCTAAAATTTTTTAGGTATTTATTCATGAATTTAAGCTCATTTTAGTCATCAAAGTGTTTCAGCAAAAATAATTTAATAGCAAAAAAAGATTCAAACTATATGGACACTATGGAATTCTCACTAGTTTCTTGAAACTATTTGTGTTCTTTATCCATGATTTAGAACTCTTTTAAATCATCAACATTATTTGTCCAAAACATCTTGACAACATAACTGACCCAAATTTTTTTCAAATGGGCATCATTTAGCCCTACTACCCTATTTACTTGGAGGTGCAGATTATATATAGGATGGATTTCAAGTCAGTTGAGGCACTTTAGTTGGTTACTTATGTAAAATAGTATCAACAAACGGATTTTAAATATGCCTACTGATCAAATTTGATATGTTTTCTTATCCATGCAAAATCGGAAGGAGCGCTTCCATCAGTCCTTCCTTCTAGCTTCTAAGTTACTTGAAAACCAGCGGCGAGGTAAAACAGGGTGTGAAATCATGAGCATCACATGCATATGAGGCATTAGGCCACGACCTCGATCACTACGACCTCTTGGCACGAGATTTGACCTTGCTGCGAGCTCTCTGGGTGAGGTCTGACCTCGTCATTAGGTCCGTCCTCACAACCTCGCTGTGAGATCCGACCTCATGACATTGCTACGAGGTCTGACCTCGTCGTGAGGTCAACGTCGATGTGCTTGTGAGTCGCGATCTTGTTGTGACAACAAAAACGACAACAGTTGCTTTGCTTTCCTTTCCCTTCTCCTCGTTTACTTTTATCCTTCGTCTTTCTATTCCCCTTCCATAGGGATATATTTTCATGGTGAGTTCTTTTCCCTTCTTCATCCGCACCTCCGAGTAACAAAGCACATGTGTCTTGGAATTATTTAATATTTTTTCTTGACGATTGAGTTCTTTAAGACCGTTATGTTAGGAAGTTTTGATCAAAACACAATAACAACTTAAAAGGTCTTGAATTTATTGTTGGAAATGTGAATGGAATAAAGAGGTGGACACGAAGAGACTCTATTATGCATGGGTTTAGTCCCACATTAAAAGTCTCTTGGTTTTATTGTTGGTTTAAATTATGACACATGCATTATAAACATATGCATGGGGAGAGACTCTCTCAAGCGTGAGTGCGTGAGCACGACTTGCGCATGTCGAATGCCGGACCGATTGAGGTAAAATTTATCTAAAAGAATGAACCAACATATTGCCACTTGAATCTTGCTCAAGGGTGTAATGGAAGCATTAATGTGAAATTAATGCTGATTCCGTAACGTCTCGACATTAATGGCGGCATTAAACTTATTAATGATGATTTCATAACGTCTCAGTATTAATGGCGACATTAATCTCATTAATAATGATTCTGTAACGTCTCGACATTAATGAAGACATTAAATCCATTAATGACGAAATTAAACTCAGCATTAAATGATCATAATTTGATCATTTATTGCAGGCAAGATGAGAGGTCCTATATAAGGAGGCTGGATCTTGAGCAAAGCGAAGAGAAAGCGAAAGCAAAGCGAAAGCTAAGCAAAAGCAAGAGAATTCCTCCACCTTCGTTCCCCGATTATTTTCTCTCAGTCATGCATCCGCTCGGCTAAACTACTTGTGATAGCACTCAAGTGCATTCTCAGTTCGCCACGAACAACCAGTGCTTGGTTGCGTTCGTGGTTTTGCCGTTGTATTCTGGGAAAAAGACAATCCGAGAAAACCTCAAAGCACAGCCGGAGGTGGGACGAATCTGTTTCAAGGAAACTGCGTCGATCGTAGGCCTCGGTCCGCTGCTCTATTTGTCCGCTCGGTTGGACTCTTCATCTGCTAGGTCGGTCACTCGCCCTTCTGATCTGCCCGACCAGTCTCCCGCTCTGCCTGTCTATCCTTCAATCTGCTCGGACGCTTTGATTGTTCAGACTCTGAGGATAGAAAATCAACCCCTGCTGGCAGCCTGAGATTATCTGCTCAGGTCATCTTAACTGTGAGTTGAATTTAATTTGAGTATTTAGATTCAGCTAATTTCCTATAAATCTCTGGTTACAGATTGTTTGGTTTGCAACAATCTTGAAACAGATTCGATTCTGTTGAGATGGCCATGGGACGAAATGTTGAGGTGCAACAGATTCAACACGTGCAGGCCCCCTCAGCCCCGATTGGAACTGTGTCAATCAGTCATGGGGAAAAGCTAGAGAAGTTCAGTGGACTGAACTTCAAGAGGTGGCAGCAGAAGATGCTCTTCTACCTGACCACGCTCAATCTGGCTCGGTTCTTGACCGAGGACCCTCCCAAGCGCACTGAGGATGTTGATGCGCAAAACATCAGTACAATGGAGGCATGGACTCATTCTGAGTTCCTTTGCCGAAACTATATCCTCAACTGCCTTGCCGACTCGTTGTATGTTGTGTATAGCATGAAGAGAATAACTAAGGAGCTATGGGAGTCCCTGGACAAGAAATACAAGACGGAGGATGCAGGGGCAAAGAAGTTCATTGTGGGTCGATTCCTGGACTACAAGATGGTTGACTCCAAGATAGTGATCAGCCAAGTCCAGGAGCTTCAGGTGATCTTGCACGAGATTCACTCAGAAGGGATGGTTCTAAGTGAAACCTTCCAGGTGGCTGCTATCATTGAGAAACTGCCTCCCGGCTGGAAGGACTTCAAGAACTACCTGAAGCACAAGCGGAAGGAGATGAATGTGGAGGAACTCATTGTTCGACTTCGCATCGAAGAAGACAACAAGAGTTCAGAGAGGAAATTGTTCTCTCAGGATACTGTGAAAGCCAACGTGGTCGAGCTCGGTCAAAGCTCGAAACGGAAGAACCCCAAGTCTTCCAAGATGGGACCCAGATGAGGCATCAGCAAGAAGTTCTCTGGGAAGTGCTTCAACTGTGACAAAGTGGGTCACAAATCTTCGGAGTGCAGAAAGCCGAAGAAGAAGCAAAAGGCCAACCTAAACGAGGGACCAGAAATGGACGACCTCTGCACTGTGGTCTCTGAGTTGAACATGATCGGTTCAAACCCACGGCAATGGTGGATCGATATTGGAGCCACCAGACATGTGTGCTGCAACAAGGAGCTGCTCCACAACTTCGAGGAAGTCACTGGAGACAAACTGTTCATGGGCCAAGGAAAGGTGGTGCTGAAGATGACCTCGGGCAAGGACCTCACTCTGAACAATGTGTTATATGTTCCGGAGATTCGGAAGAATCTAGTGTCTGGATCACTGTTAAGCAAGCATGGCTTTCGCATTGTTTTTGAGTCGGACAAAGTTGTATTGTCCAAAAATGGAATGTTTGTAGGAAGAGACTATGTATCTGATGGGTTGTTTAAGCTCAATGTAATGGTCATTAGGCCCAAGATAAATAAAAATGAAAGCTCTTCCACTTATATGCTTGAGTCTTCATGTTTGTGGCATGGTAGACTAGGACATGTTAACTATGATGTGTTGCGTAGATTAATAAACATGCAAAACATACCTACATTCCACTTTGACCCAAAACACAAGTGTGAGATTTGTGTTGAAGCGAAAATGACAAGGTCATCCTTTCAACATATTAAAAGAAATAATGAACCACTTGACCTAATCCACACTGATGTGTGCGACCTAAAAGGTACACCAACACGTGGTGGTAATAAATACTTCATTACTTTTGTAGATGATAACACAAAATATTGTTATGTGTATCTTCTCAAAATTAAGGATGAAGCTATAGAGAAATTTGCTCTCTATAAGAATGAGATTGAAAACTAACTTAATAGGAAAATTAAGGTGGTTCGAAGTGACCGAGGCGGTGAATATGTGTCACCATTCGTTGAATTGTGTGCTGAACATGGGATTAGACACGAAACAATAGCTCTATATACTCCTCAGCAAAACGGAGTTGCTGAGCGAAAGAATCAAACTCTTAAGGAGATGATGAATGCTCTTCTATTAAGCTCTGGATTGCCAGAGTCCATGTGGGAGGAAGTTGTGTTAACAGCTAATTACCTTTTAAATAAGGTGCCCCGGAAGAAAATAGATAAGAGCCCTTATGAGTTGTGGAATGGAAGACAATCATCCTACAAATATTTACGAATGTGGGGGTGTCTTGCCAAAGTGTTGGTACCTGATCCGAAAAGGATTAAGATAGGACCAAAGACTGTTGATTGCATATTTATTGGATATGCACATAACAGCAGTGCTTATCAATTTTGTGTGTATGAGTCACATGTACCGGAGATACACAAGAACTCGATAATCGAATCGAGAAATGCCTCTTTTTTTGAGCATGTGTTTCCGTATAAGACCCGTGAGGATGCTAGCTCCTCAAAACGGGCAACCGAAACACAAGGCGAAGAAGAATATGATGATGGCGAGGAACCCGTGGAGGTTGAGCCTAGACGGAGCAAAAGAACTCGGGTAGAAAAACCTATGGATCGGATTTTATCACTTTCATATTGGAGAGTGAGCCCCGAAGTTACTCAGAAGTTGTAGGCTCTTCTGATGGACCTCACTGGAAAGAGGCAATTGCATCTGAGATAGAATCTATCTTGCAAAATCACACTTGCGAACTTATGGATCTTCCTCTGGGAAGTAAACCACTAGGTTGCAAATGGATCTTCAAGAAGAAAATGAAATTAGATGGCACAATCGATAAATACAAGGCCAGATTGGTAATTAAAGGATACCGACAACGAGAAGGCCTTGATTACTTCGATACATACTCTCCGGTATCGAGAATAACTTCCATTAGAGTATTGTTGGCTATTGTCGCTCTATGGAATCTCGAAGTACATCAAATTGATGTAAAAACAACCTTTCTAAACGGGGATTTAGAAGAGGAAATCTACATGGACCAACCTGAGGGGTTTTCTGTGCCAGGACAGAAAAACAAGGTCTATAGATTGGTGAAGTCATTATATGGCTTGAAACAAGCACCAAAGCAGTGGCATGAGAAATTCGATAATGCCATGAAGGAATGTGGATTCAAGATCAATGAATGTGATAAATGTGTCTACATGAGAGCTACAGAGAGTGACTATGTTATCTTGTGCCTCTATGTAGATGACATACTTATCATTGGGAGCAATGATAAGATAATCAAATCCACTAAAGATATGTTAAACTCAAGATTTGATATGAAAGACATGAGCCTAGCTGATGTGATTCTAGGAATTAAAATTCTTAGAACAACAGAAGGACTTGTTCTTAGTCAGTCCCATTACGTGAACAAGATTCTTGAGAAATTCATCAAGGGTGATACTGCGTTGGCACGAACGCCGATAGATATGAGTCAAGATCTATCAAAAAATTGAGGTGAAAGTATCTCGCAGATAGAGTACTCTTGAGTGATTGGAAGTCTGATGTACTTGATGAGTTGTACTCGACCAGAATTGGCCTACGCAGTAAGCAAACTAAGTAGATACACGAGTAATCCCGGTGTTGAGCACTGAAAAGGGATAACAAGAGTACTGAGGTACTTGAGGTATACTCGTGAATATGGACTGCACTACACGAGATATCCTGCTGTGATCGAAGGATACAGCCATGCAAGTTGGATATCTGACATAAAAGACTCTAAGTCTACGAGTGGATATGTTTTCACTCTAGCAGGTGCAGCCATTTTCTAGAAATCTTCTAAGCAAACCGTAATAACCAGATCCACGATGAAATCTGAGTTTGTAGCTCTTGACAAATGCGGTGAAGAGGTTGAATGGCTACGGCAATTCTTAGAAGATATTCCTCTATGGCCGAAACCTGTGCCGGCGATTTGTATACATTGCGATAGTCAATCAGTAATCGATCGGGCATAGAGCCATCTGTATAATGGTAAGTCTAGATATATACGTCATAGACATAATATCATTAGACAACTACTCTCAACTGGAATTATCACTGTTAACTATGTAAAGTCAAAGGATAACCTAGCGGATCCGCTAACCAAAGGGTTAAATCGAGAGTTAGTTGCAAGCTCATCAAGAGGAATGAGTTTGATGTCGTTGTCAGCGATCAGTGCAGAGGACACCCAACCTATGCTGACTGGAGATCCCAAGAACTAGGTTCAAAGGGACAACTAATCTGCACTGACTAGACACACTATGGGGGGAGCCCAATGAAACAGTGACTAGACCAGGATAAGCCGATGGGCTTTTAATGATCAAAACGAGTAGATGGTAACTCTTGAGGGATCACCTATGTGAGAAAGAAGTGGGGCCGCTTCGAAGAGAATTAGAGACATAATTCTTAGAGCTTCTCACAGAACCAGGCATGTTCATGGCCAAGAACGAACACACTCATGAAAACTGAGTTGTATCAGGGAGAGTCTTGGATGAGATTTATCACTGCTTACACAGACGGCAGTATAGTTCAAGGACATCGTGTCTACTATCAGCCAGTAAACAACTAGATCTTCACACGGAAAGGTTTAAAGGGTAAAACCTACATATCCTATACTTGACTCAACTGTTGAATGCTATCACATACCCTGTTTTCCATTCATGTGGGGGGTTGTTGGAAATGTGAATGGAATAAAGAGGTGGAGACGAAGAGATTCTATTGTGCATGAGTTTAGTCCCACATTAGAAGTCTCTTGGTTTTATTGTTGGTTTAAATTATGACACATGCATTGTAAACATATGCATGGGGAGAGACTCTCTCACGCGTGAGTGCGTAAGGGTGGGTGCAAATCCAGGCCCGGATTATACTGAACCAATGTTGACTCGTGTGCGAGTACGACTTGCGCATGTCGAATGTCGGACTGGTTGAGGTAAAATTTACCCAAAAGAATGAACCAACATATTGCCACTTGAATCTTGCTCAAGGGTGTAATGGAAGCATTAATGTGAAATTAATGCTGATTCAGTAACATCTCGACATTAATGGCGTCATTAAACTCATTAATGGTGATTTCGTAACGTCTCAGTATTAATTGCGACATTAATCTCATTAATAATGATTCTGTAACGTCTCGACATTAATGAAGACATTAAACCCATTAATGACGAAATTAAACTCAGCATTAAATGATCATAATTTGATCATTTATTGCAAGCAAGATGAGAGCTCCTATATAAGGAGGCTGGATCTTGAGCGAAGAAGCAAAAGCAAGAGAATTTCTCCACCTTCGTTCCCCGATTCTTTTCTCTCAGTCGTGCATTCGCTCGGCTAAACTACTTGTGGTAGCACTCAGGTGCATTCTCAGTTCGCCATAAACAACTAGTGCTTGGTTGCGTTCGTGGTTTTGTCATTGTATCTTGGGAAACAGACGATCCGAGAAAACCTCAAAACACAGCCGGAGGTGGGGCGAATCTGTTTCAAGGAAACTGCGTCGATCGCAGGCCTCGGTCCGCTGCTCTATTTGTCCGCTCGGTTGGACTCTTCATCTGCTGGGTCGGCCACTCGCCCTTCTGATCTGCTCGACCGGTCTCCCGCTCTGCCTATCTATCCTTCAGTCTGCTCGGATGCTTTGATTGCTCAGACTCTGAGGTCAGAAAACCAACCCCTGCTGGCAGCCTGAGATTATCTGCTCAGGTCATTTTAACTGTGAGTTGAATTTAATTCGAGTATTTAGATTTAGCTAATTTCCTGTAAATCTCTGGCTATAGATTGTTTGGTTTGCAACATTTATATTATATATTGTCGTGTGACTTGGAGGTCATGAGTTTGAGTTGTGAAAATAACCTCTTACAATATAGAGTAAGGTTGCATAATATAAATTCTTTCCTGAGATCCTACATTAAATGGGAGATGAGTGCACCAGACTATTACTACAACATTTAAATGCTCGTGTACATGTCATATATGCATGCATTTCTACTACTCTCTTGAAACTATGTATGCCTTTTGTCTAGGATTTCGAGCTTTTATATCATCAAAGTGTTATGGCCAATACACTTTGATTACCATAAAGAACTTGGATGCATATTATATGATTAGCATTGCATCTCTAATAGTTTCTAAAATTGTTATGATTTTGAGCCTTTTTAGAACGCCAAGGTGTTTTAGTCATAGTACACCTTGATGGGCAAAAAGATTTAGATTCTTGTCATATGAGCATCATTTTAATCCCTAGCTCGTAATCTTCATAAATTATTTATGGTTATTACCCATGATTTTAGCCTTTTGGCCATCAAAGTGTGTTGGCAAAAATATTTTGATGGCCAAAAGAGTTCAAATTCATATCATATGAACATTATTGAATCCCAGTTGTCTCCTAAAATTGTTTATGTTCTTTATTCATGATTTTAAGTTCTTTTAATCCCATTAATGCGTTTTGGCCAAAATACATTGACAATTAGAAAGAACTCAAATTTATGCAACGTGCTATTGCATCCCTACTAATCTTGTAAAGTGGTTTTATTTCCTTTATCCATGATTTTGAGATCTTTTGGGTCATTAAAGTGTTCTGGCCAAAAAATCTTAACAACCATAAAAAGCTCATGTCTATGTCATATAGGCACCATTGATCCATAACTATTTACAGTGGCGGATCTAGAAATTCAAACATAGAAGGGCGATTTACACGAAACAAGGGGTGGTATCCTCTATCTCTACTAATGGAATCCCATAATACTAGGTGTTGCACCGTCGGTAAAGGGGGGGACCGCCGATGCTGCCCTCCCTCTGGATCCACCCCTGACTGTTTAAGCTCTTTATCCATGATTTGAAATCCTTTTAGACCACGAAGGTGTTTTGAACAAAACATCTTGACGACTAAAAAGAGCTTGAATTCATGTCATATGTTGTAGCTCTACTAATCTCCTAAAACTACTAAAGTATTATATACAAATATTTAGTTTAAAACCTATTGAATAAAATGTCATAGTTAGATTTAACCACAAAGGGAAAAAAACAATGCTCAAACAAATGAATGAATGAATGAATGGAAAAATATTTTATTACTAATGTGTTGGGAGATTTTTAATGGTTTTGGTAAAGGCATAAGCATTACTTTTATGTTTGGGTTTTTGACTATGTAATTCTTGTCTCTACAAATGCAATTGGTAAAATGTAGTATGTCTTCTGTTGAATTCATGTTTATTTATCATAAGTTTCTTAGTCTTTTCGAGGTGAATTCCCTTCTTAAGCTGACTGAGAAAGAATCCCCTTCCTTTTCCAATTTTCAGTCCTTTTTGTTTCATCATCTTTTGACAAGATGCAAAAGGTGTTGGTGTTAAGAAGGTGAAAGGGTGTCTCTTCCTTTTCATCTTCCAATCCTTTCACCTTCTTCCATTAATGGAGGTAAAGGAAAAGTCATCTTCCTCTATATAAAAGGGCGTCCAAGGCAATTGGTGCATGACGAGAGAGGAGTGCATGCATCAAGAAAAGGTTGTTGTATTGTGTACGTAGATGAGATCGAAGCACAACAGAAGTGCTGTCAGAATTCTGCCGAGATTATGTGTCTTGCGGAGAAGGAGAACATCCATTAGAGAGGGATTTGGTTTGTGAACTATAAAAAGCTTTCTGATTCGTTCGTGATCACTCTTCCGACAACAAGCTATTCTTCGATATCTTCTCTTATCTTCTTCTCTGCACATCACTATGAGTTTTCGTTTTGTATGAAAAGAGAAGATCAAAATTTACTATGGGAGATCACTGTGAGTGTTTACAGATTTTGTATTTCTATATTTTTCATGTTGTTTAGAACTATCAACAATGGTATCAGAGCGTTGTCTTAGTTCTAAGAATGCATGATGAATCTTTTTGCTTGCATGATTTGTTACCGTGATAAGCTAAGATCACAAATATAGATCTGTGCATGTAGGCAATATACACGTAGATCTGTTATATTGAAATGGCTAAAATGATAAGCCAAAAGATCTGTGCAAATATACCTTTAGATCTGTTTAAATGGTATGCACATGTTTATCGCCGAAGAAATCGTCGACGGAGCTGTCATTGAAAGTGAAATCACGACAGTGTCGCGATCTGCCACCATCGTCAGGTGTTGGGTAATACAAGTCGCATCGAAGAAAAAGAACCAGCGACTTCTGCCGACCATATGTTTGTTAAGTAAAAACGGTCGTAAAACACTGACAACCAAGTCGAGAGGATAGCCATAGGTGTCCTTGGCCAGCTAGCACTAGAAAAGGCGCTGGAAGATCAGCAGTTGATTGAAGTAGTCGGCAACCTCGCCACTGCATGGGGCGGAAGAAACGACATCGATGTCTCGTGGGCATGGCTTCAGCGGAAGAAGCAGACATGCTTTGACGTTGGGCAGAAGAAGTGATTTCATGAAAAACAAAATAATGTTTGTTATTAATGCATGTTTAATACATATTAATATAATATAATTTATTTTTATTGCATTGCATGACATATCAATTAACTAATTGAGCCTAGATTTAATTAATTGGTTGGGTTTGACTTAAATAAATCTGGTTCACTGAACCAAACTAATTTGGTTTGAACCACTTTAATTCAAATCAGATTCCGGTCTGGTTCAAACTATTAGTTGGTTTAACTAGATCAGATTGGTCCAATCAAACCCTAATTTGATTTAAATCATTGATTGATTTAATCAGACCATGAAAGTTCAATTAGACCTCTTGTTCAAACCATTAGTTAGTTTAACCGAATCAGTTTGATCCAAACCAGAATTGATTTGGGTTGATTTAATAGCGTTTGGACCAGAGATGATTAAATGACCAGATTTGTTCTATGGGTCAAATTTGATCAAATAGATTAGATTTGTTCTAATGGGTCAGACTTAATCCAATAGACATTGGGTTGATCAAACGGACTTGAGTTTGATCAATAAGTCTGAGATTGGCTAAAATGGATTTAGATTAAACAATAACAGAACATAAGTACAGAAAATTCCTATCCAATTAGATTAGTTCTAACAAGAACATTGGACAAAGTTCAGGATCTGGATTCCTAATTGACTGATCAAATGAGTCAGTCGATTTAAACTCCTGAAAATAAAGAAGATTTATTTTTCTTGATTAATAATATTGGTTTTATTCCTGTATAAATTGAATTAAGATGGTTGTGTACTGGTTAGTTGGTTTTGTATTGACTTATTTAATTTTAATTTATAGATGGCACGGATGATTATCAGTCCTGGAAACTTGAACAAAAAGAGTTTCCAATCCTAGATAATTATAGGATCTGGGTGTTGATTCGTTCACTACTAGAGAATCCAAAGGTGGTAGCACACCAGATATAGAGGCTCTCCGAAGGGAGAATCTTATATGCATAGTTGTGTGTGGAACTGCTTCATCATGAGTTCCTAAAGGAAGATCCTGAAGAATTTAAGAAGGATCCAGAGGAGGATCCTAAAGAATCTGAGGAGGATTCTGAAGAAGTTTCGATGATAAATCAAATTAAAAATCTTGAAGTTGGTCTATCTGAAATTGGCTCAAATGAGACCAGGTTAAAGAGGATTATGTTGACAACTACACTAGTGTCTATCATAGTAGGAGTGGTGTTAGCCTATCTAGTTTGTTAGAGTTCTGTTGTTGTTACTGTCATTATGTATAAACAGTATTAGTCCATTTAGTTCATTTTAATTTGTTATATGTTAACAAACTGCAACATGTTTATGTTAATGATATGTTCATTCATATGTTGATTGCTCTACATGATGTCATGAAAAATGATTAGTTCATTTTATTAAATGATTAGTTCATTTAATTAAAGAAATCATGATAGAATAATGATTAAGTTCATTAGTTAGAATGTGTGTAATAGTATAGATCAAAAGGCATCTCACATTTCGATCTTCAGTTTTCAAGTGGCAAAGTCTCCTTTTTATACTTTACTCGCCCATTTCATAGAATTTTGTTTCACCATCTTTAGACAAGATGCATAAGGTAGACAAACCATGACTCCGGCCGCAAGAGTGTTATCGTTAGTGTGCTCACACTTTGTAGCTACATCGTAGCTACCACTTCGTTGTAGTTTCTCTCATTCACTCGCCCACGATAACATGAAGGGCATTGAACCATAAACTTTCTCCTTGCTTGCATACTACGCGAAAGTATTTCTAAAACTAAACACACACACACACACAAAAACAAGCTTTGTTGATAATGCAAACTATGCACTATCACTAATTCTATTATTATCCACAACACTGAACTTTGATAACAAATTGATCATTCAGCATTATCTTCAAAAACAATTGCAGTGATTTCATTCGATGTAGAGGTAGCAAGAATCCTGCGGCATAAACGTTTAAACGATGTGTAAGTGAATCAAGTATATATCCAATCTACATTCCATTTTCCTTGTGTTCTACATTATACAGTTTAAACCAGTAGAGCTGGGCTAATGAATTAGTTGTCGATTGCCTTTGATAAAAATTTCGGGGATGAATGAACTACTAATTCACCTCTTCTTTCGCCCACATGAATGCCAAAATTTGAATTTGGATCGAATGAACTGGTGCAAAAAGTACTCAAAGGACTTGCAAGCCTTCTATTCAAGAACATCTGTAGGCCAAAGTTGTCTCCACTTGGAGATTTCCTCCTTTTTTTGGAGCTTTCTGATTCCTCCATAGAACCCATCTGTCTCATTTCCTTCCTCTTTGTGATCCCTTCGGTCGACTAAAGTTCGTCTCCACCTTGAACCAGGTGTGTACTGGTTAAACTCTAAGATCACAGTATCTGAAAGAAAAAAATCATTTGGCTGAGAGACCTTGAGGCAAGGAAGGAAAATCCTACTTTAGATATCTTTTCACAATAGAAATTTTCAGTGTCACTATGAGGAATTCAAATAGAAGCTCGTATGTTCAACATTCTATGATTCAAGAACAATGATCCAACCCCATAGCATACATTTCACCCTTTTTTTTGTAGTTATACCGCACAAGAAATGCTTACCGCTTAGATGGCAACGGCAAAAATGCTCATTTCCATCACAATTTTCCAAGTGACCTACGACACCATACCACCAGCCTGCAAAACATAAGAGATACTTAATTGTTGGCTTGCACAATTCAGAGGAAAAAGAGACTAATGAGTGACTCACCATATGGGAACTCTTTGTTTCTTCTCCATTGAATCTCAATATGATCGCAGGGGCGCAGATCACTAAGGTAGTCAGAGTTATGAAGAACATGAGCAGGAGTGATCACCGGAGATACTCGAATTCTGTCCCACTGCACTCCCTCCTCTATCACCACAGTTCGTCTTCCATGCGGCGGGTACCTAGAATACAGGGCTAGATAATTCACACACATTTCCCTTTTGGATGATGGTTGAGAAGAAGCAAGACATTCTTCAAATACCTCGCGTGGAAAGTATCGGTGCGGCAATCGTAACTAACTTCAGCATCATAGCAGGACAGCATGAATCCCACATGCCCATGCTGCAGATAAGCAGTGTAATTCTCAGTACCATAATCTAAAACAAGGAACCAAAACTTGTTGAACAAAATCATAAACCAAAGAAAAGAACTAGCATAAATAAGCTTCAAAGCATGCTGAATCGACTTCTTATAGTTACAATCGTCCCAGCATCATCAAGCATTGATGAGTCTATGGCAAAAATCAGTAGGATTGAAGCTCATCTATCTCCAGACTCCAACCATTTCAATCTTTGCATTGCGATTTCGTTAAGTCGCTAACCACACACTTTAGGCTAAGCTTATCTATCTAAAGAGTGGGTTTAACAATGAAATCCATCTTCTAATACCTTAGATCAAATAGTCATTGAGATCTATGCATGTTAAGTATGAGAAATGCTTGTGATAATCTACACTACCTCACGGTTGTAAACCTGTGCGGGGAACCAGAACCTGCCAGTTTCCAAAGCTCGGTACCAAGACATGATGGAGTCGTTGGGCAAAGGGCAGCTCAGCTTTTTCCCACTCTTGGAGGGGAGCCTCAGGCAAGAAAGAGGCCACACACGCGACGCCGCCTCGATCCACCTCCTCCTTCCTTTGTTGGCCTCTGCAAGGGACGCCAGAGGGTCCTCTGCGGAAGCTACGTACCGCTCCCACTCCCTATGCGCCGCGTCGCCGATCACCCTCCCCCATTTCTCCTTCATGTGCCTCTCCCAGAGGTGGTCGCTCGTGCACCTCTCTCTCAGGGAGCTGCACACCGCCGCCATGCCGCACAGCCCGGGAGGCGTCAGCCGGCCCAGGACGCACTCCAGAGCCAGCTCCGGTAGGTCCAGTATCGACATCCCGGACGACGACGACGACCCCGCGGGCTCCTCTTTGTCTGCGCGGCTCTTCCTCCGAGAAGGCTTCATCGTCGGAGGCGGAACGCTAGGTGTGCGGCCGGCGAACGGCCTGCAGCTCCGGAACAAATGCACTGAAAAGAAGAGAAGCTCCTGGAAGAACAGGACGGAGAGCAGCCTCATCTCACTCGCCCATGGAGGCAGGGGAAGCAGGGGGAGGCACTTAGAGAGGAGGAAGACGAAGAGGAAGAACGACAGCAGCAAGAAAAGCATCGCAAGGAGATGCCTTCGCGCAAACGTCGATCAAAAATATGTATATACAAAAAAAAAAAAAATGCTCCCTTTTGGAAAATTAAAGATCGGAAATCTCGAACAAATTGAGGAAGAGAAGAGGAAGGAGTTCGAACTTCGAACAGGTAGAGGGGCAGGCGACCCTCCTCAGTTCATCGGAATCTCCTTCCTCTCTCGTCGGCGTCGCTCTCTCCAAAGGAGCCTTCCTTGCCTCAGATAAAGCAAACAATGCGAGATCGGGGCAGGAACGAAAGGCCAAAACTTTAAATATAATAATCCTTATTCTATAATTGGCGGAGAACGCATGGATGGATGGATCCGGCTGCTGTATGCTTTTCTTGGGGCGTGGGAGAAGCTAAATTAGAAAGAAGCAAAGGCAGCGACGATGAGCTTGCCGCTCATGATCGTCCCGTCCCTCGTTCTCTTCTCTCTTCTCTTAATACTGCGCAACCGTTTGGCAGACGCGATAGGTGATCGGCCATACAACTACCGTATTGAAGTGTTGATTCAAATCGCTTTTACGGGCGACGTGGTCGTGATTAATAAATTTAATTTACCAACAGCTATTAAATTAAACGATAAAATATTCAATTAGACATGAATATTAAATTAATATTTTAAAATTAAGTCACTTAAACTGTTTTGAGTTTGGAAAAAAAAAAATAATCTACTGAAATGTAAAACCAAATGATGATTGAATAGATCGTCACTTTAACAATCAATTGTGAACAGAGTTATGGATCGAGCTGATTTGACTATTAAAATAAAAAATTATCTGATCCTACTAGATTAAATAATATAATATCAAAACTCTACATTTAGTCCTATATCTGATGAAATTTTTTTTTGATTCAATTTGGATCAATATGAGTGAGTTGATCTGTTTGACAGATTGATTGCTCATCCCTAATTATGAGTGTATTTAGTCCAGATTTTTACTATAATAAAATATAGGTCAATTTTCAATAGACATATTTTAAAAATCAATTTCATTATGATATTAGTTTTTTTAAAATTAAGATTTATACCCTATCAAAATAATGTTAATTTTTGAAATGCAACATTATTATAATAGTATTGTTGTTTCAAACATTACATTAATTGACGAGTAGGATAAAATAAAAAATAAGTACGTCTTTAAAAATTTAAAAAGTTAGATGACGCTGTTTGGTTAATTATGATTTTATATTTATACAAAAAAACATTCTATTCAATCATCATGATTTGGATCCGGTTAGGTAGAATGCGAATTAGATTTAATACAATCCAAACACTGTGAGCCAAGAATTGTGTCACTCTCCATGAAGCTGCTTGCATTGAATGGAGTTCACATGTTTTCGTTCGTTGCTCATCTGCACGGAGAACAACAAGATCAACAATAATGCACAGCAATTAGTGATGCAAATATATTCTCCCATATCTCAAATCTGGAGACGGATAATTAAATAGATAGAAATGTGAGTGAGTGCAACTGCCAACTACATTTATAGCCTGTAGTTAATGTAGGTAACCCGTTTACGCAACTTGCTGGAGCTCTGGATATAATTGAAGGCCGACATAGTTAATGTGGCATTTCTTTCATTTTTATATTTAATCCATTATTCTGACAGAGATCTCGATGAAGTAATAAAGAAGTTAATCCATTTTTTTAGACAAGCCCTCTAGGACAATGAGGAGATGTTTCCAAGATTGAAAGGGTGTCAAGTTGTTAGAGGAAAAAAAAATAATAAAGTCAGTAAATTATCATATTATAACTATTTTCTAAAAAATTCGTGGCTTTTGCCGGTTTATTAACTATTAAGGAAGCTATTTTTCAGTTGAACCTTTGAAGATGTTAAATGAATATAATAATTATATTTTTCCATGGATTGGATATCTCAACTCTAGTAATTAATTAACTTAACCCTAGTAGGTGGATCATGTCTTTAAGTTTCACAATGGAAATAATTGACCTTTCCTTGTTCACTGGTGGATAGCAGCTTGTAGCATGCACATTACATGTCTAATAGAAGTGAAACAAAAGAGCCTCCCTAGATCGTCTTTATCATAGAACTTGACATATGGTGTAAAGGAACATGATGATGGGAAGTTTAATTAATCATGCAGCATTAATCTAACATTTGAAATGAAATGAATTATACAAACTTGGAAGTGATTCATGTGAGTGGTCATCTCAGGGTTTGATTGGTGTGAGTAGAAGAGATTAAGAGGTGTTATTTGCACACAAACTTCTTGTTTGTGTCCAAGTGTGGGTATTCAAGTAGGAGAAGAAATAGTAAAAGATGCTCGTCAGGGTGCTTTCAGGTAATGTGGGCAATGGATAACCATCCCTAGCTTCTCGTCCGGGTGATTCCCCTTGCTTAGCAGTGAAGTTTAACTCCACTAGATAAATTTTTCATGGCCGAGCATTAGAAACTTGTAAAAAAAATTTAACACGAGCCAAATGCACTCTGAAAACAAAGTGTGTTTAGAAAAGAGGCACCATTGCAAATATACATATATATTATCTATAATATACAATAAACATGCAATGAAACTATCAGCACATAATTTAACAAACGTACAGGAAGATACTGTTTTCTTTGTCTCATTTTTCCTCTCCTCCTAGTATGTTTCCTGTTATTTCATAGCCCTTCTTGCAATGTGCAAATAACCTAAAAGATCATGGGCACTAGCCTGTGGAATGCTCACAGAACCAGATCCAACCGAATAACTTGAAATGTTTCCTTATAGACAGATGAAAGTGGCATTGGAAGGCACTCTCACAGTGTTTTATCGCTGATGCTCGCACATCTGGCATGCCTTGGCGGATTTGGGGTTGGCATAGGTGCAGTGATCGCAGGACCAGAAATTGCCCTCATCCAAGCTGTGACTGGGACCAGCTAATCTGGAGCTGTTTCCTGTTGCTTTAGACTTGCCGCCCTTTCCTTTTGAGCCCAAACCCTTAGAGCTTGAAGTTTTACTGCACGTGGCCTGGCTATTGGAAGAACCAACGTCCTTCAAACCAGTCTCCAGGGCTCGGACTAGGTTTTCAAAGTAGTTGCGAGTCACACTGAAATTTGAGCGAGACAACAACAGAAGGCAAATAAGAACTGTCGTTAGAGAATGCATCATAAGATATGATCCTCACATAGGAAATAAAGAATTAAAATGTGCATGAGTGTCCCATTGAATTTGGAGGACTCTGGGCGTGAGATGAGAATAGCAATAAAGCGACTCAGAAAAAAGAAGGGTACTAAAATGCGATTGGGTGTCCCGTTGAGTAATGAATGACAATACACAATGCATTGCTAAATAGGTGTGCATTAACATCAAGAAATCAAGCAAATACCCACAATATGCTATTGACCTAGACCATCACGTCATCCAGTTCAGTGTCATGTAGAAGTAACTACAGGGGAAAAGGGGCATTTCCCTTTCAGCCCCACGAAGTCAATTAGGTACTTGTCAATTTTATGCACAACCTATGAAATCTCTAATATGATATCATGACAAAATTATTGAATCATGCAATTAGAATACACAATGAATTCTGCTACTCAAGAATCCTAATGTAATTTTATAACGTAGAGCAACTTATACAACAATTTAAGTGATATATTAAATCCCAAAGTTTGCAGAGGTCGAAGTAAGCCAAACTCCAATTTGCCTATATATGAGACTTAAACAGAAGTACCTCGTCAAGCCAGCTAACTTAGTGCGGAAATCATTGAAATCCTTCATTGGAGTTTCTGCATCAAGGTATACTTGGAGCTCCTTCTCTGCACATTGATGAAGACGTTCCAATCCAGACTCAGCCTCACCTAAATAAGAAATAAACATAAAATTAGTTCAGTAGTGACATGTATTTTCAAGCTGAAAGAAATGGTCGATGCATACATACCTTGCAAATATTCAAAGAACTGCCGCTTTGCATGTTCATGCTCAGGAAGGTAAAAACCATAGGCATATGTCCATTTCAACACCCGCCTACACTCAACTATCTAATATTGATGACATGAGGTATGTCAGCACACAATACAGATATAACTGGACACCATTTCTAATTTTACCTGTAACCAGGCTTCTATGATAAACTTGAGCTGCGACTCAGGTTGGCTTTGCCGGTCACTCAGCTTCTCAAGCTGAAACATAGGAAACTCTTATAAAGGTTTTGTATTACAACAAGTAAGCACAGTGGAGAAAACTGTCAAGTAAAAAATGCCACCTCCAAGCTGCTTACTTCAATAAGCATGGTAACAGTTAGAAATATATTTTCAGAACTACAACCCTATTAATACAATCAACTCTTTACCTTATCATTTTGCATGCTATGTAAATCTGACAGTGCCTTTTGCCTTGACTGAAAATAACAAAAGAATCTACGTTAGGTAGCAATTTGGAGAGATATAGTATTTAATTCAAGAGAAAGCAACTTGCACAAAAAAAGAAATAAAACCAGAATTAAGGGATTCAAGGTTCAGGAGCATGCAATAAAATCAAGTGCTATTTTACCAGACGGAGTTCTGAGAAATAATGAGAATAATGAAAGTACAATCTAGTAAAATAAAACATGGAAATATATTATCTAGAACTAAAAACTAAAATCTTTCTCCCTCGTAAAAGGCTTTGCAGAAGATTGCCTACAAGTAGATAGCCACAGATAGCATTTGCAGAAGATTGTGTAGATTTGCCTTCATGTGGTATATAAGCTACACATCAATTTGGAAATTAGACCTTTAAAGTTAAAACTATAGTTGCAATTTAAAAATGACTGAACATCACATTTGCTGCTAGCAAGTAACATTTAAAGACTAAAATACATTAGGATACAAACATAAGGGTAGTAATTATTAAGGATACAAAATAGATTAAATGGCATGTGTTATCACATTTTTTATTTTATTAATTTGATGATAGATAAAAAATACAAAAAATAGCAAAAATACATGATATTAGCACAATGTCATCACTTTATGCAAAACAACGACAATAACATCCAAGTCTTATCCCACTAAGTGGTGTTGACTACTTTTGCAAAACGTTGAATCTAAATATAATTGTAAATTTAGTTGTTTTAAATCTTAGATACTTCTTAGAGATGTGTTAGCGACATCATGTTGTTGTCATGGTCAAACAGTTATCACGCTAATGACCAACCAATCATGGGGAAATTTTAAATATATTTTTTTAAAAAAAGACATAAAACGGTATATGTAATTTGTCAAAAATAAAAAAGAAGCATAGACAAAGTTCAAAGTAACATTCCATGTCAAATTTCAACCTCTCGCCAAAACAAACCAATTTTGGTAACATGTCGCAATGATATTCCACATGTTTCTAGATAATTCAAAATATTTCAAGAACAAATTGAATAAGTTTCAAACCTATAACAATCTGCCACTTAATTTGTTTACCTTCAAATATAAGCTTATACAATTATAAAGTACATAAGAATTTTAGAGCAACAAGTTACAAAATATAAGTGACTAAAACGTATAGTTACACCCAAGGTTTAAAATTTTGAGTTGTGTTAGAGTTTCAATTTATGACTGGATTTCAGTACCCTATCGTGCTATGGCGATAAGGTTTTAGTACTTTTTTAAATATAAAATATATTAATTCCTTAATTCCTTTTTCTATTTTTCCTAACAATCCATCTCTAACATCTTTAAAAAGATACTTAGTCTATATTTAGCGAGGGGGGAAAATTAATGGGGAAGGGAAAGGGGAGAGAAAGGAATTAATTGTAAAAAAGTAATATATATATATATATATATATATATATACAAAAAGTAAAGAAAAAAATAAATAAATAAGCAACATTGTCAATCAGCCTCATGGCCAAGCTGTGAGGTTGTGATAGCTTCGCAACCTCACGGAGACCTTCGCAAGGTTGCCACACCCATGTTGATGCCGGTCGGTGGACGAAATGGTAAATTTTACTCACGCCAACCTGCACGACTCAATATCTGATTCCATGGTTACACCTTCTAATGTCAACATTAGTTTCATACATCATATGTGCATATTTGCTCTTATAGCATCTTATAGAGATTACTTCAAGACATTAAATAATGCTCCTGCGGCATTTAGTGTTGAAATTGATTTCATGAGATGTGCAAAACTTAGACTAACACAATTATCCTGTGTACATCTCATTTTATCCAATTCTAGCATCATTCCTCTTTACTATTGATGCTTGAGCTGATGCATCTCCTCTTCTCATATCATTTTTTAGTGTTTCATCCACTCCCCATGATCCATAAAAAAAAATCAAAGGATGAGTCACAAGAAGTGAGAATCTGCTTGTCTCCAAACTATGCCATTGCTTCTCCACTTTTCCCCTCCCCTCTCTTTTTAGTGTAAACACGAATTACTTATTTAAGGTTTTCAACCCCATATAATAGGATGGATCTAAAAATATATGAAGGATCCCTTCCAAACCATACATACGACTTTCATAGAATATGGCTTTGCACAAATTTTATATGTATCTATGAATCTCCTTGTCTCCCAACTATGTCATTGTTTCTCCCCTTTTCCCCTCCCCTCTCTTTTTAGTGTAAAGACGAATTCCTTATTTTAGCTTTTTAACCCCCATATAATAGGATGGATCTCAAAAAATATGAAAGATCCCCTCCAAACCGTACATATGACATTCTTAGAATATGGCTTTCCACAAATTCTATATGTAATTATGAAAACAAATTTTGTTTACTCACATTAAATAGGTATCTTTTCTCTCCTTTTCTTATTAAGATAACAAAAAATCCTATTTTTTTCTATATCCATGTGATTGATAAGTATTTAGGTTTCCGAAACCATGTAGTATAAAAAGAAGCACTCTTAATCATTCTTATTTGACTTAGACTTCTTTTTTAAAATGGAGGTAAAATAAAAAACAAATATGCAAAACTCAATCTCAACTAATTATCAGTATCAGCAACCAATGTGTTCTAAGTAAAATAAATGTTTGGACCACTTCTATCGCAAAAGTAGAAGAGTATAACTAATTAAAAGGATTGAAGATTGAAAGCTCACGTACTGACTGATTAGTTGCCCAACGTTCATAGTAATGAGTATATCTTTCCAAAGAATTTTTAGCCATTTCTCTTCTCCTTTCAGATTCATCATACTGAAAACAGTCATATAGCCAAAAAAGGAAATCCAAATTGTCAAGATTGTGAAAGCTATTTCACAGTGACAAAGAAAGTAAACCCTGTGAATTAAAATATACCGCTCCTTCCTGCTTTGCAGCTTCATAACGGTTACAGGCGTAAAAACCACCAGTCCTTTCCCCATGTTCTGACCATGCACCAAGACATAACCTACAACAGCGTTCATCATACAAAAGAACTGGAGAAATAGAACAAAATAATGAGCATGCTAAGTTTGTGAATATCAAAGATTTGTACCAGCAAAACTCGAATTTACAAGGAGGTGTGCATGTAATATGCATGCATCCTTGGTTTTTCTCGATTGGACGCTTGCACTTAGGACAGGGTTTTGAATTTGCCAATATCCTAGAAATGGAAACAAGTACATTACAATTTGATCAACAAATAAGATAACACATTTTTGTGAAAGAAAATACACATTATGGGCACCCAATTAAACATGAATTTTAAAAAGGTAAAATGAGACTCAAATATCATTCAATACACAACTATAGTGTCGACTGTTAAAGATAATGTTACAATGCTCCATGAAAAAGTTGCTGTACAAGTTAAATAAGTATTTTTTTTATTCTAAAAAATGAGGGAATTAAAAAGTGCCAGGTAGCATAGATAAGGAGTTTGAATTTTAAAAGTTATTGCCAAAATTGTAGGTTCACATCCTTCCTTCATGCCTCCTATGAAATAAATGAAAGGAAAGGAACAGAATGAACACCAAAGTCAGATATCTTCCTAGTCTTCTCCCTATCCAAAGTTGAAATATTGGATTAAACGTTAAAATAGAAACACTTGAGGATTCAGTATATCAAAATATTTAACTATAAGACCTATTATACTTCTGCCTGTAAATTAAATATAACAATCCAAGTTGCATGTGACATCTTTGCCTGTATTAATTAAGTTACAATATCAATGGCTTTAGAATCAAGTTGCACGTGCTATCTTTGCCATATATTAGTTAAGTTACAACATAAATGACTTTAGAATCAAGTTGCAGATACCATCTTTGCCGATATATTAGTTAAGTTACAGTATCAACGGTTTTAGAATCATTTTGCATGGGTCATCTTTGCCTATATGTTAGTTATGATATCAATGGCTTTAGAATTGTGTTCTTTCCTTATGAACTTGAAAAGACTAATTCATTTAGTTTTTGACAATAAGGCACATCTTAATAGATAATTGGAGTATTTTTAGTAATTCTAAGAAGATGTGTAAAAGTGCCCCCAAAGAGATGAGGGATAAATTAATATATATATATACATGTAGAGCTTTCAATATTATAAGGGGATGATTTAGGTAAGCCAATAAACTAAAGTTACTATAAACATAAGGGAAGAAGTAGTACAAGGAGAGAAAAATATGTTGGTTCTTGTTTGTATATCTCTATTCTATATTTCATCGAACTCCTTTTTGTGGCTAGTGCACAGCTACTTATTTATGTGGAAGCAAGCCATAAATGTTATAATTATATTTGCAGCAAAATTCAAGAATGGTGCAAAAAATATTCTAATGCTTCAAAATTTTGTACCATTGGAGATGGAGCTACTTCACTGATTTGTACAAGTATTTTCTTTCATTGATTACTATTATATGAGATACATCATGGTATGGAATTATTTGGACAACAAGATCATTATCGAACATTCCTCATGAACCTGAAAAGGCAATTTAATTTAGTTTTTGACAATAAGGCACATCTTAATAGATAATTGTGGTATTTTCAGTAATTATCGTAAGATGGGTAAGTTGCCTCAATAAGATGGGGGGATAGAAATTAGTAGATATATGTGCAGAACTTTTAATACTTATAAGGGGATCATTCAAGTTAACCAATCAACTCAAGTTACTATAAACATAAGGGAAGATGCAGCAAAGGAGAGAAAAATAAATTGTTCATCATAACTACCAGTTCATATTCTCAGATTCAGCACTGTTTTTCAGGATCCATTTTGCCACTGTATCACAATCAACTGGCCGATGGGCTTCCTCGGTGCACTGCGATTTTTCATTTCAGCAATGCAAAGGTAGATAAAAATAGAATAAAATCTAAGTATCCAGAATACTTACATTCCAACAGAAGCCATATGAGCAATTGCAGCAAACATCATAGGTTCCACAGCCAATTACATACTCAACTGCAAATTCACAACCAGGTGCAGGGCACCATTTTGTCTGCATGAGGAAAATTATGAAAATGCAGATCAACCATAAATCTTCTTTCACAATATTTTCATCCTTATGTGAATCTAGAGCTAAGTCGAAAATATCTTGTAATATATGATATATCACTTGTTTCTGAAACATTACCTTTCTATTATCTTCAATATAAGATCTAAGAAGATAGCGAGAATACTTCTCTTTATCTTCATGACTAGCCAATAGATACATCATATCTTGACCAACAGCGGCGCTGCATAATGGATCTGGACACCTCAACATTAAGCATCCAGGGCCATCGCTTATCGACGTGCCAATATAACCTGCATTAGAAAGAAGAGATAAATGATTTTTCACATGGTAAAATAAAATTTTCAAGTCATCTGAAACAAAACTTAGCAATATTGTAGAATCTGTAGTAGTTCTTTCTTCTAGTGATTTACCACATAGATAAACAAAAAGCTAGAGCATCACTTCTGAAGAGTCAGATAAGTTAACTACTGGTACACTGTTACCATCATATCCTCACTGCTGCCAAGTTAGTAAATGAATTACTAAATTGACAGACAACACTGATACAAATTGTCATAAATAGTATCCAGAATAAGAAGTAGGTACATCAGAAATGCATAATTGAAAAACTCATCTGATTCTGATCAAGATTGGCCAAGTTGGATCAGAATCTGCCATAGCCAATTTCGAGAACAGCAAATTTCAGACATCATTTCAAAATCATGAATGAGCAAAAAAACAAGAACAGCAACTAGGGGAGAAAAGGAAAGAAGAAAAAAAGTGGAAATTGGTGGAAAGCGACGGAAAAAGGATGATGAAGTCAGGCAAGATTTGAAGAACCAGCTGATTCATTACAAAAACAGCAACAATAAAAACCGGGAAGAGAGAAGAGATGAGCCATTGAACGCCTGCAACATTAGAGGAAAGGTGATGGAGAACCATTTGGTTGTAGATGGCAGAGGACAACCGGCGCAGGTTGGCCTAATCTTCAGTTGATCATATGTGAAGCAGAGAAGAGGTAGAGGATGTGGTGGTCGACAAATTGCATGAGAGGCAATGTTGTAGACTTTAGGTTTTATTAATATTTAATAAATAATTAAGCAATAAATTTAAAAGAAGGGCTGCTCAATATTTAAATAACAACAATAGTGTTTGATAAATCTTTCCAATAAAATTGTTTGACTACAAATTAATTGTATCTGAACTCTATAATCAGCATTAAGTTTGATTAGTACATCATTAATTAGTTTTAAAAATAAATGCTAATAATACTTGAAAAATAATAATTTAAAGCTTATTTTTATAAAATCTATTATGCACACTATTAATAATAATATGTTAAATACAAGGCAAACATAAACTATTAATTGATAATTTAAATGATTTATACTATTTAAGAGATATTATTAATTTTTAATTGTATCTTAATGTCTTTAAAATAACAGTTTATCAAAATATTGTTTAAAGGAGCAAAGCGAGCGTCTCATGTAGAGGAGAGGTGCTCTACTAACGTGCCAAAGTGGGAGCTTTTATTTGTTTTGAGGAGGACAATTAATTAATAAAAGCATTATTAATTAATAATCAGATTTATTCAATTAATATTCCGAAAATTGTAATTTTTTATTAATTTGTTTAATAAAAAGCACTTACAATATTTTGATTAAATATTATGTATTATGTTCTTAATAATAAGCAATATAATGCATCATAATCTTTGTAATTATTAGATTTTTTCCATTTTCTTTATTGCTCCATATGTTAAATGGCTGTTATATTAGTTTGATTTTCTTTTGAAAATGCATTTGTTCAAGGAAACAAAAAGATAGTTTGCTCTGATGTTATCCAGAAAATAATGAAATAAACCTAACCAAAAAAACTTTTCTCTACGTCTTATTAACAATATATATTTATCACTTAATAGATTCAAGAACCTATTATCAGAAAGTGATGGGGTTAGGTGAAAGCAGTGCTAGATTACTATGAACTAAAACTGTGATATCTAGAACTATTCTCAGGAACCAACTTACCTCTCCAGCAAGTACCACAAAAAGGATGACCACAAGCAGCAGAAGTCATCATGTCTTGAGTGTAGTTCTCAAAACAAATCCCACAAGTAAGCTGCTACAATAAAAGATGTTCATGAATAACAAACCAAGAAAAGTCAAAATTAATTGCACTAGTCCGTCAAATAGAAAAACTCCATCTTCAACAGACATTAATAAAAAGTAACAACGTAAATTGCAAAGTCATCTAACTTCTCTATGGTTCTGCATTTTGACTGGCTTTTCCAACAGACCAACAATTTTTCGAACGTGTTGTTCATCTGCAAACCACTCGTCGTTCACTCGACTAACACTCCTGCAGAAGAAAAGGTTGACACAGAAGAAAATTGAAGTGTAAACAAAAGTAAAATGTTTCTGGTAAATACAATACCGAGTAACAATATGGAGAAGAGTTAACAAATTTATAATAGTCCATGAAAAGGTATGAATAGAAGGATCAAAGAATAAAGATAAGAAATATTTTCCTGAAGTGGGAGAGTCCGATACAACTATATTCTATCATGGATACCTGACACGATCACATACATTCAACCATTGCATTACATGGCGTGTTCTACTGACAACTGTATCATGGACAAAAATTAGATAGCGTTTAAGAAGCATAAAAAAAATGAAATGAAATTCTCAGCGAGCCCCAGTCAAATAGCAGCACCTCTAAATTAATAGAATTTAGCATTATATTCTACGGTTTATCCTGTTGGGGTTCTAAATGAGAAGTATTTCTCCTTCAATAATCCTATTCACAAACAAGAAAACATAAAAGCACAATAAAATATATGTATATAAAATCATAACAATAAGATTTACATGGGAACCCCTTTTAGATGAATGGTAAAAAAGCACAGGGCAAAATGTGAGAAACCCACTGTGAGAAGAATTATAACATTTAATAAGGTGGCCAAACTGATAAATTAACTGAAATAAAACCACAGAGAGAGAGATGATCTCACTGAATATTGCAACTCATCAAACACTAAGAAAAAAACAAAATAAGAAAGAACTCACTTTTTCTTATTTCCCCTTTCTTTCTCTTCCTCTCAATTTTTCCCTTTCTTCTGCTCTCTTTCTTCTTCCTCCCTCCCCTCTCTGTTTTAAATCTCTATTTTAATTACAAAAGTCAACAAAGAGAAGAAAGTTTCCCGCTTGTTTTCACCCAATTCACCATGCAGCACCAACAGCAAGAACAACCCAATTGACAGAAAATTTCCAATTCTATCACTTATTAAAAATTTGGTGTCTTATTAAGTTTTAATTACACCTTATTCTATTGGGCAATCAAAATTGTGCAAGACATAATGTATCCCCTATCTACAATTTAAAAGGGATACATACAATGAAAATTATGCATCTTTTTAAAAACTATAGTATTCAGCAAGCAATTCAAAGAATATGCAATTTCGGATAAATACTTGGGAAGTATAGAAAGGATGCTTTTAATGACTACCATCTTGACCATACGGGAAATTACATCAGATAGAAGGCTGTCATACTCAATCAAGAGCTAATTTCCAAACCAAGAGCTAAGTATTGGGAGCTGTACTACATATACATGGCAACAAAATTATAGAATATTAGCAGAAAACTGATGATATTTACAGCTGATTTTAACAAGGAAAAGAAACTTTCAAAGAATGTATTGAACATACACATTACCAGTGATAATGGCGTAGAAGAATGCATGCATCTGGTCTTGGTATTGAAAGCACAGTTGATACCCTACTAATGTCTTCTTCCTGGCGCAGTCTTATATCAGCTTCACTTAATATAGTATAGTTTTGCTACAAATGTGAAACATAGATTTGTCAGAAAAACGCATAGTTGTAAGAAATAAATGGTAGAAACACACCAACAAAAGTCATGGTAGGCTTGAAGGAATTCCTTCGAAATGTTGGTTAAAGAATGAACTTCTTCATTACAATGTTTGCTGTTGTGAACATGAATACTTAAAAGCGCCAAGATATAAGACACATGCAGATATTCAACATTATGAGGGACTTCCTGCTCAAACACATGCAGATAGTCAAACATTTCCCCAGCTACATCATACATGGGCATTTCACATTTGGAAGATGATTCCAAGGCACTTTCCACATATAAACAAACATTAAGCCAATAAAATACAAATGGCAATTTGATAGAAAGCACGATTTCCTTCATCAAGTGTATTCTACTAAAAAAGCAGAGGTGCAAAAATTGCAAATCAAAGTAATGCGAGTCTTAATCTACCCAGATGTCATACAAGGTGGGAAGAGGCATTGCCTTCGGTTACAAACACGATTGACTTTATTTCCATGAAAATCTACAACAATATAAACACATTGAGGCTGAAAAGGAACTTTTTTTTTTTTCTAAAACAAGTTTCACTAAGAAAATCATTCTCCAAACGGGAAGAGTTTCTTATCCGTAAATTCAAACCGTTAAATCCAACACAGCCAGTCCTCGATCCGATCTGATCTAAGCAGAAAGTATGCCATCGATCCGACAGTGGGCAACGAAAAGGTCCCTTCCTTCCGCAAGACAAATAAAGACTAACTTCACGGCAACCAATCGAAGCACCACAGTTCAAAAAAGGTAGAAAACAGAAAGTGATTTCAGTTGATTCCGTCACCTGCTGGCGGTGATAGGCGATGTCCTCGGAGCCATCCGACTCGTTGTCGACGAAATCGAAATCGTCGCCGTCATCACTCCCCATCCCGGTGTCGCCGCTATAGAAATCGTCGTCGAACGACTCCAGGTCATTGGCGTCATGCATGTCGTCCTCGGACTCCATCACTTCCCGCGGACCCCGAAAACCCCCCAGCCCAATCGCACCAGGAACCCTAAAGTTCAGCTGGATGGCCCCGGACCGATCAGAACTGATAGGATAGCAATCAAATCGAAGGGAGGAGAAAGGGAAGGTCGTGGAGGAGGAGAGAGGGGAGACGGGAGAGGGTTAGAGAAGGAAGGAATGTTACGATCCCTAGTAGCTGTTGCTGTTGGGGATTTGGCCGTGTTTTCCTTCGTGTGGAGAGGTGGCATCTCTACCTCTCCTCTTTTGTCCAGCTAAATCATTTTGCTGACCGTCAAATACATAGAGAACGGGGGAGTTTTTTTATTTTCGAGGGCAACACCTTCTATTAACATGACCTGCTCTTTTATATTTGAGAAGGGGATGGATGGCGGTAATTATCCTAAAATTTTAATTTTGCCATCGATCCCTATATCAGATAACATTTGTTTCAACTTTCTAATCCCTATTAATTCACTTAATTAACTATTTGTACAAATTTTGTATAATTATATCTAATTAAACTATACATATACTTGATTTTAAATATTTTATACCTAATAAAGTGGATTATATACCTATATATACAAATGATGTTAATCAATATATTATAGATAGTGTTCAATTGAATAAAAAATATACTATATTTTAATTAAATATTAGTAAATTTATGAGGAATTATATTTTACTATGGACTTTTTTATCTATATTTTACCACTTACTTAAAAATATGTGCATAATAATAATATTGAATTTAGGAGTAATTATACCTTACTATCGACTTATTATACCTATATTTATCATGTATCGAAAAATTGTGTATATAGATAGTCTACTATATTTGAATTTAAATGATACTGAATTTAAAAGAAATCATACCTCCTTTTGGACGAATGATACTTTTTTTAACAGTCCATCAAAATATGTGCATGGATAGTGAATTAGATGAATTAATATGGATTAGAGAGTTGAAATAAATATTCTCTAACATAGAGACTGATGGTAAAGTTGAAACATTTTATGAAAAGTTTAGGGTAATTTGCCCCATGGATGGAGGTTTAACAATAATTGAAATTTCATTGTTGATTGTCAATCATAGTAATTGTGTTAATCAAAAGTAATAGGCAGATGAAAATAAAATAAAAAAAAATTCCAACTTATTAAACAATTTTTTTAATAAATAAGTTCAAAATTATACATATTCAATTTATTAATATTTATAAATAAAATATTATGAATTATTCATAAATAATATTCATAGATAATGATCATGAATCATGAATATGTATTTGTCGTTTACTAGAACTCCTCCTCGCCCAAGAAAGTATAGGTTACTATGATCTCGAAAATGGCTAAGCTCGAATTGGCTTCTCGAGTTCGAGTGACGCATTATTGGGCAAAGGTTGAGTACTTAAGGGAAGGAAATTGGCATGTTAGAGGTGCTCGGGGGCGTGAGTCGGATGAGTCAAAAGCATTCAAGAACAATCACTGAGTATTCAGGATTGAAGATTTTGAGAGGTCTTCCTGAACTCGAACAGGGATGTCATCAAACAAAGGTAGAGTGCTCGAAGAAGGGTGTAGATGTGTCGAGATAGCTTGGAAAATGAGATAGGTTGCTCAGGAAATAAACTCAAATATCATTACGTGTCTCCCTTCCAGTCGGATTGAAGAGCGAAGTTGAATGAAATTCGATTAAGTATGAGGCAATTGCCACAAGTACTCATCAAATGTGTTGAATTGTGCAAAGAGAGCATGGCCCCCTCCCCTAAATGGGTCTACCCTAGCTACATCAAATAATATTCACAAATAAAATTTATAAATCGTATTTAAACTCTATAATATTAATTATCTTATGAAATAAATATATATCTAGATATCTCTCTCTATATATGCTACCGATCATTTCCTATATAAAGGTTGCAATATATATATATATATATATATATATATATATATATATATTTATTTATTTATTTATTTGAGATTGAGTTATAATATTAAGTATTAAAAAAAATTAAATCAAAATTTTTTTTAGATGTATATGAGATGTGCGGTGTAAGATAGATTGGATATATATATATATATAATGAGATTTTATGCTATGGACAAAACTTTCAACCTTGTCGTCTGTGTCTCTCTGTTGAGTTTTTTTTTTTTTAAAAATTTTTTTTTAACTTACGACGATGTCATTTAGGATTTTATTTTTACGGTTTAGGAATTGAGTCATAGTATTAAGTAAAAAAATTCAAATCAATTTTTGTAGGTGTAAACGTGGCGTGCGGCATGAGCTACGTAGAGTACCATTGCTCTCTCTCTATAGCAATGTTATCCTAAAGACCCTATCGTGTACACATTGTGTAAATTTCAAAATATTTTTCTTTTTGAAAATTTCTTAGTACTTAATGTTATAACCCAATTCCTAAACCTAAAGTGAATTTTCATAATTGAGAGTTTAAATTTTTTTATAATATATATATATATATATATATAATTTTAGTTTCTTTAAAAATATTTATTTATTTATTTTTGGCATGTGGGTATACCCTTTAAGATTTTGACTTTAAAATTTAGAACTTGAGTTATAATTTTAAACATAAAAAAATTAAATAAAAAAAATTAGATGCTCATAGGGTGTGTGACATAACATCCTTAAGGTAATAGGCTTTTATTATCCCACATAATTTACCCTATACATTCTGTGCACACGAACATATTTTTCGATTTGAAATTAAGTTTTTTTTTTAATGATAACTCAGCCCCTAAAATGTAAAGATAAAATTTTAAATAATATTTCTCTGTCCAACTTACTTGTCAAACGCATTATCACTTAATCGAAGTGAATATAGTAGACTTAAAATTAGAGAAAACAATATAGAAAAACTGAATGGAAGCCTAAGAATACGATAATACTCAATTTAATATGAATATGAGATTTTTAGGATTATCAAATACTATTATTGATTGAAAGAAATTTTATTTTTATTTTTTATTTTTTATTTTTAAAATCCTCTAAGTGCGCACTGATGCATATTTAACACAATCAATAGCCGTTAAGATCGTAAGTTCTAGCTCGATCAGTTTGACCATGATCAAATAATTAGAGGTTTTTTTAAACAAGGTATTATATCTAAAACGATTATGTTACCATTTTAATTCTTTATTGCGTTTAAAAAATATTACTTAGAGTTTTTTTTAATAAATTTATCAAACCAAACTCATCAAGATTATTAAAAAAACTTCTAATGATGAATTAGAAGCGAAGGGGAGAACGGTATTCATTGAGTACATTTATCTAATATTTTTACTATTTAATTAAGTATACAATCTTTAATAATTAATTTTGATGAAGTATAAAATTAAATTATATTAATATTTTTTTCTTTCATATTGAAAATTTCGATTTTTCGACTGGGATTATTATTTATTTTTATCAATTTAATATCTAATATAAAAATTAAATTAATATTTTATAAGAAGAGTGCGATAACCGGTATACGTTATAAATTAGAAGATTTTTATAAAATACGTAGAGAAGAAGGTTTTAATGAAATATCTAGAATAAGGTGCCTAATAAACATCCGCGGTGACACATGCCTGGCACGTCCGCCCGGCCCCGTTACCAGTTCCGGGCATGCTAAGGATTTGCAAAGTTCTGCTTTGCGTTCGTAGCTCTGAAACGAGACGAGTCCTCGCATTATTTTCCACCTGCCGAAGTCTCACTAGCCGGTTCATTTTGCACGTTTATGATATTTCTTTTTGATATAAATCAAATTGGAAGTCCACGCTCCCCGTCCTCGTCCTCTTCTCTCCGGGTTCCCGGTAGTTCTCCTTGCCCTTTCTCTTCCCCAACCTGGGAGCCAGATCTGAAGGCGATTGGAGTTGGATCTCGCTTCCAATTTCGCTCGCTGGGATCAGATCTGATCTAGAGATCGTACACTCCCGGAGGAATGCGATTGATGGTGAGCTAGGTCGGTCTGGATCTGGACACTTCACCAATCTTCGTTTCTGTATTTGGGTTCTTAATATTCTTTTCGGTTTTTGGTTGTCGATTAATATGGCCGGAGTAATGGAGGCGGGGAGGAGGTTTCTTGTGGTGATTTTTTTTTTGGAATTTAAATTTAAACACGAAATTCTCTATTGTTTGTTTTGTCTGTATTGGTTTTTCAAATTGCTGTTTGGCTATGGAGAAATAATATCCGTGAGAGGAATTTATTGGTTTCTTGTGTTCCGTTAAGATTTTCAGGTTGGGTGCTGAATTTTCCATCTAATATAAACGACAATTACGTTTTTTTTATTGGAATGCAATGAGAACAGAATATATTGGGGAATGGATGCTCTTCATGGGTGCTTCTTGTTTTGATCTGAGCACGATTTTTTTTTTTTTTTTTAATCTATTCAGTTATCAAGTACGGTCATCGTTCTCAATTTTAATCTTTAATGATGGTCGATGATGTTATTATATGTTGTTACTTTCCCAGGATTGCTGCTGTTGTCATCGTAATAGCTGAGAGGAACCATTGCTGTGTGGTGCATCAAATATTGGCACAATATTTACTTAAAATGATGAACGGGACAATACAATGTAATAAATGTGGCTCCAAGTTGGTTGCACTTAGTCCAAGATCTGTATCAAGGGCTTATGATAAGCATAGAAGCCAAGTGTCATCCAAACACCGAGCTCTCAACTTCCTACTTGTTATTGGTGATTGTATCTTAGTTGGTCTTCAGGTAGCATATAGTGATTTGTTCAAATTCTATTTTCTCTTGGGCCAACGTTACATTGACATGCTTTTATTAATTTCATCTTGTTTTCGTTTAGAAATTCTATTGAAACTTTGCTCATGTATTTGCTCTTTTCCATCAACTCAACGCTAGATACATTGACTAAATAATTGATATATTGTTAAAGCAATCATCATATCTAATCTTTTGGGTCACGCCTCTAATCTCCTCGTTTCATCCTTTTCTCTTTCAGTCTTTCATATAATAATTGTTGAATTTCTTCTTTGTGCTTCACCAGATTTTGTTATTTGTTGCAGCCTATACTTGTCTACATGTCCAAGGTGGATGGGAAGTTCAAGTTTAGTCCTATCAGTGTGAATTTTTTAACAGAATTTGTCAAAATTCTCTTTGCCGTTGTCATGCTAATTTTTCAGGTTTGTTATTCAGCTTTCTCATATTAAGACTAAATTTACTAGGGAGAAGGATCTTTCAATTCCCTCACTTAGTTCTCTTGGAATAGTTCTGTCTATCATCCTCTACCTGCAATATTGTTTTGATGAAGTAATTGCACTATTTTTTGGTCGAAAGGAGTAAATTGTATCATTACCATACTCAATATACATGCATTGTCTATTCATGGGAAGTTTTGCTCTTCCCAGCCTTTGTACTTTATATGCTAGGACCCTCTGTCATGTATTTATACCTTTTTTATGATGACAGGCTAGACACCAGAAGGTTGGAGAGAAAAACCTTTTATCAATTTCCACTTTTGTACAGGTTTAATATCTTGCCATTTAGAATTTCTGTTATTGTAATTGAATTTTTACACATGATATTTCAATCTTTTAAACTTATTTCCCAGTTGCGCGTATTATTCAAATATTTTGATTTTGTATGCCTTGACATGTGGTATAGCAGTTGATTATCTTTTACATGTGAAAATTTCTTCCTCATTACTTTCTCATTTGATGTCTTTTAAGGATAGCTGAAATGCACCTTTTGTTACTTGAGGCTGTAATTGCCTCAACTAAGTAATCTACAAAACTTAATTGGCTTTAAACATCATCTTCGGACCCCAGATTCCATTTTTTAACCAGCTGAACTGAACTGATTGAATCAATGATCCAGTTCAATTCACATTGATGTAGTTTACCTAAATTTAAGCCCAATTCAAACCATATTCAAACGAAATCATATTAAAATCAATTGAATCCTAATCCAACTCATTAGGGCTCTGATCATTCCTTAATTGAACCTATTTCAAAATTATTTAAACTAAATCCAAAATCTAATCGCAACTTATGGCTTAATTTAACTTCAAGATCAACTCAAGTAGACATAAAATTAGTATTTAGCTGCTTACTATAATAATAGTTTTATTTACAAAACTGAAATTATTATAGATATCTGATCATACTACCAGAAAAAACTCAAAAAAATAAATCACCATAGTGCCAGCCTTAAAAATTGAAGGGTCAAAAAAACCAAAAGAGTAACTAATGCAAGCACACGGTACATCCAATAGACTGTAAGCAGTGTGTCTAGGAAGAAAAGTTACACCTTGTATCCATCCAGATACAATATTTGAAACATCAACTTCACACTTAACTATCTGCAGGAGCCAAGAGCAACCTGCCAGGGAGATCACATCTTTGGAATACAGGATTGGACTAAATCCTACAGATGCCAAAAGCATAACTTGCATATACTAATATCTGTATAATGGAGTGTTTTAGGGCAACAGCCAATTATTTTTTCGTCTTAATAAACCTCAGCTTAGGTTCAACATCTGAGCAAATCAATTCCACTAGATTTTGCTGTATTGGACCCCTTTGCTGTATTTTCATACATTTATTTTTGCAATGGATAATAGACTGAAGCATTGACTAACACTTGTTGTTTCATACATTGTCATTCTACCAAATTCTTAAATATGTTGATGTAATAGAAGGTGGATTTCTGATGAGTAATATGCTGCTACCTTCTAAATCACTATTGCAACGCTATTTGTATTTTTTAGTGATTCTGATGATTTTCTTTGGAGAAAATTCTGCTCTTTGTTACCTTGAGGTTCAAGTAAATGTTAACTTATAAGCTGCTGCTAAAGGTGCATGTCTTAATGGTGGGTGAGCATAGATTAAGCTTCTATCTTGATTCTTTCTTTAACAAGTGGGCATGGGTGCAATTTAGGTGTTTTGGGTGGCAAAGTATGTGAAAGATTGATGTGACTTCTAGAGGATCTTGGTTGAACTTGGAGTTTAAGGTTGGTTAATGATTGAATAAGCTCTTGGTAAATGTGTTACAGAACTTCTATCTCTTTAATTTCGAAACAAATTTTCTCGTCTTGGCTTAGGCTTAGGTCCCGTGACTAATTGTTATACTATCTAATCCCCTTTCCTTTTTGTGCCCAATGTTGCTTCATATGAAAAATTCAATTTCTTTGAAATTTGGTATTCATGCGTGCACTAATCTGATTTGTGACTGTCCCAATATTTTCAGGCAGCTAGGAATAATGTTCTTCTGGCTGTTCCTGCTCTTCTATATGCAATTAACAACTATTTGAAATTTATTATGCAGGTATACTTAATCTGTTTGTATCCTCACATGGCTATTTTCTACATTTACCTTTGTTTTCTTTGCTTATAGTTTGGTTGTATTGCTGGAACAAATCTGATGCCTCATTAACTTTTTCTTCTCGCAGTTATACTTTAACCCTGCAACTGTGAAGATGTTAAGCAACATGAAGGTATTACTATCTTAGATATCATGAATTATGTCATAATGCTGTAATGCATTTGTTCTAATATAATGTCTTTAAAACGCTATATATTTATTTCTGAAGAACCTTTGAAATGAACAAGTTAGTATTAAGGAAAAATGTTATAGTCATGGAAAAATGTTGTAGTTATCACATCTTTAAAATTGTATTTCTTCCCTTTTGAATTGCAGATTTTGTTAGCTCTGCCGATTACTGAACTGTATCATTTTGAAAACAATAACCATGGTATTCAAAATCTAGCCAATTCTTTCTTAATGTTAGCTTGAATACTAGCAAACACGATCAAGAAGGAGATACTCCTAGTTATTCTTCTGAAGTCTATCTTAAAATCCGTTACCTTCTCATTGCTTAAGATTCATTGTGAGGTCACCAGAACAACCTTATCGTTGTATGTTTTCTACCACTTAAGTAGACCAAGCGTCTCATTCATTTCTTTCTTGTTCAATGTTGATTGAGAGAAACGACTATTGATCGAGAGAGAATATGTTCTTTCTCGATCAATAGTACCTCAATCCCCCTTTTTATTAAGCCCAATTATTGATATGTTAAATAATAGTTCTATTGTAGTATATTATATATTAATACCTAAGTTTATTTATACATTTAAATTATTTAGTATGACTATATTTATCAATATATTTTTATCCATAAATTCTATATTAATAAAATCTGATTTATTATCTATAAGAACAAATTTACATTTAATTTAATAATAATAGTCAATAGTGTACTCGGTGAGTTAAAGAGACTTGTGCTACTAAGTAAGGAATCTTGGTGGTGGAATGAAAAAAAGTGAAGGAAAACAAACAACTTATAAGGAATTATATATTTGTAAAAAATGAGGTAAACTTAAAAAAATATACAATAGCCAAGAAAGAGGGGTAAGAAAGCAGTGAATGAAGCTAAAAATGAAATTTTTGAATGGTTATATCAAAAATTATAAAAAAGGGGGAAAACATTTATAAAATAGCTAAAGTGAGAGCAAGAGAAAAGATCTTATATAAATAAGATATATTAAAGATGAATACAATAAGGTACTAGTAAATGATGGAGAAATAAAAGAGCGGTGAATTTCGTATTTTCATCAATTTTTTAATGAAGGTTTAGGTGACCAACTTTACTTAGGTAATTTGAGTATAAAAATTTAAATTTTTAGCCTAGAATTCAAAAGTAAAATAAGCTTTAAATGAGATGCAAAATGGAAAAGTCGTTGGACTATATGGTATTCCGATAGAGATATGGAAATGCCTAGGGAAATAAAGTATTGAATGACTTATAAAATTATTTAACATGATATTGAAAATAAAAAAAAAAAATATGATGAGGGTAAGTACTCTATTTCTCTTATATAAAAACAAAGGAGAAGTACCAAATTATATAAACTATAGAGGTATTAAACTAATGAGTCATATTATCAAACTTTGGGAAAAAGTAATAGAAAAAAGATTAAGAAGACTATGGTGATCGAAAATCAATTTGGGTTTATGCCTGGAAGGTTGACAATAGAAGCTATATATTTTCTAAGGCAACTAATTGAAAAGTATCGGGAGCAAAAGCAAGATCTATATATGGTATTTATTGATTTACAAAAAGCTTATGATAAAGTAATTTTTCATGGAGAATTCTAGAAAAGAGAGGTGTTACCTAGTCAAGGATATGTATGAAAATATAACTACTAGAGTGAATACTTTAGGCAGATTAATTGAAATATTTCCAATAAAGATAGGTTATCAGCTCTAAGTCTCTATCTTTTTACACTAATCATCGACGAACTCACTAACACATTCAAGACACTGGTACATGTTATTTGTAGATGATATTGTTTTGGTAGATGAGACACATAATAAATGCTAAATTAGAACAAGGTTTAAAATTTCGACCCGTGCCGAGGTTTCGGTCCCAGACTAGAACGATACGGTTTCGGTATTGTATTGTTCCGTGCCGATACAGTTTCGGTATTTTTTATTTATATATATAGTAATTATTAGATAAATATATTTATTGTGTATAATTTAAAAATAAGTTATATATTGATTTTATATAAGTTCTCCATTATTAAACAACTTAATATTGTTATAAAAAATAATTAAATATAGTTTTTTTTAAAAAAAACAATTGATGTATAAATAACTCTAATTAAAATTGATACATCATAATATAATATGTTAAATAGAAGCAATGATTCTTGTAATATTTTACTTAGATAACCTTTATAGTTCTCCAATGTCCAGATTAAATAATTATAATTATATAAATTAATACAAAATACTATTTTATATATAATAATCATATAAATTAACTATTTATTTATTTAATTAATTAATAGTTTAAATAATATATATTTAAAATAAAAAAAAATAGAATATCAATTAAATATTAAAACAGTAAAAAAATATAAAATAATTTAAAAAATATATAAGAATAAAAATTTGATTTATTAGAATTTTTGAATTTTTTTAGATTTTTTTTTAGAATTTTTAAAATAATAAAAACAATTTCAGAATATTATTTAATAAAATTTCTTATTTAAAAAAAAATAAATATTTTTTTTATATTTTATTAGGATAATTTAATTAGGGTTTATGAAAGCCTCTTTAAAATATCACAATTAAGTGGGAATGAGAATTGTTTGATTTATTTAAATTGCAAAATAAATTTTGCACAGTACGCACGCCGAAACCGCGACTCGCCCGCAACGCCGCAACCCCTCCGACGCCTCGCGGACGCCTCCGACGGTGCCGGAGGCGTCCGGCGACACCTCCGGCGGCATCGGAGGCGTCCGGCGACGCTTCCGGCGGTGCCGGAAGCATCCCGTGATGCATTCGACGCCGCCAGAAACGTCGCGCCGCGACGCCTCAGTCGCCTCCGACGCTTTTGGCGCCCCGCTACGCTTTCGGCTGCACGGGAAGATTCTGGCGACGCTGTCCATGTTGCCGCACGACGACGAGCGACGCACGACGTGACGAAATCTTCCCTAGTTCGGTGCCGGTTTCGGTGCACGGGCGAAACGGTAAGTCGCCCGTTCCGCCCGGCACGGAACGAAATTTGGGACCATGAATTAGAATTTTGGCAGGAAACACTTGAAGTGAAAGATTTTAGGCTTAATAGAGTAAAAACAGAATATATGGAATTTAAGTTTAGTAATAGTAGATGTAATGAGACAATTGTTAAGATAAAAGATGACTAGTTAGTTGAAACTGAAAGATTTAAGTATTTAAAATCATTTTTGCAAAATGACAAAGGGATTGAGAGAAATGTGTTACATAAAATACAAGCATAATGATTGAAATGGAGGAGAGCATTGTGCGTTTTATGTGATAGTAAAGTATTTCTAAAACTTAAAGAGAGATTCTACAAAACAACGGTTAGTCCTGCCATGTTATATGACGCTGAATGTTGGGCTATAACTCGAGTACATGAACAGAAGATGAGAGTTACAAAGATGAGGATGCTAAGGTGGATGTGTGGACATATGAGGATGGATAGAATAAGAAATGAGAGTATTAGAGAGATTCGGAATTATATCTATTGAGGGGAAATTCTAAGAGACACATTTAAAATGGTACGAACATATACTTAGACGATCAATAAATATTCTACTTAGGCGATGTGAAACTATGACAAATGCACACATCAAACGAGGAAAAGGAAAACCAAAAAAGACTTGGTTAAAACAATAAAATAAGATAAAATTTATTTAAGACTTTAAGTATAGATGATGATATAGTAGGGGATAGAGCCCAATGGTGTAGGAGGATCCATATAGCCAAACCCACTTAGTGGGATAATGCTTGATTATTGTTGTTTATTAATAATATAATATTAGTACATCTAGATTTTTTTTTTCCTTTCAAATAATAACTTGATTACTAACCTAATAATAACAATAATATGATATTACTGATATTATTACTAATTTGACAAATCATTATTTATATTGTGTTATTAACAATACTATTTCATAAGATGATATGAACCCTAATATGATTGAATATAATTTGTCATCTCTAATATCTAATTATTTAATTTTTACTTTTTAAATTTTTTTTCTAATGATTCTAATTTCACTAGTGAGATAAAGCTTAGTTGTTGTTGATTTCAATTTCACCAGTGCTATGGATCTAATAGCCTATACTTAGATTTTTTAATCGTTGGAACATATTTGCTGTTAATAATCCTCTGGAAAATAAAGATAGCGGTCTTTCTTGTAATGCACGAAGATATTGTTCAGGAAAGCATGTTTGCTTTCTTTTATAGAGTTAAAAAGAGTTGTTGAAGTAAGTAAATATAGAATTGAAATTTTAGTTTATTGTGATTTTTGGTCCTCAGTTTAGTGCTGTTTTGTCCTGCACTGTTTTATCCTCTCTTTTTTATTTACTTGACTTACATAAAATTTATAAGTTGATGAAAAAGATTGAGGCTGTAGCAAGGCAAATCATTGATTTTTTAAAAACATTTGTAGGTTTTGGTGATTGCTATACTTTTAAAGATTATAATGAGAAGACGTTTTTCCATAATTCAGGTAAGTTAAGCTATGTAATAAATTGCGATTGTGTGCAGAGTTCTATACTTGCCTTTTGTTAACTTATTCTGGCATGAAATTTACATGTCTGCAATCAGATTGTGTTCTCTGTGGGCTAGTATATTTTTATATAGTCATCTTATCCGTACACTTCCATGCTGTAAGCTTTAACATTTTTTTGTTGATGAACAGTGGGAGGCACTTGCACTTTTACTGATTGGGATAAGTGTGAATCAGCTTAAATCATTGCCAGAGGGTTCCATGGCTATGGGTTTTCCAGTTACAATGATTGCTTATGTCTACACTTTGGTTTTTGTAAGTTCCATTATCTTTATTATATATATATATATATATATATATATATTTATATATATATATTCTTTTCTGATGTTTTTTCCTTCAGGTATTTTGACTTAAGCTGATGCTAAATTTTGCAAACTTATCTTGTTTTTTCAATTTATCTATGAATTTGTTAAACTATTGTGATTGAATCGGTGATTTATAACTTACAAGTTAGAAATCAAAGTTCAATTATGCATATACATTCTGTCCAGATGTATCTTTCTTCATTTTTTTTTACAGTGATGGTTTTTTCCTTCAGGTATTGTGACTTAAGCTGATTCTAAATTTTGCTTACTTATCTTGTTTTTCCAATATATCTATGAATTTGTTAAACTATTGTGATTGAATCGGTGATATATAACTGACAAGTTACAAGTCAAAGTTCAATTATGCATATACAATTCTATCCAGATGTATCTTTCTTCATTTTTTTTAACACTGAAATCTTTTTCCTAGGTAAGCATCTTTAGACTATTATAATTGATCTCAATTTAACTTAAAAGTTTAGTTCTTTTATCTACAGAAACATCAAGATTTTGATGTGACCTTCTGCGGATGTGATAAATCTCCACACTCAAGATTTAACTGTATATTTTTAATTTTTAGTTTTGTTGACCATAATTTTTTTTGTTGGTTAGGCTATTCAGTAGTGCATGGTTGATAATTTGATAAGAACTTTGTTATATTGATTTTGTGTTGACAGAAATCAAGTTATTTAACAAGGAAAAAAACTACTTAATCATCTGGTGTCTTTAAGTAATAATTAGGCAAAACGCCATAAATATTCATATTTCTGGAATGTACTTTTATTTAACCTTAGAAGATATAATATTATTCTGAAATTTCAGATTACTGTTCCATCAATGGCTTCGGTCTTCAATGAATATGCTTTGAAAAGTCAGTTCGATACAAGTATATACCTACAGGTGATTATTGATTACTGAATGCAGATGACAATTTCAGTATGGATGACTTGCTATGGGGAATATGCAATTTCTGTATAAGAATCATAATTAAGACCCTATTTCTTTCCCCAGAACTTATTTCTCTATGGCTATGGCGCAATATTCAACTTTTTGGGCATTATAGGAACTGCCATTTTCAAAGGTTGGTATTTTTCACTCTTAGCTTGAAATATATGCCAAACATGTTGGTTATGCATGGATGATATACTTTTTAAATTTTTCTGAAGACTAAATTACATTATTTCTAAAGAACTATCTGTGATCATAGGGTTTACTCCTCATTGCACTAATGCCATCCACATACTTATTTGTGTTTAGTGCTAGCAAGCTTGCATTCAATAATGAGACGAGCAAATTCCAATTTGCATTTCTTATTCAACATAATATTATTTTTTCTTTTAGGACTTTTAGCGAATTTTAATTTTTGTCATAATACCATTGATATTTGACACAAAATGAGACAATAGAATTATGGGCAAGGTTCAAAATCTCATTCCATGATGTTCTGATGGCTGGCTGAAATGAGTTGGTATTGATATGCTGGTTGACATATTGCATGTGTCAGTAAGAGGTGCTGCCAATAAACACTAACCAGTAGGAGGGGGAAGAAAAGAAAGGAGAGGAGGAAGGAAAAAAAGAGGACATGACAGGAAATGGAAAAGGTAGATGAAGAATTAAAACAAGATGAAGAAGAGGTGACACATATCTAGGTTTCCATTGTTATCCTCTTTCCATCAAAACCTTCCCTTTTGACATTGATTTCCCCTCTCATTGCAATCCCCTAACATCCATTTGATTATTCTGATTGGTGCCACTGTCTTAATACTGGTTTCTATTTTGATTTGCTAGTGAAAAGGTAAATATGGCAGCACATAATGAAATTTCAATGCTTGGTTATCACACAAACATAAACTTGTTGGCCTTTTTGTGATTCACAAAATCACATCGAGATATGTGAAACAAAGAGAATCTATTTAATTTTTGTTCAATTCTGTTTTCCTAGTGATTATTTCATTCAATAAGTTTGTTTACTTCATTTTTATTAGGGCCTAGTAGCTTCAATATTCTTGACGGGCACTCAAGAGCGACCATGTTTTTGATATGCATCAATGCAGCACAGGGAATATTGTCTTCCTTCTTCTTCAAATATGCTGGTAATTTCACTTAGTTTTTTCTATTTACTGTTGTTGCTTGCCAGAGTAGACATCTTATCCTATAAATATCAGTGTTTTTTTCATGTAGTCTTTGTCCTATTAAATTAATGGTTCTTGCAGACACCATTTTGAAGAAATATTCATCTACTGTCGCTACAATTTTCACTGGAATTGCTTCTGCTGCTTTATTTGGCCATACGCTGACCATGAACTTCATATTGGGGATTTCTATAGTCTTTATATCTATGCACCAGGTATTGATGAATTAGCTCCATAAAACTATGGTGGTCATTCAATGTCATGATATTTTTTACCTTCTTTATTAGTTCTTTTCTCCTATGGCCAAAGTCAAAGATGAGATAGCAGTTGTATCATCAGAAAAGATGGAGGCTCAACGTCTCAGGTTATACCTTTAATTATGCTTACTGTTTACTTCTGTTTGAGGTGCTAGTTTTTTATCTGCAGTGGTTTTCTGCTCATTGTTGAATATTATCTTTTATAATCTTTGAAGTACATGTTTCTGTTTCTAGGTTGAAAGAAGATTCTTTTGTAAACATGGCTGCTGGTGCTGCTGAAGATGTAAGAGGCGTATATTATACCCAGTTGCTGTGTTGATTTTGTATTAGTATATTTTCACCCATTCTATTTTCTTTCAGGTGACCCATCGTGGTGGACATGATGAGAGACAATCACTTTTGCCCATATGATGCTCCAAAACCTCTCAATGGTGTTTTATCTTACAACCAAAAATGCAATCCGTCACATTTATAGAAATATCCTAACTATAATCAAACTCATCAGATTAGATCGTGCATCATAGTTTGATCATTTATAACTCATTGATGCATTCTGCCCATCTTATCATATTAACCAAAGATTGTACAATCGCATAGTGCCTACATTAATACAGGGAACTAGTAGTCCTGTGTCAATATCTTACATGTTGTATCAATACCACATTCTGTGTTAGTTAACTCCAAAGACATCGTCAAAGAAATAAGCATAGGCGCTTAAACATGCCCTCCACTTAAGCAAAAGTCATGCCTGTTCCTTGGCTGCTTATTAAACAGGTAGATTTAGTTTCCAACGTGGAGGGGCTTATTATTAAAAAGGTGTATTTTAGGCGAGTAAGATTTTGCAACCAGATGTTAGGATATCTGATCGTATTTATTTTACACAGTCCCTTTTATTACTTTGCCAAAGTTTGCTTATAAGTTTTGTGCCTTTACCACTTTTGTCATCCATAAGGACACTTGATGAACATTCCTTTGTCTCACACCTAAATCAAAGAGTGACAGCACATTTACCTCTCCTAATATTTTTTGCAACAGGTATAATTTTGGAGATCCTCTTTTATCTTGCAATCTGAGCCACTAACTTGGGAATATATTTTTCGGCAAAGCAAAAGCAAGGAAGTCTTCTTGTGTGAAATGGCTGAATGTAGCAATCGTTACTTGAAAATACCGAGGATGGTATTAAATAGGAAGTCTTCTTTGTGTGAAATGGCTGAATGGACCAAAACATTATAATGGTGCGGCATTCAAGAACTAGAATTGCCTAGAAACCAATTTCCATAAACTTCACTATCGCCCATTATTTTCTGTTACATTTTGCTCTGTACGCATTTTGATGTATTGTTCTTTTATCTTAGATGTATGTTTTCAAGCATATATCCCTATTCTTTCAATCATTCAATAATTACTTTTATATGGGTGCATATGTTTTTTTTTTCCTCTCTTTTTGACATCAACAGTTTGAACGTTTGAGAATCAACAAAATTATTTAGTAAATAAACATAGAGAATACTACTTTAGCTTGAATAGATCATTTTGGTATGTTGCACATGGTAGTGATTAGTGAATGCCCTGTGAATTTATCGTCACGAATCTATTGGTGATCCAATTGATAAAATTTTAAAGGTTATTATGGGCGGAAACTTCTTGAAATTCCAAACATTACCAATGGACTTCTGTATGACCTAGATGGTTACGATGTGCAAGAGGATGCTTAAGACTTCTAAATGAATGGAGTTGAATTTAGGATGAATTCTAACCTTGCTTGAGACTATAGAGTAATTTACTTGGTTGTATCTAATCAGGAGACAGGGCGGGTGATATTGGACCGTCTGAAATGAGCGTTATAGAAAAGGATACTTAAGGGTACTTCGACAATGATGATGTTGCTGTAAAATATAGAAGAATGACAATTTGATTAAAGTTTGAATTTTAAATGAAATAAATATTTTAGAGGTCTATAAATTATAATTCAAATTCATTTAATAGATAAATTAGAGGAAAATGTCTACTTCATATTAGTTGGGCAACCGAAAAGAAATCTATTTGTAAATTACATACTTCATTTCAGCCCGATTTGTTATGATATATATTCATAGAAAAGACTCATGAAATATCGTTACATTGTTCACTAACGTAGAAGTAAGTTGAATATCTAAATTATTAAAATAATAATAATAATAATAATATAGAAGAGCGTGTTGCTGGATCATCTGTCTGTATTTTTCGAATTTATCTCATTGGCCGATAAAAAAAAGTTTTATAAGGTTGGATCCGTCACCTCTAGATTAACGGGTTAGATACGTGGATTATAAAAAAAAAATAATAACGTGGAAGTTAGCGTGCTACGACATTATACATTCTCTTCTCCCAAATCTCGCCTAGTTGCGTCTCATTCCACTTAATTTCAACAATAAATTGGAAACAGGTCAGCAAAAACTGGAAGCAACGTTGTCCTCACATGGCAATTTGGTGGAGCACACAGACGCGCCAGTTGAAGTGGCATCAACATCGGATGAGAGGTAAAATGTTAGGTACATTTCCAACCCTGCATCGAGCGATCAGGATCCATCACCAACTTTCTTGACTAATTTGTTTGCGTACAGGGAAGTGCACCACAGAGCACTAAGCCTGCCCGGAAGTGGAACTCCATCTCTGTTAGCATCACTGCATAAAAGGCTTCTCGTGGATAACACCAATAATGATAGGCAGCAGGTCTGCACAGTGAGCTTCGCAAACGCAATCATGGGGAGGGTGCCAACGAGCCTTCGAGCACTACTGCTGATTTGCTTGGCTTTGTTTCACCTAGTTCAGTCCTGTGCTGCTGTTTCACCAAGTAATCCTTAATTTATCAACAACTCCCTTTTAAGACCTTCAGCACACCTTCTTCTGATCGTATTAGTTTGCTCCCTTCAGGGCCGGAGAGAATGATAAGAGCGAGCAGAATCCTTTCAGATGAGGTCCGCCAGGTATTAATTCATAATTACGATCGATATCATGTTGAATATTATCAGTTTGGCTGAGTTTGTTGTCTGAAATTACGCAGACTAGCAGAGAGGAGGAATTATTGCTAGAAGAAGAAGCCAAAGGACGGAGGAGGGTGGCCATCCAGATGAATGACTATGCTCCATCCGGTCCCAACGATCGACACACTCCAAAGCCGCCAGAATAGTCAGGTTAATTAATTAGTCGTCGTAATATGTATCCTTCCCTTTGTTCTTCTGAAAAGGTAAGCAATGATGGTCTAAAGGATCACCATGTACATCTAACGTTTCATCTTCGACCTAGTATGGAATGAATAAAACATGACTCTGTTGCTAGGAAAACTTGGTTGATTATGCAGGAAATTATTGTTGTTGCTTCCACTGTTGCAGGATTTTACTTTTTCAATTATGTTCTTGTCAAGGAACTATTGTCTTCAAGACACTCTGTAAATCTTTCAATGAATTTAAGACACGTACATCACGGTGATCATCCAAGATAAAATGATCCTCAAGGATTGAATATTTATATTGTTGCTGTAGTATAACAATATACAAATAATACTTTGCAAGCAATTAACTTTGAGAGTAAAAGTTTTTGTTATGAAGACGCTGAATTATTTGTGCAGAATGATGTTTGTTTTATAGTGTTTGAATCAATGTCTACCAAAGGATTTGTCTTTTAAATTATAACTTTTCATTCAAACATCAAAAAGATACCAATACACAAAGGGACGCCATAGAAAATTATTGCATAACAATTATAGTAAGAAGGAACCCTTCCTTATTCCTTCCATTCTTCTACCTTTTATGAAAATCACCAACGACTATTGCTTTGATGTTAAATTTCAGGTATTCATTTCATTTCCCTTTGCCATCGACTGCTCTGGTCTCAAAGCAAAGCCGACCTCCACATGAACCTGCCTAAATAACAGATAATAATAATAACAATCAAAGTCCATATTATCACATTGAGTGCGTTGAAAAAAACAAAGTGGTTGCTTGTGCAGTGGGGCATGGATGGCCTTAGGCCTTACGTTCAACATCACGGGGCCTCTTTTTCCTGCCATCTCCCTGAAGGAACGGAAACATTTATGAGCTATATACGATGGCGTTGTCTTCTTCCTTTCCGCCCTGTACGCAACTCACTTGCACTGGGGAAATGATGCAACCGAGCGAGGGGGTTTAGATGGTTCGCCATGACTTGTAGAGACATGTGGCTCTGAGAGGCTGCTCGAGATTTTGGGGTTTTGTGTCTTCGGAATGAACACCAGGCGAGCCTGGGTGACAATACTTTGGTAGTGCTTCCCACCTCAAATGTTGATAATATAATAATCAATCGATACTGAAAATCAAGTTAAAAAGAACTTGTAGCATTAGAAAATAGAGCACAGAAATTGAATTTGTTAGATGAAGCTTAAATTAATTACATCTAAATAGATTAACTAGAAATGGTGCATGAGATTAAAAGAAAGATAATAAAATTTATGTCAGAAATAAAAATAAGCTTTTTTTTAATAGCCAAGGAGTCCAAGCTTTCGCCTAATTAATCCGGAAGTAGACGGTCCTCCTCCTTATTTGCCCATCAGATACAATCTAAAATACTCACAGTAATACATTGATAATTGATCTTTGCAGTCTTCACCATCCTTATAAGGTCATTCCAATGTTGAAATGAATACTCTGCTTGCGAAGGTAATGATGCAGGATCAATCTAATAAGACATCTTGAATTTCAATTTTTGACTTGGGAATTGAAATCAGGCTATGTTTGCTGCATGCTTAGCTTTTTCAAAGATCTATGTGTCGGATTGAGAAAGACGAGAGAGGAGGGTGGGGGTGGATGAATCTAGCTCATTAGAAATCTTTTCTTTTTTGCTATTAGTAAAATTGAATCAAAGTTAAGTTCACAGTGAAAATAAAAAGAGAACAAAACTTAAAGATACAGTAATTTTTATTTGGTTCAAAGCACAGTTGACTCTTACTCCAAAGTTTGTGATCCTTTTTATTTGGTTTGGAATCCAGTTGACTCCTACTCTAAGGCCCACGATCCTTGACCACTTTAATTAGGCAATTCTAATATAGTTCTTCAAAAGAAGTAAGATCATACAAGTATGATCATGATGATAGTAAAAATCCTATTATCTTCAAAAAATAAGTGCACCACAAAAAAAAAGTTACCAACAACAATTAAATAGATACAGCGCAACTGTTGTAGATCTTCTTGGAGCAGAATTGTCGAAGGCTTGCACGAATAGAGCAGCAAGAGAAGAATATATTGAAGATGAAAGTTGTAATCGACTCGGTGCTTGAGACTTTCTTTTATATGCATCGTTCAGTTGATTGAAAAATCGTTCGGTCGATTGAACCTATCAGTCGACCGAACCACCTATCGATAGATTGAACTTGACACCCTTCCTTGTTTGCCACGATCCGATCTGTCCGATCCCATGATTTTCAGTGTTTGGTCAACTGATCATGCTTATCCATCGATCGAACCTCTGAATTTCCATTCATGGGATGATTCGATCTGATTTTCTGTCGTTTCCTTTTATGGTTCCATCGACTAATAAACTTTATAAGTCGGCGGATACCTCTATAATGCAAAATTATATATATATATATATATATATATATATATATATATATATATATATATATATATATATATATATATATATATATATATAAGGTCATCCAGACCTATCGAGTTCACCTGCCAGATGTAAGGTCCACTTCACCCATCTCGACTTCCTGCCTAGTTTCACTATCTACTGAGACTTCCCTTACCTAGTATCGAGTCTAGCTGACCTACTAGGGTTTTTGAATTGAGCATCCTGCATATTGGGTTAATTCATCATATAATAACAAGACTTAACTTGAATCTTTGACAACATCAAAACATAAATTCGATTATGGTGCTTTCTGCACCAACAATCTCCTCATTGTTTATGTTTGGCAACATGGTTCAAAGTTAAGTTAAAAAATATGATAGTTAACTTTCTCTCCCTTAAGATAAACTCCCACATGAATTTAACATCTTTTACCCTTTGACACACATAAAAAAATGGGATCGTAGTAATAAGCAACAATTTTTGAAAAAATTCATGGTAAAAACTAAGGTTTGAGTTTCTAAGATAAATATGAAAATCTTCTTAAAATTTGAACCAAAATTTTCAAAACTAAAATGAATTTTGAAAATAAGTATATGTCAACTTTGATAGTTAAGTTAGAAAATTCATGAGTTAGAATTATTTTTGAAACTTTTTCTAAGGAAAATTTTGAAGACTTAATAACTTTAAAAATAATTTTAAAAATTTTTCAAAAGAGAAGTTTTTGAAATAAATTTCGAAATAAGTGTATAATTTTGAAAGTATATTCTTAGATTTTTAAATGTCAAACAAAAATTAGTGTATGAAAATAAAATTTGAAAATTCTATAAGATAAATATGTTTACAAATTTTTGAAGATAATATAAATTTTAAAAATAAGTGTATGATAATTTTCCAAAAATAAAGGAAGGTTTTGAATTCTTAAGAAAAGTTTTGAAAAAATAAATTTTAAAATTTCTAATAAGTTATGGCATTTCTAAGGAAAATTTTGAAATAGATTTTGGAATAAGTTTGAAATTTCTAAAATAGGTTTTGAAGATATATAAAATTCTTCCAAAACTTGAGGTTAATGCTCCCCCTTAATTCAAAATATCCTAAGTCTAAGCATGCATAGGGGAAACATCTAGAAAAGATCCTTATTTTGAAATGTCTAACTTTAATTTTTAACTGTTTATCACAAGATATCATCTTTTTTTACTATAGTTAGTCAAGTTGAGTGTTTGAAATCCAATTTAGTTTTGACTAAGCAAGATCACTCAACTTAATCAATGTATGTTTAAAGTCTAGATTTATATCGATGCACTGATAAAAGCATTTCAAATCTAGGCTAAGCCTAAACATCTCACCTCATTCTATGTGTCACAATACATAAACAAAGGATCCTAGTGTCCTTATGAAATGCTAGCTTCCTAAAGCTATAGGATCATGCTTTCTACGGTATTACTTAGGTTAATTCCAACTTGATATGTTTGAAAACCTAAGTTTTATAAATCATGGATATAAAATGAAAAAAAAAGTTTTTGAAAACTATTAGTGAAAAAATGGCACAAAAATAAATATCTATTCTATAAAGAAAATGAGCATCTAGAGGGATAAAATATTAGTACCAAATCCATAATTGCACAATCAAAATGTCAACATAATGTCAAACATAACATCAGATATAGTAGTCCAAAAAGTATGCTAACTAAATCTTGCATCAGATGGAGGGGGTGGAGGATCACGCACAACACGAAAATAATCAAACATCCTACACTATTGTACGTCTAAAGTATCTACTCGATTAGTCATGTCCTGACGAAAATCTATGAGCTGCCCCTGGAATGAAGTGCCCTGATCCTAAATCATGGTCTGAAGAAAGTCAAGATGAAAAAAGATGTCATCACGAAATTGATTGAAAGGATCACTAATATGTGGAGGAGTTGTAGATGATGTTGTTGGATTGTGGTGGTGGTGCAATCTGAGTACGGGCAGAATAATTGTATGACATCACTTTGGTGAAATCGAGACTAGAGTTATACTCTATCTCTTTAAGATGAATTTTCTTAGCACACGGTGCTCAAGGAACATGACAATCATCTCTGAAGATACAATGACTTTATTTTGTGATAGCAACACTGCAGATCGCAAGACCTTTAAACCGAAGAAGCTTCTTGAACTCTCTAAATGCAAATATGGAATACAATGCTTGCTTTGAATTGGAATGAATTGAGTGAGTGAAATGAGAAGGTGAGGGGTCTTTTTATACTAAGTGAAAGGGCATAAGAACCTCTTGGTTTAATTAGATCTCAACCATTTAATTTGAATTGGATGGTTTAGATTGCATCCCTTCCCAAGAGATACAATGTCTCTTTATTTGGATGCCAATCAATGGTTGAGATTTGGTCCATCTAAAGGGCACTTATGCCTTTTCAAATCGACGATCCAGATTTGTCAATCTTGATCAAACAATCTATATTTAATTTCCCATTCACATTTTGTTTCCAACAATCCCCACATGAATAAAAATTAATGCATGCAAGTTATCACTTAAGGAGAGTTCAATCGAAAGATTATTGCATCAGGAGAACTAGCTTGTGGCTTTAAACCTTTTGTATTAGAGTATCATCAGATTTACTTGGCATCTTAGTAAGTATGATGTCTTAAACTACTCAGTCATTCGTGTAAACCAAGACAATGGTGTCTACATAATAACATTTATCACTTCTTTATAGTTCTCATTGTTTTGTCTATTTTGACCATGGATAACATCTTGGATTCATAAGTATTTCATTGAAGTGATCCGTGTTCATACTTATATAGGTGACCTCCTATAAAAAGTATCCTACCATACTCTACCTTTTCAAGTATAGAAATCATTAAAAGTTTATAACTTAACCTCACTACATATCGTATATATCACTTTTCCATCCTAGGAATAAGAGGAGAACTAGTCTAGGTGCTCACGCGAACTTTCATAATTTTATTGTCCCATGGAACCAAGATCTTGGGATATCCAATCAACAAGGTTGGATTACCACTATGAATGTTCTTGTTTATAGATTTTTAATCCCATTTCTCTTGATATGCAGTATATTTGATCTCTAGTTAAACCTTTTGTAAACAGATCCACCAAGTTATCTTTCGATTTAACATAATTGACAGAGATAACTCCGTTAGAGATTAACTGTCTAATGGTATTGTATCCTTGATGAATATGTTGTGACTTGCCATTATACAAGCGATTTTGTGCCCTTGCAATTGTTGATTGATTATCATAATATATCATTATGGTAGACACTAGTTTTTCCCAACATGGGATATCTTCTAAGAGGTTAGGAAGCCATTCAACTTCTTCGACAGACTTATCTAAGGCTATAAACTCAAATTCCATAGTTGATTGAGCTATGCAAGTTTGTTTCATGGATTTCTGTGACACTACTCCACCACCAATGGTCAATACATATCCACTAGTGGATTTAGAGTCTTTGTATCAAATATCTAATTTGCATCACAATAGTCTTCTAGTACCGCTAGATATCTCATATAATATAATTCATGCTCTAAGATATATTTTAAATATTTAAGACCCTTATTAGTATCTTCCAATGGTCATCATTTGGATTACATATAAATCTACTTAATTTTTAACTGCATAGGCAATATCTGGAAGTGTGTAGTTAGTTATAGACACCAAATTACCAATTATTCTCGAATATTCTAATTGGGATATAGGTTCACCATGGTTCTTAGCCAAGTGCAAGCTTAAGTCCATCGGTATTTTTACAGGGGAAAGATCATATACATTAAATTTTCTTTGTATTGTCTCAATATAATGAGACTGTGAAAGGATAATTCCATCTAATGTCTTATCGATCTTAATCTTGGGTATAACGTTCGTTATACCTATATCTTTCATATCAAAGATTTTAGTCAACATCTTCTTAGTAGTCATGATTATATCATGATTACTACCCATGATGAGCATATCATCTACATATAGACAGATAATGACAAATGAGTCAGATGTGCCTTTGATATATATGCATTTATTGCACTCATTTATTTTAAATCCATTTGACATCATAGTTTTGTCAAATTTCTCGTGCCATTATTTTGGTGCTTGTTTTAGCCCATATAGTGACTTCACGAGTCTACACACCTTATTTATCTTGGAGCCACAAAACCTTTAGGTTGTTTCATATATATTTTTTCTTCTAATTCACCATTTAGAAATACTATTTTCACATCCATTTGATGTATCTCAAAGTTATGTATTGCAGTAATAGCAATTAGTACTCGAATGGATGTGATCCTTGTTACTGATGAATATGTATCAAAGAAGTCAAGGTCTTCCTTTTATTTAAATCCCTTTGCCACTAGTCTTGCCTTGTATTTTTCAATAGTTCCATCAGACATATATTTCTTCTTTAGGATTCATTTACATCCTAAAGGCTTGATTCTAGGTGGAATATCCTCCAATTCCCAAGTATGGTTTTGCATGATAAAATTTATTTCACTATTGATGGGTTCTTTCCAAAAGAGAACCTATGGGCTTGATAAGGCTTCGTTTATTGTCATTAGTTCATTTTCTGACCTATAAGTCATGAAATTATAACCAAATTACTATTTTGGCTCTCTTACTGTGTCTTGATTCTTTATTATTTCCAAGATTATCCTTCCTTGCAGTTTTATAAGTTCTTTTATTTTAACTTTCTTCTTTTCTATCTTTTCAAGGAAAGATATATTCAAAAAATATAATATTGCTTGATTCAATTGTTGTTCCAATATATACATCAAGAATTGCTGATTTGTGCACCAAACATCAATATGCACTAATATTATTGACATATCCAATAAAAATGTAATCGATTGTCTTTGATCATATTTTAGTTTTCATTGGCTTAGGCAATTCCACCTTAGCCAAACACCCCCATACTTTTAGATATTTATAAGAAGGCTTATGACCCTTCCATAACTCATAAGGAGTTTTATCTTTCCTTTTGTGAGGGATTTTATTGAGAATACGGCTTGCCGATAATATAGCCCCCCCCCCCCCCCCCCAAAACAAATTCTGGGGTAAGCCTGAACTTATCAACATAATATTCATCATTTTCTTAAGAGTTTGATTCTTATGCTCTGCAATCCCATTTGATTGAGAAGTAAGGAGTTGTTGTTTGATGAATAATGTCAGATTCTACAAAAAGTTCATCAAATGGACCATCATATTCTCCTCCTTAATCACTTTGAATTCTTTTAATCTGTTAATCAATTTTATTCTCAACTTCATTCTTATAATTTTTGAATGCTTCTAAGGCTTCATCTTTGCCTTTCAATAGATACACATAATAATATCTAGTTCAATCATCAATGAAAGTAACAAAGTACTTTTTGCCTCCTCTAGTTTGTACGAATTTTAATTTACAGATGTTACTGTGAATTAATTCTAGAGGGGGCGTGCTTCATTTCATAGAATAGAAAGATAACTTTGTCATTTTTAGCTTCAACACATATTTCACATTTATGTATTTGATCAATATTAAATGTTGGCAATAAATTTAAATTCATAAGTCATTGCAAAGTATTATAATTTACATGTCTAAGTCTAACATGCCATAAATTGGCACACTCGAACAAATAAGCAGAATTTATAATTTTATTGTCATTGAATTCATGATGTATAGCCATTACATTCATTTTGAATAGACCATTCTCCATGAGTCCTCTACCTATAGATTGACTATTTTTTATCAATGCATATTTATTTGACTTAAACATTTATCTGAATCTAACTTTGACAAGAGCCGATCCTGGGACAAAATTCTTCCGAATGTCGGGAACATAAAACACATCAATTAGTATCACTTCTTTACCTGATGTCATCTTTAGTACCACTTTGCCAAGACCAACAATGTTAAAAGTTACAGAATTACCCATGATTAGTTTTCTTCCATTAATAGGGGTATAAGTTGAGAGTTGGTCCTTGTTAGAGTGAATGTGTCATGTGGCATTAGTATCGACTCACCATTGCCTTGGATTAAAATTTGGTCCTTTTAATTGATTTAAAAGATCTTTTTTTATTACCTTTGAGTCATCAATTCCTTCATGCAGCTTGATTAGTCAATCCCATAGTTCTTTGGCATTTTTAAAGAGGCTGACTTGATTGAGCTCTTTCTTTGTTAGACCCCACTGGAGGGTGTTCATGGATTTGTAGTTGATCTGGGCCTTCTTCTTCATCTCTTGATCCCAATCTTCCAGATGTAGTGGTTCTCCATTTTTTCTTGGTAGTTTGTATCCCTTTTGATGCTAAACCACATGTCGATGTTGGACTTCAAAAGGCATTCCATCCTTCTCTTCTAGTAGCTAAAATCTTCTCCATTGAAGAGGGGTATATGAACGGTGTTCAGCCTTCTTGGTAAGAGTTTGCCATTCTAGTAAAAAAACTTGACCAAGATTTCCAAGACTTTGTCTTGGGATTAATAGTGCGGGATAAATAATAACAATAAGAAAAAAAATATTAGTCTAAAGAAAAGAAAAATTGCTAGAAAAACTGTTAAGTCTTTTCAGAATAGCTTTACTTTGATATCAATTGTTGGATCAAGAAAGACGAGAGGGGAGGGGGGTGAATATCATTCATTCAAAATACTTTCTTTTTTGTTATTAGTAAAACCGAGTCAGAGTTAAGTTCACAGCGGAAATAAAAAGAGAACAAAACTTAAAGACACAGTAATTTTTACTTGGTTCAGAGCCCAACTTACTCCTACTCCAAGGCTCGTGCTCATTGACTGCTTTCATTAGACAATTCTAATATAGTTTTTAAAAAGAAGCAAGATCATACAAGTATAAAATGATGATATTAACAATTCTACTATCTTTAAAGAATAAGTGCAAGACAAAAATAAAGTTACCAACCGCAATTAAATAGAAGATGTAGCGCAGTTGTTAGAGATCTTCTTGAAACATAATTGTCAAAGGCTTGCATGAGTAGAGTAGTAGGAGCAGAATAGATCGAAGATGAAAGTTGTAATTGGCTCGGTGATCGAGGCCTTCTTTTATAGACATTGTTCGGTCAACTGAAAAACCATTCGGTCGACTGAACCTATCAGCCAACTAAACCTCCTATCGGTCGATTGAACTTGGTGCCCTTCCTTGTTTGCCATGATCTGATCCATTTGATCCTATGATTTTTGGTGTTCGGTCAACTGATCATGCTTATTCATCAACCGAACCTCTGAGTTACCATTCACGTGATAATTTGATCTAATATTTTGTTGTTTCCTTTTATAGTTTGGTCAATTGATAAACATTATTAGTCGACTGATCCCTCTATAATGTCAAATCTGTAATCTTCGCTCTGATCATCTTATTCTTCCTTGATCGATCAACTGATCATCTGGTTCGATCAATCGAACCATTTCTTAACTCAATTTTAATTTATCAAAAAACAGAGTTAATACAGTAATAATAATAGTGTCCTTGTAAAACAAAGTCAAACAAAGATTTTATATATATATATAAAGTTTTGATATCCTGCGCGCCCGCACAGTGCGCGCGCAGGATATCACTCAATTTATTTATTTTTTCATTTTTAAAAATTTTTGAATTAAAAAAATAAATAATTTTTTTTAATTTTATTTCTAGGGTTTAGGCTTTGGGTTATAGTTTTTAAGCTATTTTTTTTAGATTTTATCTATAAGGTTCAGACTTTCCAATTATGTTATAGTGTTTGGTTTAAAAAAAATCAAAATAAAATAAATTTAAATATTTATTGAGTATTGTAATATGTTGAGGGGATATATTAATGTATTAGAAATTTATATAAGGAAATGTTTATTTTTTTAATAAATAAAATATTTTTTAAAATTTTATTTCTAGGGTTCAGGCTTTGGGTTATAGTTTTTAAGCTTTTTTTTTTTAGATTTTATCTCTAGGGTTCAGTTTTCCCAATTAGGTTATAGTGTTTGGTTTTAAAAAAAATTAAAATAAAATAAATTTAAGTATTTATTGAGTATTGTAATATGTTGAGGGGATATATTAATGTATTAGAAATTTATATAAGGAAATGTTTATTTTTTAATTGATTTTTTTAATTTTAAATATTAAAAAAATAAAATAAAAAAAATGATTGATATCCTATTCCTCTCTCACTCTCTCTCTCTCTCTCTCTCTCTCTATATATATATATATATATATATATATATATATATATATATATATATATATATATATATATGCACGAATAAGACAACACAGACTATTATGATCTCAACTTAAAAAGCTCCGTCAGTTTCTTTAGTTGGATAAGTGTCAAGGTTTGCCCCTACTGGGACACGACCTCACCACACTACTTCTAGTAGTTTACCTCAATTGACCTACTAAGCATCGGATTCTCCTGATTTATTTGGACTTAACCACTCAACATCTGATCGGCTGCCAGGGCTTCCACTTGACTCAATATCGGGTCCTCTAGACCTATCGAGTTCACTTGCCAGATGTCAGGTCCACTTGACCCATCTAGACTTCTTACTTGGTTCTATAATCTGCTGAGACTTCCCTTGCCTAGTATCAAGTCCAGTTGACCTACTAGGATTTTCTGAATTGAGCATCCTGCACACTAGATTAATTCACCAGATAATAATAAGACTTAATTTGAACCTTTGACAATATCAAAACATAGGTTTGATTATGGTGTTACTTGCACCAACATTATGTTTGTTGCTAAGAAACCCATGACCGCTAAGTTTCGGGCTAAAAAATATTGTTTAGGTCCTTTTGGAGGATTTGAACATCTTTTTTCTATTTTTAGTAATTTCTATTTTTATGGTATTTAGGACATTTTTGGTATGTCAGATATTCATGGATTATGGTTTGTCTATATAAGTGTCCTGTTTAACTATTTGAGAGATCATCCTCTATTCTTAATAAAGTTTATTTTTTTGGTAAAACCTAGAGAACAGTGGGTCTCTCTTTATTTTCTTTGAGTTATCTTCTTGCCTTCCAAATCCTCCTTTTCGTTAGCTCATAGGATAATTGCTATCATGTCCAATGTCTGGTAAACTCCTAGTATTTTTCTACTCATGGATACTTCAAACTGAGGTCATCCAACACAAGTTTTCCACCAAATTCGACGTCTTCTCATGCTCTAGTAGAGGATCAAACTATAATCTATTGTGTGCGTCTGGAACACCTTTATCATGTGTGCCAGTCGCGGGGTGGGGCGGGGAGGGGGTAAAAAATAATCTTTATTGATAGCAATAGTTTATGACAAGATTGAAAGAAAATCACGACAAAAAAATATGTAAATATCGAAATAGTTGAAAATTTTAAAATAAATTGTTGGGAAAAAAATCAAAGGGTGTCCCAAAAGATATAAATCATCAAAAAGATTGTTTTTCAAAAAATCAAAAGGATGCCCTATTAGATGTTTTATCCTTAAAATAGTTCTTTTTCAACGTTGTTGTAATAACTACTAACTATCGAGTATCTGCTACAATGTTGTTCCTTACTTTGAACATTATTGTAATAGCTATGACTAACTGCTATAAATTGTAGTAGCTACTACAAATCTCATATTTTGTTTTTTTAGGTGAGATCATATATTAGTCTTAGCGAGAGGGTTTCACATTTTGTCTTTTGAGAGGTGGGAACACACTTTTGTTTTAAAGACAGAGTCTTACTTTTTGGTTTATGTGGTGAGACCATACTTTAATAGGGCTTAGAGAGAGGTTCTACCAATTTTGTTGAGGGGAGGCCGCATACTTGTGAGGGGAGGGTATACACATTTTGTTTTGTTTTCGGGTGCATGGATAAGGATAGCGAATATATTCACTACAATGATCTATCTAGTTCATAACAAACGACTCATGATAAAGATATTCCAAAATTGTTGAAGGCTAGGGCTGCCAAAAGCCTATGAGGGTGGATAGATCCACCAAAAAGATTTATCTAGTCTGTAGCAAATAGCTCGTGATAAAAATAAGATAAATCTATTGATAGTTGATCACTTGCTAAAAATGTATAAGATGGTGGACATGCAGATTGATGGGATTAGAGGTGATTGGATTGACATACAAAGATGATCAGAGGTGTGCTTATAGATGCATCTACATATGATCAATGAGAGCCTGAGCTTACCTCCTACAATCGTTGGAGGCCTGCACTGCTGATTGACATAGAGTATGGGGGGCTATGTGCTAATTGGTATGGACTGAGATGTTAGACGTGTTGGCAGTCGGTTGAGGATGACGATGGGATGGTCGATGACTAGAGCTTGGATTATGTGGCTATGTGTGCAGTGGTATGATGGACATGGTCGGTTTGGCTGGTATTTGAGTTTTGTTACAACATATGGTTATTTGTCTATGTGATTGATACTTTAGTATTTTGTTTGACAATGGCTTTTTTTTCTATGAGGTTGGTACTGTGAGAGTATACATAAATGTATATGATTTCATACCTTAGATAGCTATCCAAATCTGATACATCATTAGAAATGAATGACTATCTTTGAATACATGTTTGGCTGTACTTTTCTTGATGATATATAAAATACTAAGTAGTTGTTATAATTAATTTTAAGTATTGTTGATTAATTTAAAATAATTTTAATAAAACTTAAACAATTTTAGTCAAGTTGGTAAAGAATATTTTGATATAATAATGTTCAGAATTTATGATTTAAGGTTAAATATTTTAGATTTTAGGGTTTAGTTACACCTGTGTAGCAGCTACCATTACTTGCTAAAACATATAAAAGCTACTCGGTAATCGCCACAATATGAAAAAATTAACTCTTTCATTTTAATCAAAATTACTACACACAAATCATTATTATATCAAAAATACTCTTTACTAATTTGGTCACAATTATTTAAATTTCATCAAACTAGCTTTAAATTAGTCAAAATCATTTTAAAATAATTGTAGTTAAATCTTAAATCCTAGATCCTAAAATCCTGAAAGCTAAATTCTAAACTCTGAATACTATTATATCAAAATACTTTTATCAACTTAGTTAAAATTATTTAAACTTCATCAAAATCATTTTAAATTAATGAAAATCACTTGAAAATAGTTGCAACAACTATTAAGTAACTACTCCAATATGTAGTAGTTGCTAAGTAATTACTGTAATAGTATAACAATATTATATTAAATGTTACATATTATAGTAGCTACTAAGTAGCTTCTACATATTGTAGCAGCTATAACTAGCTACTACAATAGCATTATAAGTAAAGGTATTCTCAGGATAAAATATCTCTTAGGACACCCTTTTATTTTTATTTTTTGAAAAAGGGGCACCCTTTTGATTTTACCCTTAATTGTTGATAAGAGACAACAACAATCAAGTCTTATCCTATTAGATGAAGTCAACTATATGAATCACATTGGGCTTTATCCCCTACTATATCATCATATATATTTAAATAAAATTTATTTTATTTTATCGTTGTTAATCAAATTTTCTTAATTTCCTTTTTCTCAGTTAATGTATGTATTTATCATAGTTTCAGATCGTCTAAATATATATTCACACCATCTTATGAAATTTTACTCAATAGGTATAACCCTGACTTTCTCTACAATATTCTAACTTTTTTATCCTTTCATCCTCATATGTCCGCACATTCACTTTAACATCTTCATATCTGGCGCTCTCATCTCTTACTTTGAACTCGAGTCATAATCCATCATTTAACTTCATATAATATAATAAATTTAATCATTATTGTATAAAACTTCCCCTTAAAAAAATTGTGAATTAATAATATTATCTATAGTTATTTGTATATCCATCATTCAACTATAAAGCATTTTAATTATCCCCACGAGCTAGAACAGTTGGTTAGTATAGTGGTGTTACCATAGATAAATTTGGCAATTCCTAGTGGGTACTGTGAGTGCAATCGACCTAGGGTTGTTCGAGTACGATCATAGTTTTGATGTGTGCCAAAGAATTTAAGTTATATTTCATATATATTTGTTATGTGTGTTTGAGTCATGCAAGACTTGTTGAACCACATATGATAAAGTTGGTGTGGCCAAGTTTGGCAAATTCATCCTATAGCTTAGGTCCCTTAGATCGGTGAAAGATGGTACATCCAAGGGACCACTAGACGAGGAGTAATGGAGTGGAGCTGAGGGAAGCAGACTTCAAGGCAACATGAAGGATAACACAGAGAGGAGCCGCGAGCTCAAGTGCATCTGAGGGACGAAGGTCGAGGAAGAGGGCTTCAAGGGCGATTCCAGAGAGGATGAGTGTAAGTGAATGTAAGGGATCAGTCGACTGGTTCAAATTCACGAGGGCACAGAATGTTTCTGTGCCCGACAGTTATGAAGACCAGCCGACTGATACTGTAGTTAGTCGAGTGGTAAAGAGCAGTTGAACAGAATCACGGATTTTGTGGAGACCTGTTGGTTGTGTCCAACGGCTACACCAGTCGATTGATGTATGGACCAGTCGACTGGTGCAAGAAATGAGTTGACACAGGATCAACTCTTTCCTCTCTATTTAAAGGAGGCTTAAGGCATGAAGGAGGGTGGTGATTCTTGTTGAAAACTCCTAAGTCATTACCCTTAAGCTTCCAAGCCTATTCTCTTCCTCCTAAACTTAAGTCTCCATCTTGTAAAGATGAAGAGAGTTTTGTGAGAGGTTTTACTTCACCGAGGAGTAAGCTTTAGTTAGAGCTTGCCGGGAATCATCCATCGACGGATATTGATCGCCCACCTTACAAACACGTCGTGGATTGGGAACTTTATCCTCGAACCATCTAAATGAATGTGTAGTGTGGTTTGATTTCTTATCTTTGTAGTCTTTAGATTAACTTCCTTTATATTATTTGTATTTCCGCTACGCAACTAACTTTGTAGGAAGTTAACAATTTGGGGTAAACAGTATTCAACCCCATTTCTAGAGGGACCACGATCCTCAACAAGTGGTATCAAAGCGAGGTTGCCCTTCACTGGATTGACCGCTGAGAAAAGTTCTATCAACACAATGGGTGGCTCAAACATTCATCCACCAAAATTTGAAGAAAAATTCTCTTGGTGGAAAAGAGAATGGAGGTATTTTTTAAATCTAATTTCAATATTATGCTAATCATGGAAAATAGTTTTGAGATGCCTAGGGATCAAAACAATGAGATAATCGAGAAAATAAGATGGAGTAAGAATAAAAGGGAAGCATATTTAGCAAACTCAAGGACAATGCATCATTTACTAAATGTGCTTCCCCAACAAGTAACTCGGATTGGAAACTACACAAGTGCCAAGGACTTATGGAAAAAGCTAGTAGAGCTTCATGAAGGAACATTAGAAGCAAAATTGTTAAGAAGAGACCTTCTCCGAACTCAACTCAACAATGCTAAACTTGAAAAAGGAGAAAAGGTATCAATACTTCATTCTAAAATTAAGGAAATTCTAAATAGACTATCAAGTGTAGGTGAAAAACTCTCCAACCGAGCTATGATGATGAAAGCCATCAATGCTTTCTCAAGAACCACCACTTGGATGTCAATTGTAGACTCATTCTACATTTCAAAGAATCTAGGAAAGTGTATTCTAGATGAGTTCTTCTCAACTATGAAAATTCACGAGACTCAAATTGAAGGCTCAGATGGAGAAGTCTATATATAGATCAAGGGGAGTAGCTTTTGTGGTTAACAAGGAGAAGGGTAAGAAAAAGAAGTCTCCATCCCCACCATTCTCCAATTCCGAGGAGTCAAGTGCCTCAATGGATAGCAGTCAAGAGGTGTATATGGTGAGAAGAATGAGAAAAGTATTTAAAAATTTTAGATCTAACAAATCACATGCTAAGAAAAGTTCAAAGAGTAAGAGTAGGACAAGGTGGACAATATGCTACAACTGTGAAGAAGAAGGGGGCATGAGAAATCAATGTCCTCTTTTGAAGAAAAAGGAAGAAAAGAAGAAGATAAAAAAAAAAGGGGAAGAAAGCCCTAAACTTAAAAGTAACATGGGATGATCTATCATCATCATCGGAAGAAGAAGAGGACCATATATTCCATTTTTCTCTAATGAAAATTGATGAGATTGCCTCCACCTTATTAGAAAATGAAGAAGAAAGGAGCTCATGTGAAGGGGGAGGACAATCTTTCGATTCAGTATTCTTGGTAAGTGTGGTATACAATCTCCCCACTCATGCTTTAGTTAAAATTATTTCAATTACAAATAAAAATTTGTTTAAGGCTAAAAATAAAAATAAATCTTTGAAAAATGAGATTAGTATTCTAGAAGAAAAATTAGAATCCATGTCTTTTAAGGTAAATGATTCATCTAGTATGCATGCTTCTTCTAGTTCAAATGTTTCATGTTTAGAAGAAGAAAATAAGAAAATAAGAAACTAAGAGAAAAGATAGAATACCTTAGCAAAACCCTTGAAAAATTCACAATTGGCTTCAACACCTTAAACATGATCATACGAAACTAAAGAGCAAGCTTTAACAAAAGGGGTTTAGGATACAAATAATCCAACAATGAGAAATTTTATCATTGTCTAATTGCTAGGGGCAATCAAAGACAAAAACTATAGATAGAAAATGGGTCCCTAAGGAATATTTGATTAATCCAATTAGAAATAACTTCTATTGGGTGTCAAAGTAAATCCTCAAGGGTTATAGGATTTTAGGATAGTCAACCATAGAAGACTTAATTCAATATTTTTTAAAATGGTTGACTTGAGACCTAAAGGGGGAAACTTAGAAATTTCCTTCATCACATCTCACAAAAACATTATAAGCATGACTTGCTTTACATTTATAGATATGAATGTGAGATGATAGGATGATACTCATAATTCACTTATACTTATGACACTTTGGTGAATTATAAGACGTATCAAATTTTAATGATCATTGACCAACTATGTGGAAAGTAAATGTTTAATTAACGGGCATCTTGCCCATAACTCATAGTTAGACATTTCAAATGTTTTGAAAATAATTCTATGTTTTGTAAACTAAGGTTTAGCTTTTTAAACCATAAGAATTCAAAACATGGGTTTAAAGTTGATAAAACATTGAATGTTTTCAAGGTTTTTGAGTTTTTGCCAAAACTTAAAAAATACATTGAATTTTTATGAAAAATATATTTTCCTTGTTAGATTAACTCAAAAGAAATATGTTTTCAAAATTTCATGATTTTCTAAATTTTTGAGATTTTTTTATACATTTCTGAAGTTGGCTTCAGAAATCAGAATTCAGACTAGCTTTGTGCCAGTTGACTGCATCAGAGGGTAGTTGACTAGTGTTTGTTTCCAGCAATTCTGAATTGTTTAAGAAATTAATTTTTGGTCAAATTTAAGTTAAAATTAATATCATACTGTTAGTAATTAGCCCTAAGAGCCAATCACGAGATGATTAGGCCTTTTAGGTTAATCATTGAGTTAGACTCAAATGAACTCACTCATTGGATTGAGTCCAATCCGAATTAGACATATTGGATTAATGGGTTATACTCAATGAGTTAGACTTATTGGGTTATTGGATTAATGATTAATCCAATATAATAATCCAACCCATTAAGAGGAATATAAAGAGACAAAAGACTCTTGGTATTCATGGGATGAATATAAATAGCCTTTTGTAATGAATTTTTCATAAGGGTTGAGAAGTGAAGAGAATGGTGTCTCTTCATCTCCCTCTTCTTCCTCTTCCTTCCATGGCCGAATCTTCCTCCATGGCCGAATCATGTTTCTTGCTAGCACAAGAAGATGGTTCTTCTCCGAAGGCTTCGTTCATGCGACGAACAAAGGATATATTCGTGTGGATACCGTAGAGGCGCGGACGCTTGAACGTGCTGAGATCTGGATCCAAAGAAAAGGTTGCTGTCGGGATTACGAAGGACACGTAACAAGGGTATAATCCTATCATCTAACTTAGTATAGATTGTTTGTATGCAATGATTCTTTCCTTCGCATGGATCTGCTGGTTGTAGGATCTAGTTAATTTCTGCTACGCTTTCGCGTGTTTAGCGCGCTAGATCCCAACACATACTGTGCATGGTTGTTTAGGTGCAATCTTTTTGATGGTGTTAAAAGGGGAGAATTGATAAGGTTAAGTTAGAAACTTTTAATTTTCCATATTTGTGTGAGAAACTTGAAAATTAAGTGACAGAATATAGGTTAAGAGGGAGCTTAGATTTTCTGCTTCATGATTATACTATGCTTGTAATTTTTAAGTTGTTATTTATGCCTAACTTTAACATATTACCACACATCAAAAATGGGAAGATTGTGAGTGCAATCTACCTAGGGGTTGATTGAGTACGATTATAGTTTTGATGTGTGTATCAAACAATGTAAGTTAGGTTTCATATATGTTTGATATATGTGTTTGAGTCGTGCAAGACTTGGTGAACCACATATGAGAAACTTGGTGTGGCCAAGTTTGGCAAATTCATCCTATGTCTTGAGTCCTTTAGATCGATGAATGATGGTGCATCTGAGGGACCGCCGGACAAGGAGCAATGGAGTGGAGCTGAGGGAAGCAGACTTCAAGGCAATATGAAAGATGACATGAAGAGGAGCCGTGGGCTAAAGTGTATCCGAGGGATGAAGGCTGAGGAAGAGGGCTTCAAGGGTGACTCCAGAGAGGATGAGTGTGAGTGAATGTAAGGGATCAGTCGGCTAGTACTAAAGACAGTCGACTGATCCAAATTCACGAGGGCACAGAATGTTTCTATGCCTAACGGTTATAAAGACTAGTCGACTGATAAAGAGTTGTTGAATAGAATCACGGATTCTGTGGATACATGTTGGCTATATCCAACAGCTATATCAATCAATTGATGTATGGACCAGTCGACTAGCGTAGAAAATGAGTTAGATTATCACGATCCTCAATAGGTATGTGGGCCACCTCACCTCCTGCATGTGCTATTATTCTTAGACGAAATCCTTCGTGATTTATCTATTTATATCTAGCTGGAGGACCGACGATACTATATCACCTAAGATTAGCGTTATCATATTTTACTTTTATATATATATATATATATATATATATATATATATATATATATATATATATATATAACTTACTCATGTATACTTTACAAGATTCTTATGACTAGGGAATAAATATTCCTTATCAATTTTGTTCGAATGAGTCAAGAAATCCATAGTTATCTATCACATGACAAAATGTTTCATCCATCTCAATATCTTTACATTAAATTTTGTGGTCTTCAACCCTTGTGATTTTTTTAGTATAAAAAATAGTCGAGTTTGATTATTTTGGGAACTTTCAACATTCACTTTCTGGATAAACTAGAGAAATCTTAAACTTAATCAGGTAATGCATGGTTTTCTAAAGAGGAGTAATCTTATGAATAATGTAACACCAATAATAAACGAAATGATACGATTAATATTATTAAATAATTTTTTTAAAAAAATAAAAATTAAATAAAAATTAATAAAATAAACCGTCAGGTTCGACGTTACGACTGGTAATCATTTCACGGTTATATATAGATAGAGGTGCAGCCCAGAGTGGAGGAGCAAGGAGAAGCCTGACCAAGGTCATGGGTGAAGCTCCGAATCAGCCGGAGAAGAAGCCTCACGCGGTGTGCATCCCGTACCCCGCTCAGGGTCACGTCACGCCGATGATGAAGCTGGCTAAGCTCCTACGCTTCTACGGCTTCCGCATCACCTTCGTCAACACCCACTTCAACCACAAACGCCTGCTCCGCTCCGGCGCCGTCGTCGCTTCGGAGGCTGATGACCCGGGTTTCCGCTTCGAGTCCATCCCCGACGGCCTCCCGCCCTCCGACACCGATGCCACGCAGGATATCCCCTCCCTCTGTGACTCCATCTCTAAGCACGCGCTCCTGCCGTTTCTCGACCTCCTGCGCCGCCTTAACTCCGACGACGGCGACGCGCCGCCCGTCTCCTGCATCGTCTCCGACGGCGTCATGAGCTTCACCCTGGACGCCGCCAGGGAGCTCCGCATCCCTGAGGTCGTCTTCTGGACTACCAGCGCCTGCGGCTTCATGGGCTACCTCCACTACCAACACCTCATCGACCGCCGCCTCACGCCCTTCAAACGTACGTAATCGAATTCTGTTGTGTATCTCTCTAAAAATCAACAATTTTGTGCGTGTATTGATAGACGAAAGCGACATCACGAACGGATTTTTGGATACTCCGATCGATTGGGTGCCGGGAATGAAGAACATGCGGCTGAGGGACTTCCCGTCCTTCATCCGGACCACCGACCGGGACGACATCATGCTCAACTACTGCAACCGACAGGCACAGCGCTCCGCCCTCGCTGCAGCGGTAATCTTTAATACTTTCGACGAGCTGGAAGGACCGGTCCTGGAGGCGATGGCGGCGATCCAGCCCCCGATCTACACTGTCGGCCCGCTCTCCTTGCTGCTCCAGCACCACCAGATTCCTGACGCCCTCGCCTCGCTCCGCTCCAACCTTTGGAAGGAGGAGAGCGGGTGCTTGGAGTGGCTGGACGGCCGCGCGCCGGGCTCGGTGGTGTACGTCAACTTCGGGAGCATAACGGTGATGAGCAACGAGCAGCTGGTGGAGTTCGCGTGGGGGCTGGCGGACTCAGATTACGAGTTCCTGTGGGTGATCCGGCCGGATCTGGTGCGGGGGCACGCGGCAGTGCTACCGGCGGAGTTCGTGGAGAAGACTCGGGAGCGCGGGATGCTGGCCAGCTGGTGCCCGCAGGAGGAGGTGCTGGGCCACTCCGCCTTGGGAGGGTTTCTGACGCACAGCGGCTGGAACTCGACGCTGGAGAGCATCGTCGGCGGGGTGCCGATGCTGTCGTGGCCCTTCTTCGCGGAGCAGCAGACCAACTGCAGGTACGCGTGCACGGAGTGGGGAAACGGTATGGAGATCGACAACAACGTGAAGAGGGGGGAAGTGGAGGGGCTGATAAGGGAGCTGATGGGGAACGGGGATAAGGGGAGGGAGATGAGGAGGAGGGCGGTGGGGTGGAAGGAGGCGGCGGACAGGGCGGCGCGGCCCGGGGGTTCGTCGTTCCTCAACCTGGCGAGATTGGTCGACCTGCTGCGACGCTTCTGAATGAGCCCAAACTTTGTCGTTTCCCTCAACACAAAATAAAGAGGGTTCGGCCTTTCTCCTATGTAATTTGATTGCTCCCTTTATCTTAAAACTTTCTTCTCCTCATGACAGAAAATTAAAATAAAAGAGTTGATATAAATCAACTCTCTTGCTGAACTATTTCTGTAAACTCCTTGTTTAAATAACACAATTTTTACGTAAGGGGGCCTCTGTAAATTATGAGATAGAACAAAAATCAACAGTGATGGTTAATTTTGATTAATCTCTCTCAATGACGTCAAAAGTCCTAAGAGATAATCAGCTAGACAAATTTCACTTTTTACAGGATTGTTTAAATAGCACAATTTTTACGTACGGAGACCTCTGGACCATCGTTCCTTAAATTATTAGACAGAACATAATCAATTATTTGAGAATTGGTCAAGTTTTGGCAAGATGCCAACGTTACAGATTTTGTTTTTATTCGCGCCGTTTGTGGTCCCTACTGAGTTTATACCACGCGGAGCCAATGCGAACGTGACGACTCGAACCACTCGTGAATTTATATCGGACACCCAATTCATAGAGCTATAAATGAATATGACGGTTCTCACGGTTGAAAGTTTATGTTAAATGGTAAATTAAAATATTGTGCCATCTATTATTAAATAAAAAATTGATATTAATGTAACTTTTTTTTTTGATGCATCATGGAGTGATGACATTGAAATTTTCTGGTTGGTCGACTCTATTAAGAACAACACAAGTTCGATACTAAAAATCAACATAACTTTTAGCTTTAGAAAATAGAATTTCATTAGATGAAACTTAAATTAATTGACTAAATAGATTAAATTGAAAAGGTGAGATTAAAAGAAGGATAATAAAATTTTTGTAAGCAATAATTAGCTTTAGTGGTTGTTAGTGCAATACGAATTTTAATTTAAGATTTTGATATTTCATCAAAATATTTAATTATGTAAGTATTAGAGGGAAGTTGTAACTACAATCGACTTAGGTTGATCAAGAGTTGGTCTAAGTAAATTAAAAGTGATAAGATGTTTGACCGATGGAAATGTTTTAGGAAATTTGATATTAGATAAAAATGAAAATGGAAATTATACTTCTCTAGATAGATAGATGTAAAATCTAAATAGGCTAGGGGAACCATATATTTCTAAAGGAATAAATTTTAAAAAGGTGTGAATGTCCTGTAAGAGTAAACTCTAGATAAAAGAATCTTTTTATAGGAATGAATTCCAAACCGATAAAAAGTCCCGATAGATAAGTAGATTGAGTATTATGTAAGCTTAGTAGATTAGATAGACTATATATTAGGTATATTTTTATATTCTATATGATGTATTCAGATTAATCCTTGTGTTGTAGAAATAATAGATTTCTGAGTGACAAAAAAAAATTTCTAATCGACCAAATGTTCTAAGCAACCACAGAAAAATCCGAGTGGCTTGGACTCCAAGATAAGCCTTGGGTAAATATATATTTGATGATATGACAAATAATATTTAGGTCTGAACAATCGGAGGAGGCCTAGACATCCGAAGGATTAAGTCATCAAAAATATTTGGAATGTTATCTATACGGATAGGAGCGGATCTACGTTAGGACATGAGGAGATCACGACCCTCCTAAAATTTTTTAATAACATAATTTTATAGAAAAGTTTTTTAAAATTTTATTAGTATATATATTATTTTACTCTAATTTAAAAGATTTGTATAGTTGATGTAATAGTAAGTTTTAATTTTATTTTAACATACCTCTTGAGTTCGAATCTTTGTAGGACTAAATTTAATTTTTTTTTCCTCTTTTATTTTTTACATTTCAACTAAATATACCTTATACATTTTAAAAATATGAAGAAATCATTATTAAATAATACATTTAATAATTACTTTCACCATATAATATATAATCCTCTAAATTTAAAATTCTAGACACACAGACTGACTACAGCAACTGACACATAAGCTTCAGGACGACCAAAAGTGCTTGCAAGTAATCAGAATATGGATAAACAATAGAGACCGAGCTATTTGACCATGTGACAAAATCATTCTCCTATTATATTTTTTTTCTTCCAAATTACCTATATTTCTTAACGTTCCTTCTTAATATGAATCTTAAGCTCGTTTAGATGCAAGGAATAAGGATTTTTCAATCCTTGCGTAAAGCAGCAGCTTTTGGCCGAGATGACTTTGCCTTTGTAGTTTAGGGTTTTTTTAGTCTGAAGCGTCGCCAGACATTCGTCAAACAATACAGTTTTCCATGAAAGGTTATAACTGAGTCTTAAAATTTGAAATGGTGCAACCATTCATGAAACAACATGAGTTAAACTTGATCCCGTCCGGAAGCTGAGTCGGACAGAGATTGATTGCGTTGTCGCCGGTGTTAACGGAAAGTCGTTGAAACGCCTGGGTGATCGGGTACTTCCTAGAAAGGCTCCCACGGACGGATGATGGAGGGTGATGATGACGCGAGGGTTTTGCGCATACTCAGACAAACCGCCCTCACATTAGAGACCAAGAACCAGGGAAAAAGTCCTCGGATCAGGCCCTCCGACGCTCAAGTCAGATACTTTTTCCCCAGAAGCACAGTGAAAAGACGAAAAGAAAAAGACAAGTGCGAAAAGACGAGTGAGCGTACCTGCGTAGCGACAAAGGCTCCCTTTTTATATGGCAGTGGGTGCTTCTGGAGTCTGACGAGTGTCAGGATTTGTCTGGCGGTGAATGACACGTGACATCTTTCTATAGGTCTGAGGAATGATCAGGAGGCAACGAGTCACAGACTGTTAGCATATTCCCTGACATGTGGTAATTATTCTCTGACGGATTGTTACGATTCTCTGGCTTGATTGTCATGTGGTGCCTGTTCGCTCTGGTCTGTTAACCTTAGACTGGGTCTTCGTACCTGTAAATCTTGACCTGTAGGCCCAGACCTGCATTCCCTGGCGCATTCCCCGACTTGTGATTGTTGTCTCACAAATCCAGATCTATACGTCCCGCCCTGCATTTGCTATTCGGTCTATCTCAGTAGATCCAGATCTGCACATACCACCCTGCCAATCGAGTGTTGGTTTGTCCTAGGAAAATCCTACCGGTTCCACTGTACAAAAATTTTGTACAAGTGTTGAACCTTTCCTTAAATAACCTATTGTGTTCTTTAGAAGTTAAATTAGGAATCACAGACGGAACTTAACATCATTGATTCCAAATTTAACTTATCTGTTCTTAATGGTTTAAATTTGAATCGCAAGCGGAACTTAACACTATTGATTCAAATCCACCTATGTTATTAATTCCATTAAATATTAATTTTCAAAATTGGCTTCCAGGACTACATGACGAGGCACATGACCTTCTTGGATATGGGAGCAACCACCACCGTCTAGACAAAGCCTTTTAAGGAAAGCTAATATTTAATTTTCTTAAATAACTCTAGGTTAACCAAAAAGAACAATCGAATCACAAATTCGAAAACAAAGAAAACACAAATTCGAAAAACTAATTCGAAATACTAGATCTAATACCTCTTGTGTTTGGAATTCTTACAAAAAGAAATAACTAGCATGATGCGGAAAACAATTGCTAATTATACCTTCTTTTTGTAAACTAATGACTTCGAGATCTTCTGCCGTATTCCTCGCCTCGCCTTGACGTCGTGTGGGCGACGATCCTCCAAGATGAACACCACCCAAAAGCTTTCTTCCTCTTCCTCTAAAATCCGGCCACCACCACCACCAAGGAGAAGAGAGCAATGGGAAAGGGAGAAGAGAGAGGGCCGGCCACACCAAGAGAACCTCCAAGCAAGAGAATAAGAGTTGTGTCTCATGAAGCCTCCTCACCCATTCTTTTATAATACTTGCCCAAGGCAAATAAGGGAAGAATTTTTACAAAAATTAAAAGATTCCTCTAGTTTTTCCTTTTTCCTTTTTATTTTCCTTTTCTTTCCTCTTAATTGAATCAATCACCAAATATTAATTGATGATTTTATTTTAATTTCAATTTGGCCGGCCACCTTGCTTGGGCACCAAGCAAGGGTGGTCGGCCCCCTTAAAGAGGAAGGAAATATATTTTTTATAAAATTTTACAAGAAGAAAAACTCTTATAAAATTTTACAAACTCTCTTTCCTAAAGTAGGAGTTAAAAAAGGAAAGTTCTAAAATTAAAACCATATTTTAAAATTTAAAATTTCTCTAATAAAATTTCTTTTTTTAACATGGTGATAGAAAATTTAAATTTTAAAACTTATCTTCTTTTTTTCCTTAAACCATGAGGATGGTTAAAAAAGGAAAGTTTTAAAAACTTTTAAACTTTCTTTTAAAACATGTGGCCTAATTCAAACAAGGAAAGTTTTAAAATTTAAAATCTCTCTTTTAAAACTTGTAGTTTCTACAAAGAGAAGATTTTAAAAATTCAAAACGCCCCTCCTTGTTTGAATTATTGTGGTCGGCCCCTACATGCTTAGGCACCAAGCAAAGGGTCGGCCCCTATAGAAGAGGATGTGGCCGACCCTTGCTTGGTCACCAAGCATTGGACCAGCCTCCTTCTTGGACACCAAGATGGGTTTATATTTGGATGGACTTGAGGCTATAATGAGGCTATGACAGAGACCTAGAGGGGAAATTGGTTTTGGCCTTCCGATGAGCTTGAGTATCCCGTGTTCGCCCCGAACACACAACTCAAGTTCATCGATAATAACTCATTCCACTAGAGAGTTATTATCGCACTACCGCACCAATCCCAAATTACATTATGGGCTCCTTCTTATCATGAGTGTGTTAGTCTCCTTATGTTTAAGATAACGAATGCCCACTAATTAAGTAAGTTACTAACAATTCACTTAATTAATATCTAGCTCCAAGAGTAGTACCACTCAACTTCATTGTCATGTCGGACTAAGTCCACCTGCAGGGTTTAACATGATAATCCTTATGAGCTCCTCTTGGGGGCATTCTCAACTTAGATAACTAGGACACATATTCCTTCTATAATCAACAACACACACTATAAGTAATATCATTTCCCAACTTATCGGGCATATTGATTTATCGAGCTAAACCTCACCCTTTGATAAGTCAAAGAAATAAATATTAAACATATGTGCTTGTTATTATATTAGGATTAAGAGCACACACTTCCATAATAACTAAGGTCCAGTTATTTTATTAAGTCGGTACAAAAAGAACTTACCTAAAATGGTCCTACTCAATACACTTAGAGTGGACCAGTGTAATTTATTAATCAAGATAAACTAATACTTAATTACACTACGACTATTCCGATGGTTTGTTCTTTTCCATCTTAGTCGTGAGCAACTGTTTATAATTTATAAAGAACTGACAACATGATCTTCTGTGTGTGACACCGCACACCATGTTGTCTACTATATAAATTAATTGAACAATTACATTTAACAAATAAATGTAGATATTGACCAATGTGATTCTTTTATTTCAAAAATAAATGTTTACAAAAGCTAGGCTTTTAGTATACACTCTAAATCGAGGCATTTGCTTATCGTTCCTTAAGTCTCGTCCCATATGCACGACCCTGTTTCGTATCTGACCCTGACCTGTAAGCCTTCGTCCACATATCCTGACCTGTACGTCTTTGATCTGTGTATCCTGTTCTACGTATCTTGTACTGTAGATCCCGACCTGCGCCTACGACCCTGTCAATCGAGGCCTTTGCTTATCGTTCCTTAAGTCTCATCCCGTATGCACAGCCCTGTTCCGTATCTTACCCTGACTTGTAAGCCTTCGTCCACATATCCTGACCTGTACATCTTTAGTCCGTGTATATTGTTCTGCGTATCTTTTCTTGTAGATCTCGGCCTGAAGTCCTAGTCCACATATCTTGACATGTATGTCTTTGGTCCGCATATCCTGCTCTGCGAGCCTTGGTTTACGTGTCCCGACCTGTACGTCTGGGTCCATGTATCCTATTCCGCAAGTCTATAAGTCCTGCCCTGTAATTCTTGGTTTGCATATCACGACCTGTACGCTTTGGTCCATGTATCCTGTGTCGCAAGTCTATAAGTCCTGCCCTGTAATCCTTGGTTTGCATATCCCGACCTGTACGTTTTGGTCCGTGTATCCTGTGTCGCAAGTCTATAAGTCCTGCCCTTAATCCTTGGTTTGCATATCCCGACCTGTACGCTTTGGTCCGTGTATCCTGTGCCACAAGTTTATAAGTCCTATCCTGTAATCATTGGTTTGCATATCCCAACCTGAACGCTTTGGTCCGTGTGTCCTGTGCCGCAAGTCTATAAGTCCTGCCCTGTAATCCTTAGTTTGCATATCCTGACCTGTACGCTTTGGTCCTGATATCCTGTTCCGCAAGTCTATAAGTCCTGACCTGTATGTCATACCTTCCGAGTTCCTACTTGACATGTAGGCCTAACTCCGGAATGCCACTTGTGCCCGACCAGGACCATCCTGTAATCTGGCCCCTTGAACCCCACGTAGGCCAAACTTTTTACCTCCACGTAGGTCGAACTTTTGACTACCATGTAGGCTTGACTTCTGACCGCCACGAGAGATTGACTTTTGACCGCCTCATGGGCTTGACTTCTAACCGCCCTGTGGGCTTGACTTCCGACCACGTCCGCTATCCGACCCCACTATCATGCACCGTATCACAAACCTCCCCCTCAAGTTTAGTCGAAGGAGGCTCTCGTCCGACTGACTAGACCTAAGTCCCGTTCTTACCTGACCTGGCCTTTGTGTCTCTTTGGCTGCTGGCCCTTTTCCCGATATCCCACTCAGAATTTATCACCCTTTCTAAGTGAGTCTTTATTGCCTGCGCGTTTAGTCCGCTATCCTCGGTCCTGCTATTTCCCCATAAATGCCACACTATTTCCCAAATATCTTCACATGTTCCGAAGTTAGCTCTTCACATTCCCCTCCTTTAAAAGAGGGGTCGCGTATACTGCTGCCCTCACTTTCCTCAGGCTACCTTCTTCTGTATTCATGGAATCAGATGAGGTATCTTCTCTGCGCTATCAACTCACTCATTTGACCCACCCAGTTGCTAACTCACAGAGATGAGGCTCTGCTTGAAATGATGCAGAGTAGGGATCTTCAGTCCTCTCTTCATTGGGAAATAGAAGAACTCTGGCTGGTGGCTAAATCAAGAACTTGAGCCGAGGTAGCTCTCAAGCATAAGACTCATTCAGACCTGAGGAGTCAGACTCATTTTATTGCCTATCTGAAACTGAAGCACGAGGATACTGTAACCCTCTTGCAAGAGGAAAATCGGATCAAAGATGACACCATCACCCATCTGCAAAGCAACCTCCAATGTATCAAGGAAGAATTGGCCCAGGCGCAGGCTTATCTAGCGAAGAAGGATCAGACCTCTTGATCTTGTAATAATGTGAACCCTTAACAAATGTTGCCCAAATCTTATTAAATAAACCTTGTTCTTTACATTATCTGTCTACTAGGGTGTGGGTCTGCACTTTCTTGTCTTTCCTATTATCATGTTCCATATATGCATGCCCCCAAGAGAATTTGCTAGAAAAGATAATTTAGAAAGGACAATTTACTTACCACACCTTTTTCTTACCATTAGGGGTGGGAAGTCGTGGTTCATACGGACCCGCATGTTTGCATCTCATATTGGCATTAGAAGTATGTCTGTAGATCTGTTGAGCATGAAAGTATACCTCGCGACTTCACATTGAGGCGAGAGTAGGAAATACTGACCAAGAAAGTCCTTAGTCATGAGGGCAAGCTCACTTATAACTCACACTGAGGCGAGAGTCTGGGACCTGACCTGGAAAGGTCGTCGGGCGTGAGAGCATGTTCACTTATAACTCGCACTGGGGCGAGAGTCTGGAACACCGACCAAGAAAAGGTCGTTGTGCGTGAGAGCATGCTCACTTATAACTCGCACTGAAGCAAGAGTCTGGGACATAACCTGCTCACTTATAACTCGCACTAAGGCGAGAGTCTAGGACACCGACCTGGAAAGGTCGTTGGGCGTAAGAGCATGCTCACTTATAACTCGTACTAAGACGAGAGTCTGAGACACCGACCTCGAAAGGTCGTTGGGCATGAGAGCATGCTCACTTATAACTCGCACTGAGACGAGAGTCTGGGACACCGACCTGGAGAGGTCATTGGGCGTGAGAGCATGCTCACTTATAACTCGTACTGGGGTGAGAGTCTGGGACACCGACCTGAAAAGGTCGTTGGCCGTGAGAGCATGCTCACTTATAACTCGCACTAAGGCGAGAGTCTAGTACATCGACCTGGAAGGTCTTTAGTGTTGGGATTTTCGAGCCGCAAAAATCGCTTTGCATTGCGAAAACCCCAAAATCCCATGCCACCGGATCCGTGCGAAGATAAAAATTTCATAATTTCGTGTACAAGTTTCTCTAATCCTAGATCTACCTTAGATCTACATGGAAGAAAGATATACCTTTGTAGCGAAGCCCTTCACTTATCCCGCTCGTCCAAGAAGATGTCGGATCTCAAGGGTGTCAAGTGAACACCCCTCTATGTGTATCCACACGAACAATTAGGTGGAGAAGAAACCTTAGAGTGTGTTAGCACCCTTGAAGGTTTCGGCCAAGGTGGAGGAGAGGGAGAGAAGAAGAAAGCAAGGAGGAAGAAGATGGAGTTACAAAACAAAATGAAACTCTCTCAATGAGTTAAGTGGCCGACCACTTCAAGGAGAGGTTTTAAACCTCCATGGGATATCAAGAGTCACAACTCTTGATCTCCCTCATGATGTGGCACACACATAAGCCAACCTTGATGATGTGGAACATCATCATTGGCTCACTTAATGTCAACTCACAAATGACGTGGCAATGGTCAAGTCAAACTTGACCTTTCATCTTCCCTCTCAAGTCAAGTCAAACTTGACCACTTCTCTCCCATGGTTGATCAAATCTAACCATTTAATTCAAATCAATTTAATATAATGAATCTCTATTCATTGATTAAATTGATTCAATGAAACATAATCTAAATTAGATCCATTGAACACATGAATCAAATTGAGTCCAACTCAATTAGTTTAATTTGGATTATTCTTAATCCAACTTGGTTCATCACATGAACCTAATCCTCTTGGTTCATCAAATGAACCTAATCTCCATCTAATTGTTGGTGCAATATCCCTCAGGTCAAGGTTGACCTGGGTAACCAAGCTGAGTCTTGGTTTGGGTTTAGATGTTTGACAATAAGATATTGATTGAAGAAGAGTCAAGTAGGTCAAGGTTGACCGGATACTTGACTGGGAAGTCCTAACTGGGATGTTAGGCAAAATGAAAGACCTAGTGAGTGAAGCTAGGCAGTATGAAAGTCCTGGTGAGTGAAGCCAGGCAGAAGGAAAGTCCTGGTAAGTGAAGCCATGCAGAAGAAAAGTCCTGGTGAGTGAAGCCAGGCAGAAGGAAGTCCTAGTGAGTGAAGCTAGGCAGATGGAAATCCTGGTGAGTAAAGCCAGGTGAAAGTCCTAGTGAGTGAAGCTAGGCAGATGGAAAACCCTAGTGAGTGAAGCTAGGTGAAAGTCCTGGTGAGTGAAGCCAGGCAAGGGAAAATCCAGATGGATCAAGGATGATTGGACATCTGGTGTTGGGAAGTCCAAGTAGGTCAAAGGATTGACTGGATACTTGGCATGAAAGAAAAGTCCAAGTAGGTCAAAGGGATTGACCGGATACTTGGCACAGAGAAAAGTCCAAGTGGGTCAAAGGGATTGACCGAACACTTGGTAAGGGAGTCCTAGCAGGTCAAGGGAGTGACTAGATGCTAGGCATGACATACCAACAGGTCAAGGTTGACCGGATGTTGGTTTGGGAGGTTTGGGACTTGGTTTTGGACAAAAATCAAGTGCTGGATCGATCAGTGGATCGATCCAGGCTCTGGATCGATCAGTGGATCGATCTAGACCTGTCCCAGCGAACAGAGAGCCTCTGGATCGATCCGTGGATCGATCCAGAGGTCCCAATCGATCAGTGGATCGATTGGGACGCGGCTGCTTCGCGCGGCATCTTTCCAGAGCACAGAGGCGCTCTGGATCGATCCGTGGATCGATCCATAGCCTCCCCGATCGATTGGGAATATTCGAATCGATCGGGATCCGACCGTTGGCGTCGTTTATAGCTGCAGGCGTGCGTTGGCTGCAGCATCTCTTCACGGTTTCATCTCAGATCTTCGCCAGCTCCTCCACAGCACTCTCAAAGCTCGTGATCGCCAGTTCTTGAAGGTTCTTGGAAGCTCTCCGAGTCAAGAGGCGGATCAAAGGCAAGAAGAGAAGCTAGGGTTAGGGTTTTCTGCATTCATTGTAAGCTTTGTGCTTGTATTTTGTTTCCCTTTCCTTCCTCTTGTACCGAGAGTCTTGTAGGGCTTCTCCGCCCTTGGTAGTTACCATAAAGGAGAGTTTTATTTAGTGGAGGGTGTGTGTGTTGGTGTGGATCCTTGGATTAGTCACCTCTTGTGAGGTGGATACCAAGTAAACCAACCGTGTTAGCGTTGTGTGATTGTTTCTTTGTATTTCCGCTGCATATTCTTGAAGAAACAAGCAACGCCAAGCAACGCCGAGCACCGAGCGAACGCGACGAGCTATTCACCCCCCCTCTAGCTACTTTTGGTCCTAACAAGTGGTATCAGAGCAAGGCCGCTCTTCACCGGAATCATCACCGGAAGGGTCAAGCATAACAAGAAAAGCTAGAGGGGTGAAGAAGTTGGAGCAAATTCTTCAAGTTCAAGATTTTATCAAGCTCAACTTCAAGATGCAATTCCAAGATGGACTTGGATTTGACACAAGGGTGGCTCCACCATATTCATCTACAAGCTTCGATTCTTGGAAATCAAGAATCGAAAATTTTCTTATGATGGAGATAGAGCAGTGGTTTGCTCTAATGGAAGGCTTCGAGGCTCCAAGAAATTCAAAGGGCAAAGTTCTCAAGAGGAGCAAGTGGAGCCAAGAGCAAGTCCAAAGGTGCGAGGCCAATGATAAAGTGACCAAGCTCTTGGTAAATTTATTGCCAAGCACCATCCTTTGCAAAATTGGAGAATTTGAAGATGCAAAGGAATTATGGAGCAAATTGGCCAAGCTTCATGAAGAGATCCCCTCCACTGTACAAGAGCAAGAAGTATCCAGAGAGGGTGACTCTTTGGAGCAAGACCAAGAGGAGGGCTCCGAGGTTGAGAGATGCTCAACCTCCGAAGAAGAGGAAATCCAAGAAGCTTCATCCTCAAGGGAATGCAACGAAGGGAACAAGGAGGGAGCATACTCCTTGTTTCATATTCAAGATGATGAAGCCTCCACCTCTAGGATTGAGGGGAGCAATCCTTGGTGACACCGGATCAAGAAGAAGGAGAAGCTTCTACATCCGGGTCAAGAGATGAAGAGATTGAAGAAGCTTCTACCTCCACGAGTCAAGAAAAATCAAATGGAGGAGAATCAAGATCGGATCAAGAGGAAGCTTCTACCTCCGGATCCAAAGGGAAAGATGCCACCCCTACAAGCAAAGGTATAAATATTTCAATTAAAAATAAAAATCATATTATATGCTTTGAGTGTAGGGAACATGGGCACTACAAGAGCAAGTGCCCTAAATTGGCCAAGAAGAAGGGCCAAGTGGCACAAAAGGGCAAGGCGAAGCCCAAGAAGACCATCCCCGGAACGAAGAAGAGCAAGGAGCATATCATATGCTTCTCTTGCAATCAAAAGGGGCATTACCGAAGTCAATGCCCCAAGGGGAAGAAGGTGGTCACGGCTCAAGGAGGCACTAGTCAAGGGGGAGCCTCTAAGGTAAAAAGGAAGGTAACTTTCATTGAGCCTATTCCCTTACAAAATGGTAAAAAGCATGCTAGGTCAAATTTCTATCATTTTAATGCTATTTACCATGAAAATAGAAAGCATGATAGCGTTAAAGAAAAACATATAGCTTTTCATGCTAAAACTACTACACCTAAGACTAGGAATGTAGGTAAAAGTCTAGGTAAAAACTCTAAGGATTGCAGCTACAAGCCTAGAAACAAAAATGCTCATGAATCAAATGAAAAATCTAAAACTAAGGACTTAGTGATAGAAAATCAAGTCTTGAGGTCAAGGCTTGATAAAATGGAAAGGACCCTAAAAAGGATGGAAAATATCCTAAAAGGGCAAAATGAGCATAGCCTAGGTCTAGGAGCACAAAGGTCATCTAATGGCCATAGAGGTTTGGGATACAAACCAAAGGCTAAGAAGGATGTGCCCTCTTACCATAGAGTTCCATATAGTTATGGAACAAACCCTAAGCCTAGTGGTCAAGCCAAGAATACTAGGGAAGTCATCCCTAAGAGTATTTTTGCAATAAATGTGACTAAGACTTCTAAGAAGTCTAAGAAAGTCACAAAGAAGGTTACAAGGGAAGCTATCCCTAGAGTTGACCTAGAAAATGTGACCAAGGCTTCTAAGAAGCCCAACAAGGTCATTAGGAAGGTATCTAGGGAAGTTATCCCTAGTGAGTACCTAGAGCATCCAAGGAGCACCAATAGGTGTTGGGTTCCTAGGAGCATCTTCTCTACCCCATAGATGGGTTAGAGAGTGTCAACTCCGATTAGAAGGGTAGTTAACCCAACTTTGAGGAAATTGACACTCAAGGAGCATTTTCAAGGTTTTAGTTAACCTTTGAAAATGAAATGGACCTATTGATTACTCCTTGAAAGAGTAAAATGTGCCTAATGGTGGAAGAATTGATTTTAATCTTAAATGGCACATATTGGGAAATTCATAAGAACTATCAAGTTGGGATTTTGGTATGTTCTTAGGCAATTTAAGGCAATCCGGGCCTTAATTTAAAAGTGCTACTCTTGAGGAAAAATGGAATATGCCAACATTTGAGGACATGTTTATTTTCAATTGGCATACATTAAATCAAGGAAATTAGAAATGCCAAATTTAGGCTTTGGCATTCTCTTGTAGCACTTTAGGGCAATCTAGGTTTAAGTTGTAAGTTTAGCTAAGACTTTAAGGATACTTAGATAGTTAATCTAGGTATATTTTATTTATGCTAAATCTTGCCATGATTGTTCGCCCATAATATGCCATGACATCATGTCTAGTTTTGCATTCATGTTTTATTATGAAAAATCCAAAAATACCATGTCATGACATTCATACATCATGTAGTAATAGGATATTTTCTTTTAAAAATTATTTTCTTTTGATGTATGCCATAACATAATCATGCATTAAGTTTAATTCCTTGTAATTAAGGACGAATGGCATTTAACGACACTTATTGACAAGTGACATCCTGGGTGGATGTCTAATATCTCTAAAATGCCTACATAGATATGCATGATCCCTAGAATAGGGCAAAACCAAATTTTACATCTCACAAAGACCTCTAAGATGACTTGTATGTGTTTTGTCCACAATAGATACAAGTGAGATGTTAGGAAGATGAACAAAACTCAAGATGTTGATTTAGTGCATTCTTTTGAGTTTTAGGTTCATCAAAACACATAGTTATGTGTTTTCCCATCATTGGGAAAGCTAATGTACAAGTCATGTGCATTAAGCCCAAGGAATGTGATGGGATATTGGTTTTGAAAATGTTTTTAAAATGTTTTTGGAAAACCTTGGTGAAGGCTATCTTTTGATAGTAATCACCATTGAATAGTTAGACACAAACTTGAAGAGAAACACTAAAGTTTTTGCAAGTTTTCAAGTTTGTGTCAATCTTTGAAAATATGAAGTATTTTCATAGAAAACTATTTTTCTGTGATAGTAAACGCCCTAAATAATGTCTACACGAAATTTCATAATTTTTGAATTTTTGTAGAATTTTCTAGGGGTTTCTAAAGTTGACTGAAATGGAATTTCAGCAACTATCAGAGCTCCGATCGATCCATGGATCGATTGGAGTTCCTGAATCGATCCATGGATCGATTCAAACGACAATTCCCGCGAGTAGAAGCTCGCTGGATCGATCAGCCGATCGATCCAGGGAGTCTGAATCGATCAGTGGATCGATTCAGCAAGGTTCAATCGATTGGAACCCAACTTCAATCGATCCAAGTTGCTGGTTTTGGCTGGGAAGGCCTGATTTCAGCATCTTTGAACCTATTTTAGTCTAGGTAACCATTCCAAACCCCTTAAATACATTTGTATACATACAAAGGGTGTTTTCATGTTGAAAACAAGGATGAATTGGTTAACGAAGACTAAGTAGAAGTTTAGGTTGAGGTTGTTTCAAATCTTGAATATTTGAACCTCAAAACTTCTAAATTTGGGTTTCCTAATGTTTTAGGGATTTCAAGTCATTGTTGGTGCAATGACAGAAGTTACCACCATGTCTTTAGGGGGAGGGACTCTTTAAAGACATGAAAATTACTTTTCATGAACCTTGGAAGGTGGTTAACCTTCTTTAAAGAAAATGCTCATGTATGAGCTTTTGAACTTGAAATGGGGAGTGGATATCCTCATTATTTCAAGTGGGAACTCAAGTGGTTAGATAATGCTCAAGGTTGGGTATTTGTCTACATTGAGGGAGAAGTTAAGGATAAATGAAGGGTATGGGACCTTCTTTATCGTGTTGATCACAACAAGTGATGTTGTGAACAACGATGAGCAACTCTTCAGGGGGAGAGTCTTCAACAAATGGATTTGTTGACGTGTGCCCAGAATTGGAGCATAGGTTGATGTGTGTCCAACGATGGGTTGATGTGTGCCAATAGGGGGAGAATGTATGGTTAAGCTTAGGCCTTCATTACCTATGGGAAGGTCATAGGGGGAGAATGAAAGGACTCATGAAAGGGAGTAAGTTAGGCTTTCATTACCTAGAGGGAGTTTGCCCTCTTAGGGGGAGAATGAAGAGCTTAATTTATGCTTTTATTACCTAGTGGCATGAAGAAGGAGGCTATGGGATTAGCCTAACTTACATATGAGATTGTAAGTGTTATTGTGGTATTGTCAAACATCAAAAAGGGGGAGATTGTTGGTGCAATATCCCTCAGGTGATTACAGGTGTAACCAGTCTTGGTTTGGGTTTAGATAGACGATAAAAAGTTGACCAGAAGAGTCAAGTAGGTCAAGGTTGACTGGATACTTGACTGGAAAGTCCTAACTGGATGTTAGGCAAAGGTAAGTCTAATGGGAAGGTTGGTAGAAGAAGAAAATCCAAGTGGGTCAATATTGACTGGACACTTATAGTGAGGATGTTCTAGAGAGTGAAGTTAGGTAGTTAGGAAGTCCTAGTGGTGAAGCTAGGCAGATGGAAATCCTAGTAAGTGAAGCTAGGTGGGAAAGCCCTAGTGAGTGAAATTAGGCAATGAGGAAGTCCTAGTAAGTGAAGCTTGGCAGTGAGAAAGTCCCGGTGAGTGAAGCCAGGCAGGAGAAATCCAGATGGATCAAGGATGATTGGACATCTGGTGTGTAGAAGTCCAAGTGGGTCAAGGATGACCAGATACTTGGCATGAAACGAAAAGTCCAAGTAGGTCAAGGTTGATTGGACACTTGGCAAGAGGAGAAAAGTCCAGTGGGTCAAGGGATTGACCGGACACTTGGTAAGGGAGTCCTAGCAGGTCAAGGGAGTGACTAGATGCTAGGCATGACATACCAACAGGTCAAGGTTGACCGGATGTTGGTTTGGGAGGTTTGGGACTTGGTTTTGGACAAAAATCAAGTGCTGGATCGATCAGTGGATCGATCCAGACCTGTCCCAGCGAACAGAGAGCCTCTGGATCGATCCGTGGATCGATCCAGAGGTCCCAATCGATCAGTGGATCGATTGGGAGTGGAGCGCTGGATCGATCCAGGCGCTTTTCCAGAGCACAGAGGCGCTCTGGATCGATCCGTGGATCGATCCAAAGCCTCCCCGATCGATTGGGAATATTCGAATCGATCGGGATCCGACCGTTGCGTCGTATTTGAGCTGCAGGCGTGCGTTGGCTGCAGCATCTCTTCACGGTTTTATCTCAGATCTTCGCCAGCTCCTCCACAGCACTCTCAAAGCTCGTGATCGCCAGTTCTTGAAGGTTCTTGGAAGCTCTCCGAGTCAAGAGGCGGATCAAAGGCAAGAAGAGAAGCTAGGGTTAGGGTTTTCTGCATTCATTGTAAGCTTTGTGCTTGTATTTTGTTTCCCTTTCCTTCCTCTTGTACCGAGAGTCTTGTAGGGCTTCTCCGCCCTTGGTAGTTACCATAAAGGAGAGTTTTATTTAGTGGAGGGTGTGTGTGTTGGTGTGGATCCTTGGATTAGTCACCTCTTGTGAGGTGGATACCAAGTAAACCAACCGTGTTAGCGTTGTGTGATTGTTTCTTTGTATTTCCGCTGCATATTCTTGAAGAAACAAGCAACGCCAAGCAACGCCGAGCACCGAGCGAACGCGACGAGCTATTCACCCCCCCTCTAGCTACTTTTGGTCCTAACACTAATTGCCCTTTGTGTGTGACCCTATAGGTTCTTGTAACGTTGGCAATGCTCCTAAACTCATTTAGAAGCATAAGTAATGGGCGGTATCTAGCAACACATTATTACTACCCAAGTTATAAGAATGTTGAGATCCAACATCACCTTGTGACTACTAATTGTGACTCTTAACAATATATGACAACGTCCTTCTATCCTTGACATCTAGATTAATCAATTTGAGGCATAGACGGTGTCATCCTCTGATCAATCTAAATCTTAAACTCCAAGTAGACTCACTACAATCAAATGAGCTCAATATCTCATATTGACTCATTTGGGCATGACCATGTACTTAGTGTTCTCACTCTATCAAGAATAACGATGCCACTCCCGTTATATAGGAGGGATAGATCCCATCTACATCACTCACATCCATCCGCATAATTTGTTACATACCCAGTAATCGCCTTTATAGTCCACCCAGTTACGGGTCACGTTTGACGAAGCCAAAGTATGCAACTCCTTATGTAGGCAACTATGGTGACTTCAGGTCCAAGGACTAATAGTCATACTAATAGCCACATGAGAAAGTATATGACACTCATATAACGATCCATGATACTTTCTCATGACGGGTCATTCAGTATACATTCTCCAATGCATACCCATGTGTCAAATTGATATCTCTATATCCATGACTTGTGAGATCATGTCATTGAGTTGACCTACATGCTAGTCTCATCGCATTAACATTGTCCCTGAATGTTAATACTTGACTAGGAATGATTAAGAGTAGTGTTCCCTATATCATCTCACTATCGATTCAATCAATCGATTGATATAGGTAAGAACCTTCTACTCAAGGACGCTATTATACTTAGTTATTTGACACCAATACAAGTAAGTATAATAACCAAAATAAATGCCTTTATATACATAGGAATATGATACAATGAGTCCATACAAAAATCATCATATGATTGACTCTAGGGCTCTAACTAACAGTTAGGCGTGAGAGCATACTCACTTATAACTCGCACAAAGGTGAGAGTCTGGGACACCGACCTGGAAAGGTCGTTGGGCGTGAGAGCATGCTCACTTATAACTCGCACTGAGGCGAGAGTCTAGGACCCGACCTGGAAAGGTCGTTGGGCGTGAGAGCATGCTCACTTATAACTCGCACTAAGGCGAGAGTCTGGGACACCGACCTGGAAAGGTCGTTGGGCGTGAGAGCATGCTCACTTATAACTCACACTGAGGCAAGAGTCTGGGACACCGACCTTGAAGGTCGTTGGGCGTGAGAGCATGCTCACTTATAACTTGCATTGAGACGAGAGTCTGGGACCTGACCTGAAAGGTCATTGGGCGTGAGAGCATGCTCACTTATAACTCACACTGGGGCAAGAGTCTGGGACACCGACTTGGAAGGCCGTTGGGCGTGAGAGCATGCTCACTTATAACTCGCACTGGGGCGAGAGCCTGGGACATCGACCTAGAAGGCCGTTAGACGTGAGAGCATGTTCACTTAAAACTCGCACTGAGGCGAGAATCTTGGACCCGACCTGGAAGGTCGTTGGGCGTGAGAGCATGCTCACTTATAACTCGCACTGGGCGAGAGTCTAGGACACTACCTGGAAAGGTCATTGGGCATGAGTGCATGCTCACTTATAACTCGCATTGGGGCAAGAATCTGGGACACCAACTTGGAGAGGTCGTTGGGCGTGAGAGCATGCTCACTTATAACTCGCACTGGGGCGAGAGTCTGGGACACCGACCTGGAAGGTAGTTGGGCATGAGAGCATGCTCACTTATAACTTTCACTAGGGCAAGAGTTTGGGGCATCGACCTAGAAGGTCGTTGGGCGTGAGAGCATTCTCACTTATAACTCGCACTGGGGTGAGAGTCTGGGACACCGACCTGGAAGGTCGTTGGGCGTGATAATATGCTCACTTATAACTCGCACTGGGGTGAGAGTCTGGGACACCGACCTGGAAGGTCATTGGGCGTGAGAGCATGCTCACTTATAACTCGCACTAAGGCGAGAGTCTGGGACACCGACCTGGAAAGGTCATTGGGCGTCAGAGCATGCTCACTTATAACTCGTATTGGGCCGAGAATCTGGGGCACCGACCTGGAAAGGTCATTGGGCGTCAGAGCATGCTCACTTATAACTCGCATTGGGCCGAGAATCTGGGGCACCGACCTGGAAGGTCATTGGGCGTGAGAGCATGCTCACTTATAACTCGCACTGAGGCAAGAGTCTGGGACATCGACCTGGAAAGGTCGTTGGATGTGAGAGCATGCTCACTTATAACTTACAAAGAGGCGAGAGTCTGGGACACCGACCTGGAAGGTCATTGGGCGTGAGAGCATGCTCACTTATAACTCGCACTAGGGCGAGAGTCTGGGACACCGACCTGGAAAGGTCGTTGGGCGTCAGAGCATGCTCACTTATAACTCGCACTGGGGCGAGAGTCTGGGGCACCGATCTCGAAGGTCGTTGGGCGTGAGAGCATGCTCACTTATAACTCGCACTGAGGCGAGAGTCTGGGATACCGACCTTGAAAGGTCGTTGGGCATGAGAGCATACTCTCTTATAACTTGCACAAAGGCGAGAGTCTGGGACACCAACCTAAAAAGGTCGTTGGACGTGAGAGCATGGTCACTTATAACTCACATTGGGGCGAGAGTCTGGGACACCAACCTGGAAGGTCAGTAAAAAGTTCTTTGGGGGTTGATCCAGGAATCGACTGAAATTTGAGGGCTGGCATGGGGATTATCCCAAAATTCCTGCCCTGGTGCCGCATTTTGGGTGTCCAGCCAATTGTGCGTGACTTGGGATATTTCCTGCAAATATCTCATGCAAACTTTAATCAGGTAAGTTATTTGTTTATTTTAAATCTCATGGAGCGTCAAATTCAAATTCATGCTTTTCTTCATTTTTCTCCCTCTTTCCCGAGGTGGTCTCATAACCTTGACGTATGATTTTTCTTTGCTTTTCCCGAGGTGACCACATTACCATCTTTTCCTCTGACGTATAGACTTCCTGTGTCGGAATGCTGCCGTACCAAAATCCCCTTCCATGATTTCCTTATCACATCCATCATTAATACCTTTCATAGGAAAACGACGTGTGCCCCACGAACCTTTCTTGCCACTGTGGTTGATCAATGCCTTTTGGCACGCGACTGTAGATCCGACGACTCAAATTATTATACCTTCCCTCCTTTCGATTCTTCCTAGGGGGTTGACTTTATAAACCCTAAAGGTTGTCCGTCGTCTTCTTCTCATCGTTCGTGCTGCTTTCGACTCTTCCACTTCTTTTTGCTCTTCCTGCTAAGTCTTCCTTCCGTGTTTGTTTCTTGCAAATGCTTCTTCTCCTCTTCATCTCCCTCAGTTCCCTCATGGCTGAAGGTAATGAGGTACTCTGGTATTCGTATTATATTTTAGACTCGGATAACAGCGACTTGTCCCAGATTCGTGCCAGCCTGCACCTTACCGATGACTATCAACTGCGACCTTCCCGACCGGATGAACACCCTTCTTCCCCTCCCCAAGGCTTTGTAACTTTCTTTAAGGATCAACTTTTGGGAGGTCTCTGCTTTCCTCTTCATCCAATTTTCTCTTCCTTGAGCTAATATTTTAGTACTCCACTTTCACAGTTTGCTCCCAATGTTATTCGTGCTATCTGTGGCATGGTCTTCCTTTGTAGGGTATACCAGATTCCTTTAACCGCACAACTTTTCCACCACTTCTATTCTTTGAAACTATCCGAGTCTGGCGTATTCATGGTGCAATCCAGGGTCGGGTGTAAATTCTTCCCTGATATGCCCTCCTCTAATGAGGGTTGGAAGTCTTCCTTCTTCATCAGACTGCCTGAGTTGGTATCCTGGCCGACCAACTGGCGTTCCAGCCTTCCCTCACCTTTTGAATTGCCCGAACATAGGCATCAATCTGTCTGCCACATAGCTTCAGAGAAAATAAAGGGAGTCCCCCTTCTCCTGTCTATAATATTGCAAGAAGGTTTTTTGTATTTTTTTGGACTTAGCCCAGTCCCTGCAACTATAGGAGCTCCATTTGGTAAGATGTTGCTTCTCCTTCCGCTAGTCTTCGCTAACTGAGGTATTTTCTTCTTGCTTTGCAGAGGCTGCTATGTTTCGGGCCTATTTGCGTGAATCAAGCAAGCTGCCCAGCAATGTTTTGAAGGCCCTGGGCGAGGAAATCACAAGAGGCTTCGTCGTTCCCTCGACTACTTCCTCACATGACACAGCGGAGGATCCTTCAGAGTCCTCCACTCAACTCCTTCTGGCCGATGTCCCTCCTGAGATTGGCCCTATAGCTCTAGAACTAATCGATAAAGAGTAGGCTCCCTCTCCACCCCAGATAAGCGCTTACGCCTCCAGCGTAAGTGCAAAAGAGTCACACCTTCCGTTCAGTCTTCTCCTTCGCTTCCTCCACTCGGGCCAGCTTCCTCCAAGGTCCTCAAAGTCCGGGTGCAACCAGCTAGAGCCCCCGTCCCAGAATCTCCTCTGGCGGCAGAAGTCCCCGCACCCACACTTGTCCGGGTCTTAGCTCCTGAACGGGTCGACCCCTCTACCGGAGACCAACCCGGGAGTTCTGCGACCCCTTCCATGACTCCTGTCGCTTCCTCCCCTTCATCTGCTCATACGAGGGCACAGTCCAGCAGGAGCAAATATAATTTCACGTCCTCCTGGAGCCTGCCCTCTGTGCTCAGGCAAGATTCGGTAGGGGGTTCAACAAATGTGGGTGGCACTTCTCCTCTTCGTGGCCAAGTTCAACTTCATGGAGTCTTAACCACCTCTTGGAGGTTAGCTAATGAGTAGTTCCGGGGAGGCTCCCAGTGGGGAGGGCTGGATCTGGCTTCGCAATATATTATATCGGTGAGTCTTCCTTTTCCTGGCCTGACTATTCTGACATTATTTTTTCTGACTTTCCTCTTTTTGCTGGGCAGGCCTGCTCCGCGAGCCTTAGCTTGACCCAATTTACCGCCAGGCTGCTGAAGGAAAACGAGTCACTGAAGGCTCGGATTCAAGAATTGGAGTTGCCCCTAACTCCCCGCGATCCGCTCGACCCTCTGACCGCGGACGGTCCTCTGGATTCTTATCTTCACACGGTAGGGGAGTCCGCTCAATTTGCGAGGAATCTGGCTCAGGCGTCTTCTGAAAAGATAAAGGAGCTGCAGGTGACCCTGAAGACCAACGATTCCAAACTGAACTCAGAGGGGCAACATCGCCGACAATTGGCGACCGAGCTAGAGGGGAAAGAGTTAGAACTGGCCACTCTCTCTGCGAATCTAAAGGCACTCCAGGAGTCTAATAAAGCCTTGCAGAAAGACCTAGGAGTTGCCTGAGCAAACCTGGCTGCAAGTGCTGACCGGGAAAAAGCTCTCCAGGCTCACAAGATCAAGACCAGGCTACTATCAAGTCTCTTCAGGCGGATCTTCTCAAAGTCCAGGCGGAGGCTTCTACCCTTAAGCAGGAGAATGCGCTGGCTCTGGCAGCGGCAAACAAAATAAAGGTAGAGCTGGTGGAGTATAGGTCAGGCGAAAACGATCGCCTCAGAGCCTATAGAATTTCCTATGTTAAGTCTTCATTCTTCCGGAAGAAGATAGACGATCTAATCGATTTGATGCTCTGCTATGGGGGCATGGGTGTCGTACGCCAGTTATTTGAACAAGGACTTCTTCGCTCTGCCCCCTCGGATGACTTCTTAGACAGGGCCCGTCTGATGCAAAAACTTCCTGATGAAGCCTTCCCGTCTTTCATTGCAGACGATGACTTCTTGACTATTTTTGTACCTCTCCCCAGCGCTGTACCTCCTATAGACCCTCAACCATGATGTACAACTTTTAATGTGTAGATATTCCAGATCTGCTTTTATTCAAAGTTGTTTAAACTTAGAAAATCCATCGGTCTATTTTTATCTGAAATTGCTTAAACTTAGGAAATTCCTCGGCGATCATCTCCATCTTTGAAAATTCTCTATTTTACTTGTTCCCGGACCCCAGATCTGTTTTGCCCCTGATGGCATTCTGATTGGTGCCCCTGACCTGGCTTCTGGTTGCTTAATGTCCCAAGTTGGCTCCCTAACGGGGTTCACCCCCCAAGCTTTGGCAAACCAAGGCGAAGGAAGGAGAGAGAGAGAAAACGTGTGAAGATCTCAACCGCTTCGTACTACAGTAACGCGCTTTCCCGAGGCAACCCCATGATGACCCTCGTACATCGAGCCATCTACAGTGGCCCCATTTTCTGTGATGATCCGACGACCCCCTTTGCTTGGATATCTTAAACTGCTTTTATCGTGAGCCGTTGGATGATGGTTTGACCTTAATACCCTTATGCATGCCGGCTATAAATAGGCCTCCTCCTCTACCCCATGAAACTTTTTCGCCTTCTTCTTCCTTCTGCTCTCGCTTTCTGTTCGCTTCGTGTTATTCCTGACCTCTCGCTTCCTCTTGCCTCCTGCTTCACCTTCTTGTCCTCTGCCTCGCACCTGACTCCTTCCTATGGCTTTTCCTAATATCGTTTACCCCCCCCACCTCGCTCGGAGTTTCGTCCTTCGCGGGTGTAGATTTAGATGATCTTCGTTTCACTTACGAAATCCCTGATGACTTTCATATCATAATTCCTAACATTCTCTACCTGGTTTCCTATTAGCAATTCGAGCCGCAAAAATCGCTTTTTGCGTTGCGGAAACCCCGAAGCTAGCCACGGATCCGTGCGAAGATAAATAAAATTGTACATGTACATGTTTGTCTACACTAGATCTACCTTAGATCTACATGAAAAAGAAGTATACCCTTGTAGCGATGCCTTTCGCTTATCCCGCTCGTCCAAACGGTTGCCGGATCTCGTAGAGTGTCAAGTGTACACTCCTCTACACGTATCCACACGGACAAAAGGTAGAAAGAAACCACTTAGAGTGTGCTAGCACCCTTGAGTGATTTCGGCATATTGTGACAATGTCCTTCTATCCTAGACATTTAGATTGATCAATTGAGGCATAGTCCGTGTCATCCTCTAATCAATCTATGTCTTGAACTCTAGGTAGACTCACTCTAATCAAATGAGCTCAATATCTCATATTGACTCATTTGAGTATGGTCATGCACTTAGTGGTCTCACTCTATCAAGAATCATGATGTCACCCCCGTCATATAAGAGGGATAGATCCCATCTACATCACTCACATCCCTCCACATAATTTGTTACATACCCAGTAATCGCATTTATAGTCCACCCATTTACGGGTGACGTTTGATGAAGCCAAAGTATGCAACTCCTTATGTAGTGAACCATGGTGACTTCAGGTCCAAGGACTGATAGTCATACTAATAGTCCATGAGAAAGTATATGACACTCATATAATGATCCATGATACTTTCTCATAGTGAGTCATTCAGTATACATTCTCCAATGCATACCCATATGTCAACTTGATATCTAATATCCATGACTTGTGAGATCAAGTCATCGAGTTGACCTATATGCTAGTCTCAGTGCATTAACATTGTCCCTGAATGTTAATACTTGACTAGGAATGATTAAGAGTAGTGTTCTCTATATCATCTCACTATCAATTCAACCAATCGATTAATAGATAAGAACCTTCCACTCAAGGACGCTATTATACTTAGTTATTTGACACAAATACAAGTAAATATAATAATCATAAGAAATGCCTTTATAAATATAGGAATATGATACATTGAGTTCATATAACAATCTTCACATGATCAGCTCTAGGGCTCTCACTAACACTTCCTCCCCTCCAGCGAGATATATCACCTTTTACAAGGAGCAATTTGTCGCTAGGCTACGCTTTCCCATTCACCCTTTATTCTCGGACGTAAGTCGATATTTTCAAATCTCACTGGACCAATTAACCCCCAATTCCATAAGAATCCTATGTGGGTTTGTGGTCCTGTGTGAAGTTTACGAACTCTCCTGGTCTGCCCGCCTATTCCATTATTTCTTCACTCCTCGCTCACACAGTGAGGACTTGTTTCTCTTTCAGGCCAGTACCTGGACTACCTTCTTTTGTCCTATTCCCTCATTCTAACCTACTTGGAAGGATAAATACTTTTTCCTTAAGTTTCCTTCCGCTGTGGAGTGGCCTGCTCGCTGGCAGCGAATCCTCCCTGTGGCACCCTACATGGAGGATTTCAGCACTGATCCCCTCTTCACAGAGGCTCTGGCTCAGCTGAGATGCTGGAGGTTGGACTTAACGAGACTACTATCCGAGGAGGTTCTGTCTTTCTTCAGGCTGAGTCACATCTCTTCTTCCGAGCTACCCCGCTCCTTGGGTGAGTCTTGCCCGCCCTTGAATTACTTTGCTCTATTTTTTGATGTGGTTACTACAACTTTGCTTTCCCCTTGCAGCCAACACCCTGCTCCCCGCCTCAGATGTCCAGCCTCTCCCCTTTAGTGACCAAGAAATAATGCGTAGAGGCAGAATCATATTAGAAAGGAGTCCCCTCCCACATTCTGCCCCTTCCTCGGTCAGCTCCACAATCAACTCCTCTATCTACTCCCCAAACAAATCCTGAACCTTTTGTCCGACCGACCCCCCGACCTCCTTTAGGGTTAGTGGGCATTCCCCCTGCCAGCCCTTCTTTCCGAGCGGCTTCCCGGGCAACCCGGCAGGCGTGTCTCGCTGTCGATCCTACCAGTAGAATTGATGCATCTCCCTCGGCTCAGCGATCTTGACCTTCTCTTGAAGATTCGGACTCGGACGACCAGCCCTTGGTTCATAGATTTAGCCAAAGGTATGTTGGATCCGACCTAAGTGTTAACAGTTCATCCGTCGAACCAGTCATCAGGTCTTCCATTCCACCTACAGCCTTGCACGCCCAGAATACCCCTATACTTGCCAACAGTCCTCCTGCGACCACCGCGGATCCCCCTTCCACACGTTCACGAGGGCAAGATCCAACTTCTGAGAGGGGGAACCTCCCAGCCTTTCCTCCGATGCCCCCAGTGTCTTCTACTCCTGATGTGCCTCTCAGAGCTTCCTCCCGACCTGCTTCTTCCTCTTTGCTTGTCAATGCCGCTCCAAGAGTACTAGGCAATACGACGAGTCCATCAGCTAATCCCCTGCCTGATGAATCACAACCGGGGCCATCTCAATTGACCCCTCTTAATCCTCCCGAAGCTGCGACAACAGCTTCACAGCCGCAGAGCCCCTCTTATCACCAGTATTGTTCCACCAAACCTTCTGAGCAAGGGCTAAGGCACCAACAGGATGCTCCCACTAGCCACCTTATACTAAGGGGTCAACTAGCTACCTGTTGGGAAGAAAGCATTCAGCAGATGGAGAGTCTTTCTGTACCTGCTCGGATGGATAGGTTCTTTGAGTTATATGTCCAGGTGAGCTTCACCCATTCATGCAACACAACTTCTTCTGCTCGTCTCAAACACTTTACTTTTTTGGCTCAGGCTCATGCTAAATCGATGGTGGTGAATCAAACACTTGATCTCTATTGCCATCGTAATAAGGTGTTATCATATAAGGTAGCTGAGCTGGAATTGCAACTAAATGATCTTGTAGCGATTGACCACGCACAAAGGGCTGAAATAGGGGCCTTAAAGAGGGCCAACACTCAACATCACCAATCTCTGTAGGCAGCTGACCAAGAGCTCCAAGGCCTTCGTGAGGAGAAAAGTCAGACCGAGAGTCTCCATAAATAGATTGTATATCAGCTGATCTAGGAGCTGAGATCTAAAGAAGCCCTCTTACAAGAGTAGAAGAAGACTTTGGAATCCCAAGCTGTAGAACTGCTTGCCATGAAAACTGAACTGTCGCAAGCCTGTTCTGGCCTAGCTGGAGTTACCTCAGCTCTAGAAATATATAGGGCGGGAGAAAATGAACGCAGCAGGCTGAGTCGGGAAGCCTACCTTCGTTCTCGAGAGTTTGGTGTCCAGGTCGGAGACCGCTTCTTGATCTCCATAGATTATGGTGCAGCAGGGGCTCTTCGGCAATTATATGGGCAAGGGTATCTCACCGCTGCTCCTCCCAAAGATTTCTTAGATCATCATTGTATTTTGAACGAAATACCTGACGAAGTCTTTTCTGCTTTTCAGTAATTTGTATTTGTACATTATGTAAACTGAACTACTCCATGCTTGATGTTCTATCTTACTTTGTTAATGTTCTCATTTTGTTAATGTTCTATCTATCTTCTTGTCATCCACCCTCTGAGTATGAGTCCGCAATGAGTTTGATGATTTTCAAAGAGTAAGGAGGTAACAATCCTGACCAGGCGGACATTCTTACTGACCAGTCGAGTAAGTATTCCCGACCTAATCTATCCTACCTCCCTCAGACTTACACTTATCAGGGCTGGGTTTTACAAAAGATAAGGTTATGTGCGGTAAGGCCACAGATAGTTAGCGCTCCAGGACCGGTCTAGATTCCTACCCCGGTCATCCTGCAAGTAGCAAGCACCTGACGCCAACTTTCTAATAACTTTATAGGGTCCATCCCATTGGGGTGCTAACTTGGCCACGTCCCCCACAGGTTTCACTCGCTTCCAGACCAGGTCTCCTTCTCCGAAGAAACGAGGAACCACCCTCCTATCATAACTCTGCTTCATCCTTTGTCGATAGACTTCTAGCCTGGTCGTCGTCCGTTTACGAATTTCACTAATGAGATCCAGCTCTGCAAGTCTCCGTTCGACATTCTCTTCATCGTACAACATCCTCCTAGTGGAAGGCACCCCAATCTCTATAGGCACCACTGCTTCCTTGTCGTAGACTAGATGAAAGGGAGTGAGGCCTGTGCTCTCCCGAGGCGTCGTACGGTAGGTCCAAAGAATACTCTGCAACTCTTCCACCCAATCTCCTCCAACGTGATCTAGCTTAACCTTCAATCCTCGCACAATCTCTCGGTTGATAACTTCTATCTGCCCATTACTTTGTGGGTATGCTATGGCTGTAAAGGCCTGGGTAATGCCGAACCCTTGACACCAGGCCTGGATCTTCCGGCCTTGAAATTGTCTTCCGTTATCCGATACCAGCTTATAGAGTATGTCGAATCTACACAGAATATTTTTCCACAAAAACTTAATAACTGCTCCCTCTGTAATTCTAGCCAGAGCTTCGACTTCTATCCATTTGGAAAAATAGTCCACTGCTACAAGTAGAAATCACTTTTGACCGAGTGTCATAGGGAATGGTCCTACAATATCTATACCCTACTGATCAAAGGGGCAAGAAACGATGAACGTCTTTAGCATTGAGGTGGGCATATGTGTCAAATTCTGATGTTTCTAGCAGGATAAGCAAGAGTTCACCAAATGATGAGTATCCTTTTGTAAGGTAGGCTAGAAATAACCGGCCAGCAGTACCCTGCGAGCTAATGTTCGACCTCCAACATGACTGCCGCAACACCCCTGATGTATCTCTCGCAAAGCATGCTCAGCCTCTTCCATGCTTAAACACTTAAGTAAAGGCTTGGAAAAGACCCACTTATATAATTGATCTCCTATCAGGGTGTAGGCATGAGCCTTTTTCCTGACCAGCCGTGCTTCCTTTAGGTCAGTCGGTAGGATACCTTGCTGCAGATAACTAATCATTGGTGCTCTCCAATCAATCGACTCGTCCATGTTGTTCTAAAGATCTATCTGAGCTATGAGGAACGTCTGTGCTATTGACTTATCTAATACCCAGGTTGTCAGAGAACTAGCCATTTTGGCTAACTCGTCAGCTCGACCATTCTCTGTTCTGGGAATCTTGCTCACCGTGACCTCCTTGAACTCTTCTTTCATTTTCTCATAGGTCTCTCGGTATACTTGTAGTTTGTCACTATTGATCCCAAAGTTTCTTGCTACCTGCTGGGTTACTAATTGAGAATCCGAGTATATGATTACTCGGGCAGCTCCCACATGCCGGGTTGCCTGCAACCCTGCCAATAAAACCTCATACTCTGCTTCGTTATTAGTGGCTCTGAAGTTCAACCGCACGGCTAGCTGCAAGATGTCTTCTTGAGGAGATATCAGAAGAACTCAGACACCACTTCCCTACTGTGTGGCCAATCCATCCACATATACCTTCCAAGTTTCTTCTGAATTAGTTTGATGAATCTCGGTTAGGAAATCAGCCAAGGCCTGCAATTTAATAGCCGTTCAAGGTTGATAAGCTATATTATACTCTCCCAGTTTTGTCGCCCACTTGATAAGACAGCCAGCAACCTCTACATTGGTAAGAGCCTTACCCATGGTGCTATTGGTTAAGACCGTTGTAACGACCCGCCTTCTACTACTAGGCTGTAAGGCGAATCGCTACAATAAATGCTAAACTATACTGTGCGGAAAGCTGGGCTAATTAAAATTTTGCTAACTATTATCTTTAAAAAAAACTAATCTGAATGTTCTAGGTGTACCTAGGAGTTGTACACATGCTAGGGGAGGGAAACTGGACATCCCAACTGAGCTAGGGACTATAAACTAAACTTCCCAACTACCTACCGAACCTGCCGATCGATCCACAGATCGATCGGAGCTGCGGTCGTTCTGTTCCCAACTGGATCGGTCGGCAGACCGATCCAGGTGTGGCTGGATCGGTCGGCAGACCGATCCAGGTATGTCTGGATCGGTCGGCAGACCGATCCAGGCACCCGAAACTCTCTGGAACACTACTGTATCGTGCTGGATCGGTCGGCTGACCGATCCAGGAGGATACAGTGACACTGCCCAGGCCCTGATCGGTCTGGAGACCGATCAGGGTTCTGATTTCAGCCCTGAACTCTGATTTCAGCACTTGTTCGTGCTAAAATCTCACATATGAGTTATACACTACATGAGGAACATTCTGATGACATAAAAACTAGTATTCTAACATAATTACTAACAACTTAAACCAATCTTCCATGAGTTAAACATTCTAGCATTTCAAAAGTGCATAAAACACGAAAACTAAAACTAATGAACTGTAAAATGCTATAGTAGGTGTAAATCCCTAGAGGATCTTTTATTCCAGTTCCTACCACACACATCATGATCTGCATTGACCTCCAGCCTCCGCTACTGGTCCACTTTTCCTTTACCTTTATCTGCAGTATAAGGAAAAGTAGAATCTGTAAGCTTAAAGCTTAGTAAGAAACCATGTACCTCACAAAACATGCAACGATGCAAATATGATTTTAAATCATGCTATTTGAAAAGAACATACTGAATATGCAAGCATGGCATGGCATGGTATCGTACAAAGCATGGCATAACATAAGCTGAACATAAGCTATCATAAGGTATAAACAAGGAAGAGCTAAACTGAAGCTAAACTGATACTGAAATCAACCTCAACTAATATAACAAGTTTTGAGTTTTGAAAACTATTTCATAATAAGTGAAAATACATAATCATGCTGTTTGAGCCCGGCAACTGTACTTGCTGTGCGCGCATCCCTAACTAGACCCGGGTTTGCAAGTCCCGAATTTAGTAGGGTTAACTAGGTTATCTAAACCTAGGGACGACTGTGGGAGTCCAATCCAATGGATATCTGATCCAGTACAGTGTCACTGAAAATAAAATACTGAATATAGCTAACTGTTCTAACTTGCTGTTTCTAGGTTATCTGAACCTAGAGCTAGGTTGTCTGAACCTAGAGGCGACTATGGGAGCCCACCCATTGGACCGTAGTCCCATATAAGCTAAAATACACTGATTTACTGTTTTAAATGCTTCTAATGCATTTAACTGAGCTATTAAACATAACTGAGGTGGTATTTAGCTACACTAACATTTTACCGAACACTTTGTGTGCTCCAACTCTCTCCTCTAATAGGGAGGTCACCTCTAGGCACCCGACAACGTCTAGAATCTCCAACTAAAGGAGAACAACGTGTCCGGCCCGTCTAGAGGTGCTCAACTAGATCTCTAATCCTCGAGGAGGGTTTAAACACACCCTAAGCGCCGAAAAAAAACTGCATATAGCTAAAACTAATGCGTAAGAAATCAAACGGAGCTATTATACTGCAGGTGAGGGGTTTCTTACGTCCTATTCGTAATTTCTTACGATTCTATTCGCTAGAACTCCGGTGGAGATGATCTTCTCGACGATCCGCTCGCGTCTACGTGTTCTTCTCGCGAAGGGGAACGTCCTCGTATCGAAGATCTCGCCGGAAGAAGTTCCCTTGGCCCTTGGGGCTTGGTGTGCCGTGAGAAGGAGGAGGAAGAGGGGCGCCGGCGTGAGGGTTTGAGAGGAGAGGGATTTTGCCGAACCAAAATCTAAAATAAACCAAACCCTCTTTAAGTTTCCTATTTATATTAAGTGGTTTAATGAACCCAACTCTAATATAAATATATTTGGTTCTCCTTTCTTTCAGCACGGCCCTGCTGGGTTCAACCGGTTACTAACATTATCCCTAAACCATAGGTCTCGGGTTCGATTCCCGCCTAAGCTATTTTGCGGTTCTATTTATTTTTGCTATTTCCGCTACTCGGAAAAATTCCGGAAAAATATCTAAAAATTCCAGAAAAATCATAGAATATTTCTAAAAATAATTTGAGAATTTTCGGGCGTTACAACTCCCCATACCTTATAAAAAGTTCGTCCTCGAACTTAGAATAATTCTGGGTACTTCTGTCTCATGCTGGCTTCTGTCTCCCAAGTTGCCTCTTCTGCTGTGTGACTGTGCCAAATGACTTTGACTAATGGTACTTCCTTGTTCCGTAATTTCTTAACTGCTCGGTCTATTATCTGAATAGGCCGACTATCATAGCTGAGGTCTTCGCGGATCTGTACCGACTGGGGCTCAATCACCTGGGTGGCATCTGGGGTATGCTTCTTCAGCATAGAGACATGAAATACGTTGTAGACAGCTGACATTTCCTGGGGTAGCTCTAGCTCATATGCTACCTTGCCCACTCTTCTGCTGATAAGGTATGGTCCCACATATCTGGGAGCTAGCTTGCCCTTCTTCCCAAAACGCATTACTCCCTTCATGGGAGCTACTCTGAGGAACACTGAATCCCCAACTGAAAATTCTAAGGGTCTGCGCCGTGTATCAGCATAGCTCTTCTGGCGGCTCTGAGCTGTCTCTATCCTCTGGCAGATCTGCTGTATAGCTGCTGTGGTATCTGCTACTAGATCTGTCTGAAGCTCTAGTTCTTTCTGTTTACCACTCTCATACCAGCAGATTGGAAATCTACACCTCCGCCCATAGAGACCCTCATAAGGTGTCATGCCGATAGTGGCCTGATAGCTGTTGTTGTACGCAAATTCTGCTAGACTCAGATATTTGCACCAACTTCCTTTGAAATCTAGGGCACATGCTCGGAGCATATCTTCGAGTACCTGATTTACTCGCTCTGTCTGACCATTTGTCTGAGGATGGAATGTTGTGCTGAACTTTAACTTCGTGCCCAATGATGATTGTACACACTCCCAGAAGTGTGATGTAAATCTGCCGTCTCTGTCTGAAATAATGGTACGTGGGACTCCATGAAGTCTGACGATCTCCTGGAGATACAACTGAGCTAGCTTCTCCATGGAGTAGGATATCTTGATAGCTACAAAATGGGCTGATTTAGTCAACCTGTCGACTATTACCCAGATGGCATCAAAACCATTCGTGGTTCTGGGTAGACCCACTATGAAGTCCATAGAGATATCCTCCCACTTCCATTCTGGAATCTGTATAGGCTGCAGCACTTCTCCTGGTCGCTGATGTTCTGCCTTGACCCTCTGATAGGTGGGGCAGATGCTAACATATCTGGCGATGTCTCGCTTCATCCCGGGCCACCAAAAATGTTTCTTCAGGTCTTGATACATTTTGGTGGAACCTGGATGCATCGCATAGGGAGTCCTGTGAGCCTCTTCTAAAATCTGTCTCCGTAGCTCCTCCTGATCCGGAACACAGAGTCTGTCACCAAAATACAACACCCCACTATCGGACACTCTGAATTCTCTACTCTCTGATTCTGCTAGCCCTTGCTTGATTTTCTGAATTTCAGGGTCCTGTTCCTGAGCTGACTGAATATCACCAAGCAAGGTGGACTCTAAGGTCATAGTAGAGAGCTGTCCAACGATGAGTTCGAGACCGAAATCTACGATCTCCTTCTGTAGGGGCGATGACATGGTTGTAAGAGATAATAAGGTAGCACTGGATTTTCTGCTAAGTGCATCTGCTACCTTATTGGCTTTCCCTAGATGGTAGAGGATGTCTACATCATAGTCCTTGACCAGCTCAAGCCACTTGCGCTGTCACATGTTCAGATCCTTCTGAGTGAAGAAATACTTTGATGATCTGTATACACTCTGCACCGAGCTCCATATAAGTAATGTCTCCAAATTTTGAGAGTGAACACTATTGCGCCCAAGGTCATGAGTAGGGTAATTCTTCTCATAATCCTTGAGTTGTCTGAGGCATAGGCGATCACCTTGCCACTTTGCATCAACATCGCTCCTAGTCCCAACTTAGAGGCATCACTATAGATGTCAAGCCGCTGGTGTCGTCCGGTAGAGCCAAAATGGGAGCAAACCTCCTTTTAGCTCATTGTTCTCACACCCTCCGTCCTCACCGAAATTTCTGTTCTTTACGGTAAGAGCATGGGGAGGCTACCTGAGAAGTCCTCTACAAACTTCCTGTAATATCCTGCTAATCCCGGAAAGCTTCTTTGGCGTTCTTAGGTCTCTTCCAGTTACTTACTTCTATCTTCTTGGGATCTACCATAATACCATCCTTTGAGATGATGTGACCCGGGAAGGACACTGATCTAACCAAAATTCACATTTCGTGAACTTGGTGTATAGTTGGTTCTGCTGAAGGGTCTGCAATACTAGTTTCATGTTCTTCCTGAGTTCCTGAATAGATAAGAATGTCATCGATAAACACAATAACGAACTTATCTAAATACTCCCTGAATACTACTGCTCATGAGATCCATGAATGTAGTGGAGCATTTGTCACGCCAAAAGGCATGACTACGAACTCGTAATGCCCGTATCTGGTCAGAATCTTGTCTTGGTATATCACCCTCCTTGACCCCGACTTGGTGATATCTGATCCGAGGTCAATCTTAGAGAACACCGCTGCTCCCTTTAGTCGGTCGAACAGGTCATCTATTCCGGGAAGAGGATACATGTTCTTGATCGTAACTTGATTCAGTGCTCTGTAGTCTATGCATAGCCGCATGCTTCCATCCTTCTTCTTCACGAGCGATGCAGGCGCTCCCCATGGTGAGTGACTAGGCCGCCCTTGTCAGCGGCTCCTGTAGTTGCTCATGAAGTTCCTTGATTCTGCTGGAGCCATACGGTAGGCGCCTTGGAAATAGGATTGTCGGGGAAAAGCTCTATCTCAAATTTAATCTCCCAGTGGTGCTAGGCCTGGTAACTCTTCAGGGAAGACTGCTGGTAGTCACATACAACTCGGACCTCTGCTAGTTGTTGGCCCTTGTCCTGGTGGTATTGACTACATGTGCTAGGTACCGTACATCCCGAATCCATCAACCAGCCTTCATTCTGAGAGAAATTTTACGCTTTTCTCTTTGGTTCTCCGTGGTATTCAAACTGTATTTACGCGGGTTGGAATACGACTTTACATTCTGACACTCTATGGAAGCAGTGTCGATCGGAAAGTCCATTCCAAGGATGACGTCATAATCGTCATTTCTAGCAGGATCGGATCGCAAAAGAGTTCCATGCGCTATAATGGTGCACTACTCGAGCCGGTGTGGATGCCATGACCTCTCCTGAAGGTAGTGCTGAAAAACTGACCACCGAGTACCTCTTGGGGTATTTCTAATTTTTGAGAACATCCCGGCTATATATGAATGGGTTGCCCGAGTATCAAATAGAACAGTAGCACTATCTTGAAAAATGCTAATATGACTGTAACGATGTCGAGGCATTGGCTACGTCCTCTCCGGTGAGTGAGTAGATCCTCGCATTCATAGCCGGAGGGGCTTCTAATCTGGCCTGGCTGGAGCGGCCTGCATCTGATACAATTGAGCTGGTGGGCCTGCATACTGAATCTGCTGTGGTGAGGAAGACCGGTCTTGTTCGGGCAATGCCCCTCCTGTCCACATTCAAAGCATCCTCGTGTGCCCTTGCGACAAACCCCTGGGTGGAATTTCCCACAAGTGGCACACTTTGGATAACTGGGTCGCTTGCTGGATGGTCCTCCTTTTGAGTCACTCCCTGATTTGCGCTTGTTGTTGGAGTTCCCTTTCCAGTTAGAGCTGTGGCCTTGCTGTTTCTGGGTGTGAGAGTTTCCTTGGCCTTTGGACTCTGAGGAGACTTGCTTCTGCTGCTTTATGTTGTTCTGGTAATGCTCTGTGGTCAAGGCACTGCTCACCAACTCCTCTGTAGTTTGTGGCCTATGTATGCCACCAGCCACGTTCACTGCTATCTCTGGCCTCAGCATCTTGAACATCAACCGGATTCGTTCCTTCTCTGTGCCGACTAGCTCTGGGCATAAACGAGCCAACCTGTTGAATTTCTTCACGGCTTCCTCAACTGATAGGTTGCCCTGACGAAACTCAGTGAACTCGTCGTAGTGGCGGTTTGTAACCCGCATATGAAAGAATTCCTCGAAGAACTCCTTCTCGAAGTCAGCCCATGTCATCTGGTTCACTGGGCGCTTCGTTCTGATTCTCTCCCACCACATGCGTGCGTCTCCTGTCAGGCAGAAGGAGGCACACTTCACTTTCTCATGTTCTGGCCAATCCAGAAGCTCCATCGTGCTCTCCAGTGTTTTGAACCAGGCTTGTGCATCCCATGGTTCACTAGTGCCTGAGAAGTTCTCTGGCTTGACCCGCTGCCACTGGATCAGATAGGCTTCCTTTCTTGGCTCAGCTGCTGGGGCTGCTGGTGCTGGTGTTGTCGGCTGTGGGGGTACTCTGCTGATTAGCCTTTAAGGTGGCTATTTCCTGTTGCTGTTCAGCTAGCTGCTGCTGTAACTGAGCCACTAGTGCTGTAAGGTCAGGAGGAGGCACTGAACTGCCTGCCTCTTGCTGGGGCTCAGTAGCTAGTGCCCTTCTAGCTGGGCGTCCTCGTGCCATTTCTAAAGACATAGAGAACATAACATAACTAAGGTAATTGCAGTTATATAACTACTGATATCATGTTAAAAGACTAGCACAGACTAACAGGCAATAGACATATAAACATGAACTGTAACTAGAAAGCAAGAAACAATAAAGAGAGTAGAGGTATCCTTACTTGGAAGCTGCAGGTACAATGCTGATGTGTGTGTAGGAAGTATGGAATACTGCTCTGATACCACTCTGTAACGACCCGCCTTCTTAAGGTGAATCGCTACAATAAATGCTAAACTATCTGTGGAAAGCTGGGCTAATTAAAATTTTGCTAACTATTATCTTTAAAAACTAATCTGATATTCTAGGTGTACCTAGGAGTTGTACACATGCTAGGGAACTGGACATCCCAGTGAGCTAGGGACTATAAACTAAACTTCCCAACTACCTACGAGTCGATCCACGGATCGATCGAGCCGCTCGTTTCATTCTGGATCGGTCGGCACCGATCCAGCACCAAACTCTCGATCGTCTTTGGATCGGTCGGTGGCCGATCCGGGAGCTGATACTCGGACATACGGATCGGTGCACGGCCGATCCGGATGAAACGAGCGACCGATCGATCTGTGGATCGATCGGCAGGTTCGGTAGGTAGTTGGGAAGTTTAGTTTATAGTCCCTTGCTCAGTTGGGATGTCCAGTTTCCCTCCCCTAGCATGTGTACAACTCCTAGGTACACCTAGAACATTCAGATTAGTTTTTTAAAGATAATAGTTAGCCAAATTTTAATTAGCCCAGCTTTCCACACAGTATAGTTTAGCATTAACTGTAGCGATTCGCCTTACAGCCTAGTAGTAGAAGGCGGGTCGTTACAACCGTGATGGGATGCGCCAGAAAATAGGGTCTTAGACGCCGAGCCATGAGCACCAATCCATAGACTAACTTTTCCAGGGTTGTGTATCTAGACTCAGCCCCCTTCAATAGATGACTAAAAAAGTACATCGGTCGTCGTGCATTGTCCTGCTCTTTCACTAACACCGCCCCCACGGCCTCAGGGGTGGCTGACAGGTAGATCCAGAGTGGTTCTCCTGTAATAAGCTTGAATAAAGAAGGCAAAGTCTCCAAATACTTTTTTAGCTCTTCAAAAGCTCACGTGCATTCTTCATCCCACTGGAATTTGGAGGCTTTCTTGAGCACTTTAAAGAAGGGCGCCACTTTTTTTGCTGATCGGGAGATAAATCTGGACAGGGCTGTTATCCTGCCCACCAACTTCTGAGTCTCCTTCAAGTTCTGGGGAGCCTTCATGTCCAGGAGTGCTTGGACCTTCTCAGGATTGGCTTCAATTCCCCGCTCAGTTACTAGGTATCCCAAGAACTTCCCACCTTTGGCTCCAAACAGACACTTCAAGGGATTTAATTTTAACCCGTACTGTCGGAGGGTGTTGCACGCCTCCTCCACATCAACTATCAGATTTGCGGTTGAGGGGGATTTGATATGTATGTCGTCCACATATACTTTCACGTTACGCCCAACCTGCTCCCGGAAGATTTTAACTATCATCCGTTGGTACGTTGCTCTAGCATTCTTGAGTCCAAAGGGCATGACAGTGTAAAAGAAAGTACCATCAGCCGTAATAAAACTGACCTTCTCCTGATCCTCCAAGGCCAGGGGGATTTGATGGTATCCCTGATAAGCATCCAGCATACAAATCCTTTCGCAGCCGGTGGTTGAATCTACTAGCTGATCAATTCTAGGCAGAGGATAACAATCTTTAGGGCTGGCCCGATTGAGATCCCGGAAGTCTATACAAACTCTCCACTTATTGTTGGGTTTTGCTACCAAGACCACATTAGAGAGCTAGGACGGGAATTGTACTTCCCTAACATGGCCCGCTTTCCTGAGCTGATCTACTTTAGCTCGAATAATTTTATTTTAATTGGCTGAGAAATTTCTCTTCTTCTGCTTGACAAGCCGGGTGTCAGGCAGGAGATGTAACTTGTGTTCCGCTACTTCAGGCTTGACCCCTGGTAACTCTTCAGTAGATTAGGCGAAGACATCTCTATTGCGGGTCAAGCACTGGATCAATTCTTCTTTGAGCTCGGGAGGTAAGTCGCCGGCTACATGAGTAAGACTTTCTGGGCATTCAGGATATAGCTGAACTTCTTCCCAGGGAATGAGTTCTTCAGCTATAGGCAGGGGTTCTTCTTGAATGGCATGCATAACCCCGTCCTGAGTCCTCTATGCCTTGCGAGCTTCCACTTTGACCATGTCTATATAGTATCGCTGAGAAACCCGTTGCTCTCCTCTAACTTCCCCGACTTGCTCTCCCACGGGGAACTTGATTTTCTGGTGGAAAGTAGAGACAATAGCTCTGAACTCATGTAGAGCCGGTCGCCCCAAAATAAGGTTGTAAGAAGAGGGCGAGTCTACTACAAGGAAGGTACTCCTCCTGGTTCTGACTAATGGCTCGCTCCCCAAAGATATGACCAACTTGATCTGGCCCATGGGCTTTACCTCATTACTAGTAAAGCCATATAAAGAAGTAGCCACCAGCTGGAGCTCGTTGGCGTCGATCTGCATTTCTTCAAAAGTAGTCCTGAACAACACGTTGATAGAGCTCCCGGTGTAAACGAAGACCCTGGCCACACGACTATTGGCTATGATGGCTTTGATGATGAGGGCATCATCATGAGACAGCTCCAGTCCTTCCAAGTCTTGTGGCACAAATCTGATGACAGGGCCAGCAGCCTGCTCCTGACTGCACCCCACAACATGGATTTCCAATCGGCGTTCATGGGATTTGTGGGCCCTTCCCGAATCTCCATCAGTAGGTCCTCTGGAGATCATGCCTATGTCACGGCTGGCCGCGTTGCCCCGATTCTTCGCCTCGCAGGCTTCTCCTTGCTCCCCAGTACGTCCTTGTTGTTGCATGCTTGGCCCCTCCTGATCGGCCCGGGGTCTGCTGGCCTGTCCCGTTGCATTGCGTCGCTCCTCCATCATTCTTTGGACCTGAGGAGCCAGCTCGAGGGGTGGCAGGCCCAGCTCAACACCGCGACGAGAATCCTGGGCAAATTGAAAACAATCGTTGGTGGCGTGCGTGTGGGACCGATGATAAGTACAATAGCGCGGCCCCCAAGGTCCAGGTCAGGGGGCATGGACTACGGCTACACGCGGAATTGGTCGGACATCCTGATCGGGGTGGAAGGTAGGTCGAGCTTCCCGAGCCCGCTAGAGAGGTTGAGTAGGAGGTTGGGGTACTCTTCTCTTAGGCTTATTTACGGGAGGAGGTTTGTCTATCTTTCTTCGCGCCGCCTACGCTTCCTCCACATTGATATAGCTGGCAACCAAGTAAACATCCTGTGTTTGCATGTGTTCTTGTTTTCTCTTTTATTTTCACTGCATTTAATTACTCGTATTTTACGATTCCGAAAAGAAATAGCCACGAGTGTTATTCACCCCCCCTCTAGCGCTTCTCGATCCAACAATTGGTATCAGAGCGGGGTCGCGTTGATTTGGTGCAACCACCAATCACGCAATTTTTTCGTGGTGTTTTCGATTTTACGAAGTCAATTAGAATCTAGCTTAATAGCTACATTCTAATTCTTTTTACGAATCAATTTTTTCTCAAAGTTGGTGTAACACCACTCGAGCTCGTGATATTAACTTTATTTCCCGCACTACTAATCCAAGACCTAGTCTTGGGACATCTCTTCTATTTTTTCTTTGTTTTGCATATTATCAATGGCCCAACAAGAGGGTTTCAGCACCGTTCGTCCCCTGCTCTTCACCGGAGAAGATTTCGGGTACTGGAAGGGACGAATGGAAACGTTCCTTAAAATCCAGTTCGAGACGTGGATGATCGTCAAGACTGGATTGCAACTACTAACCGATGAAGACGACAAGCCTACACCCTGCGAAAACTGGGAACCCGTCCTAATCAAGAAGGTGGAAGCCGATGCCAGAGCGACCTGCACCCTCCAGTGCGGACTAACCAAGGAAGAGTTCAACAGAGTTGGACCATTCTCCAGTGCAAAAGAGCTATGGGAGAAGCTGATCGAACTCCACGAGAGCATCTCCGACACCAAGGTTAGTAAGAGAGATTTGTTATTTAATACATTATATAATCTAAAGATGCAGAAAGGAGAAACAACAAGTCAACTCCATGCTCGCATACAAGACATTCTCAACTCCCTCCATCCGATCAGGCAGAAAGTTAAAAATCAGGATATTATAAGGTACGCTCTAAATGCTTTTCCAAGGAGTACATTGTGGGCATCAATGGTAGATGCCTACAAAGTCTCCAAGGACTTATCTTCCATTAGACTAGATGAATTATTTTCTGAATTTGAACTGCATGAACAGACTAATACACAGCCAACCGAGAAGGGTATTGTTTTGGTTGTAGGTACTAGTCGAACACGTGAACCAAGATCACCGCTAAGAACTGAACCGGAGTCGGAAGACGAACCTGACTTAGACGATGAAGACGACGAATTGACCTCCGAACTCGTGAATCTTGTGAAGAAGCTCTACAAGAAGAAGAAGGGCTTCAATAAGAGAGACCTAAAGAAAGCAGTCCAATCCAAGGAGAGTCAACAAAGCTCAAAAGTCAAGTTCGAGGTAACTTGCTACGGGTGCAACCAGAAAGGGCACATCAAGGACAACTGCCCAAATCAGAAGGATGCAAAGAAGCAGAGGAAAAAGAAGGTGCTGAAGGCGACATGGGATGAATCCTCAGAAGAAGATACCGATGACGAACTCAATCAAACGAGTCTCCTCGCACTGATGGCCCGGGACCAGCTCGTTGTGTCCGAGAGTGAGAGCGAATCGGAAGCCGAGTTCGAACGAAGCCACGGATCCGTATCCGTTTCCGAAGGGCCTGACACCGCTGTAAATATTCCTTGGTTAAATAATTTAGTTAATTATTTATTACGCAAATTAGCAAAATCAAACCTTAGGATCAAGTCACTTCTAAAGGAAGTAGCAGTTCATAAAGAAGTGACTAATTCTAAAAACTTGCCTGACCCAGCTCAGACTGGGAATTCAACTCAAGTTCAAAAACTTGAGGAAGAAAATTCCAATCTAAAAAATCAGGTCAAGGATTTGGAAAAGACATTGGAACGGTTTTCTTTGGGCTCCAAGAACCTTGACCTAATTCTTGGGACACAAAGAGTCGTTTACAATAAAACTGGGCTAGGATATAAAACCAAAAAGAAATATAGATCTTATCTATCCTTAGTAAACAGACTAAATAGCAAATCAGTCCAAGTATGGGTACCCAAGTCCAACCTGATTAATCAAGTTGGACTTGGTCAATATTGGGTCCCTAAGGATCAAATACATTACCTCGATAAAGAAGTGACTAATTCTAAAACCTTGCCTGACCCAGCTCAGACTGGGAATTCAACTCAAGTTCAAAAATTTGAGGAAGAAAATTCCAATCTAAAAAATCAGGTCAAGGATTTGGAAAAGACATTGGAACGGTTTTCTTTGGGCTCCAAGAACCTTGACCTAATTCTTGGGACACAAAGAGTCGTTTACAATAAAACTGGGCTAGGATATAAAACCAAAAAGAAATATAGATCTTATCTATCCTTAGTAAACAGACTAAATAGCAAATCAGTCCAAGTATGGGTACCCAAGTCCAACCTGATTAATCAAGTTGGACTTGGTCAATATTGGGTCCCTAAGGATCAAATACATTACCTCGATAGACCATACCGAGGTTATGATCCAGGGGGAGCTAGAAGAAAAACAATAAAAATAAAATTAAATTAAAATTAAATTAAAAAATTGAAATTCAAATTAAGGTTAAATTAAAATTAAATTAAAAAATTGAAATTAAAATTAAATTAAAATCCAAAATTAAAATTAAAATTAAAATTAACGTTAAAATAAAAAAAATTAAAATTAACGTTAAAATAAAAATTAAAAATAATATCCAATTTTAAAAAATCAAATTAAATTCAAAATTCAAAATTCAAATTAAAATCCAAATTAAATCAAAAATTCAAATTTATGAAATTAAGTTTTTACAAAAATCTTAAAAATCCCAGGGAATGCTCCAGAATAGCTAGCACCTCCAAAATTAATTTACCCGATAAGGGTAAACAAGAGTAGCCTACCTAGCAGGGTAGTTAAGGTTAGATCAAACAGGGACAAAAGTTTAACTTGACCTGTAGTACTGGTGAAGTTTTGGATGATAGTATGTTGGGAAAGCTTAGTCATTGCATGACTAGGAAGATATGATTTTGACCTGATGCATTTGGCAAAGTGGAACTGACTGAAGCTACCCCTTACGAATCCTAACTAGTTAGACTAAGGTTTTGCACTAAGTTCAATGGGTAGGACTATTTAGAAAACCTCGAAGGCATGATTACTCTAATGATGTCCAGGTTACTCACCATAGCCCAAAAGTTTATCCGAAAAATGTCTATTTGTTGAACCCAAAGCTAAACTTGAATCTAACACAAAGTTAAACCAAACCCTAAAATTGAACCTAACTTATCTTACAAAATTATAGGATTGCCTGATTGAAACTTAAATCGGGTGAGATGACTAACGACTAAAAATTAAAAGAAATTCAAATTCAAAATTCAAATTCAAAATTCAAATTCAAATTAAAATTAAAATTCAAATTCAAATTTGAAATTTGAATTAAAATTCAAAATTCGAAATTAAAATTCGTAACTAAAATTAAATTAAATGAAATTGAAAATCGAAATTCAAATTCAAAATTCAAAAATCGAAATTCAAATTCAAAATTAAATTAAAATTCAAAATTAAATTAATTTTCAAAATTGAACTAAATCAAAATTCACAATTAAATTAAATTAAAATTAAATTATTTTTTCAAATTATTTTTCAAAATTTAATTAACTCAATTCAATTAACTTAACTATTTTTCAAACTTAATTAACTTAATGTTTTCAAAAGTTAATTAACTTAAAGTATTTTTCAAAATTAAATTAATTTTTTTTTCAAAATTAATTTAAAAATTTTAACTTAAAATATTCTTAAAAAAATAAAAATTTAACATTTTAAAAATTAATTAACTTTCAAATTGAAATCAACTTAAACATTTTCAAAATTAATTAACTTAAAATATTCTTTCAAAATTTAATATTTTCTTCAAAATTTAATTAACTTAAAATAATTTTTTAAAATTTAATTAACTTAAAATGTTTGTTTTTAATTTACTATTTTTTTAAAATTTAATTAACTTAAAATATTTTCTTCAAAATTTAATTAACTTAAAATATTTTCTTCAAAATTAATTAACTTAATTATTTTTAAAATTTAATTAACCTAAAATATTTTTTCAAAATTTAATTAATTTAAAATGTTTGTTTTTCAAAAATTTAATATTTTCTTCAAAATTTAATTAACTTAAAATATTGTTTCAAAATCCTAATACTAACTCAAACTTAATCACTTCACTTTCTTTTCATCAAATAGAGTCCAATTCAAACACTTTATGTGTAGGAACATAAAGAATTGGATCAGTGGATGTTGGATAGTGGATGCTCCAGACATATGACTGGAGATAAATTTAAATTCACAAAGCTCAAATTAAAGAATTTAGGGTCTGTTGCATTCGGCAACGATGACAAATTTAAGGTAATCGGAAGAGGTAACATCGAACTCAAATCCGATTTTATTATTCAAAAAGTGTTACTAGTTGAAAATTTTAACTTTAATTTACTCAATATAAGTCAATTGTGTGATAGTGGTTATTCAGTTAACTTTACAAAATCTGAATGTATAGTTAAATACGAGTCAGATTGCCCTACTGACTCGTATGGTTAGACATATGACCAAAAAATTAAGTGTTTGATTTTTAGGGTTACTCAACTTGCATATTAGGGCTCTGATACCTTACTAAAAGAACTTAGTTAACTTGCAATCAATTTAACTTGACTCATGCTTAGACATTAAGGTTTAAACTTATTGCTCCTCCTTGGCTGTTAAGTATTTTGGAATTTATTATTCGTTTAAATATTTTTTAAAAATAGTCTTAGACTTTCTTAATATTTTTTATATACTTTTCAAAGTCTTTTGAAAATTTAGTGAAGTTTATTTTTTTCTCTTTCCAAGTTATTGTTCAAAAAGCTTGTTCAAAATTGAGAAAATATTTACCAACAAAGTTTTTCGAATCTATCTAACAGAGTTTGAAAATTTATTTTTCCCCAAAGATTTCAACTAAGTTTCAAAATTGGCTAAAGTTATTTTTCAAAGTAAACTTTTTACTAGCTCTTTAAACTTAGTTGAAAGAAAATTATCTCTTTAGATATTTAGCTAAGAGTTTTACAATGAAAATTAATTATAAAAACCTAAGTGTTTGAAAAGTTCTTTAAATTAGCCAAATATCCTTTCTTCAAAGCTAAGTGTTTTCTTTAAAAGTTTTTTCCAAACTTAATTCAATTTTCGTACTTAAGAAAATCCCTTTTTAAAAGACTTTTAAGTTTAATGAAAAATATTTAAATAAAGTCTTTAAAAGCTTAAGTTTTCAAAATTTTGGCTAAACAGAGTTGTTTTGCACTTAAACTATTTTCACTTAGCAAAATTTTACTAAGTTTTTCCTACAAAGTTTTAAAAGCCAAGTGTTTTAAATGTTATTTTTGGGCTTCAACATTCTTACAAATTTTCCCTACAGGTGTTTTAAATGTTATTTTTGGGCTTCAACAATTTTACTAAGTTTTTCCTACAAAGTTTTTTGATATATGGCAAAGGGGGAGAGTAGGACAAAAAATTCAAATTAAGGATAAGAGTTCTCTTATTAAGGGGGAGCCTTAACTTTGAATTTTTTAAATTTACCTTAACTTTTATAAAGTTTAAAATTTCTTTAGCTTGTACTTAACTTGTTACTTAAGTATGCTTACGTTTGTGCTTAAACTTCATATTTAAAAGCATGCTTATGTTTATTTATGCATTTTGTTTTACTTAACTTTGAATTTGAGTTGTCATAATCAAAAAGGGGGAGATTGTTGGTGCAGGAAGCATCAGACAATCGAACCCAAGTTTTGATAATGGCAAAAGGTTTAAAGTTAAGTCATCTTGTGATCTAACAGTTTGAATGAACTTGTAGGAAAAGTCCTAAGTGTACTTAGGCAAAAGTCCTAGTTGCAGTTAGGCAGGTGGAAAACCCTAGGGGGTGGTAACCCTAGGTCATAGGGAGTGGTAACCCTATGTGGAAAGTCTTGGCGGGTCGAGAGTTTCAGGCAAAAGTCCTAGGGGGTGGTAACCATAGGTGGAAAGTCTTAGTGTCGTGAACCAGGTGGAAGACTGGACGGGCCGGAAAGCGGGAGTCCAACAGAAAGTCTGGAAGCTTCGAACGCTGAGCAAAAGTCCAGTCGATATGGAGGATCGCACTGGCAAAAAGTAAATCTCCTGAGTGGAGTAGGTGAGGGCGCGTTCCCCGTAGAGGGAACAGTAGGCGTCGGGTCGACCTAGGGTTTCCGGTTGGAAATCCGAAGTCAGACCCGGACAGTCCGATAACTGTCGACTATCATTTGTTATATCGTTTCTGTGCTAACTTTGTCTTGTAGGGTATGTGTTTGGCACTAACATATTTTACAGGAACAAAGAAGCAACTTTGACCTCGGATGAACAGTGTCCGAGGCGCCTCCATGGGGCTTGGAGGCGCCTCGGGTGCGAGCCAGCAGAAGTCTGCGCAGAAGACTTGGAGGCGCCTCGGACGTCGCTAGAGGCGCCTTGGACCAGGCGTTGGAGGGGCCTTGGAGCAGCTTGGAGGCACCTTCAAAGGGATAAGGCGTGACCGGATCAGCGCTTATCACCGCGGCGGACTCGGGGCTTGGAGACGCCTCGGATAGACTTGGAGGTGCCTCCAGCATAGCATAAAAGAGGGGTCATGACAGCAACTCAGTACAAAAATTTCTAAGTGATCAAGCTACAACGTGTTGCTTCAAAAACGCCCTGAAGTGCTGCTGCAAGTTCCCGACGACCCGGAGATCCGAAATAACTATTCTGTCGTCGGTATAATTGTTTTTTAAATATTGCATTGATTGTAATTCATTTGTAACCTTTTATCGAGCTTATAGTTGTCGCCCACAGAAAGTGATCAACGATCGCGGGCCTTGGAGTAGGAGTCGCCAAGGCTCCGAACCAAGTAAACATCCTGTGTTTGCGTGTGTTCTTGTTTTCTCTTTTATTTTTGCTGCATTTAATTACTCGTATTTTACGATTCCGAAATGAAATAGCCATGAGTGCTATTCACCCCCCCCCCCTTCCTCTAGTGCTTCTCGATCCAACAGTGAAGAGGTGAAAGTGAGTTTTTCGAAAATAGTTTTGGAGGGAAAAAAATGAAAGGTAGTTGTACCAATTCAGAGCAACCTCGAACGGTAGTTGTACCCTAAACGAATGAGAAAGCGACGAAAAAATGCTCGAACGGTAGTTGTACCAATTCAGAGCAACCCCGCTCTGATACAATTGTTGGATCGAAAGCGCTAAAGGGGGGGTGAATAGCGCTCGTGGCTTTCACACGTTTCAGATTCGGAAATTCAAGTAACGCAGCGGAAAATAAAAACACACACACATAAGAAGACCAATATTTACTTGGTTCGGAGCCTAGGGCGACTCCTACTCCAAGGCCCATGATCGTAGATTGCTTTCGATGGGCAATCATTATCAATTCATAAGTCTTTTACAATTTTGAAATACAAGTGCTAAATAATGACTTTATACCGACAATATGAAAGATGAAGAAACTAGTCATCGTCCGTCGGAGTGTCGAGGTGCTTCGGAGCAATGCACAACTTTAGAAGATTGCTTGAGTTCTGGTTTCGCTTCCCTTTGAAGCTGCAGCCCAAGGTCCCTTTTATAGCCTTTATGGATCTGATCCAAATAATCAAAGTTCGAGATCAACTTTGACCCGAGGCGGATCGATCGACCGATCCCTACGTTCGATCGACCGATTAGGCGATCTCCTCCTATCCGATCCGCTCGCTCCGCTTCGATCTGGTCATGCCTTATCCTCGGTTTGGTTGACCGAAAACCCGGTTCGATCGACCGATCCCCTGGTCGAGCCCGATCCATTCGCTGGAGATCTGATCTGCTGCTTTGGGGGTTCGGTTGACTGATAACCCGGTTCGGTCAATCGATCCCGATCAATTCTGACCTTGCACAGAAACTGTTAGAAATGTTCTCCTGCAAAACAGAGTTAGAATATAGTAGAGAATATATAGGTAAGTAAATTGACAGTCATCGGATTGTCCGGTTCTGACTTTGGATTTCCGACCGGAAACCCTAGGTCGAACCGACGCCTACTGTTCCCTCTTCTGGGGAACGCGTCCTCACCTACTCCCCTCAGGAGAGATTACCTGATGCCAGTATAGTCCTCCAAACTGACTAGAGTTTCTGCCTAGGGTTACCACACCCTACGACCTAGGGTTACCACCCCTAGGGTTTTTCTCCACCTAGGGTTACCACCTCTAGGACCTAAGGTTCCCCCCCTTAGGATTTTCACCACCTAGGGTTACCACCCCCTAAGACCTAAGGTTACCGCCCCTTAGGGTTTTCCTCCACCTAGGGTTACCACCCCCTAGGGTTTTCACCTTGCCTAATCACAGCTAGGACTTTTGCCTAAGAACACTTAGGTCTTTCTTGCAATCTCAATCAGACACATGAGATAACAAATAAGCTTAACTTTGACTCCTTTGCCATTATCAAAACTTATGTTCTATCGTCGGATGCTTCCCACACCAACAGAACTGACGCCTACTGTTCCCTCTTCGGAGAACGTGTCCTCACCTACTCCTCTTAGGAGAGTTTACCTTTTTCCAGACCGGTCCTCCAGACCATCTAGACTTTTGCTCAGCACCTGAGACTTCAGGTCTTTATGCTGGACGTCCGCTCCATGACCCGTCCAGACTTTGACCTGGTCTGCGGCCACCAGGATTTTCACCTAGAGTCCCCGACTCTAAGATTTCACCCAAAGTTCATGACTCGCTAAGACTTTTCACCTAGGGTTACCAACCCCCTAGGACCTAGGGTTACCTCCCCCTGGGTTTTCCATAACCTAGGGTTACCACCCCTTAGGACCTAAGGTTACCTCCACTTAGGGTTTTCTACCTGCCTAGTATCCACTAGGACTTTTACCTAAGAACACTTAGGAATTTCCTGCAAACTCAATCACACTTGTTAGACAACAAGACAACTTAACTTTGAACCCTTTGCCATTATCAAAATATAGGTTCGATCGTCTGGTGCTCACTGCACCAACAATCTTCCCCTTTTGATTATGGCAACCTTGTTTAAAGTTAAGTAAAACATAATAATATTTCCTGTAATATAATGAAAAGGAATTTAAGTATGAGCATAAGTAAAATACAATAATTTTGACATATTTAAAACCCCCCTCCTCCTTTTGCTCATGTTTTATGTTTAACTCTTAACTTTAATAATTTTGACATATTTAAAAAACTCCTCGGTTGTAACCAAGTAAATCTTTGTGTGCCTCGTCTTTTCAGTTTTAAATTTATTGCTTTCTTAATTTATGCAAGTGTTAGTTTAAGAAAGTTCGAGAAAGGTAGTGCTTTTTATTTTTAGGTTATTCAACCCCCCTTCTAACTGACCGTCGTGATCCAACAAGTGGTATCAGAGCCAAGGCGTTTCAGGAGAACTAATTGCCGATCGAAGCAAAGATAATGCCGAACCAAGCATCTACCCGCCGAAGTTTGAAGGGGAATTCACTAGCTGGAAAAAGTAAATGCAGGTATTCTTTAAAACTGATTTTGATTTAATGTTAATTATGGAGTTCAGTTTTACAGCACCGGAAGACAAAGAGAAATACCATTGGACGAAGAAGGAGCAGGCCGACTATGTGGCAAACGACAAAGCAGAGTACCATCTGCTAAGCGTTCTTCCGCCACAAGAAGTCAACCGAATCGGCAACTACGACTCCGCGAAGGAACTTTGGGAAAAATTTCTTGAGCTGCACGAAGGAACGCCCGAAGCAAAGCTCGTGAAATGAGATTTACTCCGCAACCAGCTCACCAGCCTGTGACTTGGGGAAGACGAGATAGTTGTGCATCTACACTCAAGGATAAAGGAAATCATCACCGGGCTTTCGAATCTCGGAGAGACGGTATGTAATCAAGATTCGCTAAGGTATGCGTTAAATTCTTTTCCGAGAAATTCAAAATGGGCATCACTAGTAGATGCCTTTTATATTTCAAAAGACTTAGAAAAAATTATATTAGAAGAATTTTTCTCGACATTTGAAGTGCACGAATCAAGATGTGCAGGTTCGAAGGAGCCCAAACACAACGTCGCCCTCAAAGCATCGAGAGACGAACCTGAGTCAAAGTCTTCTCTCGACGATGAGGAAATGGTAATGCTGGTAAGAAGGTTTAAAAATTTTGTAAATCTAGAACCTCTAACCATCCGCAGGGTAAAAAAGAAAAGGGTGATCCGCTGCTACCACTGCAACGAAGAAGGGCACGTCAAGGACAACTGCCCCAAGCTAAAGAACAAGGACAAGGATAAAGGTAAGAAGCCTGTCCAAAAGTGCAATATCCTAAAGGTGACGTGGGACAATACGTCGTCCGAATCGGAAGTCGAGGCGTTCTCCGGGCTTGCATTAATGGCGAGTCACCAAGACGACGACTGCGAGTCAAGCTCTTCCGAAATGAGCATCGAGAGCATCGATGAAGGGGGAGCCACGTCGGAAGATAGCAGCAGTTCAGGAGGAGACACAAACAATGAGATCGATAAGGTAAGTCGGGTACGATCTCTTCCTCCTGATAAACTCTTTAAATTTGTTAAATTATTAACAAAAGATTGCTGCAAATTAGAAAAAAAAATAATAATTTAAAAGTAATACTAGCTAAATCTTGCCCTCTAGAAGATTTAGACAAATCAAAATTAGAAAATGAAAAATTAAAATCAGAAAATAATAATTTGAAAATGCAAATAGATAGTCTAAAAAATCATGCATATTCAAATAAAACATGTTTTAGAAAATACAACAATTTAAATTGGTATTTTCGATATCATAAGGGACAGATTAGAAATATTTCAAAGAAAAATGTTCCTAAGAAATTCCTAGTTAATCCAGTAGGCCGGAACCTATATTGGGTTCCTAAGTCTTATTTAACTTGAATTTTTAATCAGATTTAGAGCTTTCAGCGAGAAAATTAAACAGTGAATTTCTTTATGAGGCTTTGTCTAAGGAAGTGGTTGTAGCTCCAATAACCAAGAAGACTTAGTGTCTTGCCATGACCTGGATGTCAAAATATTGAAATAAAATGTTTAATTAACTTTCTGATAAAACATTAAGATTAAAATTTAATAATGCTTTGAAAAGTTTTTTAAACATTTTTTTAAATTTTTTTTTGTGCTTAAAAATTTTACTTGAAAGTTAAAAGTTTTTCTGAAATTAGAAATTTCTACTTAAAATATTTACTTAAAAAAATTTAAAAAAATATTTTGCAAAATTTCTTAAGTAAGAATTTTTTTTTTTAAAAAAAAATCTTACTTAAAGCTTTACTTAGAATATTTCCTTAGAAAATTTTCTTACCTAAAAAGTTTTACTTAGAAATTGTTTAACTTAGAATATTTTTTGCTGAAAATTATTGCAAATTCTCTAACTTAGAATTTATTCAACTTAGAATTTTTTAAGAAAGTTAGAAATTTTTTTTAAACCCTTAGAGTTTTTTCGGAACCCCAATTTTTTATGTGATCAAAGGGGGGGAAGAAAAAGTATAAGTCTAGGGGGAGGTAGACCAAAATTTAAATTTTCTGTCTTTTTGTACTTTATTGAAAAAATTAGTTAGTTTATTTTCATGTCTATTTTTACCCTAGTTTAACTTGGGTTGCTCACATCAAAAAGGGGGAGATTGTTGGTGTTGGATCGAAAGCGCTAGAGGGGGTGAATAGCGCTCGTGGCTATTTTAACGTTTTTCGGAAATCATAAAAGAGTTACGCAATGGAAAGTAAAAGCAAACACAACAGACGCAGATGTTTTACTTCGTTCGGAACCTATGGCGACTCCTACTCGAAGGCCCGCGGTCCTTGACCGCTTTCGATGGGCAACAACTATAATATCAGAAAGATTACAATTTGAATTACAATTAATGCAATAAGAAAACTAATACCGACAATAAAAGATCGAAGAGTCTGAGCTTTGGGTGGTCGACGTCGAGTAGTAGCACTTCAAGGTCGTCTCGTTGGCAGAACTTCACAGAAGAAAGCTTAGAAATCGTTGTTGTTTGAAGCTGCTCCTCAACTCTCCTTTTATATGAGGTTCAGGGCGCCTGGGACCTTTCCGGGCGCCTGGAGTGTGACGTGGCCAGCCAACCAGGTTGCTCCACGTCGCGAAGTCGCGCAGGGGATAAAAGTTGGTCCCGGGCGCCCGGACCTGTTCCGGGCGCCCGGACCACCTTTTTCCAGCAGGTTCCTTACCTGCAAACAAAGGTTAGTCTGAGCAATATACCCTGCAAGACAGTGTTAGAATCTGATAAAACACAATAAGGAATAACTGACAGTCTTCGGACTGTCCGAGTCTGACTTCGGATTCCCAACCGGAAACCCTAGGTCGACCCGACGCCTACTGTTCCCTCTACGGGGAACGCGTCCTCACTTACTCCCCTCAGGAGAGATTACCTGATGCTAGTCCGGTCCTCCAGACCGACTGGACTTTCCGCCTAGGGTTACCATCCCCTAGGACCTAGGGTTACCGCCCCCTAGGGTTTTTCTCCACCTAGGGTTACCGCCCCCTAGGACCTAAGGTTGCCGCCCCTTAGGGTTTTCCCTCACCTAGGGTTACCGCCCCCTAGGACCTAAGGTTACCACCCCTTAGGGTTTTTCACCTGCCTAACCGCAGCTAGGACTTTCCTGAAACACTTATTCAAACATGTTAGATCACCCACAAACTTAACTTTGAATCCTTTGCCATTATCAAAACTAAAGTTCGATCGTCGGATGCTTCCCGCACCAACAATCTCCCCCTTTTTGATAATGGCAACCGAAATTCAATGTTAAGTACAAAATATGCAGTTATGTATAAGCACAAGAACCAAGATAAGCATAAACATAGCTCCCCCTTAATATAAGTTATTCTCTTTGCCATAGCTCCCCCTTAATACAAGCTCTATTTTCTTTGAATTTCTCTACTCTCCCCCTTTGCCATATATCAAAAGTGAGTTAGTTTTGAAAACAATTTTCAAAACACAATTTTCAACTTCATAAATTTTCAAACAAAATTTTCAAACAAAATTTTCAACTTCAGAAATTTTCTAACAAAATTTTCAACTTCAGAAATTTTCTATCAAAATTTTCAACTTCAGAAATTTTCTAACAAAATTTTCAACTTCAGAAATTTTCTAACAAAATTTTCAATTTCAGAAATTTTCTAACAAAATTTTCAACTTCAGAAATTTTCAAACAAAATATTCAACTTCAGAAATTTTCTAACAAAATTTTCAATTTCAGAAATTTTCTTAACAAAATTTTCAACTTCAGAAATTTTCTAACAAAATTTTCAACTTCAGAAATTTTCAAACAAAATTTTCAACTTCAGAAATTTTCTAACAAAATTTTCAACTTCAGAAATTTTCTAGAAGAAAATATTCAGGTTTTTAAAGAAAATTTCCAAGGAAAATTTTTAACTTAAAAATTTCAAAGTTTTAAATAATTTTATAAATATTTTTTTTTAAACTTACCAAATTTTTGAAAATGTTTCAACTTAAATAACTTTCTAACAAGATAAAAAAATTTTCAAAGTAGAGGGTACTTGAAAGTTTTAAATTTGGAGAAAGTTTTTTGAGAAAGCTGCTTAAGGCATATTTTTGAAATGAATTTCAAGAATACTTAAGGCAAAGGAGAAGCGATAACCTTAATTTTTAATAGCTTGCCATTTGTTTTAGTAAGGTATCAGAGCCCTAAAGTCCAAGCATGAGTCAAGATTTGTTTTGATCAGGTATCAGATCCCTTAAGTACAGACATGCTTAAACTTATTATTTCATTCACCAACTGTCTAACCGTTTAGCTACTTGCTGATTGCCTAGAGGGCAACAGTGTTCACTTGGTTAGTCAAGTCAAGTCAATTGATCCAGTTAGATTTGACTAAGGCTGGAAGACTTGATTTGATTACTTTTAATCACGTATTTAATGCCCAGACTCATATTGATGTACAGAAATAAGCATTCTCGAGTCCAGGCTGTACCCTATGCATCTCACACCGTTCTATGTTTTACAAACACAATCAAGGTAAACCTAGGTTTTTGTGAGATGCTCTGGCTGAGTTCTGGGGGAGCATGATTTCTAGGGGGAAATCCTAGTCTAAATCCAACTTTTGAAAGTCTAGTAAAGTAAGGATTTTGAAAAATCAGTTTTGCCTAGAAGTTATAAAGATGAAACAAAAGGACTGAATTGAAAGTATCTATTCTACCCAGCACATTCCTATTTGTCTTCTAAGTGTACTGAACTCAAGTTCAGGTAAGGGTTTTGTAAAGATGTCAACTAAGTTTGATTTTGACTCAACATAGTTGAGTACAATGTCACCCTTAGCTACATGATCCCTTACAAAGTGGTGTTTGACTTCTATATGTTTAGTCCTTGAGTGATGAATCAGGTTTTTTGTTAGATTTATTGTACTTATGTTATCAATTGAGATTTTTATTTTTTGATATTCAAGTTGATAGTCTTTAAGGGTATGCATCATCCATAGTAATTGAGATGTGCATTCACCTAGTGCTATATATTCAGCTTCAGTGGTAGATAAGGCAACACAGTGTTGCTTTCTGCTTGACCAACTTACTAGGCAGTGCCCTAAAAATTGACAACTGCCACTTGTGCTTTTTCTATCTAGCTTGCACCCGGCATAGTCAGAGTCAGAGTAGCCGGTTAGATCAAGGGTGCAGGATCTAGGGTACCAAAGTCCTACGTTTAGGGTTCCCTTAACATACCTAAGGATTCTTTTTACTAGTGTTAAGTGAGACTCTTTTGCACAGGATTGATATCTTGCACACATACCTACTGCGAAGATGATGTCTGGTCGACTTGCAGTTAGGTACAGTAGACTTCCTATCATACTTCGATAGTATTTCAAGTCTACTGGTTTGCCTTCTAAGTCTGAGTCAATTTTAACATTAGTAGCCATTGGTGTATTGATGATTTTCGAATTTTCCATTCCAAATTTACTAATTAATTCCTTAGTATATTTGGTTTGATAAATATAGATTCCATCTTTGGTTTGCTTAATTTGTAAGCCTAAAAAGAAGTTGAGTTCACCTACTAGACTCATTTCAAATTCATTTTCCATTAGTTTAGTAAATTCTTCTAGAAACTTTGAGTTGGTTGATCCAAAAATAATATTGTCGACGTAAATTTGGGCTATAAAGATGTCGTTTTCAAAGGTTTTTACAAAGAGGGTTGGGTCTATTTGACCTTGGTTGAACCCTTTTGATATTAGATAGTTGGATAGTCGTTCATATCAAGCCCTGGGTGCTTGTTTTAGTCCGTACAGGGCCTTTTTTAATCTGAAGACATAATTTAGATGTTCTATGTCCTCAAATCCTGGGAGTTGGCCTACGTATACTTCTTCTTTTATAAATCCGTTTAAGAATGCGGATTTTACATCCATTTGAAATAGCTTGAATCCTTTGTGTGCTGCATAGGCCAACAGCATCCTGATGGATTCAAGTCTTGCTATAGGAGCATAGGTCTCATCATAGTCTAGCCCTTCTACTTGATTGAACTCTTTGGCTACTAACCTGGCTTTATTTCTTACTATTTCACCTTGATCATTTAATTTGTTTCTAAAGACCCATTTAGTGTCAATTATGGTTTTGTTAATGGGTTTAGGCACTAATTCCCATACTTGATTTCTTTCAAATTGGGCCAATTCTTCTTGCATTGCTATAGTCCAATCTGGGTCTGGTAGGGCTTCTTCTATGGTTTTGGGTTCAATTTTTGAAATTAAAGCTATTTGACTCTGGTTTCTATAGGATGACCTAGTTCTTACTCCTACAGTTGGATCATCCAAGATTTGGTCAGATGGGTGATTTGTGCTTGTTCTGGTTGGTCGTATGTCATTTGAATTAGTGATTTGTTCTTTAGATTCAATAGGTTCAGGTTGAGTTTCGTCATCTTCTCTGTTTATTGGATTAGCATTTTCTGTATCCTCAGTTTCAACTATAGTGTCTTCATCAAATTTTATATTTGTTGTTTCTTCTACTTTTAGGGTATTCTTGTTGTATACTCTATATGCTCTACTAGTGGTTGAGTACCCTAAAAATATTCCTAGGGTTGTTTTTGATGTAAATTTTCCTAAGTAATCTTTAGTGTTTAAAATAAAGACTTTACACCCAAATACTTTTAATAGTTTAAGTTAGGAATTTTATTATAATAAATTTCATAGGGGGTTTTATTTTGAAATTTATTAATTAAGATCCTATTTTGAATGTAGCATGCTGTACTAACTGCTTCAGCCCAGAATTGATTAGACAGATTATATTCGTTTAACATGGTTCTGGCAGCTTCTTGTAAGGTTCTGTTTTTACGTTCTACTAAACCATTTTGTTGGGGGGTTCTAGGGCAGGAGTATTCATGTTTGTACCCATTTATTTCACAAAATTCAGTGAAGTTGTGATTCTCAAATTCTCCTCCATGATCACTCCTTATCCTTTTAATTTTAGTATATTTTTCATTTTCTGTTAATTTGCAAAAATTACTAAATATTTCAAAGGTTTCATCTTTTGTTTTTAGAAATTTTACCCAGGTGAACCTGGAGTAGTCATCAATTATAACTAAGCAATATTGGTTCTTGCTTAGTGACTTGGCTCCATGTGAATCAAATAGATCTAGGTGAAGGAGCTCAAGTAGATGGGTAGTTCTAACCGTATTGGTTGACTTGTGGGTGAACTTGGTTTGTTTTCCTTGTTGACATGCATTACAGATTGAGTTTTCAATAACTTTTAATTTGGGCAACCCTCTAACTAGTCCATTTTGACTCATTTTTGAAATGAGTCTTGTGTGCGTGTGACCGAGTCTTCTGTGCCATAACTCAGTTTCCTCTTGTTGTGTTAGAAAACACTTTATTGAGGATGATGGTAGATAGACGGTGTAGACATTATCTTTTCTAGTGCCCTTAAGTATGATTTTTGGATTATCGACGTGTTTGACTATACATTCAGACTTGGTAAAATTGACTGAATAACCAGTATCGCATAGTTGACTTATACTTAATAAATTGAAATTAAAATTTTCAACTAAGAGTACTTTTCGAATAATAAAATCAGAATTAAGTTCGATATTACCTTTTCCGATTACTTTCAGTTTTCCATCGTTGTCGAATGTAACTGATCCTAGGTTCTTTAATTTTAACTTAGTGAACTTCAACCGATCTCCAGTCATATGTCTGGAACACCCACTGTCCAACATCCATTGATCCAATTTCTACACATAAAGTAGTTGATGGATCAAAAGACAGTTTGATTGAAGTAAGTCCCTAATTTAACATCTTACCTAATCTTTGTTAATTTTATGGGGGTTTGTTTGGCTTTATGTTAGATTCGGGTTTAGCTTTGGGTTCAACAAGTAAGCGTTCTTTGGATAAACTTCTGGGCTATGGTGAGTCACAAGGAGCTCATTAAAGTAACCATGCCTTCGAGGTTTCCCAAATAGTCCTACCCATTGAGCTTAATACTAAACCTTGGTCTAACTAGTTAGGATCCATTTAAGGGTAGCTTCGGTTAGTTCCACTTGGCCAAATGCACCAGGTCGAAGCCATATCTTCCTAGACATGTGATGCCCAAGTTTTCCCAACGTATTATCATCCAAAAACTTCACCAGTACTGTTCTTCAAGTTAACATTTAACCCTTTTTAATCTATCCTTATTTACCCATCCGGGTAATCTACTCTTGTTTACCCATTTCGGGTAGATTAAGTTCGGTTACCCTGTCGGGTAAATAGATTTCGGAGTTGCCAGCTATTCTGGACCCTCCTTCTATTTGAGTTTTAAATTTATTTTGAATCTTGAATTTTGAGTTTTTTATTTTGAATTTTTAAGTTTTAGGTTTATTTTGAATTTTGAATTTTGAATTTTGAGTTTTAGATTAATTTCGAATTTTTAAATTTGAGTTTTAGATTAAGTTCGAATTTTTAAATTTGAGTTTTAGATTAATTTCGAATTTTTAAATTTGAGTTTTAGATTAAGTTTGAATTTTTAAATTTGAGTTTTAGATTAAGTTCGAATTTTTAAATTTGAGTTTTAGATTAATTTCGAATTTTTAAAATTTGAGTTTTAGATTGATTTCGAATTTTTTAAATTTGAGTTTTAGAATTTTTAAATTTGAGTTTTAGATTAATTTCAAATTTTTAAATTTGAGTTTTAGATTAATTTCGAATTTTTAAATTTGAGTTTTAGATTAATTTTGAATTTTGAATTTTGAATTTTGAAATTTTAAATTAATTTTGAATTTTGAGTTATAGATTAATTTTGAATTTGAATTTTGAATTTGTAAATTAATTTCGAATTTGAGTTATAGATTAATTTTGAATTTGAATTTTGAATTTGTAAATTAATTTCGAATTTGAGTTTTAGATTAATTTTGAATTTTTAAATTTGAGTTTTAGATTGATTTTGAATTTTTAAATTTGAGTTTTAGAATTTTTAAATTTGAGTTTTAGATTAATTTTGAATTTTTATTGTTTTGGCTCCCCCTGGATCATAGCCTCGATAAGGTTTATTGAAGTAATGTATTTGATCCTTAGGAACCCAATAATGTCCAAGTCCAACTTGATTGATCAGGTTGGACTTGGCAACCCATGCTTGGACCATTTTTCTATTTGGTTTGTTTATTAAGGATAGGTAAGATTTATATTTCTTTTTATATCCTAGTCCAGTTCGATTGTAGATTGCCCTTTGTGTTCCAAGAATCAAGTCAAGATTCTTGGATCCCAAGGAGAATCGTTCTAGGGTAGTTTTCAAATCCTTTACCTGACTTTTCATATTGGAATTCTCTTCCTCAAGTTTTTGAACTTGAGTTGAGGTTCCAGTCTGAACTTGATCAGTTAAGGATTCGTTGTAAAATACGGTACCCAAATAATATTTAAATAATAAAGTTATTGGACAAATAATCTTATTGGATTTTTCAGGAATTTTTAGGATTTTTCTGGGATTTATTCGGAGCTCGTTTGACATATTTTAAGAGGATCAAGTATTGGGTGTAGAGAAAGCCTCTTTGGAATACCTAAATATGGGAGTTGATTGAGAAACGTACTTTGGATTTAATTAAGTAAACCTAAGTATATAAAACATGGTTACTGTGCCTTAGCCTTCATTCGCCCGAACCTTTCCTCCCTCTCCTTGCATCGCGCCGCACACCCCATCGCCGACTTCCTCCTCTTCGCGTCACCTCTGCCCTCTCCGATTCCGTCGCCTAATGCCACCGAACCTCGACAACGGCCATCCACGAAAGATCACCCGAGGGCACCGCGATCTCCCCTCAACTCATCGCAGCAACCCATCTCAGCGCCGGTGAAATCCTCTTTTCCGGATCTGTCACCAGCGACACCGTGCCATCCCGATCATCTCCTCCTCTTCACTGTCGGTGCATCCTTGACACAATGAGCAAGAACTTCGACGCCCATCGTTTTCCCCGGCTGCCCCTTCATCTCGACTCCTATCATCGCCTCTGATCGTTGCCTCGAGTGGCCGCCGCCTTTTGCCCTAATCCGAACTCATCCCCATTCGTTTGTTCCGATCCAAGAGGATGCCGCCCTTCTTCATCATCACACACACTTTTCCATTACGGATGAGTTGCTAAGGTTGGTTGTGTCTGGGACGTTTTTGTCATCATTTCTGTTGTGTTGATGTATTGCTTAATTAGTCATATTGGTTGTGCAGATCTTATGTTTGATGAAATGCTTAGTTCCTTTTGTGGTCTCTGTTCGTGTCGTTGATGCCGTCATCGGTTACCATCTTCCATGGGTAGTTCTTGGATCAGTGGTACTTGTGAGGAACCAAGCTCAGTAGGCTCTCCTCTGCTACCCACTCGTCGGCCCGAGGTCGCACGGATCATGGTTATGTCACCCTTTCACACGAAGGTGCCTATACTGATCATGCCATTGTGATAGTCTCCACCAACCATTGGTTGCATTTGGCTCCTTCACCGAGAAGCTGCTGCAGATCTGGAATTGAGGTAACAAAACTAAATCTGAACAGATAATGAATTGTGCTTAATTGTTAAGCTTGGATTTGATTAGGGTGATGACTAGTTGTTCAACTAATGAGGATTAGTGTTGATGAATTGGAAGGAAATAATTAAGTTTTAAATGACGACTTGTGGTTGATTGAGGATTATTGAATCAATTGACTGATATGATCAATTAAGCTTGCATTTGGATTATGGTTTGAGGTTGTTAATCTACACTTAGTTGGTTGGGATTGATTTGGTGACGTAGCAGATTTGGAATTCGATGGAATGTTGAAGATGGGGATCGGATTTCATGGTATGCGGTGGTTTGGTTAGCATTGATCTATGTTTGTTTAAATTGGTTGGACTATGGAGTTATTAGGGTTATTGAATCAAATGTAGTTATGATTGATGGTGAAAGGGATTAGCCCATTTTATGGAGATAAAACAAGTAGAGTTGATTCATGATGTCTAATAGGTGATACAATGGATTAAATGATGGATTTATAGATTTTGATTATGATTGAGAAGATTAAAGGAATCATAGATATGTGTAATTGATGTTAATCATATCGATTAGGGTTTCCCTTAACTAGTTTGGGTTTTAGGGTTTAGCTAGTTGTCGTATACGTGATTAGCTAAACTGTATAGCATGTGATTTACAGGATGTGGACTTGAGACGAGCGTCTTGAAGTGAGACTACTGGACACGATCGACAGATAAAGGCGGGTATTTCTTGCTTTACCTCTTTAGTATTTTGATCCTAGTGCATGAGCTTTATGTTCAGATAGTTGCTATATCCATCTTGACTCCACTCTTATTTTTCCTGCGCTTGATACTTCCACTCGATCTTTGAGCTGCTCGTTTCTGTATCTATACAGTCTCTCGTTGCTATCGATGATATTTAGCAGATACTATAGTTCTAGGTATTGGATACCAGATACCAGACATTAGATAGTAGGTATTGGATATATGGACACCTGATACCATGTTTACCTGCTTTGATTTCTGTTTATTTACACACCTTGCTGAGCATGCTGGCTTCATGTAGCATACCTGTTTTCTGTTTATATATATATGATGACTGCTGCATTTTCGCATCATGTCATTGCATGCATAGCCGACGACTTTGGCTCCCTTGTGGTTGAGACGGTCGTTGGCCTGGGCCGCACGCTCGGCCACTCATGGGTAGTGGTAGCTTGGAGCGTGCCGCTTGTCCTGTCGTGCCCCCCACTCGCACACTCATGGGTAGTGTTTGCTGGAGTCGCGGGCAGCAGGGACCCCGTCGCAGACGTAGCTATTCAGCTACTATGCAACTGTCCCCTCGGCCACTCGAGAGTAGTGGTAGCTGGAGTGGTGTACAGTCTGTCATTGTCCCGGCCTCTCGTCCATACTGGGGTCATGGACTTGAGGGGTGGGCGGGAGTGACCATCTGTGCATACGCTGTTATTATTATACCTGCTGATAATGTTGTTTACTTATGCTGTTGTCGCTTATCTATGCTGCTGTTGCTAGATTATGCTGTTGTTGTTTATTTATGCTGTTATGCTTACATAGGTTGAGATTTATACCCGTGATATGTGTTTAGACACTGGCTTACTTACCATTGACCTGTATATACCTCACATGATACCATGTAGTTATGAGAAGTACTGTAGCAGGACTTTGCTACATCTACCTTCCCTTACTAGCCTAGGATATGGTTTCAGGTATGGACACTTATTATGATATCACTGTAGTATCTGCTATTTCCATACGAGACTGTATACCTTTGCATCTCTAGTTCTTTACTTTACTCATGCACTATCTGTCTATTACCCGTTGAGTCTTTATACTCACCACCCCGTATATTGGTAATTTCACCAGGTAACAGGTAAAGGATTTATGGAGTCGCCTGGAGATCCTGTCTGCCAGTTCCACGTCACATTCGAGGACGACCTTACGATTTCGGTATTTCTTATATTATTTGTAGTTTGGGTTTTGTACTTGTTTATGTATTTGTATTCTCTTGTATTTGGATTGATATTATTGTGTCAAGCCGAGCCGGCTCGCAGTCAGTTGATTTGTGTTTTGTGATTGTTGTTTGTGATTTCCGCTGTGTTTGTTTTAGTTCAGCTGTGTGGGATGATTAATATATATTATATAACTGCGTGGTTGTGTTTATTTGTGTTCCAGCCGAGTGTGCTGATTATATAACTGCGTGGTTGTGTATATATATTCCAGCCATATGTGGCTGATGTATTTTGTATGTATGTATGCCTCAGATTGTCACCGGTACAGGGGAGATGCTGCCGAAATTTTTCGGTAAGGACTCCTCTGGGGGCGTGACATTCGTTGTTTGGCGTTTCTTTAAGGAGTGTTACCTCCTTTAGAAGCGTTTTGATTTGAATCTTGGACTTAGCTACTTTATGCATTAAATAATTAATTAAGCTATATAAACGATTTTTACTTACAGAGAGGTTCGGTCCTTCGGAAACGGATGCGGATCCGTAGCTTCTCTCGGACTCGGTTTCTGATTCGTCCTCACTTCTGGATCCGTTGGTGTAGTCCCGGGCTGTCAAGGCGAGAAAGTTCGTCTGTTCTAGTTCTTCGTCGTCGGATTCCTCAGAAGAAGACTCGTCCCATGTTACCTTCAATGCCTTCTTTCTTTTGGATTTCTTTGGATCCTTCTGGTTCGGGCAATTTGCCTTGATGTGACCCTTCTGATTGCATCTGTAGCAGGTCACTTCGAATTTAACCTTCGAGCTTGGTTGGGCTTCTTTAGACTGAATGACCTTTCTGAGATCCTTTTTGTTGAAGCCCTTCTTTTTGCAAAGCTTCTTTACTAAGTTGACTATTTTAGTTGTAAGTTCATCGTCATCTTCTGAATTTGATTCTTCTTCTGACTCAGGTTCGGTTCTCCGCTTGTTTTTTGACTCACGTGATCTCCCTGTTCCTGCAACCAAAGCCAACCCTTTCTCGGTCGGGCGTGTATTAGTCTGTTCATGAAGTTCGAGTTCTGCAAATAGTTCATCTAATTTAATGGTAGATAAGTCCTTGGAGATCTTGTAGGCATCTACCATGGATGCCCACAAGGTGTTCCTTGGAAATGCGTTTAGAGAATACCTTATGATGTCCCGGTTGTCTACCTTCTGTCCAATTGCATGAAGCCTATTGAGCAGATCTTGAATCCGGGCATGAAGTTGGGCAGCGAAAGCTTAGAAATTGCTGTTGTTTGAAGCTGCTCCTCAACTCTCCTTTTATATGAGGTTCAGGGCGCCTGGGACCTTTCCGGGCGCCTGGAGTGTGACGTGGTCAGCCAACCAGGTTGCTCCATGTCGCGAAGTCGCGCAGGGGATAAAAGTTGGTTCCGGGCGCCCGGATCCATCCCGGGCGCCCGGACCACCTTTTTCCAGCAGGTTCCTTACCTGCAAACAAAGGTTAGTCCGAGCAATATACCCTGCAAGACAGTGTTAGAATCTGATAAAACACAATAAGGAATAACTGACAGTCTTCGGACTGTCCGAGTCTGACTTCGGATTCCCAACCGGAAACCCTAGGTCGACCCGACGCCTACTGTTTCCTCTACGGGGAACGCGTCCTCACCTACTCCCCTCAGGAGAGATTACCTGATGCCAGTCTGGTCCTCCAGACCGACTGGACTTTCCGCCTAGGGTTACCACCCCCTAGGACCTAGGGTTACCGCCCCCTAGGGTTTTTCTCCACCTAGGGTTACCACCCCCTAGGACCTAAGGTTGCCGCCCCTTAGGGTTTTCCCTCACCTAGGGTTACCGCCCCCTAGGACCTAAGGTTACCACCTCTTAGGGTTTTTCACCTGCCTAACCGCAGCTAGGACTTTCCTGAAACACTTATTCAAACATGTTAGATCACCCACAAACTTAACTTTGAATCCTTTGCCATTATCAAAACTAAAGTTCGATCGTCGGATGCTTCCCGCACCAACAGTTGGAACCCCAAGGTTGTTTTAGTGTGATCAACAAGTTAAGTTAGGTCCTGTGTGTTTTTAACCTTGTGTCTAAGTGTGCAGGCGCTTAGGAGCACAGGTAGTCGAGCGGAAGATGCAGCTAGCGAGAAGGACGGCACATGGTGCGTCCGAGGGACGAGGCACTGCGGAAGAGTACACCGGCGGACGAGAAGGAAGTGTGCGGTGGTTCCGAAGGACGAGAAGCTAGAGCGGAAGACTGCTCGAGGAGCAAGAGACACAGCTATCGAGAAGGTCGGCACGGGGTGCGACCGAGGGACAAAGACTACGGATGAGTACGCTGGCAGACGAGAAGGAAGCACGCGGTGATTCCGAGGGAATGGAGCCGGAGCAGAAGACCCGGGCTAAAAAAAGTCAACAGGGTTGACTTTCCCAGCCGAGTGCCCGGAACTATCCGGGGCGCCCGGAACCCTTCCGAGCGCCCGAAGTTGACTTTTTAACTAGAACGCGCCAATCGCGATCTGAATGTTAGGGGATAAAGTTTTATCCCCCCAGGGCGCCCCGACCAAGGCTATAAATACAACCTTGGTCCAGAAGCTTTTAATCAACTCAGAAATTGTAATTCCAACACTTGTGCGCTTCCAGTTGTAGTTTAGCTTCTTTCTTTTTGCGTTGTCATTGCTGTAAGAGGCTTCTACACCTGAAGGAAAAAATTCTAGTGTGACATCTTCCTTGGATTAACAACCTCCCCGGTTGTAACCAAGTAAATCTTTGTGTGCCTTGTCTTTTCAGTTTTTAATTTATTACTTTCTTAATTTATGCAAGTGTTAGTTTAAGAAAGTTCGAGAAAGGTTGTGCTTTTTATTTTTAGGCTATTCAACCCCCCTTCTAGCCGACTGCCGCGATCCAACAGTTATAACTATCATAGACAACTATACATATACAGTATACTAACAAAAATGTATGATAACAGTATATAAACATACCTGCTATAGCTTGGAGATGTCCTATCACTGTAGGGTCCCAAAACTCAAAAAGTTACATCGAGAAAACCAAAACATGAAATCCAAAACATAGGAAATAAGCCCCGTAAACATGTGACTCTGATACCAATAAATTGTCATGCCCCAAAGAAGTTTCTGTCAGATAAACAGACAACATCTCTCCTGTAACTATGACAATATGAATCATAAAAAAATACTCACCAGCTATAATCAATAGTCCACACGGCTAGAAGATACACAATCATGCAGTTATATACATAGCTCACTCTGCTGAAACAAAATGATCACAACCACGCAGTTGTATAATAAACAACCCACACGACTGTAATAAATCACAGTGGAAAATGAAAGGAAAGCCCATATACCAAAAACGACAAACTGCTAGCCGACTAGGCTTTACACAACCACAACAAGGCAAATACATGGCACCAAATAGAAAAACTCCAAAATAGAGTTGAATTATACAATGCTAAATCCACAAAACATAAGGCAAGTAAAACAGGAAACAAAACTTGTAACTATCCTCAAATGTAACGTGGGAACGACAAACAGAATACTCCAAGCGACTCCATAATCATCTACCTACTATCTGAGAAAAAGACAATACCAAATGCGGTGGTGAGTGTCGATCACTCAGCGGGTAATAGACAAGATAGTGCATGGTCTAAATAAAATATAGAGATCAAAGTATACAGTCTCAGTAGGGACATAAGAACATGAACATACTAACATAATCAATCCATCTAAACATAACTATATAATGAATACACATACTCAATCTGGATCTAACACATAAGATCATGATCACCCATGACAATATAAACATACAATCCCAATTTGGATCTAACACATAAGGTCAAGAAAAAAAATGACATAATAAATACACATACCCATACCCAATCATGTGTAACTCAACATCAAATGCATAATCAGTATGTTAACTCAGTCAACAAGATATCCCTTACTATACATACTCTACATGTATATACACAATAGAGTATAGATATCCAAAAGCTAAGATTATATTTCAAATAAATAGATCATCTTAACGGTCAAGCACAAGTATCAAGAAGGATAACAATATGGTTAGATTTAAGGTAAAGCAACCTAATCCATCAGTCAAAAACAATCATGCACTAAGTTCAAAGAACTAAAGAGACCAAGGAAGAAATATCTGCCTTTAACTGTCGATCATGCTAAATAATCTCACATCGAGATGCTCATCTTGAATCAAAGTCCTGCAATTTCATGACGTATAGATTTAGCTAATTACATATGATTTAAATAGTTAAATCAAATCCCTAAACCTATTTAGGGTAACCCCAATCATTCCCTATCATTAATTAACATTAATTAATGATTAACTCCCATTTCTCCAATTCATTGCCTAAATTAGAGTTAAGCCAACTTTAATCCTAATTAATCCATCCAATTAGTTAGGTTAGGATTCTAATCATGTCATTAACCCCAATCTAATTCATTCATGTAATTGAATTAGGTTTAACTCTAAGTTAATCTTGATCCATTCCATACCATAATCACAATAGTGTTTACACCATGTTACATAATCCAAAACTCACTAAGATTCATTGTGGTCGCTGATGACTCGTGACTGGAGACGATGCACGGTTGGAGAAGATGGTTGGAGCTCTAAATCATCAGTAAGAAGTATTGTCAAAGCTGAAATGACAATCCGACAAAATCCCATATCAACACTAAGCATAGATCAAACACCCAAACCATCATAACCCTCACCCACATTCAGTTATTGGTTGCATCTGACAGCATTCAGCGATGCTGATCAAAATAGGGCATGAGCGATGACAGGGTTGCTTCACATCTGACTAGGAGGTGAGGTCGCAGTCACCGACTTGGTCAACCGGAGTGGAGGGATCCGAAGATCAGAGCCGAGCATGCTGAGGACGGCAGTGGATCTATGATTATAGTTTAGCTCAGTGAGGCCAGTAGGCAACCAGCACATCGCCCATCTCCTGATCAGGGTTGTCATCCAAGAAGGAGTGGCTAGCCAAGGAGATGAGCAAAGGCTCAGCGTTGGGCACGATTGGAGCGGTTGTGTGGCGTGGTCACATGGGAGGATCGCGAGGAAGAAGGAAAGGGGCGCCAAACAAGGCGATTAGGCATCATCCGTGGTGGTCGGCGATGATGCAGAAAGGCGGAGGGAGATGTGGTGTGAGATCGGGGGAAAAGGGAGAGATCAGGGCTAGGACTCGGCCTTTCCCCCTCGTGGCGGAAGTTCTGCTCGCACGAGCAACAACTTGGGGAGAAGGAAAACTGCTAGAAAGCATCAGGCGATTGGTGGAGGAGATAAGGAGCTCAGTCGACGGTGGACTGATCGACGTCGGCGTAATTGGGATTGTGGCGTCGAGGAAGTGATGAGTGGAGAAGAGGAATCAGGAATGTGTAGCGAATGAAGAGGAGAGAAGTTTTATACCCAATACTAAACTTAGGTTTAATTTAATTAAACCTTAAGTTAATTTCTCAATCAACTCCCATTTAAATGATTTTTCCAAACAGACTTTCTTCTGTTGGGGTTGCAAGGTTGCAAACATAGTCCCACATTAAAAACACATGAGAAAGATCATGGATTTATAAGAGAAAAGATATCTCCATTGGTATGAGGCCTTTTGGGTAGAGCCCAAGAGCAAAATCATGAGAGCTTAGGCCCAAAGTGGATAATATCATGTCATTATGGAGATATCTAAATTCTTTTCGATCTTACAATTGGTATCAGAGCCCAGACTGCCAGAAGGTTTAACCCCCGACTGTGCACAAGAACTATGGTCTGATTAAGCCATGTGGATACAATATTGACCTCGAACAAAGAAAGTGGGGGCTCCTATGTTCGGATTAAGAGGACCAGACACCAGGCAGGAAGTCCTAGTTGCGGCGAGGCAAGGAAGACCTAGTAGGTCGGGTGGACCAAGGGGCAGGAAGACCTGGTGGGTCAAGAATCAGACATAGGAAGTCTGTGGTCCTTTGTTTGAGGGGGGGATTGTTGGGGTTGCAAGGTTGCAAACATAGTTCCACATTGAAAACATATGGGAAAGATCATGAGTTTATAAAAGAAAAGATATCTCCATTGGTATGAGGGTTTTTGGGTAGAGCCCAAGAGCAAAACCATAACTGCTTAGGTTCAAAGTGGACAATATCATGCCATTGTGGAGATATCTAAATTCTTTTTGATCCTACATCTTCTAGTCCAACTGATTCATCTCCTCAAAACGTGTCATACGACCTCCATTTAAATCCTGAAAAATTTCAAAAAATTCTCGAAAAATCCAATAAGGTTATTCCTCCTATTACACTTATTATTTATTTGTCGTATCTTACATAGAGTTAAGTTAATTTTAAAGTTAATTTTATCTATCACTTTAAAGTATTTATGATATTGAAGAATATTTAAGTTTGAGTTTAAATTTGAATTTCAAAAATATCAAATTTTGAATTTTGAATTTGAATTTAAATTTGGGTTTAAAATATTGAGTTTTAAATTTTAAGTTTGAATTTAATAATTAATTAGAATTTGAAGATTAATAAGATTTAAACATTTGAGGATAATTAAAATTTTAAAAAATAATTAATATTTTGAAAATTTATGATTTGAAAATAATTAAGATTTTGAAAACTAATATGATTTGAAAATAATTATAATTTTGAAATTAAATTTGATTTAAAAGTAATTAAGATTTTAAAAATTAATTATGATTTGAAATAATTATAATTTTGAAATTAATTATGATTTAAAATAATTATAGTTTTGAAATTAATTATGATTTAAAATTAATTATAATTTTAAAATTAATTATGATTTGAAAATAATTATAATTTTAAAATTAATTATGATTTGAAAATAATTATAATTTGAAATTATTTATGATTTAAAATTAAGTATAATTTTGAAATTAATTATAATTTTAAAATTAATTAAAATTTGAAAATAATTATAGTTTGAAATTAATTATGATTTTAAAATTAATTAGGATTTTAAATTTAATTAATATTAAGTGACTTAGATTAATTAATTTGAATTAATTTTAATTGAATGGTGCTTAATTAATTTAAATTTGGTTAATTACCTTTTTTTTAATCCTAAGTCCATCTCATCCTTTTCTAGATTTTCAATTAGGGAACCTTAATAGTTTTGTAAGATGATTAACTTAAGCTTTAATTTAAATGTAAATCTAATGATTGATTTTTGAGTTAGACTAAGGTTTAACAGTTAGCTAATTAAATATTTATTTCAATAATTGGCTTCCAGGCTATGGCGAAGCACTTGATATTTTTGGGTATTGGATCATCAACCACTTCTAGAAATAGCCTTTTAAAGAAATTGACTATTTAATTTTTTTTCTTAAAAATCGTAGGTCTAACTAGTCAAGTGAAAATCAAGCCTAAGTCTTTATCTATCATTTCTAGATTAAGCAATTAGTAAGCATGAATGACATTTATCAATTAATTACTTATATGCATATTAATGGTAATTATGCATGGATCAAACAGATCAAGTATTTATTAGTTAAGTTAATAAGTTACAATTTTATGTTAATTTTTAAGTTGAGTTTTAAGTTTACCGATTAATTTAGGGTTTATTGATTGGTTTCATAATTAAAAGACACTTGATTATAGCTTGGTTTGTAGAGTTTAAGTTTCACTTTAGACTTGTAACCCAAATCTAGATTTTGTGAATTAGTTAAGTTATGAATAATCTTTTCTAATTTATCAATTTCATCCTTTAAAATATTATTTTATTTTTCTAATTTTCTAAGAGCTAATTTCTTGTTTTTATTAAATAATTTTGAGTTATTCTTATTTAGAATAATGAATCAACTTTATTTATTGCATTATTAGCATGCATATCTACTTTTCGAGAGAAATCTAAACTAGTGCAATCAAGATTAGTTAGGGTACTGACATGTGTTACAAAAATTAGATTTTCATGTAATGTAAATTTACTAACCTTGACTTCTCCCCTAGATTCTTGGGTCTTCTTTCTTGGCATTGACTTTTGTAGTGACCCATTCGTTTGCACTTGAAGCCAATGTGCTCCTTCTCTTTCCGAACTCTTGGCATTGATTTCTCCTTCTCCTCCAGTTGTGTTGTCTAAATCTTACGAGTAAGGCACTGGTTTCTATGGTGCCCTCTCTCCCTACTTAAAACAAGTTATGTGAAATTTAAAATTTGAATTTATATTTTTTTATCTTTTAGATCCATGATAGGATTCTCCCCGTTGACTATTGCCATCTCGAATTCGGACTCAAATTCAGCTATCTCTTCCTTGGCCATTAGTGCTATGAAATTGGTCTGATCCGATTCTTCAGAGTTTGGTTTGGAGGTTGACTCTGGGAATTCATACTCAGGTTCTATTTGGTCTTCTGGCTCGGACAGAATCTAATGAAGCTCGATCAATTTTTCTCAAAGCTCCTTAGCATTGTTTGTCATGCCCCAGAGGAGTTCCTGCCCGGAAAATGGACAGCATCTCCCCTGTTACTGTGACAATATGAAGCATATATACATTGCCACAAGGCTGCTCACAAGCAATAATCAACAGCCCACACGGTTGGAACATACACAACCATGCAGTTATATATACAACCCACTCGGTTGGAACAAAATAACTACAACCACACGGTTGTATAATAAACAGCTCACACAGCTATACTAAAAACACAGCAAAAAATAAAAGGAAAGGCTTCCAAAAATGTCACGTCAACAAACAGCTAGTTTCGATCAGTATGTTACAAATAGAGCCCTGAGCTTTTTCTTTTGAAACAACACTTGTACTCGAATTATTCTTTTCTATCTTCATTGTTCTATGCTTCAACATTTGTAAGAGGCTTCTCCACCTATGACGAAAGGAGATGTTTAGTACGCTTCATTTATCTTGGATTACAACTTCCCCAGTTGTAACCAAGTAAAATCCGATAGCCTCTTTTCATTTTATGCAATTTAGTTCTATTTTTCTAACAAATGTTTATTAGTTAAAGTTGAAAGTTGTGAGAAGGGCGTATTTATAATTTCAGATAATTCATCACCCCTTTTGTCGGTCGCACTGGGACCAACATAAGATTCCAGTGGAGGGAGATCGCTAGGAGGAGGCTTTGGATTAGTCACCTTAAGAAGTGGATATCAAGTAAATCTTTGAGTTATGCATATGTCGTTAAGTTTGAGTCAAGGTTTCCATTGCACATTGAAACAACAAACACGAGATCAAGATGAGAAACAATCAGAGCTATTCTCTCCCCTCTCTAATTCTAATTCGCACGGATTCTAACATCACCTAGATATGCTTATGTATTAAATTTGTAAAAGACTTGTTAGGTTACTTATGAAATTTGTGACTCGTCAAGATCTAGTTGATTGTTATTTGATGCGATCAAGTTATTTAGGTTTGATAAGATGACACGAAGGTCCGATACGAAGTGGAGTTAGAACACAAAAATGATATGAGACATCAAAGATTAATAAAATTCAAGGTAGATTTTAAGACGAGGAACTTTAAAAAGTTAATGGTTCGGCCTAGAACAAGAAGGGCTTCATAGGTTTTAGTACAATCATATTTGATCATATTATACCATTATATTTGTCGATGCAAATAATATGCATACATTCAATTTACAAGGACTTTGACAGGGTGCATAAAAGACATGGTTAAAGTTTCCACGGACTGTCAGTGGATTAGAGGATGATAAATTAATTATAATAAAATAGAAAGTAATTTTAATGAGCATATGCTTTTAAAGAATATTTTTTTTCATTCTCTCGTCATATAAATGGATATATTTATTTTTCTTTTCAGGAACGAACTATGAAAGTAATCAGATCACGTGCAACATCCACTGTAATCAGATCACGTGCAACATGTGAAGACTTTTCAGCATGCGGAGTGGCGGGGCTGCTAGACAACTCATGTAACTCTGAGCAGCATGTGAAGTAGTGGGGTTTCCAGACAACTCATGTGACTCTGGGCCCCTCTGTGTTTGGGAGGCCGAAAATAAAAATTATGAAAATATTTTCACGAGGTAAAATTTTCTCTTTTTTTCATTATATATATATATATATATATATATATATATATATATATATATATATATATATATATATGATGGGAGACGGATTTAAAAATCCATTCCCGGATCATATTTTGCCAACCCAACTTACAACTAATTCTCACACGGCAGCGGATCACTTTTGGCCAATCCAACTTACAACTAGTTCTCACACGGCAGCAGATGATTTGGATTGAGCTATAGTTGATTTATTCTATTAAACAATTTAAATAGATTGATTGAAATTTTAATCTATTTTAAAACGGACTTTAACGGATCAGTCCGCGCTGGTTGGGGGATTTATGTGGCTCCGCTTATGTCAGATTTGGATTGGCCCGTGTCGGATTAGGGTTGGCTTGAAAGTTGAGAAGCATTTTTTTTTTTCAAAATTGAATTATAGATTTACGATTATATATATATATATTTTTAATGAAAATTGTGAATTTTTTATTTATATTATATATATATATATATATATATATATATATATATATATATATATATTTTATGTTAGATTTTTTAGAAATGTTTATTTATTTATGGATAAATTTATGGGGCGTTTGGTTAAATGATGGAAATGACTATGGATATGAGTTTGATAGTAGGGTGGAATGAGAATAGGAATGGAAATGAAACCCATCAAGTTATATGAGTTTGATTGATTCCCATAAATCTAGTAATCATTCCCAAACCCATAATCCAAACACTATCTTTTACTATCATTTCATTCCCTCATTCTCAAACCCATCAATCAAACACCCCCTTAATGAATTGTAATGATTTTATATATTTTTATTTTGGTGGCTTGGTCGTCTAATCCGAATTTCAGATCGGAGATTTTCTAATCCGTGAATGACGGATCTATCCGTCTTGTCCTATCCTGTCCCATCATAGGTCAATCTATCTGACCATTTTAACAACGTAACGATCTTACACCACCTCCGTCAATGGCTCGGCTCATCGACCCCACACGCATGAGGTCATCTCATGCAGCCACGATAGGCGAGCTCTACATGAGTTACGAGTCTATATATATATATATAGAGAGAGAGAGAAAAAAAACTTTAATCCTAGTTTCTAGTATTTTACCCCTCTCCCTTTTTGACTAAAATCAAATGAAAAAAAAAAAGAAATTGTATGTCTTTGTCTTTTTTATATATTTGTTTTGATAATTTTAAAAGAAAAAAATAATACTAAATTTATTAATAATTTACATTCACTTATGTTTCCCGTGTGTATATCTGAACTAATTCTAGATAATTCAATGTCGTAATTAATATTTTAAATATGTGCATAACTGATGATTTACTAATTAAAATTAGTAAATTGTACGTAACCTTCAATAATATATAAAAATTAATACTTAATTATACGAATAAAATAAAATTAAGTAGGTTAAAATGTATATTTTTGTCAACTGTGCAACATTCGAATACAATGTATAATAATTATTTTCTTCACTTCTCCCTAAATTTAAAATTTTAGATCCACCTATATCCATGATTATATAAGATTCCGTGAAAATAAATGAAGGTATATATTTTTTTTCTTACGTAAAGGCAAATTTTCTTCGTCTTCTTCGAGCTGTTTTGCTTTCTCATGCATTTACGCAAACCTCACATCTTAGTTCATCACTGACTTGACTGTCAAAAAGGATAACACCGACAATATCAACCCTCAGCTGACAAGTTTTATTTTGTAAAGCACCGAGAGCGGACGAATTAACAAACCGATATCAATCACAGATCTGAGCGAGTGACGAAAGGCCCCATCATTAAATGCTTCTATATTTTTTTTATCCTTTTATGTATATTTTTCTTCTTATGTATACTATCAATCTAACTAATCAATAACTAAAGAGTCGACCTCTAAGACATATATAATTATTTTCTATGTCAATTCAATATATTTTTTCCTCTCACTATTATAAAAAAAAAAATATTAAAAACATAAGGATATAATTATTTTTTACAAATTTTTTTACATTTGACTTTGATAAAGAGGAGTTTGACTTTGGTCATAGGGTTAAGTGTTATTTTTTAAATAAGAGGAGCAAAATGTTACTGTAGGACCGTTAGATTCGATAGAGGGGGGGGGGGGGTGAATATCGATTCGAAAAAACAAGAGTTTAAGCACAGCGGAAAAAGATAAAGTAGACACAAATATTTTTACTTCGTTCGGAGCCTGTGACGACTCCTACTCGAAGGCCCGTGGTCCTTGACCACTTTCGTTGGGCAATAACTAGCAAGTCGAAATATGATTACAGAAAAAGTACAGGAGATGTTAGTAATAATAAAGCAATACCGACAAAAAGAAAATTAAACAAAAACCGGAAGAGCACTTTTGTCGGAGCGTTGTTGGCGTCGCACTTGAACGTCGAGCAGCAAGATCAGCAGAAGAGTTCTCAGTCAAAGTTGATTCTGAAGCTCCTGTCTGGGGCTTCTTTTATATGCTGTTCCGGGCGCCTGGAGTGTGACGTAACTGCTCAAATCAAGATGCTCCACGTAGCGACGAGGTGTCTGGATAAAATTCGCCTTCCGGGTGTCCGGATCCCTTCCGGGCGCCCGGACCTCCGGGCGCCCGGATCCCCTCCGGGCGCCCGGACCACCTTGTTCCAGAAAGACTCTTTTTTCCTGCAAAACAAGGTTAGTCCGAGGCAAATATATATCCTGTAAAACAAATGGTTAGCACAGTTAAAGTTCAACAGATAGATAAAGAGAGTATGACTTAGATTCCGTCTTTCCGAGACCGGAATCTAGTCACGATCTCGACTTAGACATCCGAAATGGATCTAAGCCGGATCGACGCCTAATGTCCCCTTCCCGGGAACGCGCAGTCACTCCCCTCCGGTGACTTACCTCACTTACCGCCAGAGCCCGTCGAGCCGTCTGGACTTCTCGCCAGCGTCCGGTCGGCCCGTCGACCGCTTGGACTTCTCGCCGACTATCCGGTCAGCCCGCGACCTAGCTGGACTTCTCGCCAAGCGTCCGGTCACCCGTCGACCGCTTGGACTTCTCGCCACTATCCGGTCACCCGTCGACCTAGCTGGAGTTTGCCTGCACACTTGATCAAAGTGTCAGACAACAACACAACTAACTTAACCTATTTGTCATTCATCAAAACCTGGGTTAGACCGTTAGTGCTACCCGCACCAACAATCTTCCCCTTTTTGATGGAATGACAACCTGGTTAAGTTAGTGAAAGCATATATACGAAACAACATGCATTTGTGTGGTTTTAAAGTCAGTTTGTGTTTTCAACTTGGTTTAGCTAACTTAACCACCTAACCCTCCTCCCCCTTTGACATTCATCATCAAAAAACAAGGGTAAACAGTCATAGTGTAGAGTTACTGAATAACACTTAAACAATCATAGTTCAGAATTTAAGGACAAAAGTACAATTTTTCAATCCAAGAAAAGATCAAGTTGACTTGGGGGAGTATAAAGTTTTGAAAACTTGTATAAAGCAGTAGTTTTTAGCTTTTAGAAAAATTTCAAGATTTAAATTTACAAACATAAGTGTATAAGGTCTAAATTTCAAGATTTAAATATTCAAAACAAGTTTCAACTTTGAAACGCTTTTTCAAACATAAGTTTTCAAAACCAAAAATTCCAAAACTAAGTTTGAAAAACCTATTTTTCCAAAACTGATTTATTTTTCACCACTAAATTTGTAAACGATTTAATTTAAAACTTAAGTTTTGACAATGATTTAAGTTTGAAAAATCTAACTTTCATAATTTTCAACACTGAGTTTTGCAAATCAAATTTCAGTTTGCAAATATTGATTTTGAACTTTACTTTTAGTTTTCAAAGGAGTTTGGGAGAACTAACTTTGATAAAGTAAAAAAATCAAACTTTTAAAGTTCAAAAGTACTAGTTTCAAAACCATGGTTTAAAATACTTGAAAAGTTGAGTTTTCAAAGACTAAGTAAAAAGGATAAAAAGTTTGTGATTTAAAACAAACAATTTTGAGTTGATTTAAAAAATTTCACAATTTTAAGCAAGTTGATTTTGAAGATTGATTATTGAACTTTGATTTTCAAAAAAAATTTTGAGAAGCTTAGTTTGTAAACTTAAGTTTTGGAAAATCTAATTTCCACAATTTTCAAAACTAAGTTAAATCTAATTTTCAAAATCAATTTTCAGTAAGATGTAAAACCTAATTCTTAAAAACAGCTTAGTTTTATAAGAGTTAGTTTTCAAAAGTAGGTTTAAGAAATTTTTAAGAAAACATTTTTCAAACAAAATTTAAAATATTTTATATAAAGGAAAATTTTTTAATTAATTCCTCCCCCTGAACCTGACATAACTTTAACCAGCTGTCTAACAAATTAGGTACTAACTAACTATCAGAAGATAGTAGCTTTCACTTGGTTAGTCAGATTAAGTTAATTACAACCAGTCAGTGTTTGACTTGACTGATGAACTTTAATCTGATTAATATCTGAATTGTATTTAACGTCAAGACTTATGTTGATGCACTGAAATTAGCATCTTAAGTCCAGACAGTTGGCCTATGCATCTCACCCCTTTCTATGTTTATCAAACACAAGCAAGGTAAACCTAAGGTGTTGGTGAGATGCTCAAGAACTAGACCTACGGGCACATGCTTTCTAAGGATTCAAAACTAGTCTAAGGCCAAAACTGTTTTTGAAAGTCTAAGAATGGAAAGTTTGAAAACAAACAATTTTAGCCTATAAGTTAGTTAAATCATTTTTGAAAGTATTTTTGAAAGATCCTAGCCTATTAAGATAGAACATATTCAATGTAAGTTTGAAACGCCACTAGATAAATCCAAAATATTTTACAAGTAGTGTAGCTACAGAAGTAGGTCACCACTAAGGCTACTGAGATGATGAAGGGGGTGGTCCAGATCCCAAGGATCGAAGAAGTGCCATCAGCTTAGTGTGTCGGGTGACTCCGGCAGCTCGTAACTCGGCAACCTCTCGCCGCATGTCCCGATGAAAGTCAGAGTTCTACTGCTGGAGACTCGCCATAGCTCTCTCTAGTCCGGTCATACGGTCGGCTAGAGTGCGGGGAGCGTGTCGTGGTGCTCGAGCTGGGGGTGGTGGTGGAGCCGGTGCCGCTTCCTCTGGAAATAGTGCGAGCATGAACTCGTCCACCTGTGCGTCTGGATCGGGCTGGTGCTGTGCCCCCCTCCGCCAAGACATAGTCCCGTCATCTCTATCTATGTGGATGCCGGCTAGGGAAAAGTTTCGAGCGGCTATAACATCGAACTCGGTCATATGGGCAACGTCTCCCCTAGTGACATCAATGTGCAACGAGGACATATAGGCTGTCAGAATATGACCAAATGGTATATGGACTCGACTGTCAGTCACAAATCCAGCTGAATAGATAATGGTGGAGAAGATGTGTAGGCTAATGTCAATGTCTAACCTATGAATCAGGGCATAAAGTAAGAACGAATGGAATGGGCGCATCACAACGATGTCCCTAGTAGTCAGTGGTAAAATGCAAAGGACTACAACCCTATAAAGAGCGTAGTCCTGGACTCGAAGTTCTACTGACCTAAACTGTGTCACCGTGGGATCTCTCTCTCCCCCGAAAAAATACGAATAGATCGTATCGAGAGTAATATGTGAGTAGGGATCTTCGAACGGTAGATCCCTCGGAGGATAGCACAAAAAGGAGCAAGTGGATGGACGCAACTCTAAAAACTCTCGGATAGTCGTAGGGGAAAATACGATATCAGTACCTGCTGCCCTAGTGGTATAGGTGAAATCGTCTACTTTTACTAGGTTATTGCAAAATTCGGCACACAGGCTTATGTTTATTGGACTGGTACATTCGACAAGGTTCGTTAAGTTATAGTAGCCTATAACCTCTAAAGCAGAGGGACATGACCTTAGAAAGAACGATCTATCTATGCAGGTAGTCCTTATGGCCTTATAAATGGTGGACTCAAACTTAATCCTAAGTTCGTCTGTGGGAAACCTAGGGTCTGTACTAGCATTGGAGGGTCCAGCACCAGTATTTGTTCGTTTCTTACTGTTTAAAAAAAATATTCTAAGAGAGTTTGCAAAGATAATTTCAAATAAAATTTCAGATAGGGGAAGAAGTTTTACCGAGGAGCCATCGATAAATATAGATCTGACGACCTCGGTTGAATCGCGACAGCGTCTTCACCGTAAGAAAATTTTAGTTAAAAGTACTTTCGCGCTGAGGTTCGAAGTGAACCTTGGCAAAAGTGAGAGTGAGTGGTGCAAGAATTGGGGGCGCCTGCTGCCCCTTATTTATAGGGGACTCCGGGCGCCCGGATCCCTTCCGGGCGCCCGGGGTTGATTTAGGGCGGGGCGCCCGGATCCCCTCCGGGCGCCCCGGAGGGGAATACCAGGGGCGCCCGCCCCTGGTTTTTGACTACATTTTTTTTTTTTTTTTTTTAAGTTTTAGGTTTTGGAGTTAAGTTTTAAAATTAAAATTTTGAAAATAATTTTAAAATTAAAATTAAAATTTTGAAAATAATTTTTAAGTTTAAAATTTTGAAAATAATTTTTAAGTTTAAAATTAAAATTTTGAAATTAATTTTTAAGTTTAAAATTAAAATTTTGAAAATAATTTTTAAGTTTAAAATTAAAATTTTGAAATTAATTTTTTAAGTTTAAAATTAAAATTTTGAAAATAATTTTTAAGTTTAAAATTAAAATTTTGAAAATAATTTTTAAGTTTAAAATTTTGAAACTAATTTTTAAGTTTAGAATTAAAATTTTGAAAATAATTTTTAAGTTTAAAATTAAAATTTTGAAATTAATTTTTAAGTTTAAGATTAAAATTTTGAGATTAATTTTTTAAGTTTGAAATTAAAATTTTGAGATTAATTTTTAAGTTTAAAAGAACTTTTAAAATTAAAATTTAAGCCTTATTCATCTCACCCGATCTATATTATCAATCAGGGAATCCTATGATTTTGTGAGATGAAGTTAGTTTGATTACAGAGTTTTGTTTTAACTTGTGTTAGATTCAAACTTAGCTTTGGTTTCCACAAATAGGCATTCTTCGGATAAACTTCTAAGCTTGGTGAGTCACAAGGACATCATTAGAAGTAACCAACCTTTCGAGGTTTTCCGAATAGTCCTATCCACGGAACTTAGTACTAAATCTTGGTCTAACTGGTTAGGATTCGTTTAAGGGTAGCTTCGGTCAGTTCCACTTTGGCCAAATGCACCAGATCGAAACCATATCTTTCTAGACATGCGATGCCCAAGTTTCCCTAACGTACTATCATCCAAAAATTTCACCAATACCATGATTCAAGTTTAAACTTGGTCTCTAATTCTAATTGCCCTGCCGGGTTTGTTAGTTTTGGGTTACCCTGTCGGGTAAGTTAGTTTTGGAGGTGCCAGCTATTCTCCTGAATTATTGGCCATTAATTTAAGTTTTGATTTTAGGCTTGTGTCGATTCTTTTTATAGTTATAGTTAACTTGGTGATAATTTTGTTGTTTTTTAAACTGTTTAGATTTTGAATTTGATTTAGATTTGTATTTTGGATTTTGGTTTGGTTTATTTATATAATGTATTTTTTCTTTAGGTATATAATATTGATTAAGTCCTACTTGCGTGGTTAGACACGCTTTCGGAACCCAAGCTAGATTGGTTGACTTGTATTGGGTTATTAATGATTTGAAGGTTTTATTTGAATTCGACTTGTATCCTAGTTCGGTTTTATTATAACATGTTTTTTGATTATTTAAGATTAAGTCTAAATTTTTTGATCTTGTTGTGAATTTTTCTAACATCTCTTTTAAATTGTTTATTTCATTTTTTAATGATAAATTCTCTTCCTCAAGTGTTAGATCTTGAGTTGGATTCGAATTCTTTAATTGTTCCTTGAGGTTTTGATTTTCCTCAAGAAGTGATTTGTTTTCATTTTCTAATTTAGTTAATTTACTATTTAAACAGGAAATAATTCTAAAAAATTTTTTGTTTAAATTAAAGTATACCTCATTCGGGCCTTCGGAAACGAGTACGGACTCGTGGCTTGTTTCGGGTTCAGACCCGTCTTCATCTTCCGACTCGTTATCTGTTTCGGCTTCGCGGGCCATCAGTGCGATGTGGCTCTGATGTTTCTGCTCTTCTTCCTCCGATTCGTCCGAGGAGTCGTCCCACGTTGCTTTGAGTGCCTTCTTTTTGGTTGGCTTTGGTTTGTCGAACTTTAGTTTTGGACATTCGTTCTTGTAATGTCCCTTTTTGTTGCAGCCGTAGCAGGTCACGTTCTTTTGTTCTGAGGGAGAGCTGATCTTTTGAAGATCCTTTTTGCTGAAGCTCCTCTTTCTCCTGGTGAACATTTTTCTTACCAAGTTCACCAGGTGTTCTTCATTTTCGGAGTCTTGGTCAGATTCTTCTTCAACTTCAGGCTTGTTTTTCTTGGAGGAACCTGCAAATAAGGCTACACCTTTCTCGGCTCCAGCATTAGTTTGTTCGTGCAATTCTAATTCACAGAAAAGCTCATCCAATTTTAATTTAGAAAGATTCTTAGAAATTTTGTAGGCATCCACTATTGATGCCCACAAACTATTACGTGGAAAAGCGTTTAAAGCGTACCTTATTAAGTCTCTGTTCTCCATTTGGTGACCTATCGCATGGAGCCCGTTGAGGATGTCCTTGATCCTCGCGTGGAGTTGATTCGCTGTTTCTCCTTCCTGTATTTTTATATTAAAAATTTTATTTAAAAACAGGTCTCGTTTTGTTACCTTAGCGTCGCTTGTTCCTTCGTGCAGCTCGATCAGTTTGTCCCATAATTCTTTAGCGTTCTTGTGTGGACCGACTCTGTTTAGCTCTTCTCTTGTTAGTCCGCACTGTAGAGTGTTGATCGCTTTGTTTTCTGTTGACGCCTTTTTCTTGAGATCTGCTGTCCAGTCTTCAGGATCCACTAGATTCCCGACGTTGTCCACTGGAATTTTGTAAGGTCTTGTAATGCTCATCCACTGGTCAAAGTCAGTTTTAAGGTAGACCTCCATGCGCTTCTTCCAGTAAGGGAAGTCGTCCCCGTTGAAGAGTGGAGGTCGCACTGTGCTGAATCCTTCTTGTTGGGACATTCTGTGCACAGATAAATAACCAAGAAAAAATATCCCAAGACTTGGTCTTGGATTAGTAGTGCGGGAAGAAAAAGATAAAAAAAACTAGATTCGTGTTGCACTAATTTAATTTGATTAGTTAAATATTAAGTTATCGAAATACCAGTTTAAAATTAATTAAAAAAACACTTCACCCCCTGTCTGATTGGTGGTTGCACCAAATCAGAGCGGTACCTGATCTGATACCACTTGTAGGACCGTTAGATTCGATAGAGGGGGGGGATGAATATCGATTCGAAAAAACAAGAGTTTAAGCGCAGCGGAAAAAGATAAAGTAGACACAAATATTTTTACTTCGTTCGGAGCCTGTGACGACTCCTACTCGAAGGCCCGTGGTCCTTGACCACTTTCGTTGGGCAATCACTAGCAAGTCGAAATATGATTACAGAAAAAGTACAGGAGATGCTAGTAATAATAAAACAATACCGACAACAAGAAAATTAAACAAAAACCGGAAGAGCACTTTTGTCGGAGCGTTGTTGGCGTCGCACTTGAACGTCGAGCAGCAAGATCAGCAGAAGAGTTCTCAGTCAAAGTTGATTCTGAAGCTCCTGTCTGGGGCTTCTTTTATATGCTGTTCCGGGCGCCTGGATCCCTTCCGGGCGCCTGGAGTGTGACGTAACTGCTCAAATCAAGATGCTCCACGTAGCGACAAGGTGTCTGGATAAAATTCGCCTTCCGGGCGCCCGGACCTCCGGGCGCCCGGATCCCCTCCGGGCGCTCGGACCTCCGGGCGCCCGGACCTCCGGGCGCCCGGACCTCCGGGCGCCCGGACCACCTTGTTCCAGAAAGACTCCTTTTTCCTGCAAAACAAGGTTAGTCCGAGGCAAATATATATCCTGTAAAACAAATGGTTAGCACAGTTAAAGTTCAACAGATAGATAAAGAGAGTATGACTTAGATTCCGTCTTTCAGAGACCGGAATCTAGTCACGATCTCGACTTAGACATCCGAAATGGATCTAAGCCGGATCGACGCCTAATGTCCCCTTCCCGGGAACGCGTCCTCACAGTCACTCCCCTCCAGTGACTTACCTCACTTACCTGCCAGACGTCCGGTCAGCCCGTCGACCCGTCTGGACTTCTCGCCAAGCGTCCGGTCAGCCCGTCGACCCGCTTGGACTTCTCGCCAGCTATCCGGTCAGCCCGTCGACCTAGCTGGACTTTTCCTGCACACTTGATCAAAGTGTCAGACAACAACACAACTAACTTAACCTATTTGTCATTTATCAAAACCTGAGTTAGACCGTTAGTGCTATCCGCACCAATAGTTACTTGATAAAAAATAGAGAATGATTAAAAATACTTTTTTTATCTTCCACGTTGTCTTCCTATTCATTTGTTCTTTTAGATTTTTTTTTCTCCCAACCATGTTATCAAAAAGGTTAATCCACGGTGAAATGGGGCGGATCGAGGGTGGCACATCAACAATCCATCATACAATAGGACGGGATATGCTAACTTATAATTTTAGTGGATTAGGAAATCTCTAATCTAACACAATTTAAGATATAAATTAATTTTGATTCGTGGATTCGACAGGTTGACCATGAGAGACTATTAAAATTTCCCATTTTAAATTTTAAAAATCTAAAAGTTATAAATCTTCAATACCAATAACTTCCTACCTCTTGAGAAAATTATCAAAATATATTTTATCAGCATCATCAACTAAATGTCTGCTTGTGCAGTGCTTATTTTAGATATCTCATATATGAGTGTAGTTATCTCACACCCTATATTCTGTATATCGATCTAATTTTTTTTATATTTAATATTATAATTCAATCTTTAAATTCTAAATATAAAATTTTATTGATATAGTTAAAAGATCTGAGATGCCTCAACCTATGAGGAGTGTCCATATTGGACGTCCACTGCGGATGTAGAGGGTATCAAAAAGCTTATATTATCTTAAACATCTTTTTTCTATAAGATATTTAATCGGTTTCGAAATTTCATTATATGTCCATTATGAAAATCAATAATACAAATATTTTGTTGCCGTTGTATGAACCGAAATAAGAAACAGCTCAAGTATATAATATAATTTTACTAACGATAGCTTACCTTTATCAAATCTATACCTTTGACATGATCAACATGAGAACTCATAACATAGATAAGTGTATCCAAGAATATTTATAATGAAAAAAAATTTATCAACCAGCAGATCATTAACCAATTAAACTCGTCAAGGATTAATCATACTGATCGTGGGCCCAAGTGGGAGGATGAAGAGAAATAAAATAATGAGAGAGTGTGTGATAAGAAAGAATACAGAGAGACAATGGTAAAGAATGTGTGATGAGAGAGAATGAGGAGAGACAAAGTGATGAAAGAAAACGAAAAAAGAGAAAGTTTGATGAGATAAACTATGAAGAGAGAGTACAGTAAGAGAGATTGAGGAGAGAGAAAGTATGATGAAAGAGAAAATATAATGAAAAAATGAGATAATGAAGAGAGAGAAAATAATGAGAGAAAGTGTGTGATGAGAGAGAATACAGAGAGAAAATGGTAGAGAATGTATGATGAGAGAGAATGAGGGGAGAGAAAGTATGATGAGAGAGAAAATGTGATGATAGAATGAGGAGAGAGAAAGTATGATAATAGAGAACAAGGAGAGAGAGTGAAATGAAAGAAAAATTGAACAAATATACTAAGGATATTTTCATCCAAAACTTAATTCTTATTTCTATTCTATCAAAATCTAAGGGAGAGGGTGTGCTTCATCCATATCTAAATTTTTAGGTTTCATTCCAAAATCTTGATTCCATTTTCCATCAACCAAACACAAGAAAATGCATTCTTTCATTTCCAAACCTATGAACTAAACGCTATCTGAATTTATCTTTAACTGAGTTGATAAAATTTAAATCTAATCTATTTAAATTATTTAACGGATAATCTAAATTACCTACTCTACTTTCCCTATAGATTTTATTTCACAGTAAATTTCTTTCTTTTAAAAGAATCGTGCTAATCAAACCAAGACTCAAATTAGTAACAATACAAAACTCAAATTAGTAAAAACCTGCGTGAATTTAAAATAGTTTTTTTTTAAAAAAATAGTTTTGAAGGATTTATTTTAAGATTCTATTTTAAATTTCTATTTTTTAGAAATATTTTTAATTTTTAAACTATTTAAGCAAAGTAAGTTCGGGCACGGGCCACTTGGGCTCGAGCCTATATGCCGGCACACCCTGCCAATGGCGTTTTTAGGGATCGTTTGTTAAAATTGCCAAGAAATTTAGCCCTAAGATCAACATTCCTTCCTTCCCGTCGATTCCGCTCCGTGATCTCTGAGACCAACTGAAGAAGCGAAGGAGAGGGAGGAACATGGATCCCGATGCGTTTCGTTCGACTCTGTCCAGTCTCGCCTTCGGCAACGTGATTGCAGCAGCAGCGAGAGACTACCAAAAGGTATGATTTTTTTCCCCCCCGCATCAAGATATGCTTATCATTAGATCCGATGAGAGGTTGATCTAATGCCAGTAAACTCCTGTTGTAGGAACTGTTAGCTAAGGAGAAGGCTCAGCCAAGCACGTCTGCCGATGAAATTGTGGATCTTGATGAACTGATGGATGTAAGCGGAAGAGAAAAGAAAAGATCTTGTGTACTTGTCTCGCTTATATTAATTGCTATCTGTGTTGGTTTCGCTTCTATATCAGGATCCTGAACTTGAGAAATTGCATGCTGAAAGAATTGCTGCTCTCAAGGTAAAAATTTCTGGAGCACTTGCATTCTTCCTGTTTTATGACAATTTGCGATTGTCGTTGCATTTCTCTGTCCAGAAAGAGGTAGAAAAGAGAGAAGTCCTCAAAAAACAGGGTCACGGTGAATATAGAGAGATAACTGAAGGGGAATTTCTTGGGGAAGTTACAGGAAGTGAACGAGTTGTTTGTCATTTCTACCACCGTGAATTTTATCGCTGCAAGTAAACAATCTTATCATTGTCATCTTATGTGTTCCTTCTGTGGTCTTCAGTAGTATCTCTTTAATGGATCATGTAGGATAATGGACAAGCATTTGAAGGCCCTAGCACCAGTGCACATTAATACTAAGTTTATCAAGCTGGATGCTGAAGTTAGTAAACATAAATAACTCTGTTGCTTTCATAATTCTAAAGCTGGAACTGACCATACCAGATTTTCCACACAGAATGCACCATTTTTCGTGACGAAATTGGCAATCAAAACACTGCCCTGTGTTATTTTATTCAGGTTAAATTTCAGTATATCAATTTTTTTTCCCTTGGATTTAAAGCATCCCTAGTTTGTTGCAAAACTATCTTCTTTTTTTTGAAATGCAATATTGTTAAAGTTAACTACTAAATCTCTGTTTCAAATTTTTGTAGATCAGATTCAGAAGTGAGATTTGTTTTATCATCTTTAAGTTAATCTACCTTCAGTTTATTGCATATGATGTATAAAGTCAGTAGTACTAAATTCAATGGCTCAAACTGATTTTTTCTTTCATTCCAGGAATGGCATTGCCTTTGATAGGATAGTCGGCTTTCAAGATCTTGGAAGCAAAGATGATTTTAGTGCCAGAGCTTTAGAAAATCTTCTTAAAAGAAAAGGCAAGCACTTTCTATTTGCTTCTTCTTACACGTATGCTGGTCGTTATCTAACATGAGTCTTTTTCTAGGAATTATTGATGAGAAGCAGAATGGTAATGACGATGCGGATGATGCAGAAGAGTATGCTCCAAATAGGAGCATCACGACTTCAACAGTACATTATTCTGATTCAGACTAATCAGCAAATGCTACAATTACATTTGGATCTGTCGAAGTCCAACTCATATTGCCTTTTCATTTTATGTATGACAGTTAAATTGGTTTAAACTCGAAAAATTTCCATCCTTTTCTATTAATATTTGATCAGTTTTATCTTTTAAATTGCCCCTGCGTCAAATAGTTTATGATCACACAATGCTAGTCGTAGTAACTACCTGTGGCATAGTTTGGATTTTAATAAGCACTTTTTCTTATCTGCTTGTGTGTCTTGTTATGTTATTTGGAGATCATAGTTTTCCTATTTGATGAAAGTGTAGGAATAACTTTGAAATTGAATTATGGTTCTTAATTTAATACTTTGCGATATGATTAATTTTTGCCATAGTATAATAATATTTTTTGATGTGATTTAAAATATATATATATATATATATATATATATATATATATATATATATTCACCTGTAAAAAAATAAATTTTTTTGCAAGCTCTTAAATCATTATTACAAACACGTTAGTAGTCTTGAAAGTATTAAATCATTTTTTTTTAATCTTAAAATGACTGAGGCGGCTATACGTGAACACGTACTAAAACATTTTGATCAAATAGTCTAGTATGATTATTATTTTATTTTGCCACTAAAAATGTGAATAAGTTGTTTCGCCTAAAATAAAAAAAATGATAAAAGCGGCCATTACACTAGGAAACTAATTTTTAATAATAAAAATAATAGGACAGAAAAAAGAGATTGGACTCTATCCTGAGGTCCATTATTACACTACGAAACTAATAATGGTTATAGCAAAGGGCATACGACCGAATACTATTGAAAGCGGCGTGCCCTCCGTCCGCTGGGTGGGGATCATCGAATCGTCTGATCTGAATTTGTATCGTAGCGACGAGACCAGGCGAGGAAATCTAGAAGATGCTCAAGATGATCCTTTCCATTTCCATCCACTCGGCCGCCACTAGTTGGTTTAATTGTCACTTTCCAGCTCACCTCCATTTTGATAACTCCAATTGTGATAAAACCTATAAATTAATTCAGTTGCGCGGTGGATTAAGTTAGGTCACTTGAAGTACTCGAGTTGGAGTTTTGATCTTGTTTGCTAGTAGCAGAGGTTCTTGCATGATTAATGGCGAAAATGACTCTAATTTCTTTTATATATATAGATATATATATAGAGAGAGAGATGCAGGCCGGAGCAGAGGAGCAAGGAGAGAGGGGGAGAAGCGTGGCCATGGGCGACGCTCCGAGTCAGCCGGAGAAGATGCCTCACGCTGTGTGCATCCCGTACCCTGCTCAGGGCCACGTCACGCCGATGATGAAGCTGGCGAAGCTCCTCCGGTTCTACGGCTTCCGCATCACCTTCGTCAACACCCACTTCAACCACAAACGCCTGCTCCGCTCCGGTGCCGTCGTCCCTTCGGAGGCTGCCGACCCGGGCTTCCGCTTCGAGTCTATCCCCGACGGCCTCCCGCCCTCCGAAACCGACGCCACGCAGGATGTCCCCTCTCTCTGCCACTCCATCTCCAAGCACGCGCTCCTGCCGTTTCTGGACCTCCTGCGCCGCTTTAACACCGACAGCGGCGACGCGCCGCCCGTCTCCTGCATCGTCTCCGACGGCTCCATGAGCTTCACCCTGGACGCCGCCAGAGAGCTCCGCATCCCTGAGGTTGTCCTCCGGACTTCCAGCGCCTGCGGCTTCATGGGCTACCTTCACTACCAACACCTCATCGACCGCGGCCTCACGCCTCTCAAGCGTAATCGAATCTTGTTGTAGCTCTCTCTCTAAATTTCAAGAGAATTAACTAGCAATCAACAATTTTGTGAGTGTGTTTATAGACGAAAGCGACATCACGAACGGATTCTTGGATACTCCGATCGATTGGGTGCCGGGAATGAAGAACATGCGGCTGAGGGACTTCCCGTCCTTCATCCGGACCACCGACCGGGACGACATCATGCTCAACTACTGCAACCGACAGGCACAGCGCTCCACCCTCGCCGCAGCGGTAATCTTTAATACTTTCGATGAACTGGAGGGACCGGTGCTGGAGGCGATGGCGGCGATCCTCCCCCCGATGTACACTGTCGGCCCGCTCTCCTTGCTGCTCCAGCACCACCAGATTCCTGACGCCCTCGCCTCGCTCCGCTCCAACCTTTGGAAGGAGGAGAGCGGGTGCTTGGAGTGGCTGGACGGCCGCGCGCCGGGCTCGGTAGTGTACGTCAACTTCGGTAGCATAACGGTGATGAGCTATGAGCAGCTGGTGGAGTTCGCGTGGGGACTGGTGGACTCAGAGTACGAGTTCCTGTGGGTGATCCGGCCGGATCTGGTGCAGGGGCACGCGCCGGCGCTGCCGGTGGAGTTCCTGGAGAAGACTCGGGAGCGCGGGATGCTGGCCAGCTGGTGCCCGCAGGAGGAGGTGCTGGGTCACGCCGCCGTGGGAGGATTTCTTACGCACAGCGGCTGGAACTCAACGCTGGAGAGCATCGTCGGCGGGGTGCCGATGCTGTCGTGGCCCTTCTTTTCGGAGCAGCAGACCAACTGCAGGTACGCGTGCACGGAATGGGGGAACGGGATGGAGATCGACAACAACGTGAGAAGGGAGGAAGTGGAGGGACTGATAAGGAAGCTGATGGGGAACGGAGAGAAGGGGAGGGAGATGAGGAGGAGGGCGGCTGGGTGGAAGGAGGCGGCGGAACGGGCGGCGCAGCCCGGGGGTTCGTCGTTCCTCAATCTGGCGAGATTGGTCGATCTGCTGCGCGACTTCTGAATGAGCTCAAACTTTGTCGTTTCCCCTAACAGAAAAGAAAGGCTTCTGTGAATGAAGGAAATGGCTGTCTTGATGTTAAACTTTTTTTATGTTTCATTATTAAGAGTATCTCCAACTGTGCATACGATAAGTAGGGGTATTGTCTCCGGCAGGTCATTTAAATTATCATCTAAATATCTATTGATAATCAAAAGATGCTGAATTGATCATCATGTGCGTTTTCGGATTTAGCATGATCAATAAAAAAATTTCATGATATTGAATCAATAATTAAATTATCAATAAAATTAATTGAGATTATCATAATGATAAATAAGGATATTAAAATTAACTTCGAGATATTAATTCTATTTGAATTAATCTGAAGATGGGTCGATTCATTTTCGAATTGGATTCAAGTTATAATTTATTTTACGTTCGGGTGATCTAAATTTAAGATTTAAAATTTTTTAATGATCAAATCAAATTTTATTTGAAAATTAGGATGTTTTATACATAAATTGTAAATATTAGTATAAAATAATAAAATATTAAGATAAAAGTAAAAAATTATAAGAAAATAATAATTTTTTTTAAGTTAGATAGATTATTCGAGTTTATCAGATTATCCGGAGTTCAGGTTTAAAATTTTTAGATTGAGTTCAAATTTGTATTATAAATTTTTTTTTTCAGTAATTGATCTTCAACTTGATCCGAATTCATTCAATTCATCTGAAGATGAATTAATAATAAGGAAGATTTTTTATGGATCCCAAAGGACCACATCAATAATTTTATTTTATTTATAATAATTGAAGATTTAAGGAGCCCTCTCAATTTTTATTTGCTATGTCATCAAAGGGAGCACATTTGAAACTGAAGGAGCTCTCATTATGAATGTCCTAATAACTTTTAAATTGTCATGGTAGGATGTAGGGTAGATGATAAATGGTGGCATGTTATACTCATGTGTTCGATTTTCATATAGGAAATGTTTATGGTTTGAACTACTCATAAAGGTGAAATTGCTATTAAAATTCATCAGTGCTTTTAAATTTATCCAGGAGGTCGGAAACAAAATTTAATAATAGTCTTTCTGTTGAGAGATTGTTGGTGCAATATTTTTCAGATCAAGGTTAACCTAGTTTGACTGAGCTTGAGTTGGGTCAAGCTCGAATCTTAATGTTTATGTTTTGATGGTTTGACAATACATGTTGACAATATATGTAGACAATACATGGAGATTACAGGTGCAATTGTTTATGTGTGGAGATTATGATGGAGAGTCAAGTAAGTAAAGGTTAAACGGATACTTGACTGGAAAATCCTGGTGAGTGAAGCCAGGTGAAAGTCCTAACTTGGAGGTTAGGCAAAGGAAGTCCTGGTGAGTGAAGCCAGGCAGAAGAAAATCCTGGTGAGTGAAGTCAGGTGAAAGACCTAGTGAGTGAAGCTAGACAGTGAGGAAATCCTAGTGAGTGAAGCTAGGTGAAAGTCCTGGTGAGTGAAGTCAGACAGAGAAAAATCCTGGTGAGTGAAGCCAGGTGAAAATCCTAGTGAGTGAAGCTAGGTGAAAGACCTGGTGAGTGAAGCCAGGCAGAAGAGAAGTCCTAGTGAGTGAAGCTAGGCAGAAGGGAAGTCCTGGTGAGTGAAGCCAGACACGAGGAAGAAAAGTCCAAGTAGGTCAAAGGGATTGACCGGATACTTAGCAAGATGAGAAAAGTCCAAGTGGGTCAAAGAGATTGACCAGACACTTGGTGAAAGAGTCCTAGCAGGTCAAGGGTGACCGGATACTAGGTTTTATGTACCAACAAGTCATGGTTGGCTGGATGTTGGTTTAGGGGGCTTTGGAATTGGTTTTGGGCAAAAACCAAGATCTGAATCGATCAGCTGATCGATTGGATCATGCCCAATTGATCGACCGATCGATCGGGAGAGTCCCCGTGACAAGCATCCTCCCAATCGATCAGTGGATCGATTGGGGAGAAGTGTCTGTTGGGACCGAAAAGTAGCTAGAGGGGGGGGGGGGGGAATAGCTCGTTGCATGCTCGTGTGCTTGGCGTTGCTTGTTTCTTCAGAGATGTGCAGCGGAAATACAAGAAACAAATGCATACAACGCTAACAAGGTAGATTTACTTGGTATCCACCTCCAAAGGAGGTGACTAGTCCAAGGATCCACACACTCACACACCCTCCACTATATAAACACTCATTTTCGGTAACTACCGAAGGCGGAGAAGCCCTACAAGACTCTCAATACAAGAAGAACGAAAGGGTAGTAAAGAATAAGCAAAAGCTTACAAGAAATGCAGTAAAAACCCTAACCCTAGATTTCTTCTTCTTGCAATAGAGCCGCCTCTTGACTTGGAAGAAACTCCAAGATCCTTCAAGAACTGGCGTGGAGAGCTCTGTGGAGTTGCTGGTGAAGATTTGAGATGAATCGGTAAAATCTTCTGCAGCCATCGCACGCCTACAGCTCAAATACGACGCAACGGTCGGATCGGGGAGGTTTTGGATCGATCCACGGATCGATCCAGAGCGCCTCTGTGCTCTGGGAAAATGCCTGGATCGATCCACGGATCGATCCAGCGCTTATCGCGCGAACCAGCAGCGTCCCAATCGATCGGCTGATCGATTGGGACCTCTGGATCGATCCACTGATCGATCCAGAGGCTCTCTGTTCGCTGGGAAAGGCCTGGATCGATCCACTGATCGATCCAGAGGCTTTCTGTTCCCTGGAGAAAAGCCTGGATTGATCCACTAATCGATCCAGCTCTTGGTTTTTGCCCAAAACCAAGTCCCAAGCCTCTCAAACCAACATTCGGTCAACCTTGACCTGTTGGTACATCATGCCTAGCATCTGGTCACTCCCTTGACCTGCTAGGAATCCCTCACCAAGTGTCCGGTCAATCTCTTTGACCCACTTGGACTTTTCTCCTTTTGCCAAGTATCCTGTCAAATCCTTTGACCTACTTGGACTTTCCTTCATCATGCCAAGTATCCGGTCATTCCCTTGACCTACTTGGACTTTCACCAGATGTCTGGTCAATCTTGACCCATCTGGATTTCCCCATGCTTGGCTTCACTCACCAGGACTTCCAATATACCTAGCTTCACTCACTAGGACTTCTCTTCTGCCTGGCTTCACTCACCAGGTCTTTCACCTAGCTTCACTCACTAGGATTTTCACCTGGCTTCACTCACCAGGATTTTCTTCTGCCTGGCTTCACTCACCAGGACTTTCACCTAGCTTCACTCACTAGGATTTTCACCTGGCTTCACTCACCAGGATTTTCTTCTGCCTGGCTTCACTCACCAGGACTTTCACCTAGCTTCACTTACTAGGATTTTCCTCACTACCTAGCTTCACTCACTAGGTCTTTCCTTCTGCCTTACACCCCAGTTAGGACTTCCCAGTCAAGTCTCCGGTCATCCTTGACCTACTTGACTCTTCTTCAATCAACCTTGCATTGTCAAACATCGAAACCCAAACCAAGACTCAAGTTTGGTCAACCAGGTCAACCTTGACCTGAGGGATGTTGCACCAACAATCTCCCCCTTTTTGATGTTTGACAATACCAACACTATCACTTACAATACCACATGTAAGTTAGGCTAATCCCATAGCCTAAACCTGCTTCATGCCACTGGGTAATGAATACATAAGTTAAGCCCTTCATTCTCCCCCTAAGAGGGCAAACTCCCTCTAGGTAATGAAATCCTAACTTACTCCCTTTCATTCTCCCCCTATTGGCACACATCAAACCATGCCCCATCTTTGGGCACACATCAACAAATTCACTTGTTGAAAACTCTCCCCCTGAAGAGTTGCTCATCATTGTTCACAACTTCACTCGTTGTGATCAACACGATAATGAAGGTCCCATACCCTTCATTATCCTTAACCCTACATTCTCCCCCAATGTAGGCAAATGCCCATCCTTGAGCATTATCCACTTGAAGCCACTTGAACAATGAGGATATCCACTCCCCATTAAAGTTCAAACGCTCAACCTTGAGCATGTTCTTAACGGAAGGTTAACCACCTTCCAAGGTTCATGAAAAATAATTTTCATGTCTTTAAAGAGTCCCTCCCCCTAAAGACATGGTATTTGCTCTGATACCACTTGTTGGGACCGAAAAGTAGCTAGAGGGGGGGGGGGGTGAATAGCTCTTCGCGTGCTCGTCGTCGGCGTTGCTCGTTTCTTCAGAGATATGTAGCGGAAATATAAGAAACAAAAGCATACAACGCTAACACGGATGGTTTACTTGGTATCCACCTCACAAGAGGTGACTAATCCAAGGATCCACACCTACTCACGCACCCTCCACTATGAATAACACTCCTTTATGGTAACTACCAAAGGTGGAGAAGCCCTACAACACTCTCAATACAAGAAGAAGAAAGGGAAATACAAGATAAGCAAAAGCTTACAAGATGTGCAATAAAAACCCTAACCCTAACTTCTTCTACTTGCTTTTGATCCGCCTCTTGACTTGGGAAACCTCCAAGAACCTTCAAGAACTGGCGATATGAGCTTGAGAGAAGTGTGGAGAAGTTGCTGTGTTGATCTGAGATGAAATCGTGAAGTCCTTCTACAGCCATCGCACGCCTGCAGCTCAAATACGACGCAACGGTCGGATCCCGATCGATTCGAAAGCTCCCAATCGATCGGGGAGGCTTTGGATCGATCCATGGATCGATCCAGAGCACCTCTGTGCTCTGGGAAAATGCCTGGATCGATCCACGGATCGATCCAGCGCTTATCGCGCGAACCAGCAGCGTCCCAATCGATCGGCTGATCGATTGGGACCTTTGGATCGATCCACTGATCGATCCAGAGGCTCTCTGTTCGCTGGGGAAAAGTCTGGATCGATCCACTGATCGATCCAGCTCTGGGTTTTTACCCAAAACCAAGTCCCAAGCCTCTCAAACCAACATTCGGTCAACCTTGACCTGTTGGTACATCATGCCTAGCATCTGGTTACTCCCTTGACCTGCTAGGACTCCCTCACCAATTGTCCGGTTAATCCCTTTGACCCACTTGGACTTTTCTCCTCTTGCCAAGTATCCTGTCAAATCCTTTGACCTACTTGGACTTTCCTTCATCATGCCAAGTATCCGGTCACTCCCTTGACCTACTTGGACTTTCACCAGATGTCTAGTCAATCTTGATCCATCTGGATTTCCCCATGCCTGGCTTCACTCACCAGGAATTCCAATCTGCCTAGATTCACTCACTAGGACTTCTCTTCTGCCTGGCTTCACTCACCAGGTCTTTCACCTAGCTTCACTCACTAGGATTTTCACCTGGCTTCACTCACCAGGATTTTCTTCTGCCTGGCTTCACTCACCAGGACTTTCACCTAGCTTCACTCACTAGGATTTTCACCTGGCTTCACTCACCAGGATTTTCTTCTGCCTAACACCCCAGTTAGGACTTCCCAGTCAAGTATCCGGTCATCCTTGACCTACTTGACTCTTCTTCAATCAACCTTGCATTGTCAAACATCGAAACCCAAACCAAGACTCAAGCTTGGTCAACCAGGTCAACCTTGACCTGAGGGATGTTGCACCAACAATCTCCCCCTGTTGATGTTTGACAATACCAACACTATCACTTACAATACCACATGTAAGTTAGGCTAATCCCATAGCCTAAACCTGCTTCATGCCACTAGGTAATGAATACATAAGTTAAGCCCTTCATTCTCCCCCTAAGAGGGCAAACTCCTTCTAGGTAATGAAATCCTAACTTACTCCCTTTCATTCTTCCCCTATTAGCACACATCAAACCATGCCCCATTTTTGGGCACACTTCAACAAATTCACTTGTTGAAACTCTCCCCCTGAAGAGTTGCTCATCGTTGTTCACAACTTCACTCGTTGTGATTAATACGATAATGAAGGTCCCATACCCTTCATTATCCTTAACCCTACATTCTCTCCTAATGTAGGCAAATGCCCATCCTTGAGCATTATCCACTTGAAACCACTTGAACAATGAGGATATCCACTCCCCATTAAAGTTCAAACACTCAACCTTGAGCATGTTCTTAACGGAAGGTTAACCACCTTACAAAGTTCATGAAAAATAATTTTCATGTCTTTAAAGAGTCCCTCCCCCTAAAGACATGGTGATAACTTCTGTCATTGCACCAACAATGACTTGGAATCCCTAAAACTTTAGGAAACCCAATTTTAGAAGTTTTGAGGTTCAAATATTCAAAATTTGAAATAAACCTCAACCTAAACTTCAACTTAGCCTTCCTTAACCAATCCATTCTTGTTTTCCACACGAAAACACCCTTTTTATGTATACAAATGTATTTTCAGGGGTTTGGAATGGTTGCCTAGACTAAAATAGGTTCAAAGATGCTGAAATCAAACCTTCCCAGCCAAAATCAGCATCTTCGATCGATTGAAGTTGGTTTCCAATCGATTGAACCCTGCTGAATCGATCCACTAATCGATTCAGTCTTCTTGGATCGATCGGTTGATCGATCCAGCGAGCTTCTGCTCACGAGAAATGCCTTCTCAATCGATCGGCTGATCGATTGAGGCACTCCAATCGATCCACAGATCGATTGAAGGCCTGAAATTGCTGAAATTCAATTTCAGCCAATTTCAGAAACCCCTAGAAAATTCTACAAAATTTTAAAAATCGTAAAAATTTGTGTAGACATTATTTAGGGTATAATTTATCATGGAAAAATAGTTTTCTATGAAAATACATCATATTTTCAAAGATTGACACAAACTTGAGAACTTGCAAAAACTTTAGTGTTTTCTTTAAGTTTGTGTCTAACTATTCAATGGTGATTACTATCAAAAGATAGCCTTCACCAAGGTTTTCCAAAATTATTTTAAAAAAATTTTCAAAACCAATATCCCACCATATTCCTTGGGCTTAATGCACATTACTTGTACATTAGCTTTCCTAATGATGGGAAAACACATAACTATATGTTTTGATGAACTTAAAACTCAAAAGAATGCACTAAATCAACATCTTTAGTTTTGTTCATCATCCTAACATCTCACTTGTATCTAATGTGCACTAAAACACATACAAGTCATCTTATTGGTCTTTGTGAGATATAAAGTTTGGTTTTGCCCTAATCTAGGGATCATGCATATCTATCTAGGCATTTTGTAGATATTGAACATCCACTTAGGATGTTACTTGTTAATACCACTTGTTGACAACACTTGTTGATAAATACCATTTGTCCTTGCTTTTAAAGAATTAAACATAATGCATGATAATGTTATGGCATACATCAAAATGAAATAGCTTTCAAAAGAAAAATTCCTATAATTACATGATGTATGTATGACATGACATGATATTTTTGTATTTTTCATAATAAGTCATGAATGAAAAATATAAAACTAAATATGGTGTTATGGCATGTGATGGGCAAACATAACATGGCAAGATTTAGCATAAATAAAATTGCCTAGATTACCTATCTAAGTATCCTTAATCTTAGCTAACTTAAAAATTAAACCTAGATTGTCCAAAAGTGCTTCAAGAAAATGCCAAAACCTATATTGACATTTATAATTCTCTTGATTAATTTTTGCCAATTGAAATTAAGTGTATTCCTCAAATATTGGCAAATTTCATTTTTCCACAAGGGTAGCACTTTAAATTAAGGTTTAGATTTGCCTTAAATTACTAAGCAAATACCAAAATCCCAACTTGGTATTTCTTATGTCTTTCCTAAACAGTGCCATTTTAAAATAAGATCAAGACTTCTCAAATTTGGCACATTTTACTCTTTTCGAAGAGTAAACAATAATCCTTTTCATTTTCAAAGGTTAATAATAACTTTGAAAGTGCTTCTTGAGTGTCAATTTCCTCAAAGTTGGGTTAACTATCCTTCTAATCGGAGTTGACACTCTCTAACCCATTTATGGGGTAGAGAAGATGCTCTTAGGAACCCAACACCTATTGGTGCTCCTTGGATGCTCTAGGTACTCAGTAGGGATAACTTCCCTAGATACCTTCCTAGTGACCTTGTTGGGCTTCTTAGAAGCCTTGGTCACATTTTCTAGGTCAACTCTAGGGTTAGCCTCCCTTGTGATCTTGTTAGTGACTTTCTTAGACTTCTTAGAAGTCTTAGTCACTTTGGTTGCAAAGATACTTCTAGGGATATCTTCCCTTGTATCCTTGACTTGACCTCTAGACTTAGGGTTTGTTTCATACCTATATGGAACCCTATGATAACTAGGCACATCCTTTTTAGCTTTGGGTTTGTATCCCAAACCTCTATGGTCATTGGATGGCTTTTGTACCCCTAAACCTAGGTTATGCTCATTTTGCCCTAATAGGATATTTTCCAATCTTTTTAGGGTCTTTTCTAATTTATCAAGTCTTGACCTCAAGACTTGATTTTCCCTTACGAAGTCCTTAGTATTTGATTTTTCATTTGATCCATGAGCTTTTTTATTCTTGGGCTTGTATCTATTATCCTTAGTGTTCTTGCCCAAATGTCTATCTATCTTCCTAACCTTAGGTTGGGTAGTCTTGGCATGTAGGGCCACATGCTTTTCCTTAATGCCCTCATGCTTTCTATTCTTATGGTAAATTACATTAAAATGATAAAAATTAGAACTATCATGTTTTTTACCATAACGTAACGGGGTAGGCTCAATAAATGTTACCTTCTTCTTTACCTTAGAGGCTTCCCCTTGACTAGTGTCTCCTTGAGCCTTGATCATCTTCTTTCCCTTGGGGCATTGACTTCGGTAATGCCCTTTTTGTTGACACACAAAACACACAATGTGCTCCTTGCTCTTCTTTGTCCCGGGGGTGGTCTCCTTGGGCTTCTCCTTGCCCTTTTGTGTCACTTGGCCCTTCTTCTTGGCCAATTTAGGGCATTTGCTCTTGTAATGCCCATGTTCCCTACATTCAAAACATATAATATGATTTTTATTATTAATTGAAATGTTTATACCTTTTTGTGTAGGGATGACACTTTCTCCTTTGGATCCGGAGGTAGAAGCTTCCTCTTGATCCGAAGATGGTATTCCTCCATTTGATTTTGCTTGACTTGTAGAGGTGGAAGCTTCTTCATCCTCTTCTTCTCTTGACCCGGATGTGGAGGATTCTTCTTGCTCTTGTTCCGGTGTCAATGAAGATTGCTCCCCCTCAATCCTAGAGGTGGAGGCTTCACCTTCTTCTTCATCTTCATCCTCTTGTACATGAAACAAGGAATATACTCCTTCCTTGCTCTTTTGATTGCTCTCCTTCGAGGATGAAGCTTCTTGGACCTCCTCTTCGGAGGTTGAGCATCTCTCAACCTCGGAGTCCTCCTCTTCTTGGTTTTGATCCATTGAGTCGCCCTCTTTGGATTCTCCTTGATTTGGTACAGTGGAGGGGATCTCATGAATCCTTGCCAATTTGCTCCAAAGCTCCTTGGCATCTTCAAACTCTCCAATTTGCTCCAGGATGTTGCTTGGCAATAAATTGACCAAAAGCTTGGTCACTTTGTCATTGACCTCACATCTTTGGATTTGGTCTTGGCTCCACTTGCTCCTCTTGAGTACTTTGCCGTTGGAATTTATGGGAGCTTCAAAGCCTTCCATGAGAACAAACCATTGCTCGATCTCCACCATTAAGAAGTTTTCAATCCTTGATTTCCAAAGATCGAAGCTTGTAGATGTGTATGGTGGAGGCACCCTCGTGTCGAATCCGAGTCCATCTCGGAATTCCATTTGAAGTTGAGCTTCTTGATGAAGTCTTCGACTTGTAGAATTTTTCTCCAACTTCTTCACCCTCTAGCTTTGCTTGTTTTGTTTGTCCCTTCCGGCGATGATTCCGGTGAAGAGCAACCTGGCTCTGATACCACTTGTTGGGACCGAAAAGTAGCTAGAGGGGGGGGGGGGGTGAATAGCTCATCGCATGCTCGTGTGCTTGGCGTTGCTTGTTTCTTCAGAGATGTGCAGCGGAAATACAAGAAACAAATGCATACAACGCTAACAAGGTAGATTTACTTGGTATCCACCTCCAAAGGAGGTGACTAGTCCAAGGATCCACACACTCACACACCCTCCACTATGTAAACACTCCTTTTCGGTAACTACCGAAGGCGGAGAAGCCCTACAAGACTCTCAATACAAGAAGAACGAAAGGGTAGTAAAGAATAAGCAAAAGCTTACAAGAAATGCAGTAAAAACCCTAACCCTAGATTTCTTCTTCTTGCAATAGAGCCGCCTCTTGACTTGGAAGAAACTCCAAGATCCTTCAAGAACTGGCGTAGAGAGCTCTGTGGAGTTGCTGGTGAAGATCTGAGATGAATCGGTAAAATCTTCTGCAGCCATCGCACGCCTGCAGCTCAAATACGACGCAACGGTCAGATCCCGATCGATTCGAAAGCTCCCAATTGATCAGGGAGGCTTTGGATCGATCCACGGATCGATCCAGAGCGCCTCTGTGCTCTGGGAAAATGCCTAGATCGATCCACGGATCGATCCAGCGCTTATCGCGCGAACCAGCAGCTCCCCAATCGATCGGCTGATCGATTGGGACCTCTGGATCGATCCACTGATCGATCCAGAGGCTCTCTGTTCGCTAGGAAAGGCTTGGATCGATCCACTGATCGATCCAGAGGCTTTCTGTTCACAGGAGAAAAGCCTGGATCGATCCACTGATCGATCCAGGCCCTGGATCGATCCACTGATCGATCCAGCTCTTGGTTTTTGCCTAAAACCAAGTCCCAAGCCTCTCAAACCAACATTCGGTCAACCTTGACCTGTTGGTACATCATGCCTAGCATCTGGTCACTCCCTTGACCTGCTAGGACTCCCTCACCAAGTGTCCGGTCAATCCCTTTGACCCACTTGGACTTTTCTCCTCTTGCCAAGTATCCTGTCAAATCCTTTGACCTACTTGGACTTTCCTTCATCATGCCAAGTATCCGGTCACTCCCTTGACCTACTTGGACTTTCACCAGATGTCTGGTCAATCTTGACCCATCTGGATTTCCCCATGCCTGGCTTCACTCACCAGGACTTCCAATCTGCCTAGCTTCACTCACTAGGACTTCTCTTCTACCTGGCTTCACTCACCAGGTCTTTCACCTAGCTTCACTCACTAGGATTTTCACCTGGCTTCACTCACCAGGATTTTCTTCTGTCTGGCTTCACTCACCAGGACTTTCACCTAGCTTCACTCACTAGGATTTTCACCTGGCTTCACTCACCAGGATTTTCTTCTGCCTGGCTTCACTCACCAGGACTTTCACCTAGCTTCACTTACTAGGATCTTCCTCACTGCCTAGCTTCACTCACTAGGTCTTTCCTTCTGCATAACACCCCAGTTAGGACTTCCAGTAAGTCTCCGGTCATCCATGACCTACTTGACTCTTCTTCAATCAACCTTGCATTGTCAAACATCGAAACCCAAACCAAGACTCAAGCTTGGTCAACCAGGTCAACCTTGACCTGAGGGATGTTGCACCAACAGTGTTGCGTGAACAGAACCCCTCTGGATCGATCGGGCGATCGATCTAGAGGTCCCAATCAATCAGTGGATCGATTGGGAGCTGCTGTTTGTGCGCGATAAGCCCTGGATCGATCAGCCGATCGATCCAGGCTATTCTAGAGAGCACAGAGGCGCTCTGGATCGATCGGTCGATCGATCCAAAGCCTCCTCGATCGATTGGGAGCAATCCAATCGATCGGGATCCGACCGTTGGCGCAGATAAAGGCCGTTGGCGTGCGTCTTCTTCGGCAGACTTTGCACTGTTCACTCCAGATCCTCGACAACAACTCCACAACTCTCTCTAAGCTCTAGATCGCCAATTCTTGAAGGTTCTTGGAGGCTCTTCCAAGTCAAGAGGCGGATCAAAAGCAAGAAGAGGAAAGCTAGGGTTAGGGTTTCTTGTATTCATTGTAAGCTTTGCTTATACTTTTGTTCCCTTTCCTTTCTTTCGGTATTGAGAGTCTTGTAGGGCTTCTCCGCCTTCGGTAGTTATCGAAAAGGAGTGCTTATTAGTGGAGGTGTGTGTGTGTGTGCGTGGATCCTTGGACTAGTCACCTCTTGTGAGGTGGATACCAAGTAAAATCCATTTGTTAGCATTGTTGTAGTTATTTCTTGTATTTCCGCTGCATATCTTTGAAGAAACAAGCAACGAAGAGCACGTAGCACGCGACGAGCGCACCGAGTTATTCACCCCCCCTCTAGCTACATTTTTGGTCCCAACAAGTGGTATCAGAGCAAGGCCGCTCTTCACCGGAATCATCGCCGGAAGGGGCAAAGCTAGAGGGTGAAGAAGTTGGAGCAATTCTACAAGTCAAAGACTTCATCACAAGAAGTTCAACTTCAAATGGAATTCCGAGATGGACTCAGATTCGACACGAGGGTGCCTCCACCATTCACCACAATAATCTTCGATCTTTGGAGATCAAGGATCGAGAATTTCTTGATGGTGGAGATAGAGCAATGGTTTGCTCTCATGGAAGGTTTCAAGGCTCCAACAAATTCCAAGGGCAAAGTCCTCAAGAAAAGCAAATGGAGCCAAGAACAAATCTAAAGATGTGAGGCCAATGATAAAGTGACCAAACTTTTGGTCAATCTATTGCCTAGCCACATTCTTGGAAAAATTGGAGAGTTCAAGGATGCCAAGGTGCTTTGGAGCAAATTGGTATCAATTCATGAGATCCCCTCCACTGCACCAATCCAAGAAGAATCCAAAGAGGGTGACTTATTGGAGCAAAATCAAAAGGAAGAGGAAGAGGACTCCGAAGTTGAGAGATGCTCAACTTCCAAAGAAGAAGAAGTCCAAGATGCATCATCCTCAAAGGAGTACAACCAAAAGAACAAAGAAGGAGCATATTCCTTGTTTAATGTGCAAGAGGTTGAAGAAGAAGAAGAAGCCTCCACCTCTAGGATTGAGGGGGAGCAAATTTCGGTGACACCGAATCAAGGAGAATAAGAAGTCTCCACATCTGGGTCAAAAGAAGAAGAGGATGAAGAAGCTTCCACCTTCACAAGTCAAGCAAAATCAAATGGAGGAGTATCATCTTCGGATCAAGAGGAAGCCTCTACTCCCAAGTCAAATGGAGGAGCAAGTGCCACCCCTACACAAGAAGGTATAAATAGTTCATTTAACATAAAAATCATATAATATGCTTTGAATGTAGGGAACATGGGCATTACAAGAGCAAATGCCCTAAATTAGCCAAGAAGAAGGGCCAAGCGGCACAAAAGGGCAAGGAGAAGCCCAAGGAGACCATCCCCAATACAAAGAAGAGTAAGGAGCACATTTTGTGCTTCTCTTGCAACCAAAAGGGGCATTACCGAAGTCAATGTCCTAAGGGGAGGAAGGTGGTCAAGGCTCAAGGAGGAAGCTCAACTCAAGGGGGAGCCTCTAAGGTAAAAAGGAATGTATCATTCATTGAGCATATCCCCTTGAATCATTGTAAAAAGCATGATAATTCTAATTTATATCATTTCAATGCTATTTACCATGAAAATAGGAGGCATGATAAAGTTAAAGAAAATCATGTAGCTTTTCATGCTAAAATCTCTCAACCTAGGTTTAGAAGGGTAGATAGGAATTTAGGCAAGAACCCTAAGGATTCTAGGTATTTGCTTAAGAAAAAGAAAAGTCATGATTTTAGTGAAAAATCTATGGTTGAGGGATTATGGAAGGAAAATCAAGTCTTAAGGTCAAGACTTGATAAATTAGAGAAGACCCTTAGAAAAATCAAAAATGAAATACAAGGGTCTAAGGGTAAAAATCTAGGTCTAGGAGTACAACAAGGGTCATCCAATGGCCATAGAGGTTTGGGATACAAACCTAAGGCTAAGAAGGATGAAATGTCTTACCATAGGATTCCATATAGTTATGGAACCAACTCTAGGTCTAAGGGTCAAGTCAAAAGTACAAGGGAAGTTATCCCTAGGAGTATTTTTACAACTAAAGTGACTAAGACTTCTAAGAAGTCTAATAAGATCACTAGGAAGGTATCTAGGGAAGTTATCCCTAGTGAATACCTAGAGCATCCAAGGAGCACCAATAGGTTTTGGGTTCCTAGGAGCATTTTCTCTACCCCATAGATGGGTTAGAGAGTGTCAACTCTAAGAAGAAGGGTAGTTAACCAAACTTTGAAGAAATTGACACTCAAAGAGCATTTTCAAGGTTATTATTAACCTTTGAAAATGAAATAGATTTATCATTTACTCTTTGGAAGAGTAAAATGTGCCTAATTCCGGAGATATTGATTTTAATCTTAATTGTCACAATTTGGGAAAACATAAGAAATACCAAGTTGGGACTTTGGTATTTTCTTAGTAATTTAAGGCAAATCTAAGCCTTAATTTAAAGTGCTACTCTTGTGGAAAAATGAAATATGCCAACACTTGAAGAATATGCTTAATTTCAAATTGGCATAAATTAATCAAGAGAATTAGAAATGCCAATTTAGGTTTTGACACTTTCTTGAAGCACTATGGGCAATCTAGGTTTTAAATCTTATTTTAGCTAAGGCTTAAGGATACTTAGGTAGACAACCTAGGTATGTTATTTATGTGAATTTGCCATGCTTTGTTTGCCCATGATATGCCATGACATCATATTTATTTATTTGTATTTTGCATTCATGACTTACTATGAAAAATATAAAAATACCATGTCATGTCATACATACATCATGTAGTTATAGGAATCTTTCTTTTGAAAGCTATTTCATTTTGATGTATGCCATAACATATCATGCATTAATGTTAATTCCTTAAAATTAAGGACAAATGACATTTATCAACAAGTATCAACAAGTGACATCCTAGGTGGATGTTCAATATCCACAAAATGCCTAGATAGATATGCATGATCCCTAGACTAGGGCAAAACCAAAATTTTACATCTCACAAAGACCTATAAGATGACTTGTATGTGTTTTGTACACAATAGATACAAGTGAGATGTTAGGATGATGAACAAAACTTAGGATGTTGATTTAGTGCATTCGTTTGAGTTTTAAGTTCATCAAAACACATAGTTATGTGTTTTCCAATCATTGGGAAAGCTAATGTACAAGTAGCCCAAGGAACATGGTTGGATATTGGTTTTGAAAATAATTTTAAAATGCTTTTGGAAAACCTTGGTGAAGGCTATCTGTTGATAGTAATCATCATTGAATAGTTGAGCACAAACTTGAAGAAAACACTAAAGTTTTTACAAGTTTTTAAGTTTGTGTCAATCTTTGAAAATATGAAGTATTTTCTTAGAAAACTATTTTTCCATGATACTATATGCCCTAAATAATGTCTACAACGATTTTCATAATTTTTCAAAATTTGTAGAATTTTTGGGGAGTTTTTGAAATTGTCTGAATTTGTATTTTAGCCTTTTCAGAGCTTCAATCGATCAGTGGATTGATTGGAGTGCCTCAATCGATCGGGTGATCGACTGAGAAGGCATTTCTCGCGAGCAGAAGCTCGCTAGATTGATCAGCTGATCGATCTAAGCAGACTGAATTGATCAGTGGATCGATTCAGTAGGGTTCAATCGATTGGGACCCAACTCCAATCGATTGAGGAAGCTGATTTTGGCTGGGAAAGCCTGATTTCAGCATTCCAAACCAAGTTTAGTCTAGGAAACCATTCCTAACCCCTCAAAATACATTTATATACATAAAAAGGGTGTTTTCATGTTGAAAACAAGGATGGATTGGTTGAGAAAGACTAAATTGAAGTTTAGGTTGAGGTTTGGTTTCAATATTAAATTTTTGAACCTCAAACTTCTAAATTTGGGTTTCCTAAAGGTTTAGGGATTCCAAGTCATTGTTGGTGCAATGATAGAAGTTCACGACCATGTCTTTAGGGGGAGTTACTCTTTAGGGACATGAAAACTAAATTTTCATACACCGTGGAAGGTGGTTAACCTTCCATAGTGAAAGATGCTCAAGGTTGAGCATTGGATTCCAATGGAGAGTGGATATTTTCATTGTTTAAGTTGTAAATGTTCAAGGTTGGGCATTTGTCTACATTGGGGGAGAATGTAGGGTTAAGGATAAATGAAAGGTATGAGACTTTCATTATCGGGTTGATCACAACGAGTGAAGTTGTGAACAACGTTGAGTAACTCTTCAGGGGAGAGTCTGTTTTGATGTGTGCCAATAGGGGGAAAATGTAGGGTTTAAGTTAGGACTTCATTATCTAAGAGGGAGTTTGCCCTCTTAGGAGGAGAATGAAGGGTTTAACTGTTAGAGTGTATACTAAAAGCCTAGCTTTTGGTATAAACATTTATCTAGAAATAAGAATCACATTGGTCAAATGTCTACATTTATGATAAATGTAGTTGTTCAATTAATTTATATTGTAGATAACATGGTGTGTGGCGTCACACACAGAGGATCATGTTATCAGTACCTTATAAATTATAAACAGTAGCTCACGACCATAATGGAAAGGAACAAACCATTGAAAGGTCGTAGTGTAATTAGGTATCAGTTTATCTTGACTGTATAATTACACTAGTACACTCAGAGTGTATTGAGTAGGACCATATGAGGTCGTTTCTTTTATACTGACTTTATAAAGAAACAAAGACCTCTGTTATTATGGAAGTGTGTGCTCTTAATCCTAATATAATAACAAGCACATATATTTGATATTTATTTATTTAATTTATCAATGGGTGAGATTTAGTTCGATGAATCAATAAGCCCGATAAGTTGGGAAATGGTATCACTTATAGTGTGTATTGTTGATTATAGAAGGAAACTGTGTCCTAGAGATACTAGGTTGATAATGTCCCCAAGAGGAGCTCATAAAGATTGTCATGTTAAACCCTGCAGGTGGACTTAGTCCGACATGACGATAAGGTTGAGTGGTACTACTCTTGGACTAAGATATTAATTAAATGAGTTGTCAGTAACTCACTTAATTAGTGGTCATTCGATATCTTAAACACAGGGAGACTAACACACTCATAATAAGAAGGAGTCCAAAAATGTAATTTGGGATTGGTGCGGTAGTTCAATAATAGTTCTCTAGTGGAATGAATTATTATTGATAAAATTAAGTTGTGTGTTCGGGGCGAACACGGGATGCTTAATTTTATCGGGAGACCAAAACCAATTCCTCCTCTCGGTCCCTATCGTAGCCTCTTATTTATAGAGTACTATACCCACCTATACCCACCTTCTATACCCACCAATAGGGGGCCGGCCAAGCTAGCTTGGGAACCAAGCTAGGGCCGGCCTAGGTATAAAATAGGGTGGCCGGCCCTAGCTTGAACCCAAGCTAGTGGGGCCGGCCAAATTAAATTAAAAAGGGATTTTAATTTTAATTTTTATTATGTGGAAGAAATAATTTATTAAAGAGAATTAAAATTAAAATATCTCTCTTATAAAAGATCTACAAAAGATTAAAGAAAGAGATTAAATCTCTTTTCTTATTTGTAGATTGGTGAGATATTTTATTTTCTCTTTAAAATTATCCACATGTTGATAAAATTAAAATTATAGAAATTTCCTTTTATCAACCATGAAGAGATTTTTAAAGAGAAATTTTATTTTTAAAATTTCCGGAAACAAATTAGGAAGTTTTAATTTGTTGATTAAAACTTGTCTAATTTATTTCCTCTTGATGTGGCCGGCCATTAGAGATTAATTGGGGAAATATTATTTTATTTTTCTCAATTAAATCATGTCAAGGGAATTAAGAAAATTTTATTGTAATTAAATTTCCTAATTTGCCTAGGCCAAGGAATATAAAAGAAGGGGTGAGGGTGCCTTCACAAGATACAACCTCTATTATTCTCCCTCTCCTATTCTTTGGTGTGGCCGGCCAACATCTTCTCCCTTTCTTCCTCTTTGTGGTGGCCGAAATTCTCTATTGCTTGGAGCTCTTGTGGAGGCCGGATACTACTTGGAGAAGAAGAAGAAGAAGGAGAGAAAGCTTGCATCTCTTGGAGCTTGGTTGGTGTTTTTCTTCTTCCTTGGTGAAGCTTTATTTTTTGTGGCCGAACCTAGCTAGGAGGAGAAGAAGGTGGTTGGTGGTTTCTCATCTTGGAAGATCGTTGCCCACACAACGTCCGAGATTAGAAGAGGAATACGGTAGAAGATCAAGAGGTTTTTCTACAAGGTATAACTAGTAATTTTTCTTTCCGCATCATACTAGTTATTTATGGAAATAATACCAAATACAAGAGGCTTACGATTCTAGAATTTCGAATATATTTTTCGATGTTGTGTTCTTTTGTTTTTCTTTTCCTTGTGATTTGATTGTTCTTTTCGGTTAACCTAAAGTTATTTTAGGAAATTAAATATTAGCTTTTCATAAGAGGTTTTGTCTAGTCGGTGGTGGTTGCTCCCATATCCAAGAAGGCCATGTGCCTCGCCACGTCAGTACTGGGAACCAATTATGGAAATTAATATTTAATGGAATTAATAACTTAAGGCGATTTGGGTCGAACGTGTTAAGTTCCGCAGGAGACCCAAGTCAAAACCTAAAAGAACGAATAGATTAAGTTTTGGATCAAACGTGTTAAGTTCCGCAGGCGATCCAAAATTTAATTTAAAAGAACACATGGTAGTTAGGAAAAGGTTCAGACCTTTGTACAAAATTTTTGTACAGTGGAACCTATAGGTTTTCCGAGTAGCATCCAACATTAACTTATGCTTTCATTACCTAGTGGCATGAAGGAGGTTTAGGCTATGAGATTAGCCTAACTTAAAGAAGGTATTGTCAAACATCAAAAAGGGGGAGATTGTTGGGAGATTGTTGGTGCAATATTCCCCAGGTCAAGGTTGACCTAGTTTGACTGAGCTTGAGTTGGGTCAAGCTCGAATCTTAATGTTTATGTTTTGATGGTTTGACAATACATGTTGACAATATATGTAGACAACACATGGAGATTGCAGGTGCAATTGTTCATGTGTGGAGATTGTGATGGAGATTCAAGTAGGTCAAGGTTGACCGGATACTTGACTGGAAAATCCTGGCGAGTGAAGCCAGGTGAAAGTCCTAACTTGGAGGTTAGGCAAAGGAAGTCCTGGTGAGTGAAGCCAGGCAGAAGAAAATCCCGGTGAGTGAAGCCAGGTGAAAGACCTAGTGAGTGAAGTTAGGCAGTGAGGAAATCCTAGTGAGTGAAGCTAGGTGAAAGTCCTGGTGAGTGAAGCCAGACAGAGAAAAATCCTGGTGAGTGAAGCCAGGTGAAAATCCTAGTGAGTGAAGCTAGGTGAAAGACCTGGTGAGTGAAGCCAGGCAGAAGAGAAGTCCTAGTGAGTGAAGCTAGGAAGAAGGGAAGTCCTGGTGAGTGAAGCCAGACACGAGGAAGAAAAGTCCAAGTAGGTCAAAGGAATTGACCGGATACTTGGCAAGAGGAGAAAAGTCCAAGTGGGTCAAAGGGATTGACCAGACACTTGGTGAGAGAGTCCTAGCTGGTCAAGGGTGACCGGATGCTAGGTTTTATGTACCAACAAGTCATGGTTGACTGGATGTTGGTTTAGGGGGCTTTGGACTTGGTTTTGGGCAAAAACCAAGATCTGGATCGATCAGCCGATCGATTGGATCATGCCCAATCGATCGTCCGATTGATCGGGAGAGTCCCCGCGACAAGCATCCTCCCAATCGATCAGTGGATCGATTGGGGAGAAGTGTCGCGCGAAAAGAACCCCTTTGGATCGATCGGGCGATCGATCCAGAGGTCCCAATCGATCAGTGGATCGATTGGGAGCTGCTGTTTATGCGCGATAAGCCCTGGATCGATCAACCGATCGATCCAGGCTATTTCAGAGAGCACAGAGGCGCTCTGGATCGATTGGTCGATCAATCCAAAGCCTCCCTGATCGATTGGGAGCAATCCAATTGATCGGGATTCGACCGTTGGCGCAGATAAAGGTCGTTGGCGTGCATCTTCTTCGGCAGACTTTGCACTGTTCACTCCAGATCCTCGATAGCAACTCCACAGCTCTCTCTAAGCTCCAGATTGCCAGTTCTTGAAGGTTCTTGGAGGCTCTTACAAGTCAAGAGGTGGATCAAAAGCAAGAAGAGGAAAGCTAGGGTTAGGGTTTCTTGTATTCATTGTAAGCTTTGCTTATACTTTTGTTCCCTTTCCTTTCTTTCGGTATTGAGAGTCTTGTAGGGCTTCTCCGCCTTCGGTAGTTACCGAAAAGGAGTGCTTATTAGTGGAGGTGTGTGTGCGTGCGTTGATCCTTGGACTAGTCACCTCTTGTGAGGTGGATACCAAGTAAAATCCATTTGTTAGCATTGTTGTAGTTGTTTCTTGTATTTCCGCAGCATATCTTTGAAGAAACAAGCAACGAAGAGCACCTAGCACGCGACGAGCGCATCGAGCTATTCACCCCCCCTATAGCTATATTTTTGGTCCCAACACTTTCAGATCTGGGATCTTGATCTGTAAGCACCCAACCAGGAATCATGCGACTGATGACACCAAGCGGTTCTACCTCTTCTTTCCCTAACTCCTGACTATTGACTGTCACACCCCCTTGACTTCTGACTGTCACGTCTCCTGGACTTCTGAATGTCATATCCCCTTAACTTCTGACTGTCACGTCTCCTTTACTTTTGATGGCTTGGCCTTATCGAACCCAACCCTTATGCACCGTATCACATGTAGGACCGTTGGACAGGCTAGAAGGGGGGTTGAATAGCCTGAAAAAATAAACAGAAAAGACCCTTCTCGAACTTTCAACAGAACACTTACATAAAGTAAATTAGCAATAAATAAAAAGCAGAAAGAAGAGGCCCACAACTTGACTTGGTTACAACCAAGGAGGTTGTTAATCCAAGGAATAAACGTGCACTAAACTATCTCCTTCAGGCGGAGAAGCCTCTTACAGCAGTGAAAGCACAAAAGACAGAAGCTAAACTAAAACAGAAGCGCACAAGTATTTGGAATGTAAATTTCTGAGTTGATTCAAAGCTTCTGGACCAAGGCTATATTTATAGCCTTGGTCGGGGCGCCTGGAAGGGTTCTGGGTGCCCTGGGGGGATAAATTTTATCCCTGAACGTTCAGATCGAGTCAAAGCTCTATCTAGTCAAAATTCAGGTTCCGGGCGCCCGGAACCCTTCCGGGCGCCCCGGGCTGCTCAGGGTGCCCCGGACTGCTCCGGGCGCCCTGGGCTGGTCGGGGTGCCCCGGACAGTTCCGGGCGCCCCGGATGTTGAGTTAACTCTGATTGACTTTCGTCCGGGTCCTCTGCTCCGGATCCGCTTGATTGGGTGATCTCTGCCATCCGGAAAAGGGCTCACCCGAACCCAACTTCCGGTCTTCTCGAGCGGGCTTCCCTCCGTCTTCTCGTCCCTCGGAATCATCGCGTGTTCCCTTCTCGTCCACCGGTGTACTCATTCGCAATCTTCGTCCCTGGAACGCACCACGTGCCGTCCTTCTCGCTAGCTGCGTCTCTTGCTCCCCCAGCAATCTTCTCTCCGGCTTTTGTCCCTCGGAACCACCGCACGCTTCCTTCTCGTTCGCCGGTGTACTCTTCCGTAGCACCTCGTCCCTTAGACTGTCGTCTTTCTCGCTAGCTACGTCTTCCGCTCGACTACCTGTGCTCCTAACCTCCTGCACACTTAGACACAAGCTTAGAAACACGCATGACCTAACTTAACTTGTTGATCACACCAAAACAACCTTAGGGTTCCAACATCACAAGCCTCTCCTCCAAATCTAATCGAAGGAGAGTCAGGTCCGACTGACTAGACCCAGACCCTGATTTCATTTATTTCGGCACTATGACTCTAAATGCTGCTCCTTTTCCCAAATCCATGGTTGTGTAACCTATTTAATTACTCAATCAACCTAGGAGGAAGGGTCACTTTAACTTCGGCATAAGTTGTCCTCTCTTTCCCCTCTTCTTTAAAAGGAGGATGATCGACATCCATAAAGTCGTTCTTTCTTTCTACTGGCATTCCTTAACCATGGATTTGAATTCCGAGTCGAATGAACTGTAGCGCCTTCGTCAACAACTGGATCAGATGACTCGACTGCTTACCCAAAGGGATACAGCCTTAGACGAGATGATGCAGGATAGAGATCTTCAATCTTCTCTTCTCTGAGAAATTGAGGAACTTTGGTTAGCCACTAAATCTTAGACCCGGACTGAAGCAGCGTTGAAACAGAAAGCTTATTCAAACCTGGATAGCTAAGCCCAATTCTTGATCTATTTGAAGGAGAAACACACCTCTTCCATATCCCTCCTTTAAGAAGAAACCCGGCTCAAAGACGAAACCATTGCTCAGCAACGTCGCATTATTCAGTCAACCAAGGCTGAGCTGATTCAGCTCAAGCTTATCTGGAGCAAACAGGTCAAGCAGGACACTTTTGCTCGAGGTGCCAATCCTGCTGATACTAGAAGAGAACTTTGATTGCTTAGATGTCTCAAATGCAAAAATGATCTTTTGAGGAGTGTTTCCTGTATTTTATCAAATAAATGCAAATCTGGTTGTGTTTCGATCTTTGTTCATGTTTCTTTTTTCCTTTCCTCCTGGCACTTTCTTACTTTATGCATACCCTGAGGGGGGGGGGTTAGTGGAGGTTCTGTTTGCTGATAACTCGCCCGGGAGCAAGAGTGTAGAAAGCTGACCCATGAGTTGTTAAGTGCGGGAGTATGCTTGCTTATAACTCGTGCTAGGGCGAGAGTCTGGAATCTTGACCTGGAGGTCGTTGGTTGTGAGAGCATGCTCACTTATAACTCGAGCAGGAGTGAGAGTCTGGAATCCTGACCGGGAGGTCGTTGGTTGTGAGAGTAGACTTACTTATAATTCGTGCTAGGGCGAGAGTCTGGAATCCTGACCGAGAGGTCATTGGTCATGAGAGCATGCTCACTTATAACTCGCGCTGGGCCAGAGTTTGGATGTGTGAGAGCATGCTCACTTATAACTCGTGCAGGGGCGGGAGTCTGGAATCCCAACCAGGAGGTCGTTGGTCATGTGAGCAGGCTCACTTATAACTCACGCTGGGGCGAGAATATAGAATCCCAACCAAGAGGTCGTTGGTCATGAGAGCATCATCACTTATAACTTGCGCTGGGGCGAGAGTCTGGAGGCGTAAGAGCATGCTTACTTATAACTCGCGCGGGGGCAAGAATCTAGAATCCCGACCGAGAGATCGTTGGTCGTGAGAGCATGCTCACTTATAACTCACGCTGGAATGAGAGTATAGAGGTGTGAGAGAATGCTCACTTATAACTCACGCTGGAGAGAGAGTCAAGAATCTCGACCGAGAGGTCGTTAGTCGTGAGAGCATGCTCATTTATAACTCGCCCTAGGGCAAGAGTCTGGAATCTCGACCGGGGTTGGCCTGGAAGCTTGGCCGGGAATTGGCTTCGAAGGATAGCACTTATGGCTGGGAAGGAGTTGGGCAGGTGGACTTAGCCTAATGGTCTTACGATCACAAAGTGCATTACATAAGACTTTAGTCAAATTTGAACCTTACTCTGATTCCAAGGATGGGTGGAGGCGCTAAATTTTGATCAATATTTCTCGTCGTCTCTTGCTTCATTTCCCGAGGCCGTCGCTTGGAATTTTCGATCCTCGAGGCATGGTCTTCATGAGGTAGGGTGCTCCTGTTTGCATATTGTAGGGGATCGATGGCCAGTTTGAAGGGGGATTGGATAGATGGCGCCCCCAAATCGATCGCTTCTCCTACGATGTTAGCTTGCGCAGCAGAATACAAACAAAACAAACAAGCTAAAGGCTAAAACTAAGAAAGGAAATGCAAACCACTAATACATTCGTTTAACGTGGTTTGGAGATTAGGGCTCCTACTCCACGGCGTGTCCTTGAGGTGGACGATCCCGATCCGTCGGTGGATTAACCCCCGACAAACTCCGGCTATCTCAAGTAGCTCCTTGTCGGTGGAGAAACCTCACCACAACACTCACAAACACTTGAGAACAAGTAGACTACTAATTAGGATTTATCAACACTAATTTCGTCAGAGATAACCAAGCTTCCAAGCCTTGGTTATATAGGTCGTGGGTTGAAAACCCCGCCTATTAGTCGACTGCCAAAACATGTAGTCGACTTCCCTCTGTGGAAATTTGACCATTACATCCCAACGGCTCGATACCAGTCGACTGCTAAAACTATCAGTCGACTGCTCCACATTGACCGAACGAACAGAAGCATTCTGTTTGCTCCCAGTCGACTGCACCAGTCGACTGCGAAAACATGCAGTCGACTGCTACAGTAACGCTATAGTACTGCTACATTAACACTACAGTACTGCTACAGTAACGCTACAGTAAAATCCTAAAACTAGGATTTTACTCCGAGTACAATCTCTCGTGCACTCGTACCCTCACCCTTATGACTCACTTGATGCTTCTTTGCAGCTTTGACCTCTTACCTTCAAGCCTACTTCCTTTGGCTCTCGTCCCTCGGATGCATTAAAGCCCGCGGATCGTCCCCAATGCCATCCTTCGCGTATGCCTCGAATTCGCTTCTCTCGGCCCTTGTCCTCGCTGCCTTGTCCACGATCCTTCGGATGCTCCATCCTTCATCGGACCCGAAGCCATAAACCTGAGTCACATGTGTATCCTGCATACCTGCACACTCACATACACATATCAAATAACAAGGGTGAACCTAACTTAAACCCTTTGCCCAAACACCAAAACACATGATCGCATGGACCATTGGGATTGCTCCAACAATCTTCCCCTTTTTGATGTTTGGTAATACATTTAAGTTAGGGAAAACATAATAGCAAAACAATATGCTAAAACAAATGGACTTACGTTGCCAAGGCTACACACTTGGACTTACACCGTCGAATGGACTTACGTTGCCAAGGCTACACACTTGAACTTACACTGCCGAATGAAAAATGCACCATGCATTGGAACCTATGCCAAGGCTCCCCCTACACCTAGGCTCCCCATTGAGCTAGGAATTTTATCACAGAGATTTTTAAGAACCTGTCCCAAGGCTCCCTCTACGCAAAGGCATTAAAGTTTTCCCAACTAAACCTTATTTCCCCCCCTTTGCCTAACATCCAAAAATCTTTCAAACAATATCCCAATTATTGAAAACTTATCATCCAACTCATGTATTTATCCCCCATGGATTCCATACATTTATACGAGTTGACCCGGGTAAAATCCAGTGCTGAAAACACTTTCAGACTGGTATCAGTCGACTGAAAGAAGTACCAGTCGACTGCCCCCATGAAAACGAGCTTACAGAGACATTCTGTGCTCAAAAATACTATTACCAGTCCACTGCTAACTGTATCAGTCGACTGGTATACTATTCATGTAAAAATCAACCTTTTTGAGTCAACTTCAGAAACGCACCAGAAATTCCACAGACCTCCAAATATTCTCAAATTTTGTGGAGATGTCTATTTTATCAATGTCTACTTGGAAAAAATATATATAAAAATATATTTATCATAAATCCCAAGATTAATACAAAATACAAAACTAGCTAAAAAGTTCAATTGAACCTTAACCTAAAGTCCTAGTTTTGGCTTCCTCTTGATGTATTTGCCCATACTAACCCACAATGCATCACTAGAATTGGTTTATATGGCATCTATACATCCAAAACCAATTATCATGCTATATGCCCCCAATGTCATATTTCTAAGCATGAAACATAAACGAATTGTGCCAAATCCCTAGGTTTGAGACTCAAGTCCGTCCCCAAACCACTTGGCACATTCCATGGCTCGTCTAAACTCCTAAGTAAAGCCCACCTGAGATCCATTGGCCATGGGTCCCAACTTGACTCTTTGAGCTCCCCCTAAAGCTCTTAACCTTAGCCACCTCCCTAGGTGACTCATCCACAATTGCTAGGCCACATTGGTGCACCTCTGGTGACACTTGGCCTACAAATCTAACCTTCTTAACCTTGGACACATTGTCCTTGGTTAATTTAATCTTACCATTAAATGAATTTCCCTTGCCATTTATTGGCTTCTCCTTGCTATAGTCATATGCAACCCTAGCATATGACTTTCCTTTAGTATTGGAGACACTAGATCGGTATCCCAAACCCGATCTATCATTGTTGGGTCTTTGGCTACCCAACACCATACCTAAACCCTTAGATCCAACATTGAATCTTTCTAGGGTTTTCTCCAACTTATCAAGTTTTGCCTTCAAAACTTGATTTTCCCTTTCTAGGTTCCTAAACCTAGAGTCAACATGTCCACCATGGACATTCCTAGACCTACCCTTTCTAGGCATGTGTCTCCCCTTCTTAGGATTAATGTCTTGGGTCTCCTTAGGTCTAACGTTTCTAGATATATTATGAATTGATTTCCTAGGATTATGATCCACATTTACCCTACTTCTATCATGATATTTAAATCCAAAATTTTGCATGACTACATAATGATAATCATTATTTTTCCTAGCATGCATGGGAGTATAAGAATTTGAATTACGATTCAAGTTAGGGTATACCTCCCTTACCCTTGAAGCTCCCCCTTGACACTTGCTTCTCTCCTTCTCCCATTTCTTTAGATGCACTAGCTTCTTAATCTCTCCCTTCTTGGGACATTTGGTGTGGTAGTGGCCCTTCTCTCCACACGTGAAGCATATGATGCGCATCCTCCTTCCTTGGGTTTCTTCATTCCTACAACCCTTGTTAGTATTCAAATTAACTTGAATGAGTTTAGAAGTTACCTTCTTCTTACCCATTGGACACCTACTCTTGTAGTGTCCCTTCTCATTGCACCCGAAGCAAATTATGTGGTCCTTTGACTTCACTTCGGTGGAGGTGCTTGCTAGGTTGACCACTTCCAAGACCTCTTTTTCTTCTTCACTTGTCTTGGAATTTTCTTCAATTCTTGAGGATGTAGATGATATCTCATCTTACTTTTCCTCCTCGGATGTTGAGCGTGACTCAACTTCCGTTTGCTCCTCCTTAACTTGAGCAATTAAACTCATCCCCTTGGGTTCTTCTTCTTTTTGTGTAGGTTTAGGTTCTTCCCGTAGAACCATCTTCACCTTGCTCCACAAATCGTGGGCGTTCTTATATTCACCTACACCAATTATCACATTAGATGGCAATATATCTATTAAGATTGATATTACCTTTGAGTTTACCTCCAAACGTGAGGTTTGCTCTTCCGTCCAATGTCGTGGTCGGAGTCTTTTTCCCTTCTTGTCTCTTGGGACTTCGAACGGGTCGTTGATCACCATCATGGTATCCCAATCTGTGTTGAAGAAGACTTCCATCTTCATCATCCAAAATGTGATGCCCCCAAGGCTTCCTCCTTCAAACTTTTGAGATGCTATCAAGTCGGTCATCTTTTTGCTTCCTCGGTGATTAGTCCAAAGGAGAGCGTCCTAGCTCTGATACCACTTGTAGGGGATCGGTGGCCGGCTTGAAGGGGGGTTGGATAGACGGCACCCCCAAATCAATCGCTTCTCCTACGATGTTAGCTTACACAGCGGAATACAAACAAAATAAACAAGCTAAAGGCTAAAACTAAGAAAGGAAATGCAAACCGCTAACACATTCGTTTAACGTGGTTCGGAGATTAGGGCTCCTACTCCACAGCGTGCCCTTGAGGTGGATGATCCCGATCTGTCGGTGGATTAGCCCCCGACAAACTCTGCTTATCTCAAGTAGCTCCTTGTTGGTGGAGAAACCTCACCACAACACTCACAAACACTTGAGAACAAGTAGACTACTAATTAGGGTTTACCACCACTAATTTCGTCAAAGATAACCAAGCTTCCAAGCCTTAGTTATATAGGCCGCGGGTTGAAAACCCCGCCTACTAGTCGACTGCCAAAACATACAGTCGGCTGCCCTCTGTGGAAATTTGACCGTTACATCCCAACGGCTCGATACCAGTTGACTGCTAAAACTATCAGTCGATTGCTCCACATTGACCGAACGAACAGAAGCATTCTGTTCGCTCCTAGTCGATTGCCCCAATCGACTGCACCAGTCGACTGCTAAAACATACAATCGACTGCTACAGTAACGCTACAGTATTGCTACAGTAACGCTACAGTAAAACCCTAAAACTAGGATTTTACTCCAAGTACAATCTCTCGTGCACTGTACTCTCACCCTTATGACTCACTTGACGCTTCTTTGCAGCCTTGACCTCTTGCCTTCAAGCCTACTTCCTTTGGCTCTCGTCCCTCGGATGCATTAAAGCCCGCAGCTTGTCCCCAATGCCATCCTTCGCGTATACCTCGAAGTCGCTTCTCTCGGCCCTTGTCCTCGCTGCCTTGTCCACGGTCCCTCGGATGCTCCATCCTTTACCGGACCCGAAGCCATCAACCTGAGTCACATGTGTATCCTGCATACCTGCACACTCACATACACATCAAATAACAAGGGTGAACATAACTTAAACCCTTTGCCCAAATACTAAAACACATGGTCGCACGAACCATTGGGATTGCTCCAACATATCACCTCCATGATTTCCTTATCATGTCCATCATAAATGCCCTTTCATAGGGAGTTGACACATGCCCCCTGAACTTTACTTGTGATGATGTCTGACGCACACTTTCTGCACACAACCCAGGACACTTCTGTCCCTTGATCTGACAGTCATCGTATGCTCTGCCATTTCGATTGTCTAGTTCGACTCCCAATGGTCCTTAAGGATTTTAATTTAAAAACCCTAAAGGCCTCTCACAATGGCTCACTAGCGCATCGTCTTCCTCCCATGTCTCTTCCCTTGCTCATTTTTGATTGCTAACCTTCCCTTTCGTGTAAGTACTTCTCATTCTTCCTTCATTACACCTTCGCTTGTTGATTAGATAATGACCGGAGAGACGATAGTGCCCTGGTATGCCTATTTTCGTTCAGCTTTGGACAAGAGTGACCTTAAACTATATGATCCAGCTTGAGGTTGTCCGAAGCATATCAACTACACCTCCCTGGGCCTAATGACCATCCATATCCTCCCCCCATCGGCTTCGTGACTTTCTTCAAAGATCAGCTTCTTAGCGATTTCTCATTCCTTCCTTCTTCTCATCCTTGAGTCAGTATTTTAGTATCCCTTTGTCACAATTCACTCCCAACGCCTTCTGCGCAATGTGTGGAATAGTGATTCTTTTTTCGCTTGTATCAAGTTCCTTTGACTCCTCAACTTTTCCACCACTTTTATTCCTTCAAGCGTTCTAAATCCAGCGTCTTCATGGTGCAATCTAGGACTGGAGACCTAGCGGCCAAAAAGATAGATCTGTCAACTGGCACTGATCGGGAAGCTGCCCTTCGGAAGTAGTGGGAGGCGTCTGAGGCTACTTTCAAGTCTCTGCGAGACAAAGTCTCAACGGCTAAGGCAGAGACCACGACCACCTGCCTAGAATTAACTGAGGCACAGGCTAAACCCCTCAAAGCTGGGGAAGAGAAAGAATATCAAGAAGGTTAGACCTCTCGTCTGACAACTTACAAGGCTTCCTACCTAGCCTCCAAAGAGTTCGGGGTGAAGATAGGCAACCTCATCGACCATATGATTTGCTATGGTGGCGCAAGAGCCTTGCTGCAGCTGCAGGAACAAGGCTTTCTCCGGTCAATTCCTCCGGACAGCTTCCTAGACTGGGTCTGCCTCCTGAAAGAGCTTCTTGATGAAGCCTTCTCTTCTTTTGACTAGTCAATGCCCACCTTGTAATTTTATTCTTTCTTTTGACAAGGGTGTATGGCCTAGCCTCTCTCTGTAATCTAAAAAATTATGGAAGGCATGTGATCGGGCAGACTATTCCTACTGTTTACTTATTATGCCCGCCCTAGGCCTATGCTCCTTTCACTTTATATGCCTAAGTAGTTTGTTAAGTTTCTATCCCTTTTGCAGGTGCTTGGTTAACTTAAGGCTCAGTTAAGTGTCAACGACCTGCCCGTTTGACATCCAAGCAGACTTTAGTTCAGGGTTTTTGCCTGGTCAGGACTGGTCTGCTTAACACTTCTATAGGCATCAGGGTAGGAGCGCAGGAAGATCACTTTACCTAACCGGGCATCTATCCTGGCTGGCCGATTCAATCCCCGATCGGGTTTAGCGAGTTAGCCACCCCATTAGTCGCGAGCCCCCATACTCTAGGAACCCTGATCGAGTTTCATGATCTGTCACTCGATTAGTCGTGATCCACGATACTTAAGAGTCCCCTTGCGGGTCCGAGGGGGAGCTACTATAGCCTCGCTTATTCCCAAAGCCACGACAACTCCCTTCTAACACGACCTTTTGGCATGATTTTCTAAGACGATCCTATGGTCCACGTTGCTTTTAAGCCTGTGGATGATGTCAGCTACCTTGTGTATGGATCGTATGATGGGTGCTGATGACGAGGCCCTCTACGTCCTCCTTAATAGCTATAAATATCCTCCTCCTTCCGCTTCACTAACCCTTTCGCCTCTAACTTAAGTCTTCCCCTTGTTTTTGCTACCTTCTGCATTCTAACCCTTTCACTTTGTATTTGTAACCTCTCATGGACTCCCCTATGCCTGCATATGCTCCTAAAGTCTCGACCTTCATCGGTGTGGATCTGGATGATCTCCGCTTCACGTATGAAGTCCCCATGGTCATGCATATCATCATAGCCTCTGAGGTTCATAGGGTCTCCTCCCCTCTGGTGGATTATGTGACTTTTTTCAAAGAACAGTTTGTCGCCAACCTCCGTTTTCCTATCTACCCTTTCTTCTCTGATGTGAGCCACTACTTTCGCATTCCTCTTTGTCAACTTACTCCCAATTCCATACGGATCTTGTGTGGGCTCGTTCTCCTTTGCAAAGTGTGTGAAGTCCCCTGGACTCCCGTATTCCACTACTTCTTCACCCCTCATCGCCATAGTGAGGGCCTTTTCCGTCTCCAAGCTCTTACTCGTACTACCTTCTTCGCTTCCCTCCCATCCTCAAAATTAGAATGGAAAGATAAATATTTTTTCATATATTTCCTCATTTCCATGGAGTGGCCTACCTAGTGGCGATTAACCCTTCCTTCGGCACCCTATATAGGAGATTTTTAAACAAACCCTAACTTCATGGAGGCATCCGTGCAATTGGAAGGTTGGCTCTTTGACTTGATCATGCTTCTGATGGAAGATATACTGTTTCTGTTCAGGTTGAGCCGTATGCCTTCAGAGCTACCGCATTCTTTAGGTAAGGGTTACCCTGCCCCATCTTGTCTTTGCCTTCTTATTCTGATTTTAGTGCTCTCTTGCAACGAATACTCTGACTCGAGCATCCTTGACCAGGCCTCTCCCACTAAGCGATTTGAAAATAAACCGCCAGAGACGTATAATTTTGGATAGGCAGGGTCTTTCTCATTCTGCTTTGCCCGCCCTAGGGGCAATTGCCCCAACTGTTTCTCGTCCTGTCACTTAGGAAACCTCGCATGTATGACCTGTTCTTGGATCTATAAGGCGCGCTCCTCCAACTCCTCTTGCTTGTCGACCCCGGACTCCATCAGAGGAGTCAGACTCAGATGAACAACTGCTCTCGCGCAGGCCAAGACACAGACCCACTGGACCTGGCCTGGTATTCGAGGCCCATACTGCTACTCCATCGTCCCCATCGGCCCAGCTTCTGCTTCTGATCCACAACTCCAGAGTGACCCTATCATGTCGCCAGAAATCCGGGCAAGAGCTTGTTGGTTAGTCCTAGGAAAACGTGTCGGTTCCACTGTACAAATTTTTTTTGTACAAGTGTCGAACCTTTCCTTAAATAACCTATTATGTTCTTTAGAAGTTAAATTAGGAATCACAGACAGAACTTAACATCATTGATTTCAAATTTAACTTATCTGTTCTTAATGGTTTAGATTTGAATCGCAAGCGGAGCTTAACACTATTGATTCAAATCCACCTATGTTATTAATTCCATTAAATATTAATTTCCAAAATTGGCTTCCATGACTGCATAGCGAGGCACATGACCTTCTTGGATATGGGAGCAACCACCACCGCCTAGACAAAGCCTTTTAAGGAAAGCTAATATTTAATTTCCTTAAATAACTCTAGGTTAACCAAAAGGAACAATCGAATCACAAATTTGAAAAAGAAGAAAACACAAACTCGAAAAACTTATTCGAAAAACTAGATCAAATGTCTCTTGTGTTTGGAATTCATACAAAGAAAAATAAACTAGCATGATGCGTAAAATAAATACTAGTAATACCTTTCTTTGTAAACTTTAATGACCTCTTGATCTTCTACCGTATTTCTCTTCTAACCTCGGACGTTGTGTGGGCAACGATCTTCCGAGATGAGAACCACCAAACACCTTCTTCTTCCTTCTAGGTTTCGGCCACCAAGAGTCCTTCTTGATAGATAGGTTCGGCCACCACCAATGCTCCAAGGGATGCTAGAGACTAGACTTCCTTTCTCTCCTTCTTCTCCTTGCTTGATCCGACCACCAAGAGAACTCCACCAATGAAGAAGTTTCGGCCACAATAAGGAGAGGAGAGAAAAAGAGGGGCCGACCACACCACCAAGGAAGAGAGGGAGGAAGAAAAAGAATAGAGTTGTTCATCATGAAGGCACCTCTACCCCCTCTTTTATATTCCTTGGTCTTAGCAAATAAGGAAATTTTAATAAAAACTTCCTTAATTCCTTTGCCATGAAAAAGAAAATTTATTTAATTAAAAACAATTTTCTTTTTTAATTATAATGGCGGACCACTTTTAATCCCCAATCAAGGAAAGTTTAATTCACACAAGAATTAAAACTTCCTAATTTGTTAAAAAATTTCTCTAATAATTTTTCCCTTCATGGTGGCTTGTAAAAAATGAAATTTTATAAATTAAAATCTTTCTTTTAAATATGTGAATGATTTCCAAAAAGGAAAGTTATCTCTAAAAATTAAAATCTCCTTTCAATCTACAAATAAGGAAAGATATCAAATCTTTTCTTAATCTTTTGTAGAAACTAATAAAAGAGAATATTTAATTTTTAAACTCTCTTTTAAATCATGAACATGGTTAAAAAGGAAAGTTTTCTCAAAATTAAAATCTACCTTTCAATCTACAAATAAGGAAAGATTTCAAATCTTTTCTTAATCTTTTGTAGAAAGCTATAAAAGGAAAAATTTAAATTTTAAACTCTCTTTTAAAACCATGAGATCCACATAAGAAAAATTTTAAAAAATAAAATTCCTTTTTATTTTAATAGGGCCGACCACCTCATGAACCCATGAACCATGCCTTTGGCCGACCCTAGCTTGGACTCCAAGCTAGTTTGGCCGACCCCTATAGGATGGGTAAGAAGGTGGGTATAGTGCTATATAATTAAGAGGTTACGATAGGGACCGAGAGGAGGAATTGGTTTTGGTCTCCCGATGAAATTAAGCATCCCGTGTTCGCCCTGAACACATAACTTAATTTCATCAATAATAATTTATTCCACTAAAGAACTATTATTGAACTACCGCACCAATCTCAAATTACATTTTGGGCTCCTTCTTATTATGAGTGTGTTAGTCTCCCTGTGCTTAAGATATCAGATGTCCATTAATTAAATGATTTACTGACAACTCACTTAATTAATATCTAGTTCCAAGAGTAGTACCACTCAACCTTATCGTCATGTCGGACTAAGTCCACCTGCAGGGTTTAACTTGACAATCCTTATGAGCTCCTCTTAGGGACATTATCAACCTAGATTACTAGGACACAGTTTTCTTCTATAATCAACAACACACACACTATAAGTAATATCATTTCCCAACTTATCGGGCTTATTGATTTATCAAGCTAAATCTCACCCTTTAATATGTTAAAGAAATAAATATTAAATATATATGCTTGTTATTATCTTAAGATTAAGAGCACACACTTCCATAATAAATAAGGACTTGTTCTTTTATTAAGTCAGTATAAAAAGAACTTTCCTTAAATAGTCCTGCTCAATACACTTAGAGTGTACTAGTATAATTTATTAGTCAAGATAAACTAATACCTAATTACACTACGACTTTTCCGATGGTTTGTACCTTTCTATCTCAGTCGTGAGCTACTGTTTATAATTTATAAAGAACCGATAACACGATCTTCTGTGTGTGACACCACACACTATGTTATCTACAATATAAATTAATTGAACATCTACATTTGGTATATATAAATGTAGACACTTCACCAATGTGATTCTTATAAATGTTTATACAAAAGGTAGACTTTTAGTATACACTCCAACAGAGCTGATCGAGGGAAAGCCCTGATCGTTAAAGAAGAGATTGCTCTGAAGTGGCAATCTATACCCAACGCCTCAGTTGGACCCTCTCCCCCTCAACCGACCACTTCCTCTCGACATGGCCCTGCTACTCAATCTGGACCTATCTCTTCCCAACCTAGTCCTTCTACCCAATCAGGGCCTATTTCCTCTCAGCCTGGTCCTAGCGGCACCGCTCCTGACGCATCTCGGTCTCGCTATTCTCGTTTCTGGGCTACTATGCCCTCAGAGTGGGGATCATGTCGCTATCTTGCCACCCTGCTCGCTTCGTCCTACTGCGGGTCGGCTAGCAACTCAATGGGAGTAGACTATGAAGGTGATGGATACCTTTTCACTGCCTACCCAGGTGGACTTGTCCTCTGAAATTGCCACCATGGTAAGCTTACACTCTCTCCTATGGCTCCCCTCCTCCTATTCTAACTTTCTTTTTTTATGAATAGATATTTTCCCAGTCACTCCGCTTAAATCAGACGTTTCTATATATACATTGGTTGAATAATATCTTAAAGGATTGAGTTGCTGACTTAGAGTCTCAACTCTCTGACCCTTCTTCAGTTGTGTCCCAACTAAAGGCAGAGGTGAAGACCTTAAGGAAGGCGAATACCTCTCGGGAACAGACCCTGGGTGAGGCCTAACTAGAGATTGACCGGCTCTGAGATGACAAAAAGAGACTAGAAGTGCTCCACCAGTCATCTAAAGCTAAGTACGAAAGAGGAGCTAACCCTGAAGGAGAAGGCACAATCAGAGCTGATTCAGCAAATTGCAGCCCCGGAGGACTTCAAGGTTATGCATAGACACGAGATGGATAGCCTGACCCAGGAGCTGAACTCCAAGGATATGCTCCTTATAGACCATAGAAGGGATTTGGAGTCTCAAGCAACAGAGCTGGTCTCCTTGTAGGGAGAGCTGTCTCAAGCCCACTCTGCCCTATCTATCTCCGTTATTGCCTTAGAGACTTATAAGGCTGGGGAGAACGATCGAACTGGGAAGAATATTTACGCTTGTCAGAGTTTGGCTCTCAAGTGGGGGATCACTTTGTCCGATCTATGGCCTATGGTGCAGTAGGAGCACTCCAACAACTCAAGGAGGGAGGGTATCTGCCCCCTAACCCTCTTGAGGACTTCCTGGATCATTGTCGGATCCTCAAAGAGTTGCTCGACGATGTATTCTCAGAATTTAAATAACCCTTCCTATTGTAAATGAACATCTGCCAATGTACTTTATAAAAATTAATTTTCACTATTGTTACGAATCGTAAGTGCACGAATTCGTTGTCAGTAATAAAGATTATCGATCTCATGAGAACTGTTATAAGCACTAGCGATGGTTCACTTAGGATTAGCTAAACTACCGATGGTTGTAAGTTATCTAAAGAAAATGGGTTTGGAAACGGAAATGAGAACTAGCAAAGAAGAAGTAATAGACTTGGTTTAAGAAGAGTCCTAGGAGTTCGGTTTCATTGTGGTGGTATTGATGTATGACATTCTATCCTTTACTCATTGTCCATCAAGCATTCGCCGGAAGCTGAAGTATCTATTCTTAGGTACCAAATAAAGAAGATCCCTATGAAATCCTATTACAGTTAACCCCTGTCACTAGGGTGCCTCGGTATATCACAAGAACACTACTCTAATTGGTGTCACTAAGGATAGAGATAAGGAGCTTAGTTTGGTCTCTTATTTCCTCGTGGAGGAGTTGTCTCTCCTTTCAAGGAAGTACCCTAGATGTCCATGAATGGGCTACCCCTGTCACTAGGGCCCTTCGGGTGTATAATCTAAGATATTCTCTCTACGAGATAGGCAATTCCTACACAATCAATTAACATGATATAGAGATTGAGTAGTCGAAACAAAGCAAGCGAAATCATCCAATGAAATAGAGGTAAAAGTATGAGTCTTACATCAAACCAATCCACAACTACTCCCTCATCCTAGAACAAGGAATCTACTCCATAGACACTAGAGAAAACCCCGAAGACATAATGTTAAACATACAATTCTCAAACAAGAAGAGAGAAAGAGAAAAGACGCTTATCCAACGACGACGAGTGATCTTCGGATCCAATCATTTGCTTATGGAGTTGATGTGGTGATGAAGGATCGCTGGACAGAGGTCCTGGATGGTGTGGAATGACACCAAGTCGATTCTCTCTCTGATGGCTCGCTTCCCGGCTTTCCCCCTTAAGGAAAAGGGTTAAAAACCCTTTTATAGGCTAGGGCGCGGCTGCGGCGGCACTGCCGAGTAAGAATGGCACGGCCGTGCCCTTTCTTGTCTCCGACCGCACTGCACAGTCGTGCCAATTGGCATGACCGTGTGAGCTTCGGGCTCGGTTCCTGGGGCACGCCCGTGCAGGGTTGCACAATCGTTCCTTGCTTGGCTTCAGTCATGGGGGGCACGGTCGTGCAAGTATGCATGGCCATGCTTTGATCTGCCTATGGGATGGCCGCACAGCCATGCAAGAGTTGCACGGTCGTGCACTTCTCCTCTCCTATTTGGCCACACAGCTGTGCGAGGTTGCACGATCGTGTTCTCTGGCTCGTTCTGGTACATCGACAATTGTTGTTTTTGCTCCGAAAGTTGTCTCTGTCAACACAAAACCAAACAAGAGCAGATATCCGAACAAAAGAGTATATATGATGAGTACATGATTAAAGAGGTGATCATGCAAAGAATATATACGTATAAAGCAAGTGAATGTGCGTTAAAACATGCATAAACGATCATAATATTTACACACATCACATTCCCAGACTTGAACATTTGCTTAGCCTCAAGCAAAACGCTGCAACCTATGTTCATGAACGCCTGGCAGTGTTTCATAATCCCTAGTGCATTCACCTAACTCTATCAACTAGTTTCATTGATAAGCACGATTGTGGAGTAACCTAAGTGTGATCTAATCAAAAGTTCTTTGTGCTCGGTGCAATAAGTAACTCAAACTCTTTAAGTTTCAATTTTCTGTCCTAGTTAAGTCGTTATACAATTGAGTTCCTAATGTTCCCGGTGATAGGCACTTACCTGCCACACACTTGGTTCGTTTTCCTTAAATTACACAAGGTCTCAAAGGATACTACTCGGGATCAAGAGAAACATAACATTCATTTTCCCAGTAACCTAACTCGGTCTCAAAGGGGTGAATTATTAGTTTCCACTCACGAAACTATTTTTTATCCCTTATTCAATATTTTTTTTTGGTGCTAAAGAGGTGTAGCACTAGTCACAAACGCAAGATGCATATGTTGGGATTTAAATTTTTCCAAATGAGCTTCTATGATCCGAGGTCATCCAGTAACCAAAATGTGAATAAGAAATCACCATGGGAACAAAAGTACTAAACAATTTGGATGAATCATAACTATTTAAAAAATATTTTTACTATTCAAGCTTAAGTACTTAAGTGTAGTGAAAATAAGATCCTTAAGGTTAGGCCAAAACTTATACCAAACTCCATACAATATTTATCTTATTTCATGCTACTAAAGATAGAGAAAGGAGATATACCAAACATACTAACACTATCTTGACAACATATGAACTAAGAAAATGCTAGTCATTTTGCTATCGGACACGTAGCAGAAAAAGTAGAAGGTTTGATGTTCTCAAGTATGTCTCAAAACTAGTTTTTTTTTATAGAAACATGAAACGAATAAACAAAGCACAGTGCAAATGAGATGCAAATAGAAATATGAAACTAATAAAATATGAATAAAATATGCAAAGAGAAAAGAAAAACTCGACTCGACTCAGGTTGTGCAGACAGACACAACACCTCTCTCCTCGACCAAAGATCGTTTTGCTCATCACTCAGTGGAGGTATCTAAAGGTCGAATTTTGCATGCGGGATGCCTTAGCTCTAGAAGGTTCGTAAGGATCCTTTGATCCGATTATTAACGTCCAAAATTCATTCCATCTAATCTCATCATCAAATCCACGGGTACCACCAATGGGTAAACCAAAATAATTATTAAAATCACTAAAAGTCCACCGAACTTCTTTATTCATCATCCTAAAAGTTATGACCCCTACGTAGTCATCCTCAGATGAAAATTTAACATCAATTGAGCTAAAAAATTCAAGGACTAGGCGGGGGTAAGTCGGTGCATGAGCGTACATAATATCATTCCAATCTAAAGAACTAATCATCCAATCTACATCATCCCTAATTCCTAGCATATCCATAGTAAAGGGATCCATATATTTAGTGCATATAATTTTTCTAGCGATAAAGATATCATATCTAGCTTTTTGTTCATGATTTCTAAAAATAATATTGAACTCGTTTTCGTTACTTTCGTCGCATGCCACCCTTTTTCCTTTGCCCTTTGAAGAAGACGCCTTCCCTTTGCCTTTGTCACCTCCCGGTGCATCTCCTTCGCTAGATCCACTGCTTCCTCGACGAAGTCTCTTCAAGATCTGCGATATGGTGTGCAAGGTTTTGAGGAATTTCTTGTGGAGATGGGTCTTGAGGATGGGAGAGGAGGAGAAGGAAGGAAAATAGGAGAGTTGCTTCTCTCTTTCCGGATTTGTGGCTTGAAGAGTGTTAGATCTAGATGTAGATCTAAGTAAAAATGAACTCCAGAGGTGGGAATTAGGGTTTGATGAGGTGTAGTGGGGAGGAGAAGGCTTTTGGGAGAGAAGGAGATGGAAATTGGGGCTTTTGGAGGAGTAGGTGGCGCACACGGGTAGGGGCACGACCGTGTCTTATAGACACGACCGGGTTAGGTGGGTTTCTGCACGGCCGTGCCAATTGGCACAGCCTCCTCTTTTCTTCCTTCGGCTAAAGTCACACGGTCGTGGCGGTTGGCACGACCCATTCCTCCTTGTTCTCTACATAGGTCGTACAGCCGTGCCGGTTGGGATGACCTGAGTCTTCTTCCTCTCTGGTGGTCTTGCACGGCCGTGCCGATTGGCACGACCCGTGTTCTCCTCTTCTCTGAATAGGTCGCACGACCCGTGGCCTTGGTCCCTCTGTTGGCTTCACACGGCCGTGTGGGGTCACACGACCGACTCCTTTAAGCGCACGGAGACTCACCTTTCACCATTTTGGTTCCTCTGACGCCTCCACACCCATGAAACGCTCACGACCAGCTCGTGAAGGCTCTGCACATCCTGAAAACGAATATCCAAAAATAAAGAAATAATAAAAGTACTCGACTTGAACTTATTAGAGAAATAAAATGATGAACGGAATGATGAACAAAAAAATGAAAAACCCTTGGGTTGCCTCCCAAAAAGTGCTTGTTTTAGGTCTTTAGCTCGACATCATTTCAGTTAATGTGGACTAAACCCATGGAAGCACGACTCTCCTCCTAGGGTTAATGCTCCAGTCTGCGCCTTTAGTTTCGCTCATGCAGGACAATTGTATTTCTTATTTCTCGATGGAGGGGAACTCTCATGGAAACTGCACTCCTCGACTTTGTGTATGTTGATCTTGCTCGAATTTCCCAGAGAAGAGGGGTCGCTGATAGAAGAATCAGATAAATCAAATTCAATCCTTTCTTTGCCGATCTCCAAGGATAACTTGTGACTTTTCACATCAATGAGGGCTCCAGCTGTAGCAAGAAATAGTCTTCCAAGGATGATCGGTATCTTGGGATCCTCCTCCATATCCAAGACAATGAAATCTGTGGGGATGATGCATCCTTCTACTTCTACTGGCATGCCCTCCACTATTCTCATTGGGTATCTACATGAATGCCAGCTAATTGCAATACCATAGTAGTCAGTATAATGTTCTGTAGTCCTAGCTGTTGGTGCAACCTTAGGTCAAGGTTGACCTGGGTGACCCGACTCGAGTTGACCTGACTCGAGGTATATTTTGATGTTTGACAAGAATAGAGAAGTTATATTTTGATGTTTGACAAGAATAGGAACTTGGGGGATTGTGGGTGCAACCTTTGGTCAAGGTTGACCTGGTTGACCCGACTTGAGTTGAGCTTGGCACGGGAAAAGTCCAAGTATGGAGACTTGGCACGGAAAGGTCCAAGCAGGGAGCTTGGCACGGGAAAAGTCCAAGTATGGAGACTTGGCACGGAAAAGTCCAAGCAGGGAGCTTGGCACGGGAAAAGTCCAAGTATGGAGACTTGGCACGGAAAATTCCAAGCAGGGAGCTTGGCACGGGAAAAGTCCAAGTATGGAGACTTGGCACGGAAAAGTCCAAGCAGGGAGCTTGGCACGGGAAAAGTCCAAGTATGGAAGCTTGGCATAAGAGGTCAGAGAGAGCTCAGTAGCTCATTCTCTGGACTGGATGGAGTCGGAGAGGGCTTGGTAGCTCGTTCTCCGGACTAAGTCAGAGAGGGCTCGGTAGCTCGTTCTCTGGGCCGAACGTAGAGTCGGAGAGGGCTCGGTAGCTCGTTCTCCGGACTAGGTCAGAGAGGGCTCAGTAGCTCATTCTCTGGACTAGACGTGGGAGTCGGAGAGGGCTCGGTAGCTCGTTCTCCGGACTAGGTCAGAGAGGGCTCGGTAGCTCGTTCTTTGGACCAGGAAGACATTAGGGTTTAGGGCTGGGAAGCTCTAAAAGCAACAGAGGCATTGGATCGGTCTGTTGACCGATCCAATGATACTTTGGCTGTCTGGATCGGTCTGTCGACCGATCCAGTGATAACTTAGTTATCTGATCGGTCTCGTGACCGATCAGTAACCACACAGTAGCTTTCTGTGGGTTATCTGATCGGTCTGGTGACCGATCAGTAAGAAGCGAGACAACAGGGGATCAATAGGGGGATCGGTCTGTGGACCGATCCACCTATGGCCTGATCGGTCCACAGACCGATCAAGAATCGACAACAACTGCCCTAATCGGTCCCCTGACCGATCAGATCCGCTCTGGACCAATCAGGATGGAGCCTGATCGGTCCAGGCCTAGCCGTTGAGACACAACGGCTAGATTTCTGTGTCTTCTTTCTTCGCAGGTTCAGGTTATAAAAGAAGTTGAGGGCATCTTCAGATCTCCTTCTTCTTCTTCCTCCTTGCGATCTGAGCTTTGTTGAGCTCTCTACTGCTGAAGCTTCGTGTGAGCTTCCCTCGGCTGAGTCTCCAACAACAGTTGCTGCTGTGGTTGGCATCCGTGAAGTTGCTGCTTCATCAACAGTCGACGAGAAGGCAAGCAAACTAGTGTTTTTACATTCATATTGTTCTTGGCTTCTTGCTGTATTTCTTGTACACTGATCTTGCTGTTGCAAGAGAGATTGTGGCAAGGTTTCTCCACCCAGAAGGAGTTTTTATTAGCCGGTTTTTCGGGGTCTCATCCACCGACGGATTGATAGGATTCATCCACCTTACGGACACGCCGATGAGAAGGAGTATCATCTCCGAACCTCGTTATATCGTCGCGTTTGAGGTTTGATATTCTTCGTTTCGTTTCTATCTTTTATTTCCGCTGCGCTAACTCAATTTGTAGGAAGAAATGAGAATTTGGGGTCGACTATTCACACCCCCCCTCTCTAGCCGCATCTGAAGGTCCTAACAAGTGGTATCAAAGCGAGGTCGCTCTTCGTCGGATTAACACCCGGGGGAGCACGAGCTAGAGTATGGATCAACTTGGAGAAGATGTCACAATTCTACCCTTCTACGATCGCGATGACTTCGCATATTGGAAGGTAAGAATGAAGTATTTTCTTATAACTAACCTAGTAAATTGGAATTGTGTACAAGTAGGTTTTATTCCTCCGGTGGATAAAGAAGGAGAACCTCTCGAGAAGAAGAAGTGGACGAAGGAACAAATCCACCAATCCATAATCAACGACGAGGTAATGAAAATCTTTGAATTTTCATTACCTAATGATATCTTGTGTAAGATAGGTAGATACAACAATGCCAAGGAGTTGTGGAACAACTTGGCTAAGTTCCATGAGGAGAGCTCCAATTCAAGTCATGAAGAGGAGTCAAGTGAGCCAAGTAGCTCACATCATGGAGGTATGAAATTAGAAGTTGAGGGCTACTCAACATCTAAGGAAGAAGAGGAGGAGAGTTCTTCTTCAAGACTGGAGCAAGAAGAAGAAGCCTCTACCTCCGAAAGGGATGAAGGAGAGAGCTTATATCCATCCTCAATCCTAGGTAACTCAAGTAAATTACATATAATGTGCTTTGAGTGTAGGGAATATGGGCATTACAAAAGTAAATGTCCAAAGAGGATTAGGAAGACTCCATCGGCACCAAAAGTCAAGGAAGCCGGAGTCCCGATACGCAAGGGCAAGGAGCACGTGGTGTGCTTCCAATGCAAGCAAAGGGGACATTATAGGAGTCAATGTCCAAGGGGGAGGCAACCTCACAAGGACAAGAGACCAAGCACATCTATAGGGGGAGCTAAGGCAAACCCTAAGGTATTCTTTAAGGCACATTCTTGCAATTCTAATAAGACACATGCTAGTAGTTTTATTGCAATTGTCAATAATGATAAGCATGATAACTATAGAAACCGATACATGTCCTTAGGTGCCAAACATGTTAGCCTAGATAAGGACAATGCTAGAAATGCCAACCCTAGAGTTAACTCATCTAAGGTTAAGGAAAACCTAGATAGGAATCCCAAAACAACTAGACATATGCCTAGGAATACCTCAAAGAAAAATGGAAAATTAAAGCTTGAGGTATTAAAGAAGGAAAATCAAGTCTTGAGGTCAAGACTTGACACTTTAGAAAAGGCTCTTAAGAATTTGGAGAAGTCAACTCTAGGGTCTAAGGGTCAAAAATCAAAGCCCAAGGACATGAGAGGTTTGGGCCACAAATCTAAGTCTCAAGTGGTCAAGCCTGCTTACCATAATGTTCCATTCGATTATGGAACAAGACCTAGGGCTAAGAAGACCATCACCAAGGTCACAAGGGGAGTCACCCCTAGAGTTGATCTTGATGAGTCCGAAATGACCAAGGCTTTAAAGGCTAGGAGGGTCATTAGGAGGGTTGCTAGGGAAGTCATCCCTAGTGAATATTTAGTGAACCCAATGAGCTCAAATAGGTATTGGGTTCCTAGGAGCATGATTCCTTCACGCTAGATGGTTTAGGGTGTGCCAACCTTAATTGGATAGGTAGTTAACCTACTCATGGCAAAAGGTGTCATTTTAGGAATTTTCAAGGTGTGTTCAAGCCTTGAAAATGAAATTAAAAATTATTCCTAAGGTGATTAGGATATGCCAACCACATTTGAGGAGTTTCCTAGGATCAATCTAATTGGCACATAGTGATCTAAAAATCTCTAGTTTATAATTTTAGGTTTATTACACTTAGGAATATAGAATTTATGGCAAAATGATCAAAATTATCAAAAAATGGCAACTAAGGCTAGAATTAGGTATTTTCTATACCTTTATATGTTATTTGCCATACATTGTTTGTCATATGCCATGTCATGACATCATATTTATTATCATTTGAAATGTCATGATAATGCTTAGGTTAGTTAAATGTCATGCCTTATTTAAGTTTCATACTTTATGCCATGACATCATGACATTGTCACATATTTCCACTTATGATATTATTTTATGCCATGTCATCATCTCTTGCATTTATGATCAATTAAATTGATTTAAGGATAAAAACACAATTTGATATGGAGATCAAATGGTTGTTTAGAAAATGCATGAGAACTTAGCTTAAGATGACCTAAATCCATATCTCACATCAAAATTGACTTGGATGTGTTTGATACACCTTAGATGTGTGTGAGATATTAGGATTATGAGTTAGGATCAAGGTGCATAGTTCTTGTACCTAGATGAACCTAATTCGAATTTGAGGATCATAGGGAAAACTTGTGTACAAGTCATGTACATTTAGCCCTAAGATTGTGGTCCTAAATTGAATGGTTTAAGATCATTTCAAAATTGATTTGAAAAACCTTGATGAAGCTTTTCTAGTGATAGCATTCATCATTGAGCAAGTTGATACAAAGATGGATTAACCTTGAGCTATTTCAAAGTATTTCGAACTTTGTATCAAGATTAAAAATTAGGAGTTATTTTCATAGAAAACTATTTTTCCATGATAATATATGTTATGAGGAATGCATCCTCAAAATTTTACAATTTTTAGAATTTTCTGTAATTTTTTAGGGGTTTCTGAATTTCGGGAGAAAAATCAGAAATCCTTATCAGAGAATTTTCTGATCGGTTCAGGGAAGTCTGGATCGGTCTCTGGACCGATCCAGGGCAGTGTGGATCGGTCTGGTGACCAATCCAGTGGAGTCCTGATCGGTCTGGTGACCGATCAGAGTGTGCCAAAATGCTGATTTTCGACTGTTGTCTGAAATTTCAGCTGTGGAAGTTGGTGTTTTAGATTTCTAAAGGGTTGAAACTCTCCAAGACATTGTTGGTGCAATGGTCAAGGAGGAGTTGACCTTTAGGGGGAGTTTTACCTATTGGTCAAGGGGGAGTTGACTTTTAGGGGGAGTTTTTACTCGTCAAGATTTTTGAGGATGAGTGATATGGGATTATCACTAAGTTGATTGTTGACTTTAGTATCAAGGGGGAAATTAAGGGTTTCAATGAAAGGTATGGGACTTTCATTAGGAAGAAACTCTTAACCTTGATTCACCCCTTTTGATGTGTGTCAAAAAGGGGGAGAATGTCCAGAGAATGTTCAAGGAAGAACATTGGAGTTTGGGGAGAATGTTCAAGGAAGAACATTGGAGAACTATTGGAAAACCTAAGTTAGGTTATCGGGTTAACCTAACTTGATTATGGTTTTTGTCAAACATCAAAAAGGGGGAGATTGTTGGTGCAACCTTAGGTCAAGGTTGACCTGGGTGACCCGACTCGAGTTGACCTGACTCAAGGTATATTTTGATGTTTGACATGAATAGAGAAGTTATATTTTGATGTTTGACAAGAATAGGAACTTGGGGGATTGTGGGTGCAACCTTTGGTCAAGGTTGACCTGGTTGACTCGACTTGAGTTGAGCTCGGTACGGGAAAAGTCCAAGTATGGAGACTTGGCACGGAAAGGTCCAAGCAGGGAGCTTGGCACGGGAAAAGTCCAAGTATGGAGACTTGGCACGGAAAAGTCCAAGCAGGGAGCTTGGCACGGGAAAAGTCCAAGTATGGAGACTTGGCACGGAAAAGTCCAAGCAGGGAGCTTGGCACGGGAAAAGTCCAAGTATGGAAGCTTAGCATAGGAGGTCAGAGAGAGCTCGGTAGCTCGTTCTCTGGACTGGATGGAGTCGGAGAGGGCTCGGTAGCTCGTTCTCCGGACTAGGTCAGAGAGGGCTTGGTAGCTCGTTCTCTGGACCGAACGTAGAGTCGGAGAGGGCTCGGTAGCTCGTTCTCCGGACTAGATCAGAGAGGGCTCGGTAGCTCGTTCTTTAGACCGGATGTGGGAGTCGGAGAGGACTCGGTAGCTCGTTCTCCGGACTAGGTCAGAGAGGGCTCGGTAGCTCATTCTCTGGATCAGGAAGACGTTAGGGTTTAGGGTTGGGAAGCTCTAAAACCAACAGAGGCATTGGATCGGTCTGTTGACCAATCCAGTGATACTTTGGCTGTCTGGATCGGTCTGTCGACAGATCCAGTGATACCTTAGTTATCTGATCGGTCTCGTGACCGATCAGTAACCACACAGTAGCTTTCTGTGGGTTATCTGATCGGTCTGGTGACCGATCAGTAAGAAGCGAGACAACAGGGGATCAATAGGGGGATTGGTCTGTGGACCGATCCACCTATGGCCTAATCGGTCCACAGACCGATCAGGAATTGGCAACAACTGCCCTAATCGGTCCCCTGACCGATCAGATCCGCTCTGGACCGATCAGGCTGGAGCCTGATCGGTCCAGGCCTAGCCGTTGAGACACAACGGCTAGATTTCTGTGTCTTCTTTCTTCGCAGGTTCAGGTTATAAAAGAAGTTGAGGGCCTCTACAGATCTCCTTCTTCTTCTTCTTCTTCCTCCTTGCGATCTGAGCTTTGTTGAGCTCTCTACTGCTGAAGCTTCGTGTGAGCTTCCCTCGGCTGAGTCTCCAACAACAGTTGTTGCTGTGGTTGGCATCCGTGAAGTTGCTGCTTCATCAACAGTCGACGAGAAGGCAAGCAAACTAGTGTTTTTACATTCATATTGTTCTTGGCTTCTTGCTGTATTTCTTGTACACTGTTCTTGCTGTTGCAAGAGAGATTGTGGCGAGGTTTCTCCACCCAGAAGGAGTTTTTATTAACCGGTTTTCCGGGGTCTCATCCACCGACGGATTGATAGGATTCGTCCACCTTACGGACACGCCGAGGAGTAGGAGTATCATCTCCGAACCTCGTTATATCGTCGCGTTTGAGGTTTGATATTCTTCGTTTCGTTTCTATCTTTTATTTTCGCTGCGCTAACTCAATTTGTAGGAAGAAACGAGAATTTGGGGTCGGCTATTCACAACCCCCCCTCTCTAGCCGCATCCGAAGGTCCTAACACTAGCTTCTTACATAAGGAGTATGGAAGTAGGCTAACGTTGGCTCCCAAGTCGCATAAAGCTTTCTATATGAGTTCAGAACCAATCTTGCATGGTATGAAAAAACTTCCTGGATCCTAAAGTTTCGGTGGAATATTTGCCATAAGTAGAGCGCTATAGTTTTCTGTTAATGCTACAATCTCAAAGTCGCCCTTCTGCCCTCTGTTAGATAAAATACCCTTTAAAAATTTTATGAACTTCGGCATTTGGTGTAGTGCATCTATCAGTGGTATTTCTACGTAAATTTCCTGAATATTCTTCAGAAATCGGTTGAACTCTTCATCCTTTTGGGATGTTATCAGTTTCTGAGGGAAAAGAATGGAATTTGAAGAGTTCCTTCAACTTTCTTGGTGATCTCCTCTCCATCCCTATTCTGGATCTGATTGGACAGTGGGGGAGAGGGCTCTTCCTCTGAGTCAGGTCCTTTCTGAATAGTGATTTGGGGGTCTCCCAAAGTTCATCCGCTCCTCAGCTCGATGCGGTTGTAGTGCTCTACTGGGTTTATATCAGGCTTTCCTGGAAATGTTCCCTGTGCTCTTGAAAAAGACTGGGCTATCTGGGCTATCTAGCTGTCTTGCATCTTCTAATATTTTTCTAAATTTTCCAGTCTTTGAGTCAATTGCTTGATATCATTCTTCATCTCTTTTTGCTCTGAGAGGGCTTCTTCAAGCATCTTTTCGATTCTAAACAACTGTGAGGGTTGTTGTTGATAAGTCTGTTGTCCAGATTGGTAGCTCTGTTGCCCAAGTTGATAGTTTTGTTTTGCTGGCCCTTGGTCCTGATTGTTCCGGTATGAGAAATTTGGGTGATTCCTACATCTTGGATTGTATGTGTCGGAGTACGGATTGTTTTGCTTCTGGTTGTAACTGACTATTGCATCGCATTGCTCAAGTTGGTTTATCTGTGCTTATATTGGCCCTAGGGGACAAGTATCTTGAGCATGATCCGTACTTCCGCAAGTTTCGCAAACATAAACTATTGCATTGGTTGTGTTGTTTCCCATGGCCTTAAACTTCTTGGTCAGAGCGTCCAACTGTGCAGACATGAGTGTGACTGCATCTACGTCAAATTTTCCTGACGCCTTTATTGGATTCCCTGAGAGAGAACCACCAGATCTTTCAGTTGCCCACTAATGGTGGTTCCGTGCCACATTCTCTATGATCTCTTTAGCTTCATCAAGGCTCTTATTCATTAGTGCTCCTCCTGCTGCAGAGTCGAGGGATACCTTTGTGTGATAGTTGATTCCATTGTAGAAGGTGTGTAGAACCAACCATTTCTCAAGGCCGTGATGGGAGCATTGTCTCAGCATACTTTTGAATCTGACCCAGGCTTCAATTAATGATTCTGAGTCTATCTGTTTGAAGCTTGCAATCAAATTCCTCATGTGAGCAGTTTTGCTTAGTGGATAGAATTTGTCTAAGAATTTCTACTCACACTGCTCCCAAGATGTAATGCTATTTGCTGGAAGAGAATTTAGCCACTGCTTGGCTCTATCTTTCAGGGAGAATCCAAAAAGTAATAACCTCACTGATTCTGGAGGGACTCCATTCACTTTCATGTTACCACAAATCTAGTAGAAAAGCTCTAAGTGGTGGTTTGGATCATCGTGCGGTCCTCCTCCAAATTGATTTTGTTGAACCATGTGAATTACTGCAGACTTGATTTCAAAATTATTGGCTTCGATTGGCGGTCGAGTGATGCTAGACTGAACCCCTCGTGCATAAGATGCTGCGTAATCCTTCAACAGTTTATTAGCCATCTCTGAAGATTCTTGTACTGTTTGAAATGCTTTTTGAAGGTTTCTTCTTCTCAAGAAAGTCCTATCGATCTCTGGATCGAACGGTAGAAGTTGTCCTGAAAGATTAGCTCTTCGTATGTAAAAACAAAATATGAAATATAGTAAAGAAGAGAGTGAAATAATATTATATATTTTTTAGGCTTTTTAATAAGAACGCAGAAAATAAAGAGAAACAAAAATAAAACTATTTATCTCTAAGTGCAAAATATTAGAAAAAGAAAAGATAAAGGGAAAAAACAAAGTCTAGTCTAATCTAATATGATTATCACCAATGTTATAGACGCAGTCCCCGGTAACGACGTCAAAAACTTGTTATGAACCGCAAATGCATGGATTCGTCATCAGTAATAAAGATTATCGATCCCACGAGAACTGGTTATAAGCACTAGTGATGACTAACTTAGGATTAGCTAAACTACCGATGGTTGTAAGTTATCTAAAGAAAAGGGGTTTGGAAACGGAAATGAGAACTAGCAAAGAAGAAGTAATAGACTTGGTTTATGAAGAGTCCTAGGAGTTCGGTTTCTTTGTGGTGGTATTGATGTATCACATTATATCCTTTACTCATTATACATCAACATGCATTCGCCGGAAGCTGAAGTATCTATTCTTAGGTACCAAATAAAGAAGATCCCTATGAAATCCTGTTACGGTTAACCCCTGTCACTAGGGCGCTTCAGTAGGTCACAAGAACACTACTCTAATTGGTGTCACTAAGGATAGAGATACGAAGCTTAGTTTGGTCTCTTACTTCCTTGTGGAGGAGTTGTCTCTCCTTTCAAGGAAGTACCCTAGATGTCCATGAACGGGCTACCCCTGTCAGTAGGGCCTCTCGGGTGTACGATCTAGGATATTCTCTCTATGAGATAGGCAATTCCTACACAATCAATTAACACGATATAGAGATCGAGTAGTCGAAACAAAGCAAGCGAAATCATCCAATGAAATAGAGGCAAAAGTATGAGTCTTACATCAAACCAATCCACAACTACTCCCTTATCCTAGAACAAGGAATCTACTCCATAGACGCAGGAGAAAACCCCGAAGACATAATTTTAAGCATACAATTCTCAAACAAGAAGAGAGAAAGAGAAAAGACGCTTATCCAATGATGACGAGTGATCTTCGGATCCAATCCTTTGCTTATGGAGTTGATGTGGTGATGAAGGATCGCTGGACAGAGGTCCTGGAAGGTGTGGAACGACACCAAGTCGATTCTCTCGCTGACGGCTCGCTTCCCGGCTCTCCCCCTTGAGGAAAAGGGTTAAAACCCTTTTATAGGCTAGGGTGCGGCTGCGCACGACCATGTAAGAATGGAATGGCCATGACCTTTCTTATCTCTGGCCGCACTGCATGGTCGTGCCAATTGGCACGACCGTGTGAGCTTCAGGCTCGGTTCCTGGGGCACGACCGTGCAGGGTTGCACGACCATTCCTTGCTTAGCTTCGGTCGTGGGGGGCACGACCGTGCAAGTATGCACGACCATGCTCTGATCTGCCTCTAGGCTGGCTGCACGGCCGTGCAAGAGTTGCACGACCGTGCACTTCTCCTCTCCTATTTGGCCACACGACCGTGTGAGGTTGCACGACCATGTTCTCTGGCTCGTTCCGGTGCGTCGACAATCGCTGTTTTTTGCTTTGAAAGTTGTCCCTGTCAACACAAAACCAAACAAAGAGCAGATATCCAAACAAAAGAGTATATATGATGAGTACATGATAAAAGAGGTGATCATGCAAAAAATATATATGTATAATGCAAGTGAATGCACGTTAAAACATGCATAAACGATCATAATATTTACACACATCAACTATCCTTGCTACTACTTCCTTTTTAGATTTTATGTCTTTTCCTTAGTCCTTACTCAATGGAGCTCGAGCTGTTTAGTACTAGCACAGGGACCTGAGTGGGTCTTAAAGAAGATTCGCGCACATTCTAGACCGAGTTATCCCGGCCGGGCATTTCATGCCCGGACCAGTCATGCTGTCTCGATCTCAAGTCTTATAAAGGAGTGATCTACTCAGGTACGATAAAGCTGGAGGTAGTTAGCACTCCATGGATGATCCAACCTCCTACCCTGAGCGTCTTGCAGGTAGTAGGCACCTGACGCTAACCTTTTAACAACTTTATACGGCCTGCCCCATTGAGGTGCTAACTTGGTTACCTCTCCTATAGGCTTCGTCCTTTTCCACACTAAGTCCCCTTTTCCGAAAAATCAGGGAATCACCCTCCTATCATAATTTTGAAGCATCCACTGTCGATATGCAATTAACCGAGCAGCTGTTATTTCTCGGGGTTCACTGATAAAGTCAAGTTCTGAAAGTCGTCGCTCGGCATTTTCTGCATCATACAACAACCTTTTGATAGATGACACTCCGACTTCTATGGGCACAACTGCCTCACTATCGTAGACCAGGTGAAAATAGAGTGAGCTTGGTACTTTCTTGTAGAGTAGTGCAGTACGTCCAGAGGATGCTAGGCAGCTCCTCAACTCAATCGTCACCTACATGATCCAACTTAACCTTCAAATCCCGAACTATCTCTCTGTTGGTAACCTCCGTCTACCCATTACTTTGAGGATAAGCCACGGACGTGAAGGCTTGGGTTATTCCAAATCCCCGACACCATTCTTGGATCTTGCGTCCTTGGAACTGTCTTCCATTATCTGAGACTAGCTTGTGCGGTATTCCAAATCGGTATAGGATGTTCTTCCATAGAAATTGAATAACAACTCTCTCAGTAATCCTGGCTAGGGCTTCTGCTTCCACCCATTTGGAAAAGTAGTATACTGCTACAAGTAAGAATCATTTCTGACCTGGTGCCATTGGGAACGGTCCTACAATGTCCATGCTCCATTGATCAAAGGGGCATGAGACTATTGAGATTTTCAGCGTATCGGTCGACCAATGAGTCAGGTTCTAATGCTTTTGGCAAGATAAGCAAGTGTTCACCAATCACTAGGCGTCTTTCTACAGAATGGGTCAAAAATACCCGGCCAGTAATACTTTTCGAGCCAACATTCTATCTCCAGTGTGGTTACCGCAACACCCCTGATGTACTTCTTGCAAGGCATACTCCGCTTCATCCACACCTAAGCATTTGAGCAGTGGTCTGAAAAATGCCCGCTTGTACAGCTAATCCCCGATCAGAGTATAGATGTGAGCTCTTCTCCTGATCAATCTAGCTTCTTCAGAATTGACAGGTAGGATGCCCTGCTGAAGATAAATGATCATTGGGGCTCTCCAGTCGATCGACTCTTCTATATTGTTCTGCAGGTTTATCTGAGCTATTAGAAAGCTTTGGGCTATCGACCTATCTAGCACCCAAGTGGTCAAAGAGCTGGCCATTTTAGCCAGGTCATCAACCCTTTGGTTATCTGCGCTGAGAATCTGAATAAATGACCACCCGGGCAGCTCCAACATGCCAAGCTGCTTGTAGTTCTACCAATAGCGCCTCATACTCCGCCTCATTATTAGTAGCTTTGAAATTTAGCCTAACACCAGTTACAAGATATCTTCCTGAGGGGATATCATAAGTATCCCTACTTCGCTTCCCTGTTGGGTGGACGACCCATCTATGTAGACCTTCCAAGTTTCTTCAGAATCAGTTTGATGGACCTCCGTCAGAAAATCTACCAGGGCTACGCTTTAACCGTCGTTCGGGGCTGATACTGTATGTTATATTCTCCTAGTTTAGTTACCCATTTGATGAGACGACCACTATCTCCACGTTAGTAAGAGTCTTCCCCATGGTACTATTGGTCAGGACTGTAATGGGGTATGCTAGGAAGTAAGGTCTTAAGCGGCGAGCCATAAGCATCAATCCATAAACCAATTTTTTTAGGGTCGTGTATCGAAACTCATCCCCTTTCAATAAGTGACTGAAGAAGTACACTGGTCATTGTACATCATCCTGTTCTTTCACCAACATCGCCCCCATGGTCTCAGGGTTAGCTAACAGATAGACCCAAAGCGGCTCCCCCGCAATAGGTTAAAACAGTGAAGGCAAGGTCTTCAGGTACTTCTTCAACTATTCGAAGGCTTGGTTGCATTCCTCATACCATTGAAACTTGGCCGCTCTCCTGAGTACCTTGAAGAAAGACAGCGCTCGATTTGTAGACCGAGATATAAACCTGGCCAACGCAGTTATTTTGGCCACCAACTTCTAGGCTTCTTTCATATTTTGAGGCACTTTCATGTCTCAAAGTACCTGAACCTTCTCCGGGTTAGCCTCAATTCCCCGCTCAGTAACGAGGTATCCCAAGAATCCTCCCTCCCCCCGAGCTCCAAATAAGCACTTCAATGGATTTAACTTGAGCCCATATTGTCGTAGGGTGTAATAAGTTTCCTCTATATCAGAAATCAAATTTATAGCTAAGGTGAATTTGATGAGGATGTCATCTACATAGACTCCCACGTTCCATCCTATCTACTTTCGGAAGATCTTATCCATCAATCTCAGATAGGTAGCTCCTGCCTTTCACAATTCAAAAGACATGATAGTGTAATAAAAAGTAACATCTACCGTGATGAAGTTGACCTTCTCTTGATCTTCCAACGCCAGAGGGATTTGGTGGTATCCCTGATAAGTGTCGAGCATGCAGATCCTTTCACAACCCGAGGTTGAGTCCACCATCTGATCAACCCTGGGTAACAGGTAAAATTCTTTAGGGCTAGCACGGTAGAGGTCTCGGAAGTCGATGCAGACTCTCCACTTGTTATTGGATTTTGACACCAGGGCCACATTAGAGAGTCAGGGCGGGAATTGTACTTCTCTAATATGCCTTACCTTCAAGAGCTGATCTACCTCAGCTCAGAAGATCTATTTTGCTCGGCTGAGAAGTTTCGCTTCTTCTGCTTGACCGACCGGGAATCGGGCAGAAGATGTAGTTTGTGCTCAACTACTTCGGGCTTGACTCTGGGTAGCTCTTCAGGCGACTAAGCGAAGATGTCCCTATTGCGTGCCAATTATTTGACTAGATCTATCTTGATCTCGATCGATAGGTCGCTAGATATGCGGGTGAAACTTTTCGGACGCTCAGGATAGAGCTGGACCTCCTCCCAAAGTATGGGTTCCTCTGCTATAGGTAGAGGTTCCTCTTGGATGACGTGGATCTTGCTATCCTGGGTTCTTTGAGCCTTGCGGGTCTCTACCTTTACCATGTCGATGTAACACCTGCGAGAGACCAATTGCTCACCTTTGACTTCCCCAACCTGGTCTCCTATAGGAAATTTAATCTTCTGATGGAAGGTGGATACTGTCGCCCAAAACTCATGTAGTGTCGGTCTCCCTAGGATAACGTTCTAAGAGGATGGCGAATCCACAACTATGAAAATGCTTCTCCGCATCCTCACTAGGGGGTTGCTACGTAAAGATATGGATAGCTTGATTTGGCCCATGGGTCTTACTTTATTGCGACCCAAAGCTGATTGTGGGCCCAACAGCTTGCTCTTGGTTGCATCCTACAGCGTGTATCTCTAGGCGTCGCTCATGAGATTTCCGAGCCCTAGTGGAATCTCCATCTATGGGCCCTCAGGAGATTATGTCGATCACCCGGATGGCTGTATTTCCCTTGTTCTCCTCCTCTAGGGATTCTCTTGGCTCCTTGCCAGGGCCTGGCTGCTAGCTCCCTTGACTTGCATTGTCGAGTGGGGATTAACCTAACTGACTTGCCGTGGCCTATTGGTCAGCCAACAACCTCTGAAGTTGAGGTGCAATCTCTGGTTGAGGTAGGCCCAGTTCAACTACGCGCCGGAAATCACGGGCGAACTGGACACAATCCCCAGTGGCATGAGTGTGGGACCTATGGTAAGTGCAATAGTGAGGTTCCTACTGATCGGGTCTTGAGGCTTGGACAGCTTCTACCCTTTGGGCCATCCGAGAGTCCTACCGGGGTGAGAATTCCGGTCAAGAATCTCTAGCGTGTGAAAGAGGCAGAGCTAGCGCTTAGGGCGGCCTCTTCTCCAATTTGTTGGCAAGGGTAGGCACCTTGTCCGCTTTCCGCTGAGCCGTCTGGGCTTCCTCTAGGTTGATATAATTGGCGGCCTTCCCTAGTATCTCATTGAAGTTCTTCACAGGCTCTCGGATGAGGGCTCGGAAGAACTCCCCTTCTATCAGACCATAGGAGAAGGCGCTCATCAGTATTTTAGAGGTAGTGGACGGGACGTCCTGGACTACCTGGTTGAAGCATTTGATATAACTTCTCAAAGGCTCAGTAGACCCTTGCTCGAGGGCAAAGAGACAATAGTCTATCTTCTGGTAAAATGGCATAAGAAAATGGTCTTAAAATCATGGAAGTAGGTGATGAACCCATTTGACAGGCCATCGAACCATTTTTGTGCCGAGCAAGACAGAGTGTTTAGGAACACTCGGAATTTGATGGCGTCGCTGTATTGGTGCAGCAGCGCAGCATTCTGAAACTTCTGAAGATGATCCTCTAGGTCCTTGCTACAGTCATACTCTCCAATAGCTGGGGCTTGTACCCCTTCAGTAGCTTCTCCTCGAGTACCCTTAGAGAGAAGGGCACTTGCTCCTCAGGCTCCCTCGGGGCTCCTCCCTGAGGACTATGACTTTCCTTTTCTTTGAATCTCTGGGCGGGGAGCTCTCCACGATAGAAGCATGTGGTTTCTCTTTCTTATTGTAATAGTTTGGGCCCTTGTGGTAATAGTCTGGGCCAGGCTCCTAATAGAAGGTTGGAGGGAAATCCTCGGGCTATTTTCTCTTAGACCCCCTATCCGAGACGCGAGTTTGGTCCTTGGAAATCGCAGGCATCTTGTACGGCCGTGAAGCAGTGGTTTGTTTTTCGGAAGTTGCTCGCCTCTTGGACTCCTTGAACATTTCATATTATCCTACTGTCATGGTGACATTGATTCTTCTGGTATCCTCCCTCTTCACGTTCCAGAACAGGTGAAGGAGATTCCCACAGACAGCGCCAAATTGATCCTGTTTGGAATTTGAGTCAGACGAAGGTCGAATGAGCTATTGCTGGGATTGACGGAGAGACAACTACGACACCCTTATCGCACGTGCCCAATAGAATGGACCCTCATGTGGCGCTAACGAACGGAGGTCACTAAAACGGTGGTACTTCAGTCTTGGAGCTCTGCGCACACTCAGACAAACACACGGAATGTTAGAAACCAGACACTAGGAAAAAGGTCCCCAACGCAGGCCCTCTGACACTCAAGTCAGGTACTTTTTTCCTAGAAGAACAGTGTACGAAGGAGAAAGAAAGTAGAAGACAAGTGCAAATGTGCGAGAGAGCGTACCTACTCAAGGGAGAGGACCTCCCTTTTTATATGATAGTGCATACCTCTAGAGCCTGACCGATGTTAGAAAATATTAGGTGTCAGGACCTGTCTAGTGATGGAGAACGCGTGACACCCTCTCGTGGACTGGAAGAAGGTTCCATTCGTAAATGACCGCAGACCATTGGAATATTCCCTGACATACAACAGTTATTCTCTTACAGGCAGTTACGATTCCTTGACTCTGTTGTCGCGTAGCGCCTTTTGTCCCGCCCGGATATGATTAGGGCAGCTCGGGGTGATCTGTCAGGTATAACACCTGACCTAAGTCTTGAGGGGCAGGAAAAGCTGTGGTGAGATCACTCAAGAGATAACCGGTAGTTGGCCTACTAAGAGAACCAGGCCTTAATATAATCGAGCTGTGAAAACCCTACCAGTTGGAGCAGGTCAGGAATCACCTCGATTGCACATCCTGATTCAGATCTAGGATCCTGATATGTAAGCACCCGATTGGGCATCATGTGGCTGATGACACCAGGTGGTTCTACCTCTTCTTTCCCTAACTGCCGACTCCACATCCTCCTGACTGTTGACTGCCATACCCCCTTGACTTTTGACTGCAACGTCCTATTGATTGTTGACTACCATGCCCCCTTGACATCTGACTATCACGTCTTCCTGACTGTTGATTGCCACACCCCCTTGACTTTTGACTACCACGTCCTCCTGATTGTTAACCGTCACGTTTCTTTGACTTCTGACTGCTACGTCTCCTGTACTTTTGAATGCCACATCCCCTTGACTTCTGAGTGCCACGTCTTCTTGACTTCCGACAGCCTAACCTTATCCGACCCTACCCTTATGCACCGTATCATATCCCAAATCAACAATTCATAACCCTTGATTTACTCGATCAAGAGGCAATCAAATTAACTACCAACTTGATTAGTTGTTGACCCGATAAGAGTCTTGGACAAAGTATTTGCTTGACTAGAGGTGACTCAATCCTTGTTCGATTTACTTGTGGTGACCTGAGCCCTTAAGGAGTTGGGTCGTTTATCACCTAAACTATAGTCCTACCTGAACTGAGCACAAAAGTGGAGCCCAGCTGAGTAGATGGAAGTGAGAGGGTGCGTAAGATATTTTGAGGACATGGGCAGAGGCAGAGTTGGTCCTAGTTATTTAAAGGTTCTGGGTGAAACTATTAATTATGTCCTAATTGTATCCTTCCACCAATTTAAGTAATAATTATTTTAATCTATAAAATTTTGTTTCTATAAATAGGATAAGGAAATAAGATTTTTTTTTTTTTGTCTAGGATGATTGTTTCTTTTTATTTATGCATAAATTCCTACCATTCTAATGTATAAATAAGAATGAAGCATCAATTCTAAAACTATGAATATATAGTTTTTTCCAGTTTTACACTATTAAATTATCCAAGAATAATAATTCTATTGGTAATCAATTTCATTTAGAATGTAAGAGGTGTTTACAAAAAGCAATCACTTGAATTTTTAACAAAATAACACTGCCAACGAAGAAAAATTTAACTCAAGAATGCAAAGAGATAAACAAAGTAATGTAACACAAAGAATGCAAAGAGATAAGCAAGGTAATTTAACATAAAATTCCAACACTAAACTGGAAAATAATAAAGAAGTGTAGCCTAGTCAACTTACCTCCATAATCCTTATTTTCAATATCAACAAATCTAGAAGAACGAAAAGAACATCAGGAAGACCTGTCACAAATATATTCACTTTGAATTTGAGCAACTTAAACAATTTATTCAGTAGAGTGGTTAAAAATTTAAAATCTTTTCCAAACACTAGTCCCTATAAAGTAGTACTCATGAGTTCAGAATAGTAAAGCACAAGAAAAAAAAATTTGAACTGTAGAATCATTCACCTGCTTTTGATAGATTCCATAAGGAGGTCCAAGTTCAGTCCAAATATCCTAAAAAATCATAAGAATTTGTAAGTCATAGAAACACATTTGGGTGAAACTGTGATAAAACTTTACAATTTATTGAAAAATAGAGATGTGTAGGGGGCATGGCGGCATGTCAGAAAGAAGTGACTGCTAGATATATAGCAGTAATATTTCCACTAGAGATGATGGGAGATAATTTAAGGAAGCATACCATAACTATCAGAGAAAGGAACAATAAACTTACCTGTGGTGATGCACCAAAAGGAATATGCTGACCTCCAATAGTGAACCATAATTCCTCTTCAAGTTGCAGACAAGGAACCAAAAAAAGGAAGCTCATTTTTAGGGATTTACAGAAATGGATCAATATTTAGAATTTCTACATCTTTTCAATCCACATATTCAACAAAGAAATAAATGTCACTGGTGGTGGTGGAATATTTTAGAATCACACAAATAAAGCTAAAACAAGAAACTTAAGTAATAACATGTTATTGATGTTCTAGAAGCATCACTTAGAAGCAATATCAAATAGGAGAGGGTCCCACTAAGACCACATACTAACCTATGTTCTGGAAGCATCACTTAGAAGCAATATCAAATGAGAGTGAATGTTGTAATGCACCTATAAAAAAATACAGAGGTAACTCATTTAAAGTATCTTCGTGATGCACTTTTAAAGGCAAAATCATCAATAATATCATCATATTCAATATTTTCCAAAATATTCTTTACAATATATAAAATTACTAATCCATTTAGCCTGTCTTGAGTCATTGTGGTCAGTAAATAAGATTTTATTAATTTTAATTTTGAAAAACTTCTTTTGACAGATGCCACTATCACGAGTATTGTCAATAATATCTTATAAGCAATCATCATATTTGAAAACATATTCATTATTTTTAAAAACTCTAATATTTGAATAGAAGACCATTTTTTATTTGTTTTATAAGATTCACTTGGTAACATTACTTGCTAAACTTGTAATTCTGAAAAGATATATTTTGCATTAATATCATAAGTGTCACCATTTTTTAAAGTATGTTCAAGATTCACACAAAAACTTATCAATTCATCATCATCCATTGAAACTAATTTTGCAGCATCATACAAGAACCTAAATATGGACTTCCTGTGCTGCATCTCCCATCGGCTCTCTCCCATGACATCCTTCTCACTAGCTGCATCTTTTTCTCGACTTCCTGTGCTCCTAAGTTTCTACACACTTAGACACAAGACATCAAAATAACAACAAGACTTGACTTAGTTGATCACATCAAGACCATTAAAGGGTACTTACAATCTCCCCCTTTTTGATGTGGATCAACATAAGTTAAGTTAGGGTAAACCAAGAAATAAATAATAATAGAAATAGCAAGTACATATTTTGCATATAAGAAAGACATGTGCAAAAATCAAAAAATGTACCCTCCCCCTAGACTTAGCCTCTAGTTCTCCCTCTTTGATCACATTAAAATGGGGTAATCTATGCAAAATCTAAGGAATAAAATTAAGAAGTTTTAAGTTTTGAAAATCAAGATTTTTCATTTTATAAACCATTTTTGGAAACTTAAAAAAATAGTTTTTTGAAAAAATCCCTTAGATAGAGAAAATGATAAAGTTCCATAAAAAATAAATTTAATAGATGAGTATTGAAATTTTATTTCTTGAAAAAAATTTAGTTAAACTAATTTCTAATAGAAATTATGCAGGCCAATTTATGTGAAAGCATTAGATAATTTTATGCTTTAACAGTTAGTCAATTAAATATTCATTTCAATAATTGGCGTTCAGGCTGTGGCTAGACACTAGGCTTTCTTGGTTATTAGAACAATAACCACTTCTAGACAAAGTCTCTTTAAAAAATTAAATATTTAATTTTCTTTCTGAAAGCTCGAGGTCTAACTTTCAAAAATTTTAAAAAAAATATTCACAAAATGATAATTTTAATTTAAATATGACTTTGGAACTAAAAATAGATTCCTTCTAACTAGGTTAATTAAAAATTTATTAGGGATATATCTATGTGATATTTTTCTAATTTGGCGGTATCTAAAATGCCAATTTAGTTCATTATACTTTCTAACTTGTGAGTATGCATTATTTTTAATTTCTTCTTTTAATTTTTTATTTTCCATTTTTATCTTGTCGAAATCCTCTAGTCGACAAGATGTTGCTAAGGTTAATTTTAATTCTTTATTTTCTTTTAATAATTTTTTATTTTCTATCTCTAATTTCTAGGAACTCTTCGACAGTATTTTTATAAATTTAAATAATTGGTGAGGAGGTAGGGACCGTACTTGACTTACCTTGTCAATTTCTGATGCTCCCACTATAGTGTTGGTTTCCTCTGATGATGCTCCCCCTTCATCGATGCTCTCGATACTCATTGAGGATAAACTTACTTTGTCTTCTTCTTCTTGGTGACTTGCCACTAGCCCAAGTCCAACGATGACTTCGATCTCTGATTTAGACAACGTTTCATCCCACGTCACCTTTAGATTTTGATGTTTTGTCTAGACTGGTCTTTTGTCCTTGCTCTTGTTCTTATTCTTGTCCTTGCTCTTCAATTTAGGGTAGTTGTTTTTCACGTGCCCTTCTTCATTATAGTGGTAATTGTTGGGATGTATACTATAAGCCTAGCTTTTGTATGAACATCTGTTTTGAAATATTTTGAAATGAGAGTCACTTTGGTCAAATGTTTGCATTTATATATATGTCAATGCAGTTGTCCATTTAATTTATATTGTAGATAACATGGTGTGTGGTGTCACACAGAAGATCATGTTATCGATTCCTTATAAATTATAAATAGTATCTCACAACCAAGATGGGTTGGGACAAACCATTGGAACGGTTGTAGTGTAATTTGATATTAGTCTGTCTTGACTATAAAATTACACTAGTACACTATGTGTGTGTTGAGCAGGACCGTTTGAGATTGTTTGATTTGTACTTACTACATAAAAGAACAGAACCTCTGTTATTATGGATGTGCATCCTCTTAATCCCTATATAATAATAAGCACATATACTTAGTATTTATTTCTTTAACTTATCAATGGGTGAGATTTATTCGTTAAATCAATAGGCCCAATGAGTTGGGAAATAGTACTGTTTATATGGTGTGTTGTTGATTATAGAAAGAATCTGTGTCCTAATTATTTAAGTTGATGATGCCCCCTTGAGGAGCTCATAAGGATTATCATATAAACCTTGCAGGTGGACTTAGTCCGGCATGATAATAAAGTTGAGTGGTACTACTCTTGGAATCAGATGTTAATTTATAGGCATATGATATCTTAAACACAGGGAGATTAACACACTCATGATAAGAAGGAGCTCATATTGTAATATGAGATTGGTGCGGTAGTTCAATAATAACCCTTTATTGGTATGAGTTATTATTGATGAACTTGAGTTGGGTGTTCGAGCTGAACACTGGAAGCCCAAGCCCATCAGGAGGCATAAACCAATTCCTCTTCTAGGTCCTTGTTGTAGCCTCTATATAAAGCCTCGCATCCACCCATCCACGAGTTGTAGTTGTTGTGGTTTTCGGCACCCTTCTCCTTTCTTAGGGTCGTCGCCACCTCCCTCTTTTCCTAGGGCCGGCGCCACCTCCCTCCTTTCCTAGGGTCGGCGCCACCTCCCTCTTTTCTTAGGGCCGGCGCCACCTCCCTCTTTTCCTAGGGTCGGCGCCACCTCCACCTTGCTAAGGGCAGACGGTTCCTCCACCTTGCTAAGGCCGGCGGCTCCTCCACCTTGCTAGGGCCGACATCTCTTACTTTCCTTGGTGGGCGGCGGCTTGGAAAAGAAGAAGAAGAGGAGAAGGTGCCTTATCCTAGAGCTTCTCTTGGTGGTCGGCGGTTTGGAAACAATGAAGGAAAGGGTGTTTGTTATCTTGGTAGATCATCACCCACACGACGTCCAAGAAAAGGAGAGGAATACAACAGAAGATCAAGAGGTTTTTAGCTACAAGGAAAAGGTACAACTAGTTCTTTGATTATGTTGCGTAATTAGTTTAGTTTTCTTTGTATCGATTTTGAATACCAACACAAGAGGCCAGCGATCTTGTACTTCGATCAAGGTGTGCTTTGATCCGTCAAGAACCTAGTTGATTGATCAAACACATGTCTGATCGAAAATGCGGGTTACTAGGAAAAAGTCTGTATGTGACGACCACCCTTCTCACTACTCTCTAAAGGTGCCCGTTACATAACTACTATAGATTCTTACTTAACTAGTATAACAAACTGTACTTAAATTTTTTCCAGAAAACTTAAAATTTCGGCAGAGTATATGCAGTTCAACAGGACTAAAATACAATACAATACTCCAAATTCTGACATGCACATATAACTCATAATAGCAGAAAACATAGGAAACTATATCTCAATGCAAACACAAAAGTACCTACTTACTAAACTGAACTCATCTTAGCATGCAATCTAAAACAAGAATAATCTCAAATGACATGGAATATAAGGTACAATCTCAAATGTTTCTGATCCACTAAACACAGAAACTTAATAACACCCCAAGTCTCTCCCATAGTCCTAGCTTCACACACCCATCTGCACCTCCTTGTCGCCTTCCTTCGCTATAGCTTTTCCTTTCCTTTATCTGCAGTAAGAGGAAAATGCAACTATAAGCAAAATTGCTTAGTAAGCGCTATCTAACTCACAAAACTCGAATATGCATGTAACTGGAAGAAATCTAAAACTGAATGCTCAAGAAGAAATACTACACATGCTTATCTAATAGCAAAAGAAACTAAGCATACTGAAATACTAAACATGTAAGCAAATCTAAACAACATGTCAGTATATAAGAAAACTAAACTTGCTGAATTTTAAACCTATGTGAAGCTTATTTCACTTGTTTAAAATCTTATACTTTAATACTTCAAAATAATAATTAATTATTTTTTGGGCCCAGACGTAGTACCAAAGCGTGCTCCCTAATAGAACTGAGGTAGCGAGCCACCAGTCCTACGAGGGTAAAGACCTCGGTCTTACCAGGGCCAAGACCTCGGAATTGGTCACCTGGATTTGTTTAACGACAACCTCGGAAGTCAGGTACTAGCCTCTTAAAGTAAAATACTTATTATGTTCTAATTCTCCTATTATAGAATGCCTCGGCATTTCTCCAAGCACTAAGCGTGCCTTTGATCCTCAACTTCTGGAATTTGGGATCAAATCAAGACTTTGGTTTTTTCTTACTTATACTTCTCACAAAACCATTTATGAATTCATATAAAAATCTGGAACCATGCTAAGAAACTATTCTTATAACAATTGACTCTGAATATAAGAGATATAAAACTGAAGCCTACAACTGAGATATCAAACACTGCATGCTTATAAATAAAATCGTTCATGCATATTGAGATAACAAGGAACTTAATTCTGTATGCTTATTTGGGTAGAAGTAAGGAAGCATATCTAAACATCATGCTAGAATAAAGGAACTCAAATCTGTACCCTAGAATGAATGTAACAAGGAAGCATATCTAAACCTCATGCTAGAATAAGGGTTGTCCAGGCTTGTTAATTCTTCTAATAGAAAGAATGCCTTGGAAATATACAGCAAGCTAAGAGCTGTTCACATTCAATGCATAGTCATTTAAATAACTAATCTTATTCATTTCAGCAAGAAGAAACCAACAACTGTACAACAACTAAAGGAGACTGTTCGTGCCCCTTTCTTTGCGAAATTCTAAATTGTACGACAACTACAAAGGGGTTGTTCATGCTAAATAATTCAACACAAAACTAAATCTATTTATGGTCACAAGCAACCTAAAAACTAAAAATTGTTTCATACTTAAAAAAAAACTAACAACTAAGCTTATTTATTCATGATACATGCATCCAAATCTAAACAATCTGAATTAAGTTTCATGGCAACAAGCTTCAAAACAATAATCTTAACCGCATGCTTCGAATTCAAGAACCCAAAGATCCGAAACCTCAATTCACAGCAACAAGCTTCAAAATCAACTAGATCTAAACTGAAATACTAAAGCCATAAGCACAAATTGAAAACTGCAATGCTCGAATAAAAATCTAAACTGCAGTGCTCGGATAAACTCTAAAGCTGCAGCACTTGAACAAGAAACCTAACTACAATGCTCAAACGAATCAGTACAGAATCTAATCTGCACATTAAAAGCAAAATAACCAAAAGTCTAACAACATGGTTAACACACAAGACATTTCTACTAAAGAGCTCCACGGAAAAATCAAAAATCAAACTATATACTAAAAACTAAAGATCTAATTGAATCTTCCACATACAAGACAATGCTCATTGAATCCAAACTAACAAAATAATCTTAAAAAGGGTTGTTCGGGTCTCTCTTGTGGCACAAATCAAATTAAGCTTGCTGGAATTAAAAGGGAACTATGTAAAACTTGTTCACAGCTTAAATCTTTTAATAAGCAACAGAAATCTTTGGACATGCTACAGTAGAAATGCAAAGGCTAAGGCCAATCTCGAAACTACTCTTAAACTTCTAACAATCTAACTCTGTACAGCATATCCCGAAGGCCAAGAAGGAAAAACTAAATCCCTAGCCATCTCAATTCGGCACAACATGTTCCGGCAGTAGAGCAAAGAAAACAAAGCTCGAAACTACCCTTACTGCAGGTGAGTAATGCTTACCTTCATGCTTGGACTTACAATCCGAACAAAAGACCTCTAGGGTTTTGGAGGTTTGCAACTTCCGGCCCCTTCTTCGTGCCCACAGCTTCTCCTCGACGAGAGGATCTTGAAACCGTAGAGAATCCCTCGGATTGCACCTTGACCGACCGCCGGAGACGATGCCCTAATCCCTCTTTCATTTTCGCCCAACAGATCCGCCGCACGTGCCGTCGGGAGAAGAGGAGAGGAGAAGTTTAGGTTTTGGAAAATAATCCCTAAGTTCTCCCTTTATAACTTGAGTATTCTGTTATCTATTACTGCTTAAAATATTTTTGCCCTTTCTTTGATCAGCACGACCCGCTTGGGCACTCGGTCAGCCGGATCTGCTTAAGGTTCGGGTCAGGTCGGAGGTCGCGGGTTCGAACCCCCCCCCCCCCCCAAATTTTTTTCCAACTTCTTCCTTTTGGTAAAAATATCAAACGACCTCTAAAAATTGCATAAAAATACTCTAAAAATTTCTAAAAATCTCTAGAATTGTTCTAAAGCATTTCTAAATATTTTTAAGCACTATTAAGACTCGAAATGAGGAAATTTGGGTTGTTACACTGTACTTGTACAATTTTTATAAAAGAAAATTGAAACAGAATGAAATTCTAGCGCCTTCAGTAGCATCTTATCTTTCTTCTTCTTTTTCTTTTATCTTGCACTTGATTAAATTTATTAGTTTTAAATAAATTTTTAAATCTCCTTACCATGAACGTCGTTTTATCATCATCGAGAGGATTCAGAGTCAGGTTCATCCACTTTTGCTTTTAGGATAATATTGTGCTTTGGCTCCTTCAGATCTGCACATCTTGTTTCATGAACTTCAAATATTGAAAATAATTCTTCTAAGGTACTTACCTCTAGATTCTTAGAGATATAATAAGCATCCACTAAGGTTACCCATTCAGAGTTCCTAGGAAAGGCGTTAAGCGCGTACCTTAGTGAATCTCGGTTGGTTACCTTTTATCTAAGATTCATGAGTTCGGTGATGAGTTCCTTTATCCTTGAGTGAAGGTGTGCAACAATTTCACCTTATTTTAATTGGAGGTTGCTGATCTGATTGCGAAGAAAGTCCCATTTCATGAGTTTGGCTTTAGACGTACCTTCGTGTAGCTTAAGGAACTTCTCTCAAGGCTCCTTTACTGATTCATAGGCGCTGATTTTGTTGACTTCTTATGGAGGTAGCACACTCAATAGATAGAATTTGGCTCGTCCATTTGCTACGATGTCTGCTTGCTCCTTTGTCCATTGATATTCCTCTTTGTCCTTTGGATCTACAAAATCATACTTTAAGATTAGTAATAAATCAAAGTCCGTTTTGAAGAATACCTCCATTTTTATTTTCCAAATCATGAATTTCCCCTCGAACTTAGATGGGTAGATGCTCGGTCCGGCCATCTCTTGTGCTTCAATCTGTGGTTAGTTCTCTTGAAGTGAACTTAGCTCTGATACCAATTGTAGAACCCTTGGAGACCGGCTAGAGGGGGGTGAGTAGCCTGCACAATAATAAATGAACCTTTCTCAAACTTTATAGTTTTATTAAACTAACACTTGCATAAAAGGAAACTAATTAATTAAAGAAAGAAAAGAGGCACCAAAGAAGTTACTTGGTTTACAATCAGATGATTTCTAATCCAAGACAGTTGAAACTCACTATCAAAGTCTCCTTTAGGTGAAGAAGCATCTTACAACGTTGATGGCTCACAAATAAGTAGTAGAACAAAAGAGAAGTATTTACAAGTGTTGTTCTTAATCCAAGGCAGTTGAAGCTCACTATCAAAGTCTCCTTCAGGTGAAGAAGCATCTTACAACATTGATGGCTCACAAATAAGTAGTAGAACAAAAGAGAAGTATTTACAAGTGTTGTTCTTAGCTACTGGAATCAGGGCTGCATTTATAGCCCTGGTCGGGGCTCTTGGAAGGGTTCCAGGCGCTTGGAAGGAGATAAAATTTTATCCTGTCGTAATGGATTGTGCGATGATACGATTGGATAAATTTTCAATTCTGGGCACCCGAAAGAGATCCGGGCGCTAGGACCTGGTCCAGGCCCAAAAAGTCAACACCCTATTGATTTTTTGGTCTAGGTCTTCTGCTCTAATTCTGCCGCTTGGGTCCGGATCTTCCGCTCTGGTTTCGCTCGCTTGGGTGATTTCAACCATGTAGAATAGGGTTCACCCGAACCCATCTTCCAACCTTCCACTCTGGCTTCTCGCCCCTCGGAAACGCCGCGCGCTTCCTTCTTGCTAGCCAGCATACTCTTCCATAGCACCTCGTCCTTCGAACGCACCGAGCCAGTAGGGCTCTCTCCCATGTCATCATTCTCACTAGCTGCATCTTTTTCTCGACTTCCTATGCTCCTAAGTTCCTACACACTTAGACATAAGACATCAAAATAATAACAGAACCTAACTTGACTTTATTGATCACATTAAAACTATCACAGGGTACTTACACTTTTTAATTTATTCTTCTATTTCCTTATCAATTGTCAATGTTTTCTTTAATCTCATTTGTTATTCAACAAAAGCTCTTAGATTAGTGAGGTGTTCAACACTATTTTCATATTGTTTAAGTTTGTCACATAAATGTTTCCCGTCATTAACTCATTCTCTTACTAAATTACTTTTGGTGTGTATTATTTTAAAAAACTTACAACAAATACAGAATACTTTGTCCAACTCCTTCGAGTACACTTACCATTTTCGATCATGAGTCTCATCATTTGGTAACATTTGAATATAATAAGTATGAGAAAAGTGTCGAGATTCTTTATCTAAAGGAAACTTGAGAATATCTTCTCTTTTAGGACCTCTTTCCACAAATAAATTCCTCATTTTTGTATGAAGAGTATCCCAAACTCTTGGATCAAATATGTTCAAATCATATTTAGGTGTCGAACATTGATATTTGTTAGTATGCTCATCAGCACAACACTTATCAATATATTTAGTTTTATCAATTTCATCAAATCATTAAATTTTGTATTCTCTTCGTTCTCATTTTCTGCAAATTTCTCATTCTCATCACTTTCATTTCACACAAATTCTTCATTTTCATCATTCTTATTTTCAACAAAATCTTCATTAGCATTTGATTCATTAGTTAAAATATGAACTACGCTTTCCATTGTGTTATGTGATTCTTTACCAAAATATTTATTCAATGAACCACTTAACCTTTAGGCTATCTCTCTCTCTCTCTCTCTCTCTCTCTCTATCTCTTTTAATCTTTTTTGATATCCAGAGAGTTGTTTCATGATAATAGATAATTCTGAAAAAAAGTAATAAACAAATAATAATAAAACCTGATATGGAGAATTTTCTTTTGATTCAAAATCCACTTATATAAAATCCTACACAGATATCTTGCAAGTTCATAAACAAAACACAATTCAATTGTTTAGGAGTTAAGACCTGATTCGTATAATTAAAAACAGTAGTAAAATAAGATTTCAAAAAAAGATAACACTGAAGTGAACTAAATTTCCATGGTTAGGTTGTTATATTATATTGTTTGATATTGAATTTTAACTAATAATTATGAAAGAAGTATTCTAACCACTCAACGAAATTAACCAAGCTATTTATTAAAACAATATCCATCATTTCAGAAATTATAAATAGAATAAGATTTTCAAGCCATACTAATATTAAGCTTAAATAGTTGAATATAATAAAAAAAATTAGAGAGCTATTATGTGAAATTATGAAACATGCATCTACCTTAATATGAAATTGTCTCTATGTTCAAATGTATATAATAAGGATTATAATTCCTAATGATTGAGAGTATATACTCTCACCAAAAATCATCAATTCATTCCTAAGGATTATAACTCCTAATGAAACATTCCATCAGAAATCATCTTGTAATTGAGAGTATATACTTGATTCATTTGATACATATTATAATTGAGAGTTATAAGACTCTAATTGCAACATGTGATCCAATTCGTTCCTATCCCTAATGTTTAGAAGCTTTCTAGGAATAACTCCTTATTTGAGCCATTTTCCATAATTATCAAGCCCTAACCTCACCAAACTGGATTGTCATACGCCTAGACACATCCATTTGTTTTCTAATGAACTACACACCTACAATAGATATCACAAAATTGTGCACACTATATTCACCAAATTAATGTATTGTTTATTTTTTTATTGACATCCTATACCATTGTTCTCACTATTATGTTTAATGGCTAAAATTGGCCATATGGGAGCATAACTGAGCAATCCCTATCTTTAATTCAAAGTTGTACAGTTTGATCGAAACAAAAGAGATCAAAATAGAAAGAAAAGATGATGACTTTTTAGGGTTTACAGAAGCGTGAAATAACAAGGCACGCCTTAGAGAGAGCCAGAGAGGCCCGTCGTCGTTGTAGTGAGGGAGGGAAGGCGTTGCGAAGAGGGCTTCGACGCCTTTGATAGAGCTAGAGAGGGCCCGTAGTGGTTGCAATGAGAGACGGAAGGCATGGCTAGGAGGGCTTCGGTGAGGAGAATCGCGAGGGCGCAGTGAGGAGAATCGACGCTTCGGTTAGGAGAATCGGCGCTTCGGCGAGGAGAATCGCTAGCGTTCAATGAAGGCTTCGACAAGGGATTTGACCAAGGCTTCCGATATAGAAAAGCTTTTATAAAAAATAAGTTAAGAGAAAAAAAATGTTATATATATACTTATAAAAATGGGCCCCTAAGTTTTTTTGGCCCTGGGCAGGTGCCCTGGTAGCCCTGGCCCAGGGCCGGCTCTAGGCGGACCTACGGGATGCGCCCGATGAGATCTTTTCCCACTCTCTTAGATGTATGGTATAAAAGATTGTTTGTATACTTGGGCAGAGGCAAACGATACTTTTTTCTACTAACTATATAGTTCTGTTGAGGTTTTCTTCATCTTTCTATGTTAGATTTGAGCATTGGATGGGTTTTGCTCAAGTCTGCCTTGCCCCCTTTTAACGTTACTCTATTGTCATAGTGTTCATGATCACTCATCAGCCATGGAAAAACTCTCGACTTGACTTTAGTGTTCATCAATCTATCAATTTTCGCCTGGGTCGGACGTATCTCCCATAGCCCTCCTGTTCGCCCCAGATCAACAATTGACATTTCCTGGTTTACCCAATCAAGAAGAAACCCAATCAACTGCCAACCCAATTAGCTATTGACCCAATAAAAGTCAATATGATAAGAAACTACTTGATCAGAAGCGATTTGACCCTCATCCCATCTACTTGCAATGAGTTGTCCAGAGTCCTCAATAAGTCAATCCATAACCATGTAATCTTATCTGAAAGATGAAAAAATAGCATGCTGGATAGGTAGTTGTGAGGTTAACTGAATGAAGACTTTAGATTAGAGCAGGGGCTGAAAACGGGAGTGAAAATCCTTCTTGTGTGCACTCGAGAGAACAGACAAACGTTAGTGCTAAAAATCAAGGAAAGTATCCCTAGCGAAGACCCTCTGACGCTCAAGTCAGTGCTAAAAATTGAACAGTAGATGTGTAGTAAAGTATGTGCGTAGTAAAAATATATTCCAAAACCTACATTATCATCGAAGAGGACTCCCCTTTATATACAACCTCTAATAACCTTCATAATCATGAGGTGGCAGAGAATGTCAAGTGTCAGAAGTTATCAAGTAAGGGAATATGTATCCTGAGAGGTGTATAGTTATCGTCCAAAGAATCTTCTGTTACCCGTGTGTACCCTTTTTATAACTGACGTCATTAATGAGGCAGTTGTAGGAATATACTGTCATAATGTGTCAACTAATAGAAAATGTAGTCACCTTCAAAGAAGGTTCTATTGAATGCCCATATAATCACAGAAGAATATTCTCTGACAAGCAATTGTTATTCTTTGACAGGCTATTGTAATTCTTTGATAATGTGGCCCTCGGAAGATATCCCGGCCAAATATTCAACCAAACAAGTATATATATAAAAGTAGAGTACTGAGTATGGTAGGATGTCAGCCTTTAGGCTGCCCCAATATATGCCATGTGATGCTGGAGGCCTCATTATAAAGTCATGGGATGGGAAACCAAGTCCCTTAGGTCCAGATGGTTCTTATGACCGATCAGCCATATGTAAGGATATTTGTTTCTAAAAATGAGGAACTAAGCCCTGAAAGACTTGACTAGTACTTTCAGTCGATCGTCCTTGTATTGAGAGGCTTGTCCTTGAAGTGATATCTGAGCTCTAAAAATCCAGTCGGATTTCTTCTGAGATTTACCTCATATGATCTAGAAATCCAGTCAGATTTCTTCTGAGATTTACCTCATATGATCACTCAGCAAAGATAGGGATATTAAACCTTGTAACTTTGGTAGCTGTATACTGTAAGTACCCCATGGTAGTTTTAATGTGATTAACCAAGTCAGGTTAGCTCCTATTGATTTTTAACCCCTATGTCTAAGTGTTCAGGAACTTAGGAGCACAGGAAGTCGAATGAAAGACATAGATAGAGAGAAAGACCACACAGGAGAGAGCCGATGGGCTCGGTGCGTCGGAGGGACGAGATGCTGCGGAAGAGTACGTAGGCGGATGAGAAGGAGGCGTGCGACATTTCTGAAGGACGAGAAGCCGGAGCGGAAGATTGCTCGAAGGCCCGAAAATGGGTTTGGGTGAGCCCTATTCCAGATGGCTGAAATCACCCAAGCAAACGGAGTCGGAGCAGAAGGTCCAGACCCAAGCAAGCGGAGTCGGAGCAAGAACCCGGACCAAACAGTTAACATAATGTTAACTTAGGTCTGGGCATCCAGACTTGGTTCAGGCGCCCAGACCAAGAATTTTATCCAAATCGCATCAAATGTGATTCGTTGCGACGGGATAAAGTTTTATCCCCTGGAGGTGCCTAGAATCCTTCCAGGTACCCTGACCAGAGCTATAAATACAATCCTGATCCAAATGGTTTAGAACAACACTTGTAAATGCTTCTAGTTTATTCTACTACTTGTTTGTGAGCCATCAACACTGTAAGAGGTTTCTCCACCTGAATGAGACTTTGATAGTGAGCTTCAAGTTCCTTGGATTAACAACCTCCCCGGTTGTAACCAAGTAAACCTTGTTGTGGCTCTTCTTTCTATTTTCTTATTTATTTTATGCAAATGTTAGTTTAATTAAGCTATAATGTTCGAGGAAGGTTCGTGTTATTTTTGTAGGGTTATTCACCCCCCTCTAGTCGACCACCAAGGGACCAACAAGTGGTATTAGAGATAGGACGTTTCAGGAGGACTAACTGCCGATCGAAGCAAAAGAAATGGTTGGAGCTAGCATCTTCCCGCCAACATTTGAGGGGGAGTTCTCATTCTGGAAACGAAAAATGAAAGTATTTTTTTGAACTGATTTTGATAAAATGCTTTCTATGAAATTTGATTTTGATGTTCTCAAAAGAAAAGATAGAAAAGAACTCGAGGAGCATCTTTGGACTCAGACGCAACACGACAAATTCATAGCAAATAGTAAGGCTGAGTTCCACCTATTGAGTGTTCTTCCCACTCAAGAACTCGACAAAATCGACAACTACCAATGCACAAAATAACTTTGGAAAAAGTTCTTGGAGCTCTACGAAAAATCAAAAGAAGTCAAATCTAACAACTTGATGGACACCAAGTCATCGACAGAAGAATCCGAGGCTGAGGAATTCACTGGAACAACACTCATAGCCGAATATCTACCAGAAGACAACTAAAGACCTCAGAAATGAGCATCGATGAAGGGGGAGACACTACATAAGAAAGCAACAATGAAATGGGAGCATCTACCATTGAATATATGGTAAGTCAAGTAATTAAGCTTTCTCTAGAGTAATTATTTAAAATTGTGAAAATACTAAGTAAATCATTATATAAAAAGAGGACAAAGTATGTAAAAATAAAGAAAGAATATGCATGCTTAAAAGAAGAATTTCAGACATGAATAGATAAAAATGTAAAATTAAAAGATAAAATAGAAATGTTAAAAAAGGAAAATTCATGTTCAAATTTTTCCCATGCTCTAGAAAGAAATTACAAAGATCATCAAAGGCTTAACTAGTATTTTAAATACCATAACTGCCAAATTGCAAAAGTTGATAGGAAATATATCCTTAATATTTTTTTTTATTAATCCAGTATATAAGAACCTATATTGGGTTCCAAAGTCAGTTTTAAATTGAAAGATCATCATTTATGCTTAAATTAAATTCTTCTTGCATATTTTACTTGACTTAATTTTCTTGCTTAGAATTGTCAATTTTTTTAAAATTAATTCGATCCAAATTCTTTTGAAAAAGCGGAGTTAAACAGAAAAATTTAGAAAATTTTCTTTAACCAATCATTTTTTTAATGAAAATTATATCTTATAGTGCAATTTTTTGCTTTTGCAAATCTTATTTTTTTTTTATGAATTCTTATCATGTTATTGATCAATTTTTAAAAAAAATTTTGACCGTTGAAAAATTTTAAATTATCTATCTAAATACAAATTTTTAATATTAAAAATTCTTGAACAATAATTTTTATAAATTAGATTTTTGAAATTTTAACTTAATGATTTTTTTGGATAATAATTATCCCTTAGACTTTTATTTTAGACTTTCCAAGTAGCATTTGTAAAGTACCCTATTTTTAATGTGATCAAAAGGGGGAGTAGTGAAGATTACGTCTAGGGGGAGATTGTAAGTATGTCGTGGTAGTTTTGATATAATCAACCAAGTCAGGTTAGGTTTTGTTGATTTTTAACCCCTGTGTCTAAGTGTGCAGGAACTTAAGAGTACAGGAAGTCGAGTAAAAGACGCAGTTAACGAGCAGGACGACACGGTAGAGAGTCGACGGACTTGGTGCATCCGAGGGACGAGATGCTACGGAGAGTACGCGGGCGGACGAGAAGGAGGTGTGCGACATTTCCGAGGGACGAGAAGCCAGAGTGGAAGATTACTCGAAAGATTGAAAATGAGTTCGGGTGAGCCCTATTCTAGATGGCTGAAATCACCCAAGAAAGCGGAGCTGGAGCGGAAGACCTAGACCCAAGCGAGCAAAGCCAGAGCAAGAACACAGACAAACAGTTAACATAATGTTAACTTAGGTCCGGGCGCCTTGACTTGGTCCAGGTGTCGGGCCAAGAATTTTATCCAAATCACATCAAACGTGATTTGTTACGATGGGGATAAAGTTTTATCCCCTTGGAAGGGCCTGGAACCCTTCCAGGCGTCCTAACCAGATCTATAAATATAGTCGTAGTCCAAATAGTTCAGAACAACACTTGTAAACACTTCTAGTTTATTCTACTAATTGTTTGTGAGCCATCAATGCTATAAGAGGCTTATCTACCTGAAGGAGACTTTAATAGTGAGCTTCAACTTCCTTGAATTAACAACCTCCTCGGTTGTAACCAAGTAAACCTTGTTGTGCCTCTTCTTTCTAGTTTCTTATTTATTTTATGCAAGTGTTAATTTAATTAAGTTATAACGTTCGAAGAAGGTTTGTGTTATTTTTGCAGGGTTATTCACCCCCCCCCTCTAGACTGCTGCCAAGGGACCAACATATACCCAACCTCCCATGTACAAAAGGACGAGGGAATGAACAATGAAAGCACATATGTTGGAATGGTTATATGTTAGGTTGTACTCTGAGAGTGAAAGGCTGAATCACTGAAACTCAGACGAATGTATTCCTAAACGTCCTTGTGGTAGGCCGATCATTTATTAAACCCAACCTACATGGGAACAATCAGTTATATACTAAGTATCCTATCATAAGCGCGATTCACTAGCTCTCTCAGGCTCGGACGGCTCTAGGGCTAGTCGTCCTTGTATTAGGACCTTTAGCGTTGGGCGAGGAGCCGGGCCTTTTTGAGAGCGACCCTTTGACTACCACCTCCCCTTGACTTGGACCGCTACCTCATCTTGTCTTTAATTGCTTCATTGTCCCGACTTTAACTGTCACGTCATACTTGGGTCCATTCATAGTAGCTTGCATCACTATTGTACAATAATTATGGATAAATAATATTTTCTATGCGATGATCACATGGATGGTTCAGTGGTGGTTTTAGGATAAACATGCCAAGTTTTTTTGGCACCTTCACTGATACAGGAGGTAACTGGAGGGTACCATGTGGTTAGAGGGAAGTCAACAGTGTAAATTGCACCAACACATACACCGTGTCTCCTCAATTCTCCAAGCCATCCAGGTCATACATTGTGCCTCCTGAACTCTCCAAGGTATTCAGGTCATACACTATGCCTCCCAAGCTCGTCTGCCGCTCTGCCAAGTTATAAGCAAGTCTACTCTCACACCTATATCCCAAACTCTTGTGTCGCTCAGCTGAGTTATAACCGAGCATGCCCTTGTTGGGATATGCCCGATGCGGTGTGTGCTAAAACGCGTTTCGTAAATATGCACAATGGAAAATAAAATAATAATAATTCCTAAATTATTACATCACATGAACCGCACACATACAATGATACAACATGTCAAACATGATCGCATAATTAAATTTTTTACGAAAAATAAATTTACGCTAGGTGTACCTTACGGATGACCTGTAACGAGAAAGGCATCAACCGTAGCAACATTGTCGAACCTCGCCTCTATTCGTATCCACGCCGAACTCCTTAAGACAACTCCTTGAGTAGAAGTCTCTCCTTCGGAAGTTACTAGCCACAAGCGAAGAAGAGGAATTAAGAGGAAGAATAAGAGAAGCACACAAGGAAGAGATTTATTCCTTGTGGTGGTCACGGCAACAAGGGGAAGGGCTTCGCCTTATTGGTGCCGACAAAGAGAGAAGGGAGAGAGAGAAGAGAAGAGAAATTGGGTTAAGATTTTCCAAAAACCTTACAAGCCAATTAATGATCTCATGTTTATGATTTTCTCTTAACCATATCAATATATAGCCCTCATTAATGAGTTAGATTAGAAAACCCAAATCCAACCGATTATTCCTTAACAAAAAATTAGCCCATTAACCCCTTGGTTTGGTTCACAACTAAACCAAATTGGTTCATGACTAATTCATGATTAAACCAAATATGGCCCAACTCTTCCATAAGAGATGTGACTCATCCGTGCTTCCATTGTGACAAATATTTCTATATTTATCTTATATATGGTCCAACCAAACATTTATCTCTTGATCTAAGAATCCTATTCTTTAACTTATTTTACGTCTTTTAGAGACCCATTAGTGTGTGTGACCCAATAGGTTCTCGATTTATCTTGGTCGTCCATAATTAACTACTTAATTATAGAACGATCATAAGTGGCACCTAGTAGTACATCATGATCCTCAATTAGCCAGAAAATTATAGTTGATCTTAGAATTAATTCTAAACCCTTTAGCAGCTACAGTGAGTCGTGCCTCGTTCCTTTCACTTGTCTTATACCTACTTGGTTCAGGACATAGTTTATGTGTCTTGTCCCCACTAGGATGACTATGCCACACCTAGTCCAAGTAATACTTCCTCGTTCTGTGGATTCAAATTACTCATACATTTGTACAAGAGTCTCTCACTCTTAACATGTGATTCTTTGACCAAAGACTTTGAGTAATAATCCCAATTTGTGACCATAGGTTATATGTCTCCTCTCAAGGAGCGGTGAATCCTCTGTGGGCTATCCAAACACCTTCGAACATTTCAACTTATACCCAATCATCCCGGGTCCACACCTCAATGAGATGCTTGCTTAAGATGTCAAAGTATAAGTCTCCATGACTAAGATGACTTGTATATCTTAAGTCGAAGGAAACTTGCACTCGTGCTGCAATAAGAACTTCACAGACATATCTATATATATGTAGAGAACCATATATATGAAATCTTACAGTGAGTCATTCCATGAACTAGTAACCATAATCAACATCCACGTTTAACTCTAGACATCTCAATGTCTCTAGCTAGTGAAAAAATAACTGCTTTACCGAACTAAGGAGTATAACCCGTGCTAGCCTTACAGAATTGATGATGTCCGAATGCATCAATTCGAGGACTAGGGAAATTTCAATATATTCATAATTACACATATAGAGATAATCACTAGTTGCAATACAATCACAAATTCTCTCATACTATGAATTATATTACAAACATTCAGTAAATGAATTTAAGACAATCAAATATATAATATGCACTCAAATACTAAATCTATACTTATCAAATAAATAGAAAAAATCGTAAGGCGATTGCCTTAGGACATCCCTCAAATTCTAACAATCCCACTTGTCCTAAAGCCAATTGCCACGGTGTCCTAAACCGTAAGCACAGATGTGACTCTCAAAGTTACTTTGTGGTAGAGTATTTGTCAAAGGATCCTCTAGATTCCTTTCAGTGGGAACTTTCTCAAGTTGTATTTCTTTCCTACTAACGATCTCCCTGATCAGATGATAACGGCAAAGCATATGTTTTGATCGCTGATGAGACCTCAGTTCCTTTGCTTGCACAATGGCTCCAGTGTTGTCGCAGTAAACAGGTAATACTTCAACAATGGATGGAACCACTCCAAGTTCAATAATGAACTTCTTGATCCAAATCGCTTCCTTTGCTGCTTCCGAAGCTGCAATGCATTCCGCCTCACAAGTAGAATCTGCAACAATATCTTACTTTGAACAGTTCCAACTAACTGCGCCTCTATTTAATATGAATATGAATCCAGACTAGGACTTAGAGTCATCCTTGTCCATATGAAAACTAGCATTTGTATATCCGTGTATGGTCATATCACCATCTCCATAAACTAAGAACATATCCTTAGTTCTTCTTAAGTACTTAAGGATCATCTTGATAGCCATCCAATGATCCATTCCTGGATGAGACTGGTATCTGCTCATAACACTCAGAGCATATGATATATCGGGTCTTGTACATAACATAGCATACATAATAGATCTTATTGCGGACGCATAAGGTATCTTATATATGCAAATCCTCTCGTCTTCTGTGTGTGTGCACATAGACTTCGAAAGTTAAATTCTATACCTCATAGGTACGAAACCTTTCTTGGATTCAGACATGCTAAACCATTTTAGCACTCTGTCTATATATGTCGACTGTAAAAGGTCAAGAAACCTTTTCGATCTATCTCTATAGATTTTCATTCCAAGAATGTAAGTTACTTCTCCTATATCTTTCATGGAGAATGTATTGGACAACCAAACTTTAACTGACTATAGAACCAACACATCGTTTCCTATAAGCAATATATCATCAACATATAATATTAGGAATACGACTACACTCCCACTAACCTTTTGATACACAAGGTTCGTCTGGATTTTGTGAGAAATCAAACTGTTTGATTACCTCATCAAAATGGATATTCTAACTCCTGGATGCTTGCTTTAATCCATAAATGGATCATTGAAGCTTGCATACTTTATTCTTATTGACAAATGTGAAGCCTTCGGGCTATGTCATATACACATCCTCGAGCAGATTTACAGTAAAGAAAGATGTTTCCACATCCATCTGCCATATCTCATAATCATGATGAGCTGATATGGCCAATAGTATCTGAATGAATTTAAGCATGATCACAGGCGAGAAAGTTTCGTCATAGCCAATGCCTTGCCTTGTAGGTAATAATATTACCATCCATGTCAGTTTTCTTCTTAAAAACTCATTTGCACCCTATAGGCATAATGCCTTTAGGTGGGTCTACCAAGTTCCAAACTTGGTTTTCGTACATAGAATCTATTTTCGACTTCATGGCTGTAAGCCACTTGTGCTTTTCTGAACTATTCAGAGCCTCTTCATAATCAGTAGGTTCCTCATCGTCAATGAGTAACACATCATTCGATTCTCTTACAAGAGATCTATATCTCTCAGGAATATTGCGTGTCCTACCTGATCTACGAGGAGATTGTGTTATAATCAGTTGTGGTTCTTGCCTAGACATCTCATTAGTGTTTATTAGAGTCTCTTGAACTTCATCAAGTTCAACCATACTCCCACTTGTTTCCTATAAGAGAAATTCTTTCTCTAGGAAGGTAGCATGCCTTGAAACAAACACTTTTTGTCCCAAGGGATGATAGAATTGGTAACCCTTAGTTTCCTTAGGGTATCCAATAAATAAACACTTATCAAACTTGGTGTCCAACTTGTCTGATATAATCCTCTTCATATAAGTAGGATATCCCTGTAAGGAACTAGAGCGTTGAACACACTTATGCGCAGCGGAAACAATCTAGTTCCTCTAGGAGATCCATGCGAAAGGAAAGAAAATATACTAAGATTTGAACACCAACATGATAGTATACCTTTGATACGTGCTCACGGACTCCAGACAGCTTAGATCTCAGCACAATCACACGTTCGCCCCTCTACGGTATCCACACGAACAAGTATCTCCGTTTGTCTCACAAACTCACAAAAATGGAGAAGAAAATTACCTAAGGTTGTGCTAGCAACCAAGCAAGGTAATTTCGACCAAGAGGAGTAGAGAAGAGGAAGGAGAATGAATAAGTTCTCAAAAATGAGAGAAAAAATTACTTAAGTATTTTCATCCAATAAAAACACTTAATGAGCATTAATTTAATCAATGAGCCTTAATGAGCATTCACTCTCCATTAAGGACCACACTTGAAACTCCTCATTTTTGAATTCAATTTCGAAAATTGAATGACTCATTGAATTCCAAAATTTCAATGAATTAATCTCCATTAATCCTCACTTGAGTCTAACTCAAGTCTAATTTCCTTGAGTCTAACTCAAATCTAATTCACTTGAGTCTAACTCAAGTCTAATTCAATCGAGTCTTACTCAATTAATCTCATGAAATTTCAAATTCAATGAATCACTATTTCATTAATTTGAATTGATTCCTTGAATCTAGTTTTAATTGGACTTAATCCAATAATTAGATCCAATTGAGTCTAACTCAATATGTCCAATTAAGATTAGACTTAATCCAATGATTCATCATATGAACCTATCTCCAAATTTATTTGTTCTTTGTGTGTGACCCAATAGGTTCTTGTAACATTGGCAATGTATCCAAATCAATATTTAGATACATAAGCAATGAGTGACATCTAGCAAGGCATCATTGCTACCCAAGTGACGAGAAAGTAGAGATCCGACCTAACCTGTCCGTGGCTATTATCTTGTATGACTTGGTCCCTCTATCTTTGATATCTAGATTGATTAATGAGACATAGACCGTGTCATCTCCTTATCAACCTTTGTGTTTCTTGATCTCTAAGTAGACACACTCAATCAAATAAGCTCAATATCTCATATTGACTCATTTGAGCATGATCATACTTTCTTGTGTCCTACTAATCAAGGGGCTCACAGATATCACTTTCGTCATATGAAAGGGATATATCCCATCTATATCACTCACATCCCTCCGCATAATTCATTTCATACCTAGTGATCGACATTATTGTCCACCTTGTTATAGGTGACATTTGCCGATACCAAAGTACACAACTCCTTATGTAGGGAACCATAGTGACTTCAGGTCTAAGGACTATTCATACCAATAGTCACATAAGAATGTTTATGACACTCATATAACGATCCATGAAACATTCTCATGACAGGTCATTCAGTACATATTCTCTAATATATATCCATGTGTCAACCTAATATCTCATATCCATAACTTGTGAGATTAAGTCATCCGTTGACATACATACTAGTCTCAACGTATTAATACTATCCTTGTATATTAATGTTTGACTATGAATAGTTAAGAGTAGTCTTCTATGTATATCTACAATATCTCATTATCAATTCAACCAATTGATATGATGTAGATAAGAACCTACTAGCCAAGGACATTATTATACTTATTCATTTGACACTGAATAAATATAATAACCAACTTTATTTTTTATTAATAATGAAATATGGTACAAAAAAATGAGCCATTTACAATCATCTCATAATTAGTACTAGGACTAATACTAACAATCCTCATATCTTCAAATAAGATATGAGGGGTTTCTTACTAGTCCATACCTTAGATGGAGTAGTTGAAATTGTCTTCGTCGGGACTTTATTTAGCAAGTAAACAGCTATCATGAGTGCATAACCCCAAAAGGTCTTGGGAAGATCTGCACGATCCATCATTGATCTAACCATGTCTAACAAGATTCGATTACACCTTTCCGATACACCATTATGTTGTGGCGTATAAGGCGGAGTCCATTGAGACGATATACTATTATCCCTTAGTTAATCTAGAAACTCTTGGCTTAAATATTCACCACCTCAATCATATCAAAATATCTTAAGATTTTTACCAAGTTATTTCTCTACTTCACTTCTAAATTCTCTAAACTTTTCAAAGGTTTTAGACTTGTGTTTCATTAGATACACATAACCATACGAGAGTGATCATCAATGAAAGTAATGAAGTAGCTATAACCTCCTAATGCATGAGTTGTCATTGGTCCACATACATCGGTATGTACGAGCCCAAGTAACTCATCAACTTGTTCACCCTTTCGAGAAAAAGGTAACTTTGTCATCTTGCCTTTTAAACATGAATCACATGTATCTAATTCAAATGATTCGAGAACTGCAATCTTTTGCAATTCGGACATGTGTTTCTTGCTTATATGGCCAAGGCGACAATGTCATGAGTAAGAGGTTAATTGTTTATCTATTCGGGCACATTTATTGCTCTTTTCGATATTGAGTATGTCACTAGAGATATCTAATGCGTAGATGTTATTGCATAATGTTCTAGTGCCATAAAGAATGTCATTTATGGTTATATAACAACAATTGTTACTAAAAGTTAAATGGAAACATTTTCTATTTAAGTAAGAAATAGAAACAATGTTCTTTATTAATGCTGGAATAAAATAACAATTATCTAGCTCTAAGACAAGTCCACTAGGAAGCTTTAATAAGTATCTTCTGATGGCGACTGCAACAACCTTTTCTCCATTCCCAACTCGCAGACTTGTTTCTCCCTTGATAAGTTTTCTGCTATTCCTTATCCCCTGTATGTCATTACATATATGTGAGCCACACCCAGTATCCAATATCCAAGTGTCTGAGGAAATAACATGACAATCAATAACGAAAATACCTGAAGAGCATGGGGCATCAGATGCCTTATTCTTCTTCACATACTCAAGATAGATCTTGCAATTTCTTCGCGAGTGTCCCATCTTGCCACAATGATGGCATGATCCCTTTTGTGCCAGTTCTACTGTCTTGGCCTTTTTAGTCTTCCCTTTAGCATGATGTTTTGGCTTCCTCTTAAAACCTTTCTTAGAGGAGTCTACTAACATCATGGTTTCTATTCACCCTTAACAGAAGGCTCCATAGTCTTGAGCATATGTATCATCTCGGGGATGGTCGATTCCAAATTTTTCATCCGATAGTTCATCACAAATTGTGAATGACTTTTTAGTAAACTATGTAGAATTAAGTCAATACTTAACTCATGATCCATTGTAAAATTGAGTGATGTTAAATGCTCTATGTAGTCATTCATCTTTAATACATATTGTACTACAGACAAACCCTCCTGCATCTTTGAGCAAAAGAGAAGATTGGAGAGCTCGAACCTTTCGGATCTAGCTTCCTCATCAAATAGCTCACGAAGATGATAGACAATATCATAAGCATCCAAATGCTCATGTCGTTTCTAAAATTTAGGAGTCATAGTGGCTAGCATGATGCAACTAACAAGTACAAAATCATCCTTATGTTTCTGAAGGGCCAACAGTTGGTCTGCAATTGCATTGACATCAAAACTGGCGGGAAGAGGCTGATTAAGGACATAAGCTAGCTTCTCAGCTTTGAGAACAATTCTCAAATTTTGAAACCAGTCCAAGAAGTTCGACTCAGTTAGTTTGTTCGAGTCTAAAATCGAATGCAGATTAATAGAAGTCATAATTAAATGATTAACCTAGAAATAAAAAAAATAAGAATTTATAAGAGACATGATTTTATTTATGTAAACAATTTACATATAAGTCCGCTTATTTATCAAATTTAAATACTATTATTTTGAATTCGGGGGATGGTAGATTTTCTCCAAGTGGGTTGATATCCACCATAGATAAGAATAACCTTGACTTTGGCCAACAAGTCATTCTTAGCTATAACGGTAGATAACATATTTACCAATTGCATATCACTTATATACAACTATCACATTATGCTAGCAACTAATTAATCTTCGCATAAATATCGGGTTGTTAACACATTAACAAGTATACATCAAATGCACATCACCCAACTTCACCTCTATCCACATTGATCATGGCTTTGGCACAACAAATCAACGCTTCAAGTTTAAAACCAACACATTAATCATGAGATTGCATATCTATGGTTTGAACATGTTTAATTTCAAGTTGAGTTTGACTTTGGTCAACAACAAAAATAAGAACTGAAACTCTGATTCTTACCATATTAACGGAATGTGTAGGTTTTAATATTGAGTAAGAGATTTATGTCTCATCTACATCATGCAAAATTCTATCTACATGATATTACAAGCATGTTATAAATGATGACATGACACGTCACACACATGACATAAATGATAACATGAAACATCACATGCATGGCATAGCATGACACATCATACATATGGTAAGATCTAATTACATCACATGCATGACAAAATCTAATCATGTCATAATTAATGCATCGACATGGCATACAATATGGTATTTTCATGGCATAAAGTTACATGTGTTATAATTCTATTTTGGAAATAAAAATATGTTATAAATATGATTTTAATAAATCAAGATTTATCTAATTAAATTATAAAACTAATTTTTAAATTTAATTAACATATCTCATCTATCAATCAAGAATTTTTAATTATTTTAGAAATAAATTTCCAAATTAATTTCCTAACCATTTAAGAAATAAATAATTAATATTTCTTAATTTATTACAGAATAATTCAAATATGGATTTTTATTATTTTTTAAATCTTTCAAAATTTGATATTTCCTCACAATTTAAGAAAATTTCCTAAAATAGAATATTATAATAAATCTAAAAATCCCAGAAAATATTAATTCTATAATTTAATTTAGAATATCTCAAATCTATATTTTTTTTATGATTTTTAAATCTTTCCAAATTTAGTATTTCCTAACCATTTAAGAAACTTTCCAAAAATAGAATATTTTAATAAATCTAAAAATTATAGAAAAGATTAATTCTATAATTTAATTTAGAATATCTCATATCTAGATTTTTTTTTAAAAAAAATAGAATCTTTTCATTTGGTATTTCCTAACAAATTAAGAAATTTTTCAAAAATAAAATATTTCTTAAAATTTCAAAAAATTTCGATAATTTCCAAATTAACAGAATATTTCTAAATTTAATTTTTCAAAATTATATCATCAACTTTCCAAAAATGAAATTTCCTAACAATTTAGGAAACTTTACGAAAATAAAAAATCTTAATAATTTCAGAAAAAATCTAAAATTAATTAAAACACAAATTATGAACCGTAAAATAATTTTACGATCATGTCGAAACACGATCATACTCTAATACCACTATTGGGATATTCTCGATGCGGTGTGTGTTAAAACACGTTTCGTAAATATGCGTAGAAAAAAATAAAACAATAATAATTTCTAAGTTATTACATTACATGCATCACACGCATATAAGGATACAACATACCAAACATGATTGCATAATTAAATTTTTTACGAAAAGTAAATTTACGCTTGGTGTACCTTACGAATGACCTGTAACGAGAAGGACACCAACCGTAGCGACGTTGTCGAACCTCGCCTCTATTCGTATCCACACCGAGCTCTTCAAGATAACTCCTTGAATATAAGTCTCTCCTTCGGAAGTTACTAGCCACGAGCGAAGAAGAGGGATCAAGAGGAAGAGAAAGAGAAGTACACAAGGAAGGGATTTCTTCCTTGTGGTGGTCACGACAACAAGGGGAAGGGCTTCCCCTTATTGACGGCGGCAAAGAGAGAGAGGAGAGGGAGAGGGAAAGAGAAAGTGGGTTAGGGTTTTCCAAAAACCTTACAAGTCAATTAATGATCTCAAGTGTATAATTTTCTCTCAACCATATCAATATATAACTCTCATTAATGAGTCGAATTAGAAAGCCCAAATCTAACTCATTATTCCTTAACAAAAAATTAGCCAATTAACCCCTTGGTTTGGTTCACAACTAAACCAAGTTAGTTCATGACTAATTCATGATTAAACCAAATATGGTCCAACTCTTCCATAAGAGATGTGACTCATCCATGCTTCCATTGTGACAAATATTTCTATATTTATCTTATATCTGGTCCAACCAAACATTTATCTCTTGATTTAAGAATCCTATTCTTTAACTTATTTTACGTCTTTTAGAGACCCGTTAGTGTGTGTGACCCAATAGGTTCTCGGTTTATCTTGGGTGTCCATAATTAGCTACTTAGTCATATAACGATCATGAGTGACACCTAGTAGTACATCATAATCCCCAATTAGCCATAAAATCATAGTTGATCGTAGAATTAATTGTAAACCCTTTAGCAGCTACAGTGAGACATGCTTCGTTTCTTTCACTCGTCTTATACCCACTTGGTTCAGGATATGGTCTATGTGTCTTGTCCCTACTAGTATGATTATGTCACACCTAGGACAAGTAATACTTCCTCATTCTGCAGATTCAAATTACTCATACATGTGTACAAGAGTTTCGCACTCTTAACATGTGATGCTTTGGCCAAAGATTTTGAGTAATAATCCTAATGAGTGGTCATAGGGTATGCGTCTCCTCACAAGGAGCGGTGAATTCTTTGTGGGCTATTCAAACACCTTCGAGCACTTCAACTTATACCCAATCATCCCGGGTCCACACTTCAATGACATGCTTGCTTAAGATATCAAAATATAAGTCTCCATGATCAAGATGACTTGTATACCTCAAGTTGAAGAAAACTTGCACTCGTGCTGTAGTAAGAACTTCACAGACATATCTATATATATATGTACAGAGTCATATGAAGTCTTACAGTGAGTCATTCCATGAACTAGTAACCATAATCACCATCCACGTTTAACTCTCGACATCCCAATGTCTCCAGCTAGTGAAAAAAATAGCTGCTTTGCCGAACCAAGGAGTATAACCCGTGCTAGTCTTATAGAATTAATGATGTCCGAATGCATCAATTCGACGACTAGGGAAATTTCAATATATTCATAATTGTACATGTAGAGATAATCACTAGTTACGATCCAATCACAAATTCTCTCATACTATGAATTATATTACAGACATTCAGTAAATGAATTTAAGACAATCAAATATATAATATGCACTCAAATAGTGAATATATACTTATCAAATAAATAGAAAAAATCATAAGGCGATTTTCTTAAGATATTCCTCAAATTCTAACAACCCTCGTGTCCATGTTCCAAGGTATTTGGGTCATACACCGTGCCTCAGTTCCCCGAGATATTCAGGTTATACACTATGCCTCCTTATCTCTCCAAGGTATTCAGGTCATATACCATGTCTTCCAAACTCTCATGTTGCTTGACAGAGTTATAAGTAAGCTTGCTCTTGCACTATGTTCTAGACTCTCGTGCTGTTAAGCCAAGTTATAAGTGAGTCTGTCCTCACGCTTATCCCAAACTCCGGATCAACCGAGTTATAAGCAATTCTACTCTCGCACTTGTATTCCAGACTCTCGTGTCATATGACCAAGTTATAAATGAGTCTGCCCTCGAACCTGTGTTCCAAACTCTCGTGTTGTCCGACCAAATATAAGTGAGCCTGCCATCATGCCTGTTCTAGATTCTCGTGCTGACCGAATGAGTTATAAGAGAACCTGCCCTTGCGCTTGTTCTATACTCTCATGCCAACCTGCCGAGTTATAAGTGAGCTTGCCCTCACATTTGTCCCAAACTCTCGTGCTACTCGACTGAGTTATAAGTGAGTCTGCTCTCATGCCTGTCCCAGACTCTAGTACCGCTCGACTGAGTTATAAGCGAACATGCCCTCGTATCTATGTCCCAGACTCTCGCGTCACTCTGCTAAGTTATAAGTGAGCTTGTTTTTACGTCTGTTCTTAACTCTTACCACAACTATGAACTATTCGAATGGGCAATGCTCCCAGCATAAAACTCGAACGATAGAAATAGGACCGAGCGTCCAAGATAATGACACTAAAGAATACAAGTGTCTAGTCAATCGAGCTTGCAACCTCCTTTAACTAGACTTGAAGGGAAGGCTAGTGATATGACGAGTAAAGTGGGACCCTGAAGTGGGGTTTGACGTCATGAAAGTCGGCTGATGTTGTGGTCAAAGTCAAAAAGGAGTTAACTCTCGGATCATACAGTGTCATGCCAAAATAAGTCTAGTGTCATCGATGTGTGCTCTTGCTGACCAGACTAAAGGACCAATCAGACACACTAGGTGCATCGCTCAACTGGACCAGACTCTATACTCAAGTATAGTGGCCAAGTGCAAAATAAACTCCTGACAAAATTCCAAATTCCCAACATAAATCCAGTCGACCCAAAGGTCAGTCAGAGCTTAGTGGCTCAACTCCCCACTTCTCCAAATGCATGGCTCTCAATTTACATCTGTCTGGCCCCAACACTAATCGGACTTACGGGGCTTAGCTCCCCACTCATGAGCATGACCCTCAACTTGCATCTGCCCGGTCTAAGTGTCGGTCGGATAGTTGAGCCTAGTTCCCACACGAGCATGACTCCTAGTCTACAGTCGGTCGTCCCATAGTCAGTTGAACTCTCTCAAGGAGACAGTATTGTCAGAGAATCATAACAACCTATCAAAGAATATGTCATTACTATGATATATGAATGCAATGGAATCTTCCTCCGTCTATAGAAAGATTGTCGTACATACTTCACCACCCGACATGCTCTCATACCAGACATTCTTAGCTGCCTCATTAATGCAGAGATTATAAGAGGTAATATAAAAAGGGGATCCTTCCTATCCGTTGGCGAGACAGACTAAGATATGCACATAAATGCGTACGCATCCGCACACTCGTCCATTTTACATTGTTGTTTTACTGTTCGTCATCATCATCTTCTTTTATTCGCTCGGCTACTGTTCTAACTTGAATATTGGAGGACCTATGATAGGAATCCCTTCCATAATTTTCAATCTAACATTTGTGTTGTTTTTATTTATGATGTACGTATGTCTACAGCTCTTAGTTGTAAGATCATAGCACCAATTTTTTTCCAACTTAGAATCTGCACCCAATTAAGATATAAATCATCTCGACGTCACCTCTAACAAGTACGTTATTTAGTTCAATTTCAGATAGGATATCGCATATCATTCTGTATGAATCTCCTGCCACTTATGAATAATTTGGTTAGGCCAAGCAACTAACAAGACACGACATCATTAAATTACAAATGCTATATATGCTACTTCTGAGATCGGATCTTCTAAATTGCTTTTTAGGGTCCAGTAGATAATCTCTTTATATATATTGGCCATAAATAACGATTATTTATCCTACCAATATATATAAAGAAATTATCTTCTAAATCAAAAAACGATTCAGAGTATCTCCTCTGCTTCTGGTGAGATACGTGTGCGTAATTTCTATCTTTTGCCCAATGTACTAAAACACTTTAAATAAATAGAGTACAATGAACAACAATCAACACATATTTTATTATTATTTTTCCCACTGAAAATGTGATTGAGTTGTTTTAACCAAAACTCTGTTATAATATTTTAGTGATAAAAATAATAAGGAATAAAAAAGAGATATGACTCTTGTTTTAGAAAACAATATCTCGAACACCTGGGATCCTACGACTCTACGAGGATCATTCGTACTATCTTTGAGGATCATCCAACCGTACACTGATTTAACAAATTAGGTACGACCGCGTACTTTTTAAAGCGGCGTCCAGAATTTTTATTAATAATTTAATTATAAATTTAGTCATCAATATTCATTTAATATATATAAAATTATATATATATATATATATAAAATTACATTCTTATCAATTTATTAAATAAATAAATAAATTTTTAAATAAACAAATAAATTTATATTATCAATAAAAATTTAAATATAAAATTTTAAATAATAAAAAAAATTCAATAATATCTAAATAAATCAAACTTAAATCAAACTCAAATTAAATTCAAACGCATACAAAATAAATTAAGTTAACTGGACTTAGGCCGATTATGGTCTTTAGTAATTTTGAACACTGATACGGTACATGTTTTGTGGGGTCGATCGGATGATGTTGTTATGAGTCAAGGCCACAAGTGGGTCAAAAGTCAAGCCTCCGTGGCTGGTCAGCAGTCAAGCTGACATTGAGGTCAGGAGGATCAAGAGTCAAGCCTCCGTGGCCGGTCAACGGTCAAGCTGATGTGGAGGTCAGGAGGGTCAAAAGTCAAGCCTCCATGACCAGTCAGCAGTCAAGCTGATGTGGAGGTCAAGAAAGTTAGAAGTCAGGTCGCCGTGGCCAGTCAGCAGTCAGGCTAACAGGGACAGCCGGGAGGTCAAAAGGCCAGCTTACGTGGTAGAAGTCAAAGTCTCAGCGGATAGGGTGGTCAAAGGAGGAGATTATAAGACCAGCCATAACAGTAAGTATTAAACGGGCCCGCGGCCCAGGTACAGCCATCGTGTAGGTCGGAACAGCCGATCCAAGGATTAGAGGTCTGCTTACAGACCCAGCTTACAGGTCGGAAAAGGCAAGCCCAGGATCAGAGGTCTGCTTATAGACCCAGCGTGTAGGTCGAAACAGCCGATCCAAGGATTAGAGGTCTGCTTACAGACCCAACGTGCAGGTCGGAATAGCCGAACCAAGGATCAGAGGTCTGATTACAGACTCAGAGTGCAGGTTGGGAAATCCGAGCCAAGGATGGGAGGTCTGCTTACAGATCCAGCGTGCAGGTCGGAACAGCCGATCCAAGGATTAGAAGTCTGCTTACAGACCCAGCGTGCAGGTCGGAACAGCCAAGCCCAGGATCAGAGGTCTGCTTACAGACCCAGCGTACAGGTCGGAACAACCGATCCAAGGATTAGAGGTCTGCTTACAGACTCAGTGTGAAGGTCGGGACATCCAAGCCAAAGATTAAAGGTCTGCTTACAGACCCAGTGTACAAGTTGGAACAGCCAAGCCCAGGATTAGAGGTCTGCTTACAGACCCAGCGTGCAGGTCGGAATAGCCGAGCCAAGGATCAGAGGTCTGCTTACAGACCCAGCGTGCAGGTCGGACAGTCGATCCAAGGATTAGAGGTCTGCTTACAGACCCAGTGTGCAGGTCGGGACATCCAAGCCAAAGATTAAAGGTCTGCTTACAGACCCAGCGTGCAGGTCGGAACAGCCAAGCCCAGGATCAGAGGTCTGCTTACAGACCCAGCGTGCTGGTTGGAACAGCCGAGCCAAGGATCAGAGGTCTGGATACAGGCCCAGGGTGCAGATCGAGATGTGCAGACCAGAGATAGCAGATAAAGTATATAAAAGCAGGACGAGCCCAGATCTCGGAACACAGGCTCGACGGTCAGACACTACAAGACAAATCAGCCATGGAATCGTAACTGCTTGTCAGAAAGAATAATCAAAGTGTTAGGGAATATTCCAACAATAGGGGTTCAATACACCTTCGGTTTTGCCGCCAGCCTATCAAGAAAGGCCACGTGTCAATTGTTGGGGATCGATCGGCCGGCTTGAAGGGGGGTTGGATAGACGGCACCTCCAAATACTTGCTTCTTTCTACAACGTTAGTGCGCAAGCGGAAATGCAAACAAAGCAAGTAGAAAGCTAAATACTAAAGGAAAGAATGCAAACCAAGCTACACGATCATTTACGTGGTTCGGAGATAAGGCTCCTACTCCACGGCTGTCCGTAAGGTGGACGATCCCTATCCGTCGGTGGATTGCTCCCCGGAAGACCTCCGGCTAGCTCACGTAGCTCCTTGTGGGTGGAGAAATCTCACCACAACTCTTACCAAGGACTCTTGAGAAGCTAGGGCACTGGTAGACTACTAATAGGGGTTAACCACCTCTATTTCGTCAACCTCAACCAAGCTTCCAAGGCTTGGTTTTATAGGCCACGGGTTGGAAAACCCCGCCTACCAGTCGATTGCTAAAACATGCAGTCGACTGCCCTCTGTGGAAATTCGACCGTTACATCCCAACGGCTCGATTCCACACTAACCGAACGAACAAAGATATTCTGTTCGCTGCCAGTCGACTGCACCAGTCTACTGCTAAAACATGCAGTCGACTGCTACAGTACTGCTACAGTAGCGCTGTAGTTCTGCTACAGTGAAACCCTAAAACTAGGATTTTACTCCGAGTACAATCTCTCATGCACTCGTACCCTCACCCTTATGACTCATTTGACGCTTCATTTGCAGCTTTGACCTTTTGCCTTAAAGCCTACTTCCTTTGGCTCTCGTCCCTCGGATGCATTCAAGCCCGTGGCTCGTCCCCAATGCCATCCTTCGCGTATGCCTCGAAGTCGCTTCCCTCGGCCCTTGTCCTCGCTGCCTTGTCCACGGTCCCTCGGATACTCCATCCTTCACCGGACCCGAAGCCATCAACCTGAGTCACATGTGTATCCTGCAGTCCTGCACAACTCAAGTACACATATCAAATACAAGGGTGAACCTAACTTAAACCTTTTGCCCAAACACCAAAACACATGGTCCCGCGGACTATCGGGATTGCTCCAACAATCTCCCCCTTTTTGGTGTTTGGCAATACGTTTAAGTTAGGGAAAACATATAGCAAATAAACATGCAAAAACAAATGGACTTACGTTTCCAAGGCTATACACTTGGACTTACATCGCCGAATGGACTTACATTGCCAAAGCTACACACTTGGACTTACACTGCCGAATGGACTTACGATGCCAAGGCTACACACTTGGACTTACAACACCGAATGGACTTATGTTGCCAAGGCTACACACTTGGCAACCGCCGTAACAATGCATCATGCATTTGAACCTATCCCAAGGTTCCCCCTACACCTACGCTCCCCATGAGCTAGGATTTTTACAACGGGCTTTTTAAGAAACTATCTCAAGGCTCCCCCTACACAAAGGTACTTTCAAGTTTTCCCAACTAAACCTTACTTCTCCCCCTTTGCCTAACATCCAAAAAGTTCTCCAACAATATCTCAATTATTGAAAACTTGTCATCCAAATGACCCTAAACTCATGTATGTATCCCCCATGGATCCCATACATCTATATGAGCTGACCCGGTCAAAATCCAGTGCTGAAAACACTTCCAGACTGGTATCAGTCGACTGCAATAAGTACCAGTCGACTGCCCCCATGAAAACGAGCTTACAGAGACATTCTGTGCTCGTGAACAGTGTTACCAGTCGACTGGTACACTATTCATGAAAAAATCAGCCTTTTCTGGCCAACTTCAGAAATGCGCCAGAAATTCCACAGACCTCCAAAAATCCCCAAATTTTGTGGAGCGGTCTATTATATCAATATCTACTTGGGAAAAATATATATAAAAATATATCTATTACCAATCCCAAGATTGATATAAAACACAAAATTAGCTAAAAAGTTCAATTGAACCTTGACCTAAAGTCCTAGTTTTGGCTTCCTCTTGATGTATTTGCCCATATTAACCCACAATGCATCCCTAGCATTGGTTTATATGGCATATATACATTAAAAACCAATTATCATGCTATGTGACCCCAATGTCATATTTTCAAGCATGAAACACACCTCATGTGTGCCAATTCCCTAAGTTTGAGACTCAAGTCCGTCTCCAAACCACTTGGCACATTCCATGACCTAACCTAGACTCTCAAGTAAAACCCACTTGAGATCCATTGGCCATGGGTCCCAAATTAACTCTTTGAGCTCCCCCTAGAGCTCTTAGTCTTAGCCACCTCCCTAGGTGACTCATCCACAATGGCTAGGCCATTCAGGTGCACCTCCGGTGACACTTGGCCTACAAATCTAACTTTCTTAACCTTGGATAATTTGTCCTTGGTTAATTTCTCCTTACCATTAAATGGCTTTCCCTTGCCATTTATTGGCTTCTCCTTGCTATAGTCATATGCAACCCTAGCATAAGACTTTCCCTTAGCTTTGGAGGACTCTATCTTGCCATGATCATTTGCCACCCTAGCACATGATCTCTCATTAGCCTTGGAGGGACTAGATTGATATCCCAAGCCCGATCTATCATGGTTGGGTGTTTGGCTACCCAACACCATATTTAATTCCTTACATCCAACATTGAATCTCTTAAGGAATTATTCTAACTTATCAAGCATTCCCCTTAAGGCTTGATTCTCCTTCTCTAGGTTCCTAACCCTAGAGTTAATTTGTCCAAATTGGACATTCCTAGACCTACCCTTTCTAGGCATATGTCTCTCCTTCTTGGGATTAATGCCTTGGGTCTCCTTAGGTCTACCGTTTCTATATTTTTCATGAATGAGTCTCCTAGGGTTTTGATCTACAATTACCCTACTCCTATCATGATATTTGAAACCAAAATTTTGCATGGGCATATAATGATTAACATTATTTTTCCTAACATGCATGGGAACATAAGAATTTGAATTTGAATTACACTTCAAATTAGGGCATACCTTCCTTACCCTTGAAGCTCCCCCTTGACTTGAGCTTTTCTTCTTCTTCTCTTTCTCCCATTTCTTTAATTGCGCAAGCTTCTTGATCTCCCTCTTCTTGGGGCATTTTGTGTGGTAATGTCCCTTCTCCCCACACGTGAAGCATATGATACGCATCCTTTTTCCTTGGGTTTCTTTATTCCTACAACCCTTGTTAGTGTTTAAATTAACTTGAACGGGTTTAGAATTTACCTTCTTCTTACCCAATGGACATCTACTCTTGTAGTGTCCTTTTTCATTGCAACCAAAGCAAATTACGTTGTTCTTTGATTTCACTTCGGTGGAGGTGCTTGCTATGTTGACTTCCAAGACTTTTTCTTCTTCACTTGTCTTGGAATCTTCTTCAATTCTTGAGGATGTAGATGATGCCTCATCTTCCTTCTCCTCCTCGGATGTTGAGGGTGACTCAACTTCCGTTTGCTCCACCTCCTCTTCTTGAGCTACTAAGCCCATCTCCTTGGGCTCCACATCTGATTGGTCCTTCTTCTCCTCTTGGACCACTTCATCACTTTCTTCGGATTTTTCTTCTTCTTCTTGTGTAGGCAAAAATTCCTCCCATGGTAATTTCTTCACTTTGCTCCACAATTCATGGGCGTTCTCATATTTACCTACACCACTTATCGCATTAGGAGGCAATAAATCAATTAAAATTGCTATTACCTTTAAGTTTGCCTCCGATCGTGAGGTTTGCTCCTCCGTCCAATGTCGTGTTCGGAGCTTCTTTCCTTTCTTGTCCTTTGGGACTTTGAATGACTCCTTTACCACCATCATGGTGTCCCAATCCATGTTGAAGAAGATCTCCATCTTCATCATCCAATAGGTGATGTCCCCAAGGCTTCCTCCTTCAAACTTTGGAGGTTCAATCAAGCCGGTCATCTTTTTCCTCCTTGGCGGTTAGTCCAATAGAGAGCGTCCTCACTCTGATACCACTTGTTGGGGATCGATCGACCGGCTTGAAGGGGGGTTGGATAGACGGCACCCCCAAATACTCGCTTCTTTCTACAACATTAGTGCGCAAGCGAAAATGCAAACAAAGCAAGTAGAAAGCTAAATACTAAAGGAAGGAATGCAAACCAAGCTACACGATCATTTACGTGGTTCGGAGATAAGGCTCCTACTCCACGGCTGTCCGTAAAGTGGACGATCCCTATCCGTCGGTGGATTACTCCCCGGAAGACCTCCGGCTAGCTCACATAGCTCCTTGTGGGTGGAGAAACCTCACCACAACTCTTACCAAGGACTCTTGAGAAGCTAGGGCACTGGTAGACTACTAATAGGGGTTAACCACCTCTATTTCGTCAACCTCAACCAAGCTTCCAAGGCTTGGTTATATAGGCCACGGGTTGGAAAACCCCGCCTACCAGTCGACTGCTAAAACATGCAGTCGACTGCCCTCTGTGGAAATTCGACCGTTACATCCCAACGGCTCGATTCCACACTAACCGAGCGAACAGAGATATTCTGTTCGCTGTCAGTCGACTGCTAAAACATGCAGTCGACTGCTACAGTAGCGCTATAGTACTGCTACAGTAGCGCTACAGTTCTGCTATTGTGAAACCCTAAAACTAGGATTTTACTCCGAGTATAATCTCTCATGCACTCGTACCCTCACCCTTATGACTCATTTGACGCTTCATTTGCAGCTTTGACCTTTTGCCTTAAAGCCTACTTCCTTTGGCTCTCGTCCCTCGGATGCATTCAAGCCCGTGGCTCGTCCCCAATGCCATCCTTCGCGTATGCCTCGAAGTCGCTTCCCTCGGCCCTTGTCCTCGCTGCCTTGTCCACGGTCCCTCGGATACTCCATCCTTCACCGGACCCGAAGCCATCAACCTGAGTCACATGTGTATCCTGCAATCCTGCACAACTCAAGTACACATATCAAATACAAGGGTGAACCTAACTTAAACCTTTTGCCCAAACACCAAAACACATGGTCCCGCGGACCATCGGGATTGCTCCAACATCAATCACTGCCAGACAAAGCCTGACAACCAACATTCCTTGACACCCGTCAGACCCAGAAACTTCCGTTGCAGTATAAAAATGGATGTCTTGTCTCTTATGCAGGTACGTTCACTCGTCATTTCTCACTAGTCTCTACTTTTCGTCCTTTCTCTGTGATTTCTGGGGAAAAAGTACCTGACTTGAGCGTCGGAGGGCCTGACCCGAGGACTTTTTCCCTGGTTTTTGGTCTCTAACGACTGGTGGATCCGTCTGAGTGTGTGCAGGGTAACAGCGTCATCGTTCTGATTATCTCTAGCCGTCAGCCACCCGTGTGAACCGCTTGAGGGGGGTACCAGGTAGATTCAGCACTTCGACGACTCTCCGTCAACTTTCTGCACAACAAGGTCCGCTTTCATCCGACTCAGCTTCTGGACGGGATCAAATTTGGCGCCGTCTGTGGAAAACACAACAGCCTGTTCCGGAGCGTGACGATGGAGGAGTCTGGTCGCATAAATGTCACTATGACTGCCGGAGAGTACGAGCTCTTCAAGAAGGCTAAGAGGCAAGCAGCCGCCGAGAAGCAGGCGACCGTTTCATGACCACGACAAGCTCCTGCTGATGCTTCCAAGGAGCCCCTCCCTGTTTCAGATCGGTGCTCTAAAAGAAAGCAGCCTGAGGTATTTCCTCAAAATCCTTATCGTGAGTCTGGCATGGGATATTATCAGCCAGAGCCTCAAGGGCAAAGCCTCAAGAAGGAACAACCTCAAGCCTCCATGGCTGAAAGTTCCTTGCCACAAGACTCGAAGAAGGGAAAGACCCTTATCGTACCTGAGGTGTTTCCTGAAGATCCGGACAAGAAAGTACCTTTCTCGGCCAGAATTTTAAATGAGAGACTACCTAAGGGTTACGAGCCCCGTTGATCGGAGAATATGACGGGAGCAAGGACCTAGAAGAACACTTGCGAAAATTTAAAAATGCAGCCCTGCTGCATCAATACAGCGATGCTGTCAAATGTAGAGTTTTCTTGAACACTCTAGCTGGCTCGACCTTAAAGTGGTTCGATGGGCTACCTCAAGGGTCCATTACCTGTTTTTTGGACTTTAAAACGGCTTTTCTGCGCCGATTTGCTAGTAGCAAGAAGTATCAGAAGACAGATCATTGTCTCTTCGCTCTGAAGCAAGGGCCGACTGAGCCTTTAAGGAGTTATATCAACCGCTTTAATCAAGTGGCTTAAGATGTCCCCACTGCCACTTCAGAGATTCTGATGAGCGCCTTCTCTCATGGATTGGGAGAGGGAGAATTCTTCAGAGATCTTATCAAAAATCTAGCTCGAAATTTTGATGAGATGGTGGAAAAAGCTGCTTCCTACATCAAGGTGGAAGAAGCACAAGCAGCTCGGAGGAAGGCTGAAAGACCACCTCCCTCCGCCAACAAGCAAGAAAGAAGGGTGCCTCAACCATCCCCTCAACCTCTGGCGCGAGTCCGGGAGGCCAGACTTGCATTTCATCCCGGGCCGGAAGTCACACCTGCGCCTCGAGTTGTCGCCGTGCATGTTCCCCGATCAGGGCCATGGAATAATCGGTACTGTACTTATCATCAGTCACGCACACATGATACTAATCATTGTTTTCAGTTCGCTCGAGACTCCAAGCGGGCTGCCGAGATGAGTTTACCTCCGCCCGAACTAGCTCCTCAATTGATCAAGATGATGGAGGAGCAAAGAGGGATGACTGGACAGGCCGGGCAATCTCGCCCCGACCTCGCAGGACCCAGTACTCATCAACTTGGCCGGGGAAAAGAGCCAGAGGGATCACGAGAGGCTGAGAACAGAGGTAATGCTGTCGTCAGAGAGATCGACATGATCTCTGGAGGGCCAACTGACGGAGATTCAGGGAGAGCACGCAAGTCTCATGTCCGTCGCTTGGAGGTTCACGCCGTCGGATGCAGTCAAGAGCAAGCCGCCGACCTTGTTATTAGCTTTGGGCCAGCAGACCTGGAGGGCTTGGAGTTGCCTCATGACGATACACTCATCATCAAGGCCATCATTGCCAATAGCCGAGTGGCTCGGGTGTTCGTTGATACCGGGAGCTCGGTCAACATTCTATTCAGGACCGCATTCGAAGAAATGCAAATTGATGCTGCTGAACTCCAGCCGGTGGCCACATCTCTATACGGATTTATAGGCAACGAAGTGAAGCCTATGGGTCAGATTAAGCTGGCCATATCTTTAGGCACTGAGCCGTTGGTGCGTACCAGGAGGAGCACTTCCATAGTAGTGGACTCCCCTTCTTCTTACAATGTCATTCTAGGAAGACCCGCCCTGCATGAATTTAGGGCTGCTGTCTCGACCTTCCATTAAAAAATCAAATTTCCTGTGGGCGAGCAGGTTGGGGAAGTTAAAGGAGAACAGAGGGTTTCTCGTCGGTGTTATATCGACATGGTCCGAGTAGAGGCTTAGAAAAATCAGAGGATACAAGATGGAGGTGTTCATGCTGTGCAGGAGGAGCCTCTGCCTATAGCTGAAGAACCCATCCCTTGGGAAGAAGTACAACTACACTCCGAGTGACCTGAAAGTCTAACCCGGGTGGCAAGCGACCTTCCCTCTCCCCTCAAAGAAGAGTTAATTCAATGCTTGATCCGCAACCGGGATGTCTTTGCCTGGTCCACTGAAGAGCTGCCCGGGGTCAAGCCGGAAGTAGCTGAACACAAGTTGTATCTAGTACCAGATTCCTGACCTGTAAAACAAAAGAAAAAGAATTTTTCAGCAGACCAGAATAAAATAATAAGAGCCGAGGTAGATCAGCTCAGAAAGGCAGGACATGTTTGGGAGGTTCAGTTCCCATCATGGTTCTCCAATGTAGTTTTGGTGAAGAAGCCCAACAATAAATGGAGAGTGTGCATAGACTTCTGGGACCTCAACCGGGCCAGTCCTAAAGACTGCTATCCTCTGCCCTGGATTGATCAAATGGTGGACTCCACGGCTGGCTGCGAGAGGATATGTATGCTGGACGCCTACCAAGGGTATCATCAGATACCTTTAGCAAGGGAGGATCAAGAAAAGGTTAGCTTTATTACGGCTGATGGTACCTTTTGTTATACTGTCATGCCCTTTGGTCTTAGGAATGTCGGAGCCACATACCAATGAATGATGGATAAAATCTTCCGGGAGCAGATCGAGCGAAATGTAGAGGCCTATGTAGATGATATACTCATCAAATCCCCGCTGACCGTGAACTTGATCAAAGATGTGGAAGAAACATGCAGGACTCTTCAGCAATATGGGCTGAAGCTGAATCTCTTGAAATGCTTATTTGGAGCTAAAGGAGGAAAATTCTTGGGTTACCTGGTGACTGAGCGAGGAATAGAAGCCAATCCTAAAAAAGTTCAAATATTAAAGGATATGCAACCTCCTCAAAATTTGAAAGAAACCCAGAAGATGGTCGGCAGAATAACAGCCCTGTTAAGATTTATTTCCCGATCTGCAGACCGAGCTGCTCCTTTCTTCAAGGTGTTAAGGAAGGCCTCCAAATTTCAATGGGATGAAGAATGCACTAGAGCATTAGAAGAACTGAAGAAGTATTTGGAGACTCTCCCTTCTCTATTTAAGCCAGTTGTAGGAGAGCCTTTATGGGTTTACTTGTCGGCCACCCCTGAGGTTGTAGGGGTCGTGCTCATTAAAGAACATGACAATGTGCAACGACTAGTGTATTTCTTCACTCATTTATTGAAAGGAGCCGAGGTTCGATACACGACCCTCGAAAAGTTAGTTTACGGATTGGTCCTTATGGCTCGGCGGCTGAGACCATATTTCTTATCGCATCCTATCATAGTCCTAACCAATAGCACCATGGGAAGAGCGCTAACCAATGTAGAAGTTGTGGGTCGGCTTATCAAATGGGCAACGGAGTTGGGAGAATATGACATACAGTATTAGCCACGCACCGCCATTAAGGCGCAAGCCTTGGCAGATTTCTTAACAGAAGTTCATCAGACCAACTCTGAAGAAACCTGGAAGATATACGTGGATGGGTCTGCTAATCACCAGGGAAGCGGAGTGGGGGTCTTGGTAATATCTCCTCAGGGAGATATACTCCAACTGGCAGTTCGATTAAATTTCCGAGCCACGAACAATGAAGCAGAATATGAAGCTTTGTTGGCAGGACTGCAAGCAACCCGGCATGTGGGGGCAGCCCGGATAATCATTTATTCTGATTCGCAGCTGGTAACTCAACAAGTGGCAGGCAATTTTATGATAAATTGTGACAAGTTACAAGTATATCAGGAAGCCTATGAGAAGATGAAAGGAGAATTTGCAGAGGTCACAGTTACCAAGATTCCCAGGTCAGAAAATGAGAGGGCAGACAAGCTAGCAAAGATGGCTAGTTCCTTGACTACTTGGGTGTTGGATCGGTCAACGACACAAACTTTTCTGATAGCCCAGATAGATCTGCAAAATAATATAGAAGCAACTATTAATTGGCGGGCACCCATGATCAATTATCTCAGGCAAGGTATCTTACCAACCAATCCAGAAGAGTCATGATTGATTAGGAAGCAAGCGCATGCTTATGTGATGATTGGAGATCAGCTCTACAAGAGGTCCTTTTCTCGACCTTTACTCAAATGCTTGGGGGTAGAGGAAGCCGATCAGGCCTTGCGAGAAATACACTTGGGATGCTGTGGCAATCATGTTGGCAGTCGAACATTATCTCGCAAGGTACTCCTGGCCGGGTATTTCTAGCCCACCTTACAAAGGGATGAACATAAGTTGGTGAGCACATGCTTGTCTGCCAGAAGCATCAAAATTTGACACATCGACCTATGGCCCTTTTAAGAACATCTATAGTTTCATGTCCTTTTGATCAATGGGGCATGGATATCGTGGGACCATTTCTGATGGCACCTGGTCAGAGGCGTTTCTTATTGGTGGCAGTGGATTATTTTTCTAAGTGGGTAGAAGCAGAAGCCCTAGCTCGGATCACAGAAGATGCCGTCATTCAATTCATGTGGAAGAACATTCTTTGCAGATTTGGTATTCCTCACAAGCTGGTGTCTGACAATGGAAGCCAATTCCAGGGACAAAGAATCCAGGCCTGGTGCAAGGGATTTGGCATAACGCAAGCCTTCACTTCAGTAGCCTATCCGCAAAGCAATGGTCAGATCGAGGTAATCAACAGAGAAATAGTACGAGGTCTAAAGGCTAAACTAGACCATGTTGGAGGCAATTGGGTGGAAGAGCTGCCAAGCATTCTGTGGGCCTATTGTACAACACCTTGGGAAAGCACAGTCTGACACCATTCCACTTGGTTTATGGCAATGAAGCAATGGTACCCATAGAATTTTGAGTGCCATCAGTCAGAAGGACATTATATGATGAAGAAAACACAGAACGAAGGTTGGCTGAGCTAGATCTTATTAGCGAGACCCGGGACCGAACGGTGGCTCGGCTGGAGGCCTATCGACAAAGATGAGACAAAACTATAAAAGAAGAGTGATTCTTCGGTTCTTTGGAGAAGGAGATCTGGTCTGGAAGCAAATCAAGCCAGTGGGGGACATGACTAAGCTAGCACCTCAATGGGGCGGGCCTTACAAAGTCGTTAAAAAGTTAGCATCCGGAGCTTATTATTTACAAGATGAACGGGGCAGGAGGCTAGATCGACCATGGAGTGCTAATTACCTGCGACCTTATCGAGTTTGAAGAAGCAGGTCGAGAAGTGTAAATTGGGTGACAAGTCGGTCTGTCCCTTATCCCATAAACTAGGATAGTAGACCAGGGAAGAGTAGATCAGGGAAAGTAGAAGAAGATGTGAAAGCAGAAATTATATGTCCTAATACTTTTTATGACAAAAGCTAAGCAATTTTAGTAAAAGCAAGCCTTAAAGTGCAAATGAGGAAACAACAAAGTACTTTACAAGAAATTCTCAAGTCATTATGTACAAGAAGCCAAAAAATATCATTCGAAAGGAACAAATATTTCATCCGGGATCTCTTTAAGGATCCGGTCATGGTCTAAAAATTCAGGAGGCGGAAGGGGCTTTAAGTAGTCTTGCTCATAGAGTTGACGCAGAGCCCCGCCCGCCCCATAGATAACAGACGTGGAGAAACGATGTCCCACCTGTGCACAGAATTCCGGAGAACGCAGATACAAAGCACGGTTCTGTAAGCAGTGATCGTTCTCTCCTTCTCTGTAAATAGCCAGAGTTGTTGATACGCCTTCTGTGGTGACCCGAGCCTGAGCCAGTTCATTCCGGGCAGTGGCTAGTTCTGTGGCTTGGGAGGTCAACTGGGTCTCCTGAGATTTCAAAAGGGCCTCCTACGATTTTAACTTCTGGTCTTGATCCTGCGCTAGAGTCTCGGCAGCACGCAGCTTCTGAGCTAATTGGTCCATAGCTCGTTGATGCTCTAAAGCTTGTTGATTTATACTCTGCTGGTGTACAATGTCAACTTGACTTTTCTTTTCTTGGAGATCATTAAGTTCACGGTTGACCTGCGTTAGGGATATTTCCAGACTGTTCTTCTGTTTGGTCAAAGCTTTTATCTCGACCAGCAAAGCATGGCTAGCTTGGGCAGGATTATTCAATTGCAGTTCCAGTTCAGCAACATGGTCCCGCAGCACCTTATTCTAATAATGAGTAGCATGGAAGGAATGGTTCACTACCAGAGACTCTGCACAAGCCTGGGACATACGGGAAATGTCTGATAAGAGCGGGAAAAATAACAGTTGGGAAATCTGCAAAGTTTACCTTGATATACAACTCTGTGAATTTGTCGATCTGAGCCGGGGGAGGCAAGGAATTCATGTGCTGCATGCTTTCTTCCCATAGAGTGGCTAGACGACCTTTTATCTTGAGGGAGATGGTGGGGACATCTGTTCGAGACCATAACCTCTCCTCAGAAGGGACAGTAGTACAGTAATTGTGATGAGTAAGCGGGGGTGGTTCTGAGGGACCCTCGGCTGAGCCTGGATAAGCTGAGGGCTGGCAGTTGAGCCGGAAGGAGCTGAAGGAGGACCCTGAGGAGTGTTGCAGAAGAGATAACTGAAGGACGTTCTGAGGGGCCAGCTTCACCGCCTTGAGGTTGCTGCGATGCGGAAGGCTGAGCTAGCGGAGGCTCGACCTGAATATCAGACGGAGCAGGGATATCATTTACATGGCTTGGGATTGGAGGCGGAGTTACACTGGGAAGTGAAGGGGAGGCAATTGCGGTTGGGGGAGGAGAAGGGATAGATGACGGGCCTGAGTTGGATGCCGGACGAGGGGCTTGGAGCCGACGTCTCTGAGCCAGCGGCTGGTCATCCGAATCAGAATCATCGGAGGGTGACGGAGCCCTACGTCTAGAGGGAGAAGGAGCATCCTAGCTCAGGCGGTCATTTGTGGAGCGGGCCCTGCGAGCCGCCTGAGAAGCCTCTCTGAAAGCGGGGCTGGCAAAGGAAATGTTGCATGTTCCTCCACCAAGGCCCATACGTCTTTCACCAAGGCCTAGACCAGGGATGTAAGTGGCTCTGGGAGGACTAGCCGATTGGAGGGGTGTTGAGGTAGTAGGTCGAGTTGTACGAGGGGCCCGGGGGTGAGCAGGAGTGGTCGGCCGTAGTGGATGAGCAGCCTGGGGACGAGCAAGGGCGGTTGGCCTAGGTGGGCGTGCGGTGCGTGGTCGAGAGGGGCGAGCCAAGGGAGCAAGTCGGACACCAGCAGACCCTCGTCGAGCAGGTCGGGGTGGAGGATTGGCCAAGGAAGCCCCACCGATTGAAGTTGAAGACGAGTGGAGGAGTGTTCTCCTCTGTAAGATAACTCGTCCACGCCTCATTATTTTCATATCGCTCAAAGGAAGGGGCTGAACCTCTGAAGTGTGGGTTAAGACTTCAGCTGCATAGGATAAAATGTGAAATTACTTGCCATAGAAAAAATAAAGTGTCCACGAAGTGATAACAGAAAGGAAAGAGAGACTTACCCAGAGAGTGAGGCGTATCAAAGGTCAGATAACTCAGGCGAAAATAGGATAACAGTTCCTCCGACGATAATAAGCGCGCCATGTTTAGCTGCCAGCCGGACAAACGAGACGAGGCTTCTGTGTAAGAAGAGTCAAGATGAAATTCCTCTAGCTCAGGAGAGGGAGGAAGTGACTGTTGCCATCGTAGGGGCCACTCTACCTCGTGGGGAAAGATAATGAAGAAAAATTTGTTCCTCCAGCTCGGGGCAGAAGGCGGCAGGGATGAGAAAAAAAGTAGTTAGGAGACGAGGCTGAAAATGAAATGTGCCCTCTTCCTGGCGCCGAAGGGTAAAGAAGCAGTGGAACAAGTAGGAGGACCAGGATATTTCACATACGTCACATAGTATTACAAAGCCACAGAGGATTCTGATGGAGTTGGGTGTCAGTTGCCCCAGGGGAATTCGAAAGTAGGGGCATATGTCTGAAAAGAAATGGTGGATAGGAAGACGAAGGCCCGCCACGAATTTCTCTTTAAAGAAGGTGCTAGAGCCGGCAGGGGGATGGAATAAATGATGTATTCCTGTGGGGATAATCACTTGCACGTCATCCTCAACTCCATAGGTGTAGCGTAAGTCATCTCGGTCCAATTCGTCGAAGGTGGATGAGTCGGGATAGTACGCCGCCGCCAAAGAAGGAAGAAAGGAGGGGGAAGCCATGAGAAAAAGCAGCAAAAAGAAGAAAGATCGAGCGGGAAGTTATAGACGCAAAAGCAGAAGGATCGGAAGTAAGAAGGGGTTCAAGCAAAAGGAAGGAGAAAAGGACATGAAACATTTGAAGTCAAGAGCAAGGAGAATATTTATAGCTGCCTAGCAAAGGGGCAGTTTCGTCATATTATTATCCATTGGAGCAAAATAATGGGCGGGAACAACGAGAGGCGAAGGATCTTCCTCGGAAATAACACCCAAGGGCATATTTGAAAAAGTACCAGCTCGAAGTACGAGGAGGCGGATCTCAGTAAAGGATATGAACAGTTGTTTCAGAAAAGTGCTCACGCTTTCCCCGGTCTGGGATTAACTCTTAAATAACCCGATCTTCGTCTATACAGACCTGGGTTACGAGGGGCCCTGATATGGGCTTAACTCTTAATTTCTCGTTCTTCGGTTGTCCAGACCTGCAATACGAGGCAAAGCACGGATCAAGGAGCAAGACTGAGGCAGGGGATCAGCAAAGAAGGACAAGGAAAGCAGGTCGGGGGAAAAAGAAGGATCCCCGACCAGGGGTAAATGAGACCTAAAATAGGTGGTCAAATTACACACAAGGTCTGGGGGCATTTCAGACAGACTCAGACGGGCAATATACAAGACTATCAACAAGAAAGCAAACCTACTATTAGAAGATTGATATGCTAAGGGACAAACGAAAGACCGCAGTCAAGGGGTACCACGAGGAAGATAAACAAGTTAAAATAAAGAAAAAGCAGTGAATAAGTTGAAAATGAGTTGATCAGTACATCAAAAAGTGCATAAAAGTGCAATACATATAGCCAGCTTAGGGCTTATCGTCAGCAGGGGGAGGATTATCTTCAACAGAGCCAACAGGGTGTTCAGTAGGGCAGGATGAAGAATCGGTCGGAGGCTCGGGAAGAAGGAAGAAGTCGTCATCATCTTTAAAAGATGGGAATGACCCATCAGGAATCTTGGTGTTTACAATTTCCATGTCACATTGTACATCAAATTAATAAAGATCGGAACATTCCAAAACTAAAGATAAACATGTAGCATAAAGTCCCAAGTCGATTCTCACAAGGAAACTAATTGAAGGATGATTGATTTTAGATTAGAATTATTTTTCTTTTGAAATTTTCTCCTGATGAAATAGAAGTATCTAATTTTTATTCAAATTCCAAGTGAAGAATTGAAGTGCAATTAATAGATCTAATCTTAAACACAATTAATCTAAATAAAGAAAACTACTTACTCTGCAATTTTGCAACTTAAAGGAATTCTGTAGGTCCCTTTGGAGGCCGGCAAGAGGGGAGGGGTGAATTGCCCTACAAGAATAAAACCAAAAACCTTTCTCGGATTTCAACCAATTAGTAGATACTTGTAACTTAAAAGAAATAGAGACTGAATAAAAACAATTAAACTGAACACAAAGGATTTACTTGGTTTGCAATCAGGAGATTGCTAATCCAAGGAATGTAAGCGCACTATGATGATCTCCTCTGGGCGGAGTAGCCTCTTTACAACGTTGACAGCACAAATTAAAATCAGAGCACAGAGAAAGTGAATTACAAGATTGATGATCAAAACTCTGTGCTAAATAGTGCTATATTTATAGCACTGGTCGGGGCGCCTGGAAGGGTTCCGGGCGCCCTGGGGGGGATAAAATTTATCCCCCAACGGTCAGATCGCGATAACCTGCGATCGGGTCAAATATGAACCTCCGGGCGCCCGGAATGGTTCCGGGCGCCCGGAGGTCCGGGCGCCTGGAATAGATCCGGGCGCCCGGACCAAGCAAGTCAACACAGGTTGACTTTGGTCCAGGCTCTTCGCTCCGGTTCAGCTCGTCTCAGTTCGGCTCGACTCGGTCCGGGTCTGTTCGCTCCGGCTCCGCTTGCTTTGGGTGATCTCGGCCTTCCGGAATAGGGCTCACCCGAACCCATGTTCCGGCCTTCTCCTCGAGCAGCCTTCCTTCCCGGTTTCTCGTCCCTCGAGCGCCGCGCACGCTCTTCTCGTCCACCGGTGTACTCTTCCGCGGACACCTCGTCCCTCGGACGCACCGAGCCCGTCGGCTCTCTCCCGTGCCGTCCTTCTCGCTAGCCGCGTCTTCCGCTCGACTTCCTGTGTTCCTAAGCTCCTGCACACTTAGACACAGAGTTAAATACAACAGGACCTAGCTTAACTTGTTTGATCACATCAAAACACCTCGGGGTTCCAACAAATTCATCAGACCTAAATTGCAGAAAATGACATGTGCAGAAAGTTTAATTCGAAACTGGAATTGCAGGAAGAATAACTGTAGCATAGAAATGCAAAACTCTAGCTGTAAAAACAAGAAAAAAAACAGAATTAACTTGCACAAAAGATAACTAAGGAAACAAAACTAGAACTATATAGTTCAGAATTAAAGAAACAATGAATTCAATGACAACATCTAAAGGAAACAAAAACGTAGAAACTATAAACTGCACAACTAAACTCTAAGGCATCTCCAATCAAAACTACTCCTCTAACAAGTCTTCCCTTGCTACAACACAAGCTAATTGAATGAAAACGTCAACTCAATTCAATCTCTTCCAGCACCAAGAAAACTTTCCAGGAAAAGCCGGTGAAGATTGGCACTGCACAGCTCGAAATTTCGTAGATCTTGAATCTGATTTCTCTGGATCGATACTCTCTGATAGAGAGAAAGCCACTATCACCGAAGAATTCCCCCGATGATGGCTGAAATAGAGGACATACGAACAGATCTGAGCTCCGGAGAGATGTTCGCCAGCGCGTGCAAAAGATCCGAGCCTAGAAGCAAAAGAATGGAAGCTCCAAAGCTAATTAGACTCGAAGAGAAGTAGATCTGAAGGAGGATGGGGCCGAAATCCTGAAGAAAGACGCCGGGACGCGGAGCTGAACGACGAAGAAGCTGGAACACTGTAGCTTCTCATTTGAACAGATCTCATATTTGAACCGATGGCTGAGATTGATTTGGAGCTAAATCAACGGTGAAGAGTCATCCAAAATCTGATCCGAAGGTACTGATGTTGATCTAGGGTCTGGATCTACTCTCCTGTAGGTCGGATCGATCATATCATCACTGGATGGCCCAGATCCGCCCAGTCTTAAATGAACGGTTCAAATTTATTCGGCTGGATCAATGGCTGGAAGAACTCAGATCTGGATCAAAACTTCTGGATCTTCATAAATGGCTCAGATCTGCTCCCCATTAAGTTGGATCGGCCAGATCTTCAATGGATGGCTCAGATCTGCTCAATCTTGGATGAACGGCCCATAATGCTCCGAGGCTTGATCGACTTGATTTGCCTTTGATTTGAGCCCAAGTGTGGTCCAATCTGATCGGGTCCATACCCCTTTTGATGCCTACAAAATAAGAGTCAAATATTAGCACCAAATACCATGAAAACTAGCTAATTTGCAATTAAGTCCAAAATCAAATGCAATATTGAGATATGATGCTAATGAGAGATTAAGCTATGAATAAACTAATAAAAACATACATTATGATTCACAATAATATAGCCAAAATCATGGCTATCAAATCCCCCACACTTAATCTTGGACGTCCCGTTCAAGTCAAGAAAACTAAAAATCCTACTTAAATGACACCCCCTAAACAAATTTCTAGACATGATTAGAAATAAAAGAAAGTAAACCATCTAAGATTATCACATTCCAAAAATCTCAAGCATTCATGGACTTCAAACTTTACTCTTGGTTAACCACATAATAATTTCCATCCATCATGAATAAATTGGAATTGATTTCACACTAAAACCTCACAGGATAGAATTTTTGTGGCCCTCATCCTATCTCACATGTAATCACAAAAATGGAGGGCACTCATGCTACTTGTGCTTCTTGCACTACCATATGCTTGCTTATCTTCTAATCTCCACCATGATCATGGATATCAATCACATTTATAAAAGTGAATCATAATGATGGAAAGGAATAGGCACATGAATCAAGTGCAATTCAAAACATTAGTTGCAAGAAAAGATAAGTAAAGAAAGAATTAACAACAAAGAAAAGATAAGAAAGAAAGATTAAGCTTTAGTGGAAGATATGGATACAAAAAAAAAATGCTATATAAATGAATACTTGGCCATACTTCTTTCTTTTTTTTTCCTTGACTGATTTTTTTCTTTCTGAAATATCTGAGCTCTGCTTTCTTTGTATGCGAACCTAGGAAGCCATGTCATTAACTCTCTGTTAGAGTATAGCATCTTCACTTCATTTCAATTCTATCTCTTTCCAAACCTTGGCACAAGACTGCACTTACAGATTCAAAACTGAACCTTCACTGCACTTCTTTAACTTGCTGTTTTGACTTACCGAAGCTGCACGTTCTGGATCATAACAACTTGAAAAGAAGTAAACATACACCATCATTTCTAACCATCTGAAAAACTGCATCCCACTGCATTGGTAAGAAATGAAACCAACTTAAAATATTCCAGCAATAACAATTCAGCCTCAAATTTTGGCTCTGCATTCACAATTCCAGAATTTGAATCATACAAAATTTAGTTCAAGAAAGAATACCACTTGACAATAAATCTATTGGAACCTCAACATGTGCCTATCTCCCCCACACTTGAATCTTTGCTCGTCTCGGGCAATGAAACTCCACATGTATCCAACTAGCAAACTGAGTTTAACCCACAGCTCTTCCATTAGCAGCAGCAAATACACAAAATCAGAAGCCTTCCTTGTATCACTGACCTTAATTCAATTTCCCGGATTGAGTATCAAGATATGGAATTCCAAATCATATAAGCATGATAATTGAAAAGTTGAACTTGTCAATGTCCCTCATTTAACATTTCAATCAATAAAAACTTGAATTCAATCCTCTAATTGATCATAACATCAGTTAAAAGATTGTTACAGCAGTAGGTCAGTAACTTCATCAAATTTTGATGTGCATTTCGATTGGTTCAACCTCCATTCTGCATTGTGATAATTCAGCATTAAGTTTCAATGAGACTTCATAATTTAAACCACCAGTTGCTGCCACTACTGCATTCAACAGATTTAAACAGATTTCCAGCCTCCAACTACTTGTTTCTACGTTTCAGCAACAGATTTTTTTAAAACTGCATAATGGGCAAATTCAACTTCCTGTTTCCAGCTTCAGGATTTAAGCCTCACTGTTTAAAACTTCAAAAATTTCCCAGATTTCTAACTATTGATACTTGAACACCATTTGTCAATGGGTAAACAAAAGATTAAACCAAACTATTTTTCAATTGGATAACTATCTGAGAATCTTGATACAATGTTGATACCATGTGTCATAGTAGCTCACAGCATTTTCTGCATTTCTGTATTCTTCATTCTTACAGATTTCATTTCAAAGTTCAACTTTTGTCCTTCTCTAATCAAACCACTCTTAATCCAAGTCAATGAAGAATATTGATCCACACATATCACTGCAGCTCATTGTTACTACATTACCTCACTAATTTGAATATGTTTCTGCAGATTTCAGCCATTTACAGATTTGAATGTATCACCATAGTATCAATTTTCAAAATTAAAAGCTGTTAAATCTTGCTCTATACATGATTAAGCTCAAGGGATGATTCTATTTAGCATTGCAACATTAAGAGCTTAGATTTAAAACCTTGCTATCCAGAAATAGAATTATTAGTTGGCACAAGAAATCCTCAACATAAACAATCATTAAGCAATTGATCTTCCCAATCTTGAACCATTCCAATCTTCTTCATACATCCCTCCTCGGTTGAGTTTTTAGTTGAGGAAAAGGCAATGGAATACTTGGTTCTGAATCTTTCTGAACAACATTCTGATATCCTGAATTTTCAGATTTGCTGGAACTTGGGTTTCCTGCTGGAATCTGTTTTCTGCAATCTGATTAATTCAGGTTTCCTCATTTGTTCTTCTTCAGCCCCTTTTCACTTCATTATTGTTACACTTCTTAATCAAAACTTCTCCAAGTTATCCTCATCCTGTCCCAGAATTTTAGTTTCTCACGTCCAATTTCCTGCTATTTTCAGCTGAACAACAAACAACTTGCTTCAGTGCTACTGCAGTTATATAAACTTCATTTGATTTCTCACTGATTCTAAGGTCAACTGATATTCAATTAATTCAGTCTTAATTGCTACCACAACTTAAGTATTTTCATTCATGTCACAGCAATTCTTCTCTGACTCACAATAGCTGCAAGAATTATTGCTACATTCCACCAGCATGTTTACTACAATTTCAGAATCAGATTTATGAACATATTGATACTTAAACTGATAAGTAAAAATGTCATCAAAATTGTTTCCAACAGCACAATGCCTTCAAATGCTTCCTCAACGAATTGAAATGTTAGCAATACTAAGTTGATACATACTTATCAGTTTCAACTATTGCTCACAGTAGTGTGCAGGTTTGCCCTTCCTTTAATTCCTTATTTCAATTCCATTAGACAGCTCTCAATTTTCACAATTCTGCACAATTCCTACCTCTGAACTTCCCATCATTAAACTAATTAAACTTTCTAGCTCCAAATAATGTACAACTTTCCACAATTATTTCTCATTTAATTCTAGATCTTGGCACACCATTGATGCTGCATTTTCCTCTCGATACTGCTTCTAAATTTTTAATACATTACTGCTTTTGTACTAGCTGAATTTGTTTCTCTTCCTGATTCTGTAAATTTTTAAGTTTTCCATTCCAAAACTACATCATTGTCTTGAATTTAAATTTCAGCCATTAATAAATGCATCCAAACATTCAAAACCACTTCACATTTCCCCCACACTTAAATCCTTGTTCATCTTGGCCAAATAATTCATCATATAACAAAAAAAGTACCCACATCCAAAAGATTAAGAAATGAGAGAATATAAAATGATATGACGATTAACAAAAAGAATAGAAAGGTTTTGTGTGGAAGAAAGAAACAAATAGATTTACCTTCATAAACATGATTCAATCCATTGAATTGTGATTTTGAAAGAATCAAAGCAAGTTCTAGAGTGCAATAACACAAGTGCATCACTCAATTAAGGCTCATCCTCACTAGGCATGAAAAAGTATCAATCCAATTTACCAATCAAGTGTCCATTACTAAGTAGAAACCTTAAGAAAATTAAAAATCCATTATTGACATTAAGCCCCAAAATAGATTCTCAAATCTAGCTCACATTCCTTACTTCTAACATGTTATAGAAAAATTGTCAAGGGGGTACCATTTTTAAATTCCAAATTCAAACTTTATTCTATAAGGGAATTGTAAACAGTAAAGAATTTATTCCCTTATACTAAACTTATTATTTGAAAACAAAGAATTTATTAAGCAACTAAGCAAGCTAAAAGAAACGAACTAAAAACTAAGTTGTGAAAGCAAAGACTTATTATTTGTGAAAACAAAAATAAAAGCTAAATTGGAACGAACTCCCCTTTGATTTTGGTGAATTGCATCATTATTGTCCACCTTGTCCACTCTGCATCATTTCCTCCCCCGAAGGAATTTCTTAAGTTGATTGCTATACACTTTGAAGGGTTGACCAGTAGACACCTCCTGCATCTCAATAACACCATTAGAAAAAATATTGCTAACACAAAAAGAGTTCAATTGGTTAGTTAATTCCTTTGATTGTCTCACTGGCTCCACAACTTCCTCTGCATTGTCCTTTGAAATTTCCTGTGATTCAATATCTAGTTCTGATGAAGGTACAATAAATGGTAGTGATTCTTGGGTGCTTGGCTCCATAGCACAAGTCCCTACACTATCTTCACTTGCATCCAATTTAGGTGATTCTTGGGGTAATGCTTCCATGCAATCCCCTACACTTATAGATTCATCCACAGAAGTTTGACCACAATCAGATCTTACCTCAACTATTTCCCTGTTATCAATACAACCTCCAGGAAGTTTAGATTCACAACCCAATTCATTAGAGCCTGAAACAATTTCATCATAATCCGCATCAATAAAATTCATAGTATCCAGCCATTCAGATTTATAAACACTGAAAATAGAATGGTTCTTCTTTTGTTGCATCGTATCAAAAATACTGAATTGAACAACTACATCAGCAATCTCCATAGATAAAGTTCCAGCATGCACATCAATCTTAGTTCTGGCAGTCTTAAGGAACGGTCTTCCCAAAATAATTGGAGCTCTATTCATTAATACATCGCCTTCCATATCCAAAATGTAGAAATCAGCTGGAAATATAAGGTCACTCACTTTAACCAAAACATTCTCAATCACTCCAGTTGGATGAGCCTGACTATGGTTGGCTAACTGAATAACAACTCCCGTAAGCTGTAGAGGACCAATACCCAATGATAGAAAAACTGATTTCAGCATTACATTAATAGAAGCTCCTAAATCCAGCATAGCATCCTCAAATACATAATTTCCAATAGTACATGGCACGGTGAAAACTCCTGGATCATCACACTTCTGAGGAATAGGTCGAATAAGAGCAGAAACATTTTTTCCCATGCTAACTAATTCATTTCCCTTTAATTTCTTCTTATGCACACATACATCCTTGAGAAATTTTGCATATTTCGGAACTTGCTCTATCATGGTTAACAAGGGCACATTCACCTCCACTTTGCTAAACAAATTAACAAGTTCTTGAAATTCCCTAGCTTTCTCTTCCTCAACATGTTTCTTTTGTTGGATTCTTCTTTGAGGAAAAGGTAAAGGAGCAGAAATCTCAGTACCTTGCTGTTGTGATTCTTTCTCTACATTTTGAGCTGAAATTGGAGCTGATTGCGAGTCATTTTGTTCTGCTGAACCAAAATCTGTTGAAATCTGTTCTGCTGTATTTCTTCCACTGTTATGTACTGGTTGAGTGGATTCTGAATTCAAATTTCTTGGTGCAAGATCTGGTGAATCCAGTACTGGTGCAACAAAATCTGATCCAATTGGAATATTCTTCATTGGTTCGGTTATGGTTCTTCCACTTCGAAGAGTCAACGAACTCACATTCTTTGGGTTTGGCATTGTTTGAGAAGGTAGTTTGCTTGAACCTTGAGCTTGCATTTGATTTAAGTTCGTTGCTAGTTGGCTAATCTGTCTTTCAAGATTTTGCAAAGCTGAATCTGTCCTTTGTTGATGTTGCTGCTGCTGTAAAAATAATTGCTGCTGTTGCAAAATTTGTTGCAGCAATTCATCCATCTTCTGTTGTGAATCGGAATTAGAAGAGTTATTAGAACTTCCTTGGGTCAAACTTAACCTTGAAGGTGCTGGAAGTGCATTTTGGATTGCATTTTGCCCCTGCTGAACTCCCTGATTTTGGACTTGCCATTGCTGATTTTGATTTGGAAACTGCTGAAAAGGCTGAAATTACTGCTGGAATTGATTTGCAGGTTGATAATATTGCTGGAAAGGCTGATTTTGCTGCTGGAAACTTTGCTGAGGTTGCTGGAAATTGCTGGAAGTGTGGCTGAACTGCTGATTTGAAAATGGTTGTTGATAGAATGAGTTGCTATACTTAAAATTAGGATGATCTCTCCAACCAGGATTATAAGTAGATGAGTGGGGGTCATATTTTTGAGGAAACTGAGCTCTAAAAAATGCTGCTACTGACTCATCTTGATGAAGATTTGGGCACAATTCTGAATTGTGGTCTTGGCTTGAACAAATGCCACAAACTCCCTTCGATTGATATGGAAACTGTGTACTTGGCAAAATGGAAGCTTGATTAGCATTATTCAGTGCCAATTGCTTTACCAAAGATGTTAACTCCAATAATGAGCTTCTTATCTCCTTTTGTTCATTGGAAACCATTTGAACCTCTCCAACTCCTCTTGTTGTCAAAGCTCTACTTCCAAATTATTGTGAATTTTCTGCCATGTTTGAAATAAGCTCCCTAGCTTGTTCTGGAGTCTTGTTCACTAAAGCTCCTCCAGCTGCTGCATCTATCATACTTCTGTCCATAAGTAGCAAACCCTCATAGAAGTATTGGACTAGTAGCTGCTCACTGATTTGGTGTTGAGGACAACTTGAACATAATTTCTTGAATCGCTCCCAATAGTCGTATAATGTCTCTCCCACCACTTGCTGAATCCCACAGATACTTTTCCTGATAATTGTAGTTCTTGAAGCTGGAAAGAATTTCTCCAAGAAAGCCTTCTTCATATCTATCCAAGAAGTAATGTATCCTGGTGGCAAATAATACAACCAATCTTTTGCTACTCCAGTCAATGAAAATGGAAAAGCCCTCAGCTTGATATCTTCTTCTGAGATTCCTTGTGGCTTCATGGTTGAACAGACCACATGGAATTCATGCAAATGTCTATTTGGGTCTTCTCCAGATAATCCTTGATATTTTGGCAGCAAATGAATCAATCCAGATCTAAGCTCGAAGTCTCCTGTCAAATCTGGATATGTAATGCAAGAATATTTGAAAACCTCATCAGGAGCTGCAAGCTCCTTCATTGTTCTGCTATGATCAGCCATAGGGGTATCTGAAGATGATAAAGAACTTCCTGAGTCCTCTGAAATGTTCTCTTGAATTCTCAAAGCTTTGAAGGTCCTTTCAATTTCTGGATCAAAATCAAGTAGTTTACCACACGAGGATCTGGTCATATCACCAAAAATCAATAGTTAGAATAAAAATAGATAGACAATAAAATCAAGAAAGTGAAAACAAAGAAAAAATGAACTATACGCAATCTAAAAACAAGCAAACTCCACTAGTTTCCCCGGCAACGGCGCCAAAATTTGGTGTTTACAATTTCCATGTCACATTGTACATCAAATTAATAAAGATCGGAACATTCCAAAACTAAAGATAAACATGTAGCATAAAGTCCCAAGTCGATTCTCACAAGGAAACTAATTGAAGGATGATTGATTTTAGATTAGAATTATTTTTCTTTTGAAATTTTCTCCTGATGAAATAGAAGTATCTAATTTTTATTCAAATTCCAAGTGAAGAATTGAAGTGCAATTAATAGATCTAATCTTAAACACAATTAATCTAAATAAAGAAAACTACTTACTCTGCAATTTTGCAACTTAAAGGAATTCATCAGACCTAAATTGCAGAAAATGACATGTGCAGAAAGTTTAATTCGAAACTGGAATTGCAGGAAGAATAACTGTAGCATAGAAATGCAAAACTCTAGCTGTAAAAACAAGAAAGAAAACAGAATTAACTTGCACAAAAGATAACTAAGGAAACAAAACTAGAACTATATAGTTCAGAATTAAAGAAACAATGAATTCAATGACAACATCTAAAGGAAACAAAAACGCAGAAACTATAAACTGCACAACTAAACTCTAAGCCATCTCCAATCAAAACTACTCCTCTAACAAGTCTTCCCTTGCTACAACACAAGCTAATTGAATGAAAACTTCAACTCAATTCAATCTCTTCCAGCACCAAAAAAACTTTCTTGGAAAAGCCGGTGAAGATTGGCACTGCACAGCTCGAAATTTCGCAGATCTTGAATCCGATTTCTCTGGATCGATACTCTCTGATAGAGAGCAAGCTACTATCACTGAAGAATTCCCCCGATGATGGCTGAAACAGAGGACATACGAACAGATCTGAGCTCCGGAGAGATGTTCGCCGGCGCGTGCAAAAGATCCGAGCCTAGAAGCAAAAGAATGGAAGCTCCAAAGCCAATTAGACTCGAAGAGAAGTAGATCTGAAGGAGGATGGGGCCGAAATCCTGAAGAAAGACGCCGGGACACGGAGCTGAACGCGGAGGAATCGACGAAGAAGCTGGAACACTGTAGCTTCTCATTTGAACAGATCTCAGATTTGAACCGACGGCTGAGATTGACTTGGAGCTAAATCAACGGTGAAGAGTCATCTAAAATCCGATCCGAAGGTACTGATGTTGATCTAGGTTCTGGATCTACTCTCCTGTAGGTCGGATCGATCAGATCATCACTGGATGGCCCAGATCCGCCCAGTCTTAAATGAATGGTTCAAATTTATTCGGTTGGATCAATGGCTGGATGAACTCAGATCTGGATCAAAACTTCTGGATCTTCATAAATGGCTCAGATCTGCTCCCCATTAAGTTGGATCGGCCAGATCTTCAATGGATGGCTCAGATCTACTCAATCTTGGATGAACAGCCCATAATGCTCCGAGGCTTGATCGACTTGATTTGCCTTTGATTTGAGCCCAAGTGTCGTCCAATCTGATCGGGTCCATACCCCTTTTGATGCCTACAAAATAAGAGTCAAATATTAGCACCAAATACCATGAAAACTAGCTAATTTGCAATTAAGTCCAAAATCAAATGCAATATTGAGATATGATGCTAATGAGAGATTAAGCTATGAATAAACTAATAAAAACATGCATTATGATTCACAATAATATAGCCAAAATCATGGCTATCAAATCTCGTTCATGATGCGACCTATATCTAGGAAATCTTCCGAGGGGGCAGCCCGAAGCAAATTTTGTTCAAACATTTGGCGAGCTCCTCCACCCGCACCGCAGCATATCATGAAACTCATCAAGTCTCCCATTTTCTTCATGAAGAAAGGGGAGGTAACGTAGGCTTGCCTGTAGGCTCTCAGACGACCTACCTCCCTTGCTTGATAGTCTGTCAGCTTGGTCTCGGCCTTCTCCTTGTCAGCATGGGCCATAGTCAAGGCTTGTTGACTTTGGGAAGTGTCCTTCTGAGCCCTCAGAAGGTCGGCCTGCATGGATTTAAGAGTTACTTGACTGGCCTCCCACTGACTTTGAAGGGTTTTTTCCCGGTCGGCGCTGGAAGCCAATTCATCTTGGACTTCTATTATAGTCTTCTGAAGATTCTCCCGGGTTTCTTGCAGGCTAGCCAATTAGGCATCCTTTTTATCTAGCTCAGTTGCTAGTTCCTGACGTTTCTCCACTTCAGAAGCCAATTTCGACTCGCTTGTCTGAAGAACTACTTCCAAGGCCCTTATCTTGTCAAAAGCCGCATGAGAAATATTGCGAGCAGATTTGGCAGACTCTCCAATTAAGCGAAGATAATGGGCTAGGTCTCCAGGAGTTGGGTTGAGAGGATCGCGGGGGGTTAGGGGCAGCTCTATTTCTTCAAGTCGAGCCTTTAATACTTCATTTTCCCTCTGCAAGCTGCAGGCATACTGAACAGCACTTAGGTTGGCGGAGCAGGCCTGCATTAGATATAGGAAGAAAAATTACGAAAGAGGTCAACAGAGGAGCATAGAGATAAGAAGACTTACAAAAACCATCAGGCAAGCCGCTGGATCTAACCCCTCCACCAGGGGATTCTTCCAAAACTTTCGATGGCCTGAGTGCCAGGAGACTGCTAAGTCCCCCTCCAACTCAACCATAGCAACAAGGGGAGGATCCCCTTCAGCAGTTTCTGCGGTGACCCCTGAGCCTGTGGAAGAAGGCAGGCGCCAAGAATCAGTAAAGGAATATTTCTTGTGAGTTTTCCTCCGAGGTCTAGAAGTAGATGCAGGAACAACTGAAGGAAGGGAGGCAGATGGAGACGCAGAACTCCCGGGCTAGTCTACTAAAGGTAAGGATAGCTGACCGGGAGAAGAAGCTGGAGTGGGAAAAGAAGTCTGCTCGGGAGTTATAACTTGACCTGGAGCTAGGACTAATATATGGGGCGACGCGACAGGAACATCAGGGCCCCTAGTAATCTCCCGGGCGGGAGAAGCAGTCTCGATTTCCAAAGAGCGAAGGGCAGCAGAAGAGCGACGACCGGAAGGAAAAGGTGGGGGTGACGCTTGAATGGCTGGAGTCACTTTCTTCCTCTTGCGCTGAAGTTTCAGGCGTTTGGCTGGCCGGGGGGATGCAGCTCGATTTTCCTCAACTTTGTTAGGACCAAAAGTAGCTAGAGGGGGGGGGGGTGAATAGCTCGTCGCGCTTCGCTCGTTGCTCGGCGTTTCTTGTTCCTTCAAAGATGTGCAGCGGAAAATACAGAAACAAACACACAACGCTAACACGGTTGGTTTTACTTGGTATCCACCTCACAAGAGGTGACTAATCCAAGGATCCACACCAACACACACACCCTCCACTAAATAAAACTCTCCTTTATGGTAACTACCAAGGGCGGAGAAGCCCTACAAGACTCAATACAAGAAGAGAGGGAAAGGATACAAGAAATACAAGCTTACAAGCTTACAATGAGTACAAAACCCTAACCCTAGCTTCTCTTCTTGGCTTTGATCCGCCTCTTGACTTGGAGAGCTTCCAAGATCCTTCAAGAACTGGCGATCTGAGCTTTGTGAGCGCTGTGGAGGAGTTGGCGAGAGCTCTGGGGTGAATCAGTGAAGCGGATACCGCAGCCATCACACGCCTGCAGCTATAAACGACGCCAACGGTCGGATCCCGATCGATTCAAATGTTCCCAATCGATCGGGGAGGTTTTGGATCGATCCACGGATCGATCCAGAGCGCCTCTGTGCTCTGGAAACGCGCCTGGATCGAGCCAGCGCTTATCGCGCTAATCAGCCGCGTCCTAATCGATCCACTGATTGATTTGGTCCTCTTGGTCGATCCACGGATCGATCCACGGATCGATCCAGAAGCTCTCTGTTCGCTGGGACAGGTCTGGATCGATCCACTGATCGATCCAGCACTTGATTTTTGTCCAAAACCAAGTCCAAAACCTCCCAAACCAACATCCGGTCAACCTTGACCTGTTGGTATGTCATGCCTAGCATCTAGTCACTCCCTTGACCTGCTAGGACTCCCTTACCAAGTGTCCGGTCAATCCCTTTGACCCACTTGGACTTTTCTCTGTGCCAAGTATCCGGTCAATCCCTTTGACCTACTTGGACTTTTCTTTCATGCCAAGTATCCAGTCAATCCTTTGACCTACTTGGACTTCCCAACACCAGATGTCCAATCATCCTTGATCCATCTGGATTTTCCCTTGCCTGGCTTCACTCACCAGGACTTTCACCTAGCTTCACTCACTAGGGTTTTCCATCTGCCTAGCTTCACTCACTAGGACTTTCACCTGCCTAGCTTCACTCACTAGGACTTTCACCTGGCTTCACTCACCAGGATTTCCATCTGCCTAGCTTCACTCACTAGGACTTCCTTCTGCCTGGCTTCACTCACCAGGACTTTTCTTCTGCCTGGCTTCACTCACCAGGACTTTCATACTGCCTAGCTTTACTCACTAGGTCTTTCATTTTGCCTAACATCCCAGTTAGGACTTCCCAGTCAAGTATCCAGTCAACCTTGACCTACTTGACTCTTCTTCAATCAATATCTTATTGTCAAACATCTAAACCCAAACCAAGACTCAGCTTGGTTACCCAGGTCAACCTTGACCTGAGGGATATTGCACCAACAAACTTGTTCTTCAGCGGCCTCCCTGACCTGTTCTTCAGTGGCCTCCTCGATCTGCTCTTCATGGGGCAAATCAACCTGTCCTACAGCGGCCAGGTCTTCCGCTGGAGCCACATCCATGGGAATGGAAGAAGAAGCTTCCCCGTGGGCCATCGCCGGCGGGATAGGTGGTGGAGCGGAAGGAGCGGACTGAGAAGCAGAAGGGTCAGATCGGGAGGAAGCCGCCAAACCTTGCTTAAGCTCCTCACTTAAAGTTTTCAAATAGGCGGTAAAGCGGCGCTTAACATCGGAGGAGTACGCTTGGAACATGGCAGCCTCTGCGATAAAAAATAAAACCTCAGTTAGCGAAGAGTAGCGGAGAGGAAAACGGGGTCTTACCAAATGGCGCCCCGATGTCTGCCCGAACAGGGCTGAGCCCAAAAAGATACAGAAAGTCTTCCAATAGTAATATAAAAAGGCTAACGTTCACGCCTTGCAGGGCTTCTGAGGCGGCGTTACATGAGGGTTGATGCTGATGCACAGGGAGGTTGTAAGGAAGGTCAGAACACCACTGGGAGGGCCTAACCAGGGGCTCAGGGGACCTAATGAAAAAGAAGCGAGATTTACACCCCTTATTGGAAGAAGGCATGTCATTAAAAAATTTATAACCCGGCCTCGCCTGTACCATGAACACTCCCGGTTCTGAGCGTTTAAAGGAGTAAAAATGGTGGAACAGTTGGATTGTCAGTGGAAGTCGGTACACGCGACATAAAATGACCGTGCTGCAAATTGCTCTAAAGAAGTTGGGAGCGAATTGAGATAGGCAGATGCCAAAATATTCACTCAGGGCAGAAATAAAAGGGTGGATAGGAAAATGGAGGCCCTCCATCAGTTGATCCCTGAAAATAGTCATAAAGCCTTCCGGAGGAGATGAAGGATGTTCGGTGGGTGTGGGGATGCGAAGTATGTATTCTTTGCCAAGCTCCAAGTCAGACCGAATCATGGATAGGTCATGTTGGTCTATGTCAGAAAGGAAACACGAATACCAAAAGGTAGCCTTACCGTCAGCCATTATCGAGATGAGGAAGGTTGAAGAAGAGGATAGTCGAAAAGTAGAAGAGCACCGAATGGGAAAAGCCTAGAAGGAGAAGGGCGGAGGTGCCGGAGAAGTCGAAGCAACAGAAAGAGGAAGGTAGTCAAAATGTGCAAGGCAATGACTGCGGACTACCTTTAGGGTTTATAAAGAGAGTTCTCCTAGGGAATATCGAAAAGAGATGGTGAGTATCTTTTTGGGTGAAGCGCCTGAAGCCGTTCGATCGTCGAGGGACATGTTCTTTTGGGAAAGCGTGTACAAAAAGGAGTGGCGTGGGCAGCGTCATCCTGCATAAGCAATAAAGGCATGGGACAGGTGTCGATCCCGTAGGAGCCGTATTAATTATGGACGTGATAAGGAAATCATTAGATGAAGCAGGAGTACGGAAATGCTTACCCAGCGATTTTCTTGGGAACCGTTAAAGAAAAGTAGTGGGAAAAGAATTCAAATGCAGCGAGGCCAAGGATGAGTAAGATTTTAATACGGTTATCCTCACAGCATCACTAAGGATATATTTCTTGATGATAGACGAAGTCGAAGCGCTTCCAGCAATTCCTGCCCGGGAGATTGACCCCCAGGTTGGCAGCATATATCCTGGTCGGGAGATCGACCCCCAGGTCGGCAGCACATATCTTGGTCGGGAGATCGACCCCCAGGTCGGCAGCACATATCCTTGTCGGGAGATCGACCCCCAGGTCGGCAGCATATACCCAGGTCAGGAGATCGACCCCTAGGTCGGCAACATCTATTTTGGCCAGGAGGTCACCTTCCAGGTTGGCTGTCCCAGACTCTCGCCCCAGTGCGAGTTATAAGTGAGCATGACTCTCACGCCCAACGACCTTCCAGGTCGGCTGTCCCAGACTCTCACCCCAGTGTGAGTTATAAGTGAGCATGACTCTCACGCCCAACGACCTTCCAGGTCGGCTATCCCAGACTCTCGCCCAAGTGCGAGTTATAAGTGAGCATGGCTCTCACGCCCAACGACCTTCCAGGTCGGCTGTCCCAGACTCTCGCCCCAGTGCGAGTTATAAGTGAGCATGACTCTCACGCCCAACGACCTTTCCAGGTCAGTCGTCCTAGACTCTCGCCCCAGTGCGAGTTATAAGTGAGCATGACTCTCACGCCCAACGACCTTCCAGGTCGGCTGTCCCAGACTCTCGCCCCAGTGCGAGTTATAAGTGAGCATGACTCTCACGCCCAACGACCTTCCAGGTCGGCTGTCCCAGACTCTCGCCCCAGTGCGAGTTATAAGTGAGCATGACTCTCACGCCCAACGACCTTCCAGGTCGGCTGTCCCAGACTCTCGCCCCAGTGCGAGTTATAAGTGAGCATGGCTCTCACGCCCAACGACCTTCCAGGTCGGCTGTCCCAGACTCTCGCCCCAGTGCGAGTTATAAGTGAGCATGGCTCTCACGCCCAACGACCTTCCAGGTCGGTTGTCCCAGACTCTCGCCCCAGTGCGAGTTATAAGTGAGCATGACTCTCACGCCCAACGACCTTCCAGGTCGGCTGTCCCAGACTCTCGCCCCAGTGTGAGTTATAAGTGAGCATGGCTCTCACGCCCAACGACCTTCCAGGTCGGCTGTCCCAGACTCTCGTCCCAGTGCGAGTTACAAGTAAGCATGGCTCTCACGCCCAACGACCTTCCAGGTCGGCTGTCCTAGACTCTCGCCCCAATGCGAGTTATAAGTGAGCATGACTCTCATGCTCAACGACCTTCCAGGTCAGCTGTCCCAGACTCTCGCCCCAGTGCGAGTTATAAGTGAGCATGACTCTCACGCCCAACGACCTTTCAGGTCGGTTGCCCCAGACTCTCGCCCCAGTGCGAGTTATAAGTGAGCAGAGCTCTCATGACCAACGACCTTCTCGGTCGGGCAAAGATTTTTTCGAGCAGTATGTCTTATATTCACCGACGCACCAAGCCGCAAGCTAAATTAGCGTGTTTAGCTAGTCAAAAAGCAGTATTTAAAGGTTTTGATTACATAGGAATTCCCGCAGGCCTATCTTCGAGGGGCTCATTGACTAGGGTCAAGAGTTCATATGATAGGTAACATGGGGTAAGCAATCTACTTTTATTACTGTTATTTGAAGAAATATTAGACAAACACAGGTGTTCTATAAAAAAAAACATGATTATGTCCAAAGCAAAGTGTAGAGCTACAATAGGAGGGGAATACAAAAAACAACTGTTGTTTCATCAAAATCAAAGACACATTCTTTAAGGGTTTACATTGATTCCAGAGCCAGAAGCTTGATCCTTTCTAGTTAGAGGAGCTCGGACCTTAATTAGATCTTCCTGAATAAGATCGAGTGCACGCTTCAGTTACCCAATGGTCTCGTCTTTGATCCGTCCTTCTTCTTTCAGAAGAGTCACCTCATCTTCATGCTTCATCTTCAAATAAATAATATAGTGCACCTGTCTCTGAAAGTCTGATTGAGCCTTCAGCTTAAGAGCAACTTCGGCCCGGGTCCTGGATTTGGTGGCCAGCCAGAGGTTCTCCATTTCATGGGCAAGGGACGCTTGGAGATCTCTGCTCGCGATCATCTGCATCAATATTTCCTTTCTAAGCCAATAATTCCGTCAGAGTGGTAATCTGCTGGAGCGAAGCTTCTTCTTTTTGAGACGATAGCTCCAACAGATGGGAGGTCTGTCGAAGCAAAGAAGCAAGTTCATTAGAGTTGGTGGTAGGCTCCATAAGTACAGAGTACTATATTAACAAGAGGATAGTTGGAAGCAGCGGATGTTTGAAACTTTTATAAGGAAGGAGAAGGTAAAGGGATTTTCTTGAGCCTTGAGACGACGCTTAGAAAACAGGGTAATATTTATGGGAGGAAAGTATGCTCGGAAGTTGAGGAGTCAGCATGAGCATAGGAAATAGTACCTATCCTGGGAGGACAGGATATTCCCCAAGAGGCAGAGGGGAGACAGGGCAGCAAAGGGTGCGGAAGCCAGGTCAGCTAACACAAGGATGGAGGTCTAGTCAGTCGGACTAGAGCCTCCTTCGACTAGACTTGAGGGGGAGGCTTGTGATACGGTGCATGTTTTGTGGGGGCAATCGGATGATGTTGTCATGAGTCAAGGCCACAAGTGGGTCAAAAGTCAAGCCTCCGTGGCTGGTCAGCAGTCAAGCTGACATGGAGGCCAGGAGGATCAAAAGTCAAGCCTCCGTGGCCGGTCAGCGGTCAAGCTGATGTGGCGGTCAGGAGGGTCAAAAGTCAAGCCTCCATGACCGGTCAGCAGTCAAGTTGATGTGGAGGTCAAGAAGGTTAGAAGTCAGGTCGCCGTGGCCGGTCAGCAGTCAGGCTGACAGGGACAACCGGGAGGTCAAAAGGCCAGCTTACGTGGTAGAAGTCAAAGTCTCAGCGGATAGGGTGGTCAAAGGAGAAGATTATAAGACCAGCCATAACAGTAAGTATTAAACGGGCCCGCGGCCCAGGTACAGCCATCGTGCAGGTCGGAACAGCCGATCCAAGGATTAGAGGTATGCTTACAGACCCAGCGTGCAGGTCGGAACAGGCAAGCCCAGGATTAGAGGTCTGCTTATAGACCCAGCGTGCAGGTCGAAACAGCCGATCCAAGGATTAGAGGTCTGCTTACAGACCCAACGTGCAGGTCGGAATAGCCGAACCAAGGATCAGAGGTCTGATTACAGACTCAGAGTGCAGGTTGGGAAATCCGAGCCAAGGATGGGAGGTCTGCTTACAGACCCAGCGTGCAGGTCGGAACAGCCGATCCAAGGATTAGAGGTCTGCTTACAGACCCAGCGTGCAGGTCGGAACAGCCAAGCCCAGGATCAGAGGTCTGCATACAGACCCAGCGTGCAGGTCGAAACAGCCGATCCAAGGATTAGAGATCTTCTTACAGACCCAGTGTGCAGGTCAGGACATCCAAGCCAAAGATTAAAGGTCTGCTTACAGACCCAGTGTGTAGGTCGGAACAGCCAAGCCCAGGATCAGAGGTCTGCTTACAGACCTAGCGTGCAGGTCGGAATAGCCGAGCCAAGGATCAGAGGTCTGCTTACAGACCCACCGTGCAGGTCGGAACAGCCGATCCAAGGATTAGAGGTCTGCTTATAGACCCAGTGTGTAGGTCGGGACATCCAAGCCAAAGATTAAAAGCCTGCTTACAGACCCAGCGTGCAGGTCGGAACAGCCAAGCCCAGGATCAGAGGTCTGCTTACAGACCCAGCGTGCAGGTCGGAACAGCCGAGCCAAGGATTAGAGGTCTGGATACAGACCCAGGGTGCAGATCGAGATGTGTAGACCAGAGATAGCAGACAAAGTATATAAAAGCAGGACGAGCCCAAATCTCGGAACACAGGCTCGACGGTCAGACACTACAAGACAAATCAGCCATGGAATCGTAACTGCTTGTCAGAAAGAATAATCAAAATGTCATGGATTATTCCAACAATAGGGGCTCAATACACCTTTGGTTTTGCCGCCAGTCTATCAAGAAAGGCCACGTGTCAATCACTGCCAGACAAAGCCTGACAACCGACATTCCCTGACACCCGTCAGACCCAGAAACTTCCGTTGCAGTATAAAAAGGGATGTCTTGTCCCTTATGCAGGTATGTTCACTCATCATTTCTCACTAGTCTCTACTTTTCGTCCTTTCTCTGTGATTTCTGGGGAAAAAGTATCTGACTTGGGCGTCGGAGGACCTGACCTGGGGACTTTTTCCCTGGTTTCTGGTCTCTAACGACTGGTGGATCCGTCTGAGTGTGTGCAGGATAACAACGTCGTCGTTCTGATCATCTCTAGCCGTCAGCCACCCGTGTGAACCGCTTGAGGGGGGGTACCAGGTAGATTCGACACTTCGACGACTCTCCGTCAACTTTCCGCACAACAAGACCCACCTTCATCCGACTCAGCTTCCGGACGGGATCAAATACTATAAAATTTCTCTTGACTTGACTTGTTTACCGCTCTAGAGGCGCCATCTGTACTTGGGTGGGATCATCCAATTGTCTGATCTGAATTTGTATCGTAGCAACGAGATCAGGTGTGTAATATCTAGAAGACGACCCATTCTATCTGTTGGCAATAGCCGTAGCCATCCCCACCGTCATCGCCACCGCGTTGGTTTGTTTAATTGTCAATTTCCAGCATACCTCAATTTTGTTAACAATTATAAATGATAACTCCAATGATCGATCTTGATGTGACGCCTTGTGAAATGCAAGTTAATTAAGCTGCGCGGTCAATTAAAGCTTCATCGTTTGAAGTATTCATTTTGGTCCTGTTTGTTAGCTAGTAGCAGAGGTTTTTGTGTCATTAATGGCGAAAATGACTCTTTCTTAACTATATATATAGAGTAATAGAGGTGGAGGCCATAGCAGAGGAGGAGCAAGGAGAGAGGAGAGAAGCGTGGCCATGGGTGACACTCTAGGACAGTCGGAGAAGAATCCTCACGCGGTGATCATCCCGTACCCTGCTCAGGGTCACGTCACGCCGATGATGAAGTTGGCGAAGCTCCTCCGGTTCTATGGCTTCCGCATCACCTTCGTCAACACCCACTTCAACCACACACGCCTGCTCCGCTCCGGCGCCGTCGTCCCTTCGGAGGCTGATGACCCGGGCTTCCGCTTCGAGTCCATACCCGACGGGCTCCCGCCCTCCGACACCGACGCCACGCAGGACATCCCCTCCCTCTGCGACTCCATCTCTAAACACGCGCTCCTGCCGTTTCTCGACCTCCTGCACCGCCTTAACGACGACGGCGGCAACGCGCCGCCCGTCTCCTGCATCGTCTCTGACGGCGTCATGAGCTTCACCCTGGACGCCGCCAGGGAGCTCCGCATCCCGGAGGTCGTCTTCTGGACTACCAGCGCCTGCGGCTTCATGGGCTACCTCCACTTCCAACGCCTCATCGACCGCGGCCTCACGCCTCTCAAACGTAATCGAATCTTGTTGTCTCTCTCTCTCTAAATTTCACAAGAATTAACTAGAAGTCAACAATTTTGTGAGTGTGTGTTGATAGACGAAAGCGACATCACGAATGGATTCTTGGATACTCCGATCGATTGGGTGCCGGGAATGAAGAACATGCGGCTGAGGGACTTCCCTTCCTTCATCCGGACCACCGACCGGGACGACATCATGCTCAACTACGACAACCGTGAGGCACAGCGCGCCGCCATGGCCTCAGCGGTAATCGTGAATACTTTCGACGAGCTGGAAGGACCGGTCCTGGAGGCGATGGCGGCGATCCTCCCCCCGATCTACACTGTCGGCCCGCTCTCCTTGCTTCTCCAGAACCACCAGATTCCTAACGCCCTCGCCTCGCTCCGATCCAACCTTTGGAAGGAGGAGAGCGGGTGCTTGGAGTGGCTGGACGGCCGCGCGCCGGGCTCGGTGGTGTACGTCAACTTCGGGAGCATAACGGTGATGAGCAACGAGCAACTGGTGGAGTTCGCGTGGGGGCTGGCGGATTCAGAGTACGAGTTCCTGTGGGTGGTCCGGCCGGACCTGGTGCCGGGCCACGCGGCGGTGCTGCCGGCGGAGTTCGTGGAGAAGACTCGGGAGCGCGGGATGCTGGCCAGCTGGTGCCCGCAGGAGGAGGTGCTGGGCCACTCCGCCGTGGGAGGGTTTCTGACGCACAGCGGCTGGAACTCGACGCTGGAGAGCATCGTCGGCGGGGTGCCGATGCTGTCGTGGCCCTTCTTCGCGGAGCAGCTGCAGACCAACTGCAGGTAAGCGTGCACGGAGTGGGGAAACGGTATGGAGATCGACAACAACGTGAAGAGGGAGGAAGTGGAGGGGTTGATAAGGGAGCTGATGGGGAACGGGGATAAGGGGAGGGAGATGAGGAGGAGGGCGGTGGGGTGGAAGGAGGCGGCGGAAAGGGCAACGCAGCCCGGGGGCTCGTCGTTCCTCAACCTGGATAGATTGGTCGACCTGCTGCGCAACTTCTGAATGAACTCAAGCTTTGTCGTTTCCTTCAACAGAAAATAAAGGCTTTATTTTATTAAAGGGAAAGTGACTAGAAACCGAAATATTTAGGCAACTGTTCGGGCATTCTCACGTGTAATGTTATTTGACGACGGTGTCGCTGTATAACTAGGTTCAAATCTCATTTGGAACCCATTGAAAATTTTATGATGCTGAGCTTTCCGTCATGATCGGGCACCATGGGATGGTAAACCGACGGACGTGTTTCCCAAATAATTAATAAGAGTTTAATTTTCATATAATATAAAGATAACAGGATTTACGTTTGATGTGATCGGCAAGCTCAAGAAAAAGTAGCATGTTTAAAACTCGAATACGAAGGTACTCGGAATAAGAATCGAAGCCACAGGGTGCTCAGCAATAGGAGTTGGGGTGAGAAGATGTTCGGGAATCAGAGTCAGTATCATAAGGTGCTCGGGAATAAGAGTCAATAGTCATAGGGTGTTCAAGAATCGGGCCAGGGTCCGGAGCTAAAATGACAATAGATTTTAAAAATAGATCCTTATTTTAACTGATTATTCGGGAAATAAGTAATTTTAAAAGTAGATTCGCTATCTTAACATATTGCTCGGGAACTTAGCTCAGGATTAATCGGTTCTCACTAAAAGCTGTAGGAATTCGGAGAAGAGAGAGCAAAGTTCCAAAAAAGAAGCTACGTGCAATAATACATATAATGACAGTGTTAATACTCATTAATAAAATATAAAGTGTTATCGAGGGAGGAAATCATGAGGTTATGACTAAATAAAAAAATAAGAGCAATGATATGTTTAAAGAAAAAATCTTAAGAAAAAGCTCAAGGATAGATATATAAATTCATAGTTCATCATTTCATTTTTTGTGCACCACATGAATTTATATGTATATTCTTGAATTTTTCATTGAGATTTTTTCTTGAGCATATCATTTTTCAAAAAATAATGATAGATGACGTTTGTTGTAGCAATGGTAAGAAAAAATTAGAATATTTCATCGGTCTTATATGGTCGGTTCCATAATTCTATGTAAAGAGATAAATTAAAAAGTTATAGTTGACTAGTGCAGAGAAGACTTTTTTCCCTCAAGTATCTCGAAATTTAAATCTTTATCTTATAGTAGCAATTTTATCCTGTACTCACCAATTCAATCTTATACTAAAGACATTGTTGTAACAAGAGAGTATTAAAAGGTGTCATTATAACAAGAAAGCTATACAAGAATACTGATTATTCAAAGAAAAGGCATGTTCACTCTCATACATTCATCTCTTTGAATTCACTATTTTTTGCCCTACAAAATCTTATTTAAGCATCGCTTGGGCAGGAAATTGTTTGACTTGATATGGAGAACACAAGGAGCGCCCAACCATCAATGTCCAAGAAGCGCTCGGCTGTGTGCATCTAAATTTCAATGTCAAAGCTTTCATTTGAGAAGCAAACCAAACAGATCCATCAAGACCCCATGCCATTACTGAGGAGTAATGCCAATGGCATCTCGTGCAGCAATGTAACTTCTATAACGGGTGTCAAGAAGAACAAATGAGAACATGCCATCCAACATATGAACAAAATCTTCTCCATATTCTTCATAAAGATGAGCAATAACTTCACAATCACTATCGCTCTGGAATTGATGAGATTCAAGATTCTCTCTTAATTCCCCATGGTTGTAAATTTCTCCATTGACCACAACAGCAATTGACTTGTCTTCCTTGTAGAGTGGTTGATCTTCAGATGGATCCACAATGGCTAAACGTTGGTGTGCAAGGTAGTAATTCTTAAAACAATGCAAACCACTGCAATTAGGGCCTCTATGCCTTAACCTCCGAGAGACTTCAATGATGCGGGCTCTCTTGCCAAAGTGAGGTATCAGTGCATCCGAGAACCCCAAGAATTCCACACATGACGAAGGCTTTGATGCTTACTCCAGTGCTGCGATCTACGTTGAAAGTATAGAAGGAAAATAAGAGAACAAACGAATGATGAGGGAATTTTCAACATCAACAACTTTTTCTATTTTATTATTGTCATGAATTGGGTCATAGACTATTTCAATTTTGTTACCTACATCTTCCTTATAATAAAAAATTCTTTTCACCTCATCAAACCAATTAAAGAATTCCTCAATCTGCAATATACCAGAAAACTTGGAAAGTTCAACTAGAAATTTCATAAATGCATACATTCATTTCGATCACGATTCTCACGATTGTGATAGAGTTTTTCAAAAGTGAAATCTGAATCAAGATAAGCGAACTTACGACCTTTAAAATATTACGTCACTAGACGCTGAGATAACTTTGTGACGTGTTTATGTAAATCTTCAAATATCTTGTCTTGGATGCTACAATTACGGTACGAGACTTCCTTAGCTGAAACCTACCTGTCATGACCATAATCATGATGATTATTCATGGAATCTAGAGCTCTGTGTTGTTCCTAATAGCATGAAACAAACAGAAAATAAAACATGAAACATCTCATAGTGATCTCCCGAGAAGAAATCGAGGAAGTCGCTGGATGTCGCTGCTGTCAGAAGCGCGATCACGGATGAACCGGAAAGCTCTTCGAGTTTCACGATCCAAATCTCTTTCCTTTCGGATGTTCTCCTTTGCCCACCGTCGCTTCCGCTGTGTGCACTCTGATCACTGTGATTTTCTTCTCACTTCGATTGTTCTTGGACGCCAGTATAAATAGAAAGCAAGCATCAGTTACAAACCGATGCTTTAATGGTATTCAATGGAGGAAGATGAAGGTGAATGGGCACCCCTCAATTTAGTCTCCTCTTTAAGGATTGTGTTGGTGCAGCGGGGCCGGCAAGAGGGAGTGAATTGCCTGCAAAATAAAAGTATACCTTTCTCGATTCTTTCAACTCAAACAGTGCAATAGTAATAAAGTAAACAAACAGAAATAAAGAAAAAGACTCAGCAATTTACTTGGTTACAACCAAGAAGGTTGTTAATCCAAGGCAGTAGAAAAAGCTCTGAAAGATCTTTTTCTCTGAAGGCGGAGAAGCCTTTTACACACTAGAAGCTCAGAACTATTGCTAGAAATGAATACAGAGTTGATTTCTTGATTTCCTAGCTCCAGGGGCCTTTATATAGCTCCTGGAAAACTTATCCCAAGTATCGAATGCGCCTCTAAGAGGGTTGAGGGCACCTCCAAGCTGTTTGACCGGATAAAGCTCTATCCGGTTACAAACGGTCACTAAGACTGGGTTTGAGGCACCTCCAATGTCCTTCAAGGCGCCTCGGACTGGTTTGAGGTGCCTTCAAGGTGATGGAGGCACCTCCAAGTCTGAGGCGTCTTCAAGGTGTGATGGAGGCGCCTCCAAGACTGCATGGTATAAATAGCCCAATTTCTACATGATATAAATAGCTTCCAGCTTCTCTTTCTTCTTCTTCCGAAGCTCCGATCGCTTGGGTGATTCCGGCCAATCGAAATAGGGCTCACCCGAACCCAATTTTTGGCCTTCACCTCGAGCAGGCTTCCGACACGGCTTCTCGTCCCTCGAAAATCACACACATTCTTCTCGTCCACCGGTGTACTCTTCCGCATCTCTCTCGTCCTTCGAACGCATCGAACCCGTCGGCTCCCTTCCCGTGCAGTCCTTCTCGCTAGCTGCGTCTTCCGCTCGACTTCCTGTGCTCCTAAATTCCTACACACTTAGACACAGGGATCAAATAACAAAGCAGGACCTAACTAACCTGGTTGATCACATTAAACTACCCACGGGGGCCCAACAATCTCCCCCTTTTTGATGTGCATCAACTCAAGTTCAAGTTAGGGTTAAGCAGACAAGTAGTAATTTTGAAGAAATTACTAAACTAACTTTTTAAGTATAAGTTTGCAATTAAAATAAATTGCAACATAAGATTTAGCTCAAATCTAATACCAATTTTTGAACAGAATATCATTTTACAAAAATTCAAAATAGAATTTAAAAATATTTCTAACTCCCCCTTAACTTGTGTCTATCTCTCCCCCTTTGATCACAGCAAAAACGGGGTCTAAAACATGTTCAAAATTCTAAGTCTTTTGAAACAGTTTCTAAGTCTTTTGAAAACATATTCTAAAAGATTTATTTAAAAAGAAATTTAGGCACTAAAAAAAAATTTAAAACAAAATTTAAACTTAGGCGTATCTCTGTTTAAACATAAATTTTTTTTTAAATTTCCAAAAAAAATGTTTTAAAAGAAACTTTCAAAAGCATTATTTAATCTTAATTTTAATGCTTTATCAGAAAGTTAATTAAACATTTTTATTCCAATATTTTGCTTCCAGGTCGTGGCGAGGCACTAGACATTCTTGGTTATTGGAGCAACAAACATTTCTTTAGATAAAGCCTCATAAAGAAATTTTAATGTTTAATTTTCTCGCTGAAAGCACTAAGTCTAAAGTTTTAATTTAGATCAAATGCTTTAATCTTTACACTATGACATTTAAATTGCTATTTTAGTTTATCATAATTACCCAAATCTAAAGCAGGGAAATTTAAACATTCAGAAAATTGTAGTAAATTTTCTATTGTTAGTTTGTCAAAATCCTTTAATTGACAGACTGTTTCTTTTAACTCACTATTAGTTAATAATTTTTCTAATTTGCAAAATTTATTTAACAAAATATTTTTTAATTCACAAAAATCTTGCAGCAACATTTTAATTGACTTAACCGTTTGATCAAGAGGTAGAGACCATACCTGACTTACCTTTTTGGCTGTTGATTCTCCCCCTATTGATTTTTTTTCTTCTGAAGATACTCCCCCTTTATCGATGCTCGTCTCGGATGAGCTTTCTTCGTCTTTAGGTGAGTCTTCAGCTATGATTGCTATTTCGGCAATTTCCTCGATCTCGGATTCTTCTAATGATGACTCAGTGTCCATTGAGGAGTCGACTTCTAAAGGTCCTTCATAGAGCTTCAAGAACTTTTCCCAAAGTTCTTTTGCATTTTGGTAATTGCCAACTCTATCGAGATCTTCATCTGGTATTACGCTTAGAAGGTGAAATTCAGCCCAAGCGTTTGCCATAGACTGGTCACGTTGCTTATTGGTCCAGAGGTGTATCTCGAGTTCTTCTCCATTTGTTGTCTTTGGTGCTTCATAACCAAATTTCATTATTAATAAAATATCAAGATCTGTGTTAAGATATACCTCTATTTGTTGCTTCCAAGAAGCAAACTCCCCCTCGAATGCTGGTGGGTAGATGTTACCTCCGACCATCGTTTTGATCTTTGTGCTTCAGTCGGCGGTTAGTCCTTCTGAGGCTGTCAGACTCTTATACCAATTGTTGGTACAGCGGGGCCGACAAGAGGGGGGTGAATTGCCTGTAAAATAAAAGTATACCCTCCTCGATTCTTTCTACTCAAACAGTGCAATAGTAATAAAGTAAACTAATAGAAATAAAGAAAAAGACTCAGCAATTTACTTGGTTACAACCAAGAAGGTTGTTAATCCAAGACAGTAGAAAAAGCTCTGAAAGATCTCCTTCTATGAAGGCAGAGAAGCCTTTTACATACTAGAAGCTCAGAACTATTGCTAGAAATGAATACAGAGTTGATTTCTTGATTTCCTAGCTCCAGGGGCCTTTATATAGCTCCTGGAAAACTTATCCCGAGTGTTGAAGGCGCCTCCAAGAGGGTTAAGGCCAGGCGCCTCCAAGCAGTTTGACCGGATAAAGCTCTATCCGGTTGCAAACGGTCACTAAGACTGGGTCTGAGGCGCCTCCAATGTCCTTCAAGGGGCCTCAGACTGGTTTGAGGTGCCTTCAAGGTGATGGAGGTGCCTCCAAGTTTGAGGCGCCTTCAAGATGTGATGGAGGCGCCTCCAAGACTACATGGTATAAATAGCCCAATTTCTGCATGGTATAAATAGCTTCCAGCTTCTCTTTCTTCTTCTTCCGAAGCTCCGATCGCTTGGGTGATTTCGGCCAATCGAAATAGGGCTCACCCGAACCCAATTTCTGGCCTTCACCTCGAGCAGGCTTCCGACACGGCTTCTCGTCCCTCGAAAATCACACACATTCTTCTCGTCCACCGATGTACTCTTCCGCAGCTCTCTCATACTTCGGACGCACAGAGTTCGTCGGCTCCCTTCCCGTGTCATCCTTCTCGCTAGCTGCGTCTTCCGCTCGACTTCCTGCGCTCCTAAGTTTCTTTACACTTAGACACAGGGATCAAATAACAAAGCATGACCTAACTAACTTGGTTGATCACATCAAAATACCCACGGGGTCCAACAGATTGTTACATCCTTTTGGAGTGACTTGACTCGGAGGTTGGATTTGGCTAATTTACGCATAAGGTAATTAACTAAATTATGCAATTTACTTAATTGAGAAATAGTTACAGTGGGTTTAGGCCCTTCAGAAATGGATACAGATCCGTGACTTTGCTCAGACTCGATTTTCGATTCGCTCTCGGTTTCAAATTCTTCAAGTTGTTCCCGGGCTGTCAATGCGAGGAAGCTCGTCTGTTCAAGTTCTTCGTCGGAGTCTTCTGAAGAAGACTCATCCCATGTTGCTTGTAGTGCTTTCTTCTTCCTTTGCTTCCTTTCGATTTGGACAGTTGGCTATGATGTGTCTCTTTTGGTTGCAGCCATAGTAGGTAACTTCGAACTTTACTTTTGGACTGACTTGCACTATCTTGGACTGAATTACCTTCTTGATGTCCTTTTTCATGAATCCTTTCTTCTTTTTGTAGAGTTTGCGTACTAGGTTGATGATCTCGGCTGTGATCTCGTCAATGTCATCTTCTGAGACTGATTCATCTTCGGACTCGGGTTCGGTTCTGCGCTTTGCTTTTGGTTCTCAGGTTCTGCTTGTACCTGCAACCAAAGCAATACCTTTCTTGGCTGGATGTACATTAGTTTGTTCATGCAATTCAAATTCTAAAAATAACTCATCTAACTTAATTGATGAAAGATCCTTGGATACTTTGTAAGCATCTACCATGGATGCCCATAAAGTATTTCTCAGAAAGGCGTTGAGTGTGTACCTTATTACGTCTCGATTCTCTATCTTTTGTCCGATTCCGTGGAGTCCGTTCAGTAGATCTTGTATCTGCGCGTGAAGTTAGCTAGCCGTCTCACCTTCCTGCATTTTTATGTTATATAACTTATTTAAAATTAGATCGCGCTTACTTACTTTCGTATCAGAGGTGCTTTTGTGCAGCTCGATCAGCTTCTCCCATAGTTCTTTTGCGCTTGAGAATGTACCAATTCGGTTCAGCTCTTCCTTTGTTAGATCACATTGAAGAGTACATGTTGCTTTGGCATTGACCTCGACCTTCTTTATTATACTTGCATCCCAGTTCTCGCATGATACTGGTTTTCCCGTGTTGTCAAGTGGGAGTAAGATGCCAGTTTTGATGATCATCCACATCTCGAATTGGGTTTAGAGGTAGAACTCCATTTGTCCCTTCTAGTAGCCGAAGTCCTCGCCGGAGAAGAGAGGCGGACGGACTGTGCTGTAGTCTTATTGGTGGGCCAATGTAGAAGTACAATCTCGAACAAACAAAAACAAGAAACTTTGTTCCAAGACTTGGTCTTGGATTAGTAGTACGAGATTAAAAATAAATGCGCGAGCTCGAGTGGTGTTGCACCAGCTTCGAGGGAAAATTTCGATTGCGATAAGAACAGATCGGAAGGCAGTAATTTTACCGATTCCGATCGATTCCGAAAAATTAAAAATTACCATGAAAAATTGCTTGAATGATGGTTTCACCAATTTGAAGTGATCCCGCTTTGATACCAATTGTAGGATCAAAAGCATTAGAGGGGGGTGAATAACGCTCGTCGCTTTCACTTTCATTTCGGAAATACGCTGCGGAATAGAAGTAAACGAAAAAAAATAGCTAACACTTTTGGTTACTTGGTTCTGAGCCTGTGTCGACTCCTACTCCAAGGCTCGCACATAAGAGTGCTTTCGATGGGCAAACACTAATCAATTGGAAAGATTACAAAATAAAGTTTACACGTAATTTGCAATTAAAGAATATCGACAACAGAAAATCTTCAATGGAATAGTCGTTGGAATTTTTGGGCATCGTAAAAGCGTTTTCTGAGCAGCTCGAAGAAGTAGAAGTTATTCGTTGTGTTGTCCTGAAGCTTCCGGTCGGGCTCCCGGAACCCCTCCGGGTGCCTAGACCACGTGGCTCGACCACTCCGTGTGCACCACATCAGCTTGGCGATAACTTTTGGGTTCCGGGCGCTTGGACCGACTCCGAGCACCTTGACTAGTTCTGGGCACCCGGACCAACTTTCTCCAGCCCCAATTTTCTACAAAACAAAGTTAGTCTAGGCAAAAACAATATACATATAATATGAAATTATGACAGCCTCTGACTGTCCGGTTCTGACTTTGAGTTTCGTCGAAACTCTAGGTCGAACCGACGCCTATTGTTCCCTCTTCGGGAAACGCTCCCTCACCTACTCCTCTCAGGAGAGTTTACCTGTTGCCAGTCGGTCCTCCAGACCGACTGGACTTTTGCTCAGCGCCCGAGGCTCCAGGACTTTCTGCTGGGCGTTCGCTCCACGACACGTCCAGTCTTTTCACCTGGTCCGCGACCACTAGTACTTTCTACCTAGAGTCCCCGACCCTAGAGTTTTTTCCCAAATCCTTTGACCCGCCAAGACTTTCCGCATAGGGTTATCACCCTCTAGGACCTAGGATTACCACCCCCTAGGGTTTTCCACCTGCCTAACCGCAGCTATGACTTTTACCTAACTATACTTAGGACTTTCCTGCAAACTCATTCAAACACGTTAGACCACAAATAACCTTAACTTTGAATCCTTTTCCATTATCAAAACTTAGGTTCGATCGTTGGATACTTCCCGCACCAATAGTTTTGTTGGTGGTGCACATCGACCGGATGCAGGGAGTAGTCTTCCCGAGTGATTAGAGAACGTCGCTGATTGAATTCCTCCGATCAGGTACCACACCGGTCGACTAGGAGGCAGCGCGACTATTAAAGAAGAGGGTCGGGAGATTCATCCTGATCGGAGAATAGCTTTATAAGAGATCTTTCTCAAGGTCGCTGCTCAAATGTGTGGGCCCGAAGGACATGAAGTATATACTCTAAGAAGTACATCTTGGCTCCTGTGGAAGCCATCTGGGTGGCCATTCGTTGGCTCGAAAGATTCTCCTGAATGAATATTTTTGGCCAATTCTCTAAGAGGATGTCGCTCAAAGAGTAGCCAACTGTTTATCCTGCCAAAGGTATCACAATATCTCACACCGATCGACCGAGGAGATGAAGACATCCATGGTGTCTTTCCCTTTTGACTAATGGGGCTTCGACATCATGGGACCATTTCCCATGGCGACTGGTCAGCGGAGGTTCTTGCTCATCGCGGTGGACTACTTCTCAAAGTGGATAGAGGTCAAGCCACTAGCAAAGATAAGTGAACATATGGTCATCAAATTTATCTTGCAGAATATTTTGTGTCAGTTCGGCATCCCTCACCAGCTCGTCTCAGATAACTAGAGGCAGTTCGTGGGTCAGAAGCTCAGGGAGTGGTGCGAAGGCTATGACATCCAGCATGCCTTCATCTCAGTGGCCTACCCCCAAAGAAACGGTCAGGCAAAAGTCACCAATCGGGATATTCTCAAGGTTTACGAGCTCGACTCAACCACGCTGGGGCCAGTTGGGTTGACGAGCTCCCAAGTGTCTTATGGACACTTCACACAACTCCAAAAGAGGCGACCAGGGTAACACCATTCCTGCTGGTGTATGGAGGAGAAGCGGTGATCCCCGTGGAGGTTGTGGTAGAATCCGACCGAGTGCAACTCTACGACAAGAGAAAGCAGAGCGGAGGTTAATGGAGCTCAACTTGGTGGATGAAGTACTAGATAATGTTAAGCATCGAAATATTATACTGGTTCCACTGTACAAAATTTTTTGTACAAGTGTCGAACATTTCCTAACAACTTATTGTGTTCTTTAAAAATTAAATTTGGATCGCAAACGAAACTTAACATTATTGATTTCAAGTTTAATTTATCTGTTCTTATAGGTTTAGACTTAGATCGAAAATGATGCTTAACATTATTGATCCAAGTCCACCCATGTTACAAAGTTGATTAAATATTTATTTCTAAGATTGGCTTCTAGGACAAAACGTGGCGAGGCACTAGGCCTTCTTGGGTATGGGAGCATCCACCACTGCCTAGGTAAAGCCTTTCAAAGAAATTCAATATTTAATCTCCTTATAATAACCCTAGGTTTAACCACTAAGAACAATCAAATCACAAGATCGAAAAAGAAAAGGAACACAAATCGAAACATAAATTCGAAACCTATAATCACTAGCCTCTTGTGTTTGGTATTTCAAAATCCATATAAAGAAAACTAGTATAATGCGGAATAGAATTACTAGTTATACCTTTCTTTATAAGCAACAACCTCTTGATCTTCTATTGTATTTCTCTTCTTATCTCAAATGTTGTGTGGGCAACGATCTATCGAGATGAGAACCACCAAGCCTCCTTCCTTGCAAGTTTCGGCCACCAATCTTCAAGCTCCAAGGGATTCTAGAACAAAGCCTCATTTCTCTCCTTCTTCTCCAAGCTAGAACCGGCCACCAATATCTCCTCTAGTGTTGATGCCGCCGGCCACCAAGGAGGAAGAGAAAAAGAGAAGAGCAAGGGAAAGGGCCGGCCACCACCAAGGAAGAGAGGAGAGGAAAATAGAAGAGAGTTGTGTCTCATGAAGGCACCCCAACTCCCTCTTTTATATCCTTGGTCATGGTAAATAAGAAAATTTAATTATAATTAAAATTTCCTTTTATTCCTTGCCATTTGTTAATAAGGAAAATTTAATTAAAAATTTAGTTTAACCCATGATATGGCTAGCCACCTACAAGAGCTCCAAATAAGGAAAATTTTGAACACAAAATTAAAACTTCCTTATTTGCTTCCGAAAATTTTTAAAATAAAAATTTCTCCTTTTTTTAATTCCCTTCATGATTGGTTATAAAAGGAAACTTTTATAAATTAAAATATCTCTTATTAAAATATGTGGATGATTTTCAGAAAGGAAAGTTTTTTTTCAAAATTAAAATCTTACTTTTAAATCTACAAATAAGGAAAGATATCAAATCTTTCTTTAAATCTTTTGTAGAAAGCTATAAAAGGAAAGATTTATAATTTTTAAAACTCTCTTTTAAATCATGAACATGGTTACAAAAAAGGAAAGTTTTATCAAAAATTAAAAATTTCCTTTTAACTATAAATAAGGAAAGATAACAAACATTTCTCTTAATCCTTTGTAGAAAGCTATAAAAGGAAAGATTTAAATTTTAAACTCTTTTTTAAATCCATGGCTTCCACATAAGGAAAGATTTTTAAAAACAAAATCCCTTTTATTTTATATGGCCGGCCACACCAAGCTTGGGCTCTGTTACGCAACCACAAGTGTACGGTTTCGTCGTCAGTAATATGTAAGATTTGTCGAATCCATAGGGACTGTTGATTAAGCACTAGAGATGTCACAAAGTGAGTTATCTAGACGGTCGAAAGTTGGCTTTGGCGCTTGCAAACTAATGAGAGTGATTTAAGAGAGAAGGAGAAGGTTGAGAAGAAGAAAGAGGAGAGAGAGGATTGACCTTTGAGGGAATTGAGCTTCGGAAAAGGGACTCTAGGATTTCGGTTTCATTATAATACTAGGAGATACTACATGAATTGCTTAGTTTCTATCCTCTATGTCCATGCTCTTGTAGGAAGTTAGATTGGTCGGTATCCTTCAGTATCACGTAGAGATGATTCCTGTGAAATCCTGTAACGGTTAACTCTCCTGTCACGAGGGTGTCTCGGTAGATTACTGGGATACACATCTAGTAAATAACAATAAGGATAAGGGTAGAGGTTTAGTATGGTAACCTACTTCCTTATGGAGGATTTGCCTCTCCTTTCAAGAGAATGTCCTAGACGTCTGTGAACGGGTTACCCTTGTCACTAGGGCCCCTCAGGTATATGATCTAGAGCACTCTCTTTACGAGAGCAGCAGTTCCTAAGGGATTGTTTCTCCTTTTCAGGGAACGTCTTAGACGTCCGGAAAGGGTTACCCCTACCACTAGGGTACCTTGGTCAATGTGCTCTAAGGTATCCCCTTTACGGGATCAACAATCCTCCACATCAAGCAATCAAAGCATAGAAATATAAACATGGCACACACGCAACTCATCAAGCCCGAACAAGGCATTAACAGGTCATTGAATAGAAACAAGGCAAATCTACATAGTTCTACATCCTCATCATATTACAAATACTTCCTAATCCTAGAAGAGAAGATCTACTCCATTGTGGGGGAAGAACAACCCCAAAACATATAGAAGAACATACTTACAACCCTTGACATGAGAAGGAAGGGAAGAAGTGATGCTTGCCGAGATTTCCGATGTCTTGGGGATGTCTCCTTGCTCTGGAGATGGACAGAACATCAAGGGACGGTGGTGGATGAATCTCTAGGGTTTCCCCCGAAGGATAAAACCCTTTCCCAAGGAGAGGGATGAAGTCCCGAACCAAAGATGATCAAAGAATAGGGTTCTTGAGCCTTTTATACCTCCTCCACGCTGCCCAGAAAAACTAGGATTGCAGGCATCCGATAAACCAGGTTTTTCACCTATTAAACCAGGTTTTATCAGGATTCACCCTGAACTAAAGTTGAATCCCTTGAAATTATCTTCAATCTGATACTTGGATCGAGCCCTGGTTCAAACCGAGCCGAAAGTTATGGCGGTTCGAAGTTCGGTCTGCGGTCTAGGCGGAGGTCCAATTCAACCCGCGGTTGGGAGGCATGGCCGTGCCATTTAGCACGGGCAGACAACTCTTTCTCTCTGTTGGATCTGAAGCAAAGTTGTAGATCTTGAAGTCATATACGTTTTGGTATAAATAACATCCCAAAACTCCAATGGAACGTAAAGTTATGGCCAAATTACGAACGGTCTGCAATCTGCCCAGAATTCAGCATAGCCCTATTTTGGCGTGGCATGGCCCGTGTTCTTCGTCGCACGGCCGTGTGGAATCCACACGGCCTCACACGGCTTCTTCTCGGGTTGAGTCACACAGCCGTGCGAGGTTGCACGGCTGTGGCCTTATACTACTCTGCCAAGGTCACACGGCCGTGTGGATTCACAGGTCGTGACCTTCCTCTCCTCTAGATCGTTGGCACGGCCGTGTGGATTCACACGGTCGTGACCTTCCTCTCCTCTGGATCGTTGGCACGACCATGCCATTTGGCACGGCCGTGTGTTGCTTGGCCATGGGATGATTGGCACGACCGTGTCATTCGGCACGGCCAAGGCCTTCTTCAAATCTGCCGTTTGGCATGGCCGGAACATGCTATGGCCACACGGCCGTGTTGGCTACACGGCCCAAGCGCTTGTGTGCGTTTTTGCTCCATTTTCGCTCCGAATAGCGTCCTATCAATCAAAACAAGCAAAGAGTAGATCTCCGAACAAAATATAATGGAAGTATGATATTATAATGCAATAGGGTGCAATAAACATACATTATGCTAATGAACACTACAACAAAAACCCTCATAGACATCGGTTTTCCACCGGTGTCTATTACATTTTTGACTGATGTCTATGAAGGCGATGTAAAAGGTCTGCTATTTTAGACATCGGGTTAAAACCGGTATAGTATCACTTAACAACACCGGTGTTCGAATTGGTTATTAACCGGTGTAGTATCTCTTAACGACACCGTTTCATCAACGGTGTAAAATCGATGTAATATTAAATGTTAATAACACCAGTTTTGGCAGCGGTAACCGACCGATGTAATATTAGTTAATGACACCGGTTTTGCAGCGATGGAAAACCGATGTAATATCAGTATTTTTTAACAACACAAATTTGATTTCTGAAATAGTGAAAAATCGACAGTAACCAAAAAAATACACAAATATTCACAGATTACACAAATATTCTTCATTCAACAGGATCCATAAAATACACAAATATTCATAAATTACATAAATATTCTTCTTACAACAGTATCGATAAAATACACACACATTCTTTTTACATCAAAAGCTGCTAATAGATATCAGAATCAAGGTAGAACATTCTTTTAACAACACATCAAGGTAGAACATCGTGAGTCAAAAATCAAGTTGAGGCTACATTAAATTATGAGAATCAGAATCTGTTCAACTTGCTATACTGCTCCATTCTTCTTGCGCCTTTCATTTCCCTAATCTCACCGCATTTTACCTTCAAATGCCTATTTTTCTGAGTTAAAACATCCACTGTTCTAATCTGTCAAACAAAAGTATCATTTGATCTACTTAACTACAGCAAAGAACAAAAATAGAAGAATTATACATGCTGTAGAAGTCCTACAATATCACCATCAGAAAGAAATTGACATGGGACAATATACGCAATTTACATTCCATGCAAATGCATGCTTCATCCAAAGTTTTCAAAAATCAAATACCTTTCTTACTCAAATGTAATCTAGCATGCATTCAACCCACTCGAATCACACTTCATCAATTTCAACTCTGGAGTACTTGAGATTTGTAAACTGTAAAAACACATAAATAATATATTAGTAAACCAAGACCAAAAATCGTAGTTGAAAAAGTAGTAATAGCATCAGGTAACAAGATGACTAATTTGAATGCTTAAAAAGAGACACATTCATCATTTATCTCAACCACATCATATAGTGATATATCTATCATTCCTGGGAACTTAATATATTCCAAACCAGAAATTATTGCAACAAAGTTTTCTTATAGTTACAATTTAATTAATCAGTACTTGATGGAGGTTCAATCTTTTCATATTCAGAATATCATTAAAACCTCCTGGTGTAGCAATAATGATATCAGCTCCACGATCCAACTCTCTTAACTGGGGTCCTTTCTGAGCACCTCCAAACAAGCACTAGACAAACATAATAAAAGAAAAGAAAAAAATGCATCACATACGAAAATATAATTAAATACTGCTTGTTATCTTGAATTTCCCATGACGGGTACTCAGCATAACCATCTCATTCCACTATAAAACAATGACATTTTCTAAAGCATAATGGTTGCACATAGTTAGTCCCAAGACATCTCTCCATGGTCTCATGGCATAAAATGCTAACTAGTCAACACGAATTTCAAACTTTATCCTATTCGAGCTAGGCTTATGAAATCATTTCTAAGAACAAACTCGACAAATTCAAGACTGTTCTTTCAACCAGACATAAACTTTGTAGAACTAGAGGAAATCAAATGAAAGATCAACAGCAACAAGATCTGATATAATGAGGGAAAATCTAAGAGAAGTTCATAATCAATCAAATCAAATATGAGTTTGTATTATTACCATTGCTGGAAGTGAATCCTTGTGGTCAACTCCAAAATTTTCAATTATATCTTTCATATATCGCATGATATAAAAACCACATTGCTTCGCATCTGGTTGTTGAGGAGCCTATGTTAGAAAAGAAATATTGGAATAACTCCTTCAAGGATAGTGAAACAGTTGCTAATCAAAAGGGCATACCTTGACAACTACCCATGTTGGTTGTTTTTTCCTTTTCCTTCCCGCCTCTGCATTATACATTTTCAAGGCCCTTCATGTATATAACCCATGGGAATTGTATTGCCACATCAAAATACATACATGTTTCAACAAGGGTAAGAAAAGAAGCCAAAAAAACTTATGAAAGATACTGGGTCAAATCCAAGAGGTCATTCCATCAATTATTAAAGTCCAAGCTATCATGTCCTTTAGGAATTCCCAACAAGTACATGTGTACATTATCAATTCATACAGAAAACACATAAAAATAAAACATGTTCTGTACATTTTCAACAGAATATTTTGCATTGTTCAGTTTGAAAATTACCACACTATATCTATAGTTTAATTCAGTGTTCAAAAGAACAACTTTAATGAATGATTTTAATTATTTGGTTCAAATTGAAGCAACCCACATGTATGAAGGTTGATTTGCTTTTGTTATATTTCTTGATGAAAATGATTTAATTCAGTTGTATTAAGAGGTCTTGTTCAAATTGTACTACAGCCAGTTACAACTGAAAGAAATATTTCTTAGGTGATTTCACTAACAATCAATTTTCCGGTTCTAAAACTAAGATTAAACCAGGAAAACCCCAGCCATCAATTTGCAGCTTCTAAGTATCAAACTTAATGGCATAGAAACAAGGTAAATGTTGACATGAAAATTGATTGTGCTAATTATTTTAGATGGATCGCTTAAAAATCAATGTTCACTAAATGAACCTTTTATCCATTAGATTCTTTGATAAGCAAATAAGAACTTAAATAAATAAATCATAAAATAAAATTTAAGAACCATTAAAATGATAAAGATCTTAAAGAAGATGTCGTATGTCATTCATCCATGAGACAGGGAATTTATCACATTCTCTAAACAAAAAAATTACAGTTAGCGTGAGAAAATATAAAACAGAAAGTGTAGGATGACATAAATGAACATAAAATTCCCAATTTCCCTTGCTATTCCGACTGCCTTCAAGAGTTAACACACCAATTGCTTGTAAAAGTTAATTTTCATAAATTGCAAATTGGTTGAACGTTAGTCACCATGAGCAAGACACAACACTGAGTTGGTCAAATACGCACCAGATGATGGTAATATTGAAGTTGGAATTAACATCAATGTGGCTTGAAGTGTTGACTTAGAACAATGAGCAGTCTTGTAACGTCTTCACAATGCATATATTAGAAACTAAATTCAAAATCCCTCTACATAGTTAGGAAAGATTATTAACAATTTCATCATTATCAAATATAAAGGCACCTTTTTTCCTGGCCTCACAAGGCGCAAGGCAACTTCTGCTGCTGTATTGGCAGCAGTAATCACATCTGCTGCTCTACCAGTCACTGGTCCTTCCTGTATAACATGAGTGTGTGCCACCACAGTAATAAACCCATCAATATGACACCCCGTGTCACTGCAACACAGAGAAGATATTGCCAAAAAACCTCAGAAGAATTAAATCGTAGAGATTCACAAAACAATCTAGATAATCAACATGTACATTTTAACAATGTCATTTTCTTCCAGTACATTCTCGTCATTGCCAAGCTTAGCTTGAAATAACAGAATACAAGCATGATAGAGTGCCAAGGGTCCCCACAGATCTATCCATATGGCTTGAAATAAAGAGAAATAACCACTTAAATTAGAGGGATCAAACAAATTTATGAAGATAAAAAAATAACTACACAATAATGTCACAGCATAGAGAGTAACAGACTACATGAATCATCAACTTTTTACTAAAATAAGGAAAGTCCTGGTGACCAGAAAAGTAAAAGTAGAAAATACTGCAGCCAAGACTGGAATCTAACAAAATTAGTGTAATTATAAATTTGTCCATAAATAAGTCAATTCTCCAAATCAAGGATTACACATCAAACTTTGTGATCAAGTCTATTAACGCGGTCACTGACAAAAACGAAAGTTCATAGGGTATCCATTAGTAGACATCTCTATGGCACAAGTTTATTTTTGTTTGACGATAAAAAAATAGATAAAGATCTTCTAAGATACAAAAAAATGCTATAAACATGCAATTATTATCACAATAACTGGCAGTCATTTCATTAAAACAAGATATTTTTTTCAAATTATTCCTAGCAAACCAGATCATCCAGAAGCAGTTCAATCTGAGGGAAGACGGGCTATAAAATCCAAGTACAAAACAATAATTTCCACAACCACCCTGCGTAATTGTCCAACTTCACCTCCATAAAATTTCGTCCAGGTCAAGTGACTATATAACTAAAAAGCGCGCGTTCAGATCCACCTAAGAACAACAGACAGTAAAATCCAAAACCCACAGAACCCTCTAAAATATGAACTTTTAAGCTCACATTCACTCAGATCTAGCATCCCCACGCGGGAGCATGCCCGCCTTCCCATCCTACTCGAAAGGAACAACATTTGTGCTATTGCAAACCCCTGAGTTGAAATCCCTACAACCCATGTAGAAAGATACAATTCGTACTGCAGATAAGGGGGAAAGATCTGTCCAAACCTCGGAGCGAAGAAGCAGGCGCGAGATCGAACCTGTCGGAGGTTGACGACCGATCAAAGGAGACAGGAAATGAGCTTAACCTGCAAAGGATCGCACAAAAATGGGAACAGAGAGAGAGAGAGAGAGAGAGAGAGAGAGAGAGAGAGAGAGAGAGAGAGAGAGAGGCGAGAGCATGCACTGAGATACCAAAAACACTGTACTAGACTAGAAAGCATGCATACTCTCTGATGAAGGAGTCGCCTTTCTCGAATAGATCAACAACCTTAGCTTTGGGCTTGCACTGAGATGCCACCAATTGAAGGGCCTCTGCACATGATAATAGATTAAATCTCTAACGAGTAACGTCTTCACTAAACGAAGAAAGGCAAAGAAAGGTTGGGGAACATTATTGTTAACAATCTCTGCCGCGGTCTTGTACTTGGTAACAACGTCTGGGAAAGTGAGATCCAACTCCTTCTCCTCCCTCGCTTCGTCATCCGACATTTCGCTAAAACCTTAAATCCTAAACGCCAAAACAAAAGAGGTAAAATAAGGGAGAATGGATCGGAATACGCATGAGATGGATTAATACCTGGAAAATGGAAATGAAATGTAAAGTAGCAATAGTTAGGAAGGTTTCCTCGTATCGAAAAAAACCCTATCAGAGCGACGGTAGCGTCGACACTGGAATGCGAAAAAGGGCTCCTCTTCTCACCCAAAGGGAGGAGTTGGAGGAAATGCGGTGTGGTTGGACGGAGAAGCAAGGGTGTCGTGTGTTGATCCTGATCGGGAGAGGAAGGAGCGTCGATCTAGGAAGGCGAAGAGGGAGATGAGGCTGAGAGAGATAGCCAGTGGCGAGGAGGAAAGTGGTGGCGGCGTTGCGACGGTATACGGTGGATGGCACGATATAGGTTTAGGTTTGGAGGGAAGAGTGAAGTGTTGCAAATTTTGTCTAAGTATTGGTGAAAAAGTTATATTATTTTATTTTGGTTCATAGACATCGGATTTTAAAAAACCGATGTTAAAATTGGTGTCTATTAACGAAAAAAAGGCGCTCATAGACATCGCCTAAAAAATCGATGTCTATGAGCAAAAATCTGTGCTCATAGACATCGGTTTTTGAAAAAACTGGTGTAAAATACTCAAAGACATCGGTTTTTGCTTAAAACCGTTGTTGTTCCACCGATGTCTATGAGAGTTTTTGTTGTAGTGGAAATACAAGTAGATGCGTGTTAAAGCATGCATAAAAGTGCATATAATCTACGCACATCACACCCCTAGACTTAAACTTTTTCTTGTCCTCAAGCAAAACCCGCAATCTAGATTCATGTGGTTAGATAGTGCATCATAATCTCTAGCAAGTCAATCTAATTCTGTCAAATGATTTCATTGGTGAGAAAGATACAAAAGTAGTTTGAGTGTGACCTAAGTAGTAGTTCTCTGTGCTTAGTGCGAAAGTGGCCTAAATTTATCAAGTTTCAATCCCTAAGTCTAGTCAAGTCATCATAAAATTGTGTTCCTTATGCTTCTAACGATAGACACTTACCTGCCACATGCAAGGTTCGTTCCCCTTAAAAATGCTATGCATCGTCTACACAAGGTCTTAAAGGAATACTCAGTATCAAGAGAAACATAACATTCATTTCCCCAGTAACCTAACTTGGTCTCAAAGGGGTGAATTGTTAGTTTCCACTCACGACAACTATTTTTTTATCCCTTATTTTTTCTCCTATTTTTTTCTTTGAATGTTTGCAAAGTATCAAACTTGAACAAACCTTCAATTTTTTATTTTATTTTATTTTATTTTTGGGATTGATTTTTCCAAATGAGCTTACATGATCTGAGTTTATCCAGTAACCAAAATGTAGTTGAGAGGTCACCATAGAAGCAAGAGTACTAATCTAATTCTATGAATTATGACTATTTTAGAGTTATCAACCATCAAAAATAGGCATAGTGTATAGAGATCCTAAAACAAGGTCAATACTTAAACTCTTATAGTAAAAATATTGCTCACTTCATGCTATCATAGATAGAAAAAGATAGATCACTAAAACATAAGTAACACATGAACCACATAAAATCTAGAATAGACGTGCTAGTATTTTGCATTAATGAACAAACAATCATGATATGATGTAAGATGCAACTAGCAAAAATTTTATTAAGCAAAAAGAAATAAGCAAAAACTGAACTAAACTAAATGCATCTAATGCATCCCCCCAGACTTAAACTTTTAATTGTCCCAATGAAAACTAAAAACAATGTGGAGGAGATTTATGAAGTGTAGAGAAGTTATCAAGTGATGAGCTCCAAATGGTTGACATTCATATTTTAAAAATGCTCCTCTATCCAATGCTCACATTCCTCCACAACTTTGAGTTCTACAAAAATAAGATAGACAAGAAAAACTAAGTGGAGGGTATGATTTATTATCAATGAAGTAAAAAGAAACTAGAAAGAACTAAAGACATAAATAAAATAAGAAAGAACTTGGGTTGCCTCCCAAGGAGCGCTTGTTTAGGGTCATTAGCTCGACCACCTCATTAAATTCATCGAAATCTCGCTCTTGGAGGGGTAAGATATTTCAGCACCCTCCTACCAAGGGCTCTTATTATGGAGAGAGCTTTCATCAAAGGAGCTACAGAGTAAGGAAAAACTCTCTCCATCTTCGTCTTCTTTGAAGTTCTTTTAGGTGGTCTAAGACGGTTCAGTCTGAGCTTCCAATTATTGTCCTCTTGAAAACCTACACACCCACAGGAAAGGCAAACCTCCCACAAGCATGTAATATAAGAAGGAGCTAAGACCGTATTAGTATGAACTAAGTATATATCAAAAATTAAATCACATCCAATGAAATCAATTATAGGTACTTCTATAAAATTTTCCAAAAGATCACTAAGAATACTAACCTTGTAGTGCTGAGATGTACCTGAAAGATCTAAACAAGTGGATGTGACCTCTTTAGAATTTTATAGTGGTTCTAGCTCTGGTTCGAGTGGTGGTGCCTCTAGAAGTGGTGGTGCCTCTAGAAGTAGTGATTCTTTGGGCTTTGCTTCTATTGCACAAGTCCCTACACATTTATCCACCACATTATCATCATAAGTAGTGAAGAGTCCACTAACATCAATTTCATCAATAGAAGAATCAACAGATTTATTAGAAATTTATGGTAATAGTTGTAAAGCTAGGATCTCCCGTTGCACCATTAGCTCTTCAGAATCATGTGTTGTGGTCTTCATCTGACTTGGAGCAGGAATGTTTGGGTTTTGAGAGTCCTCCAAGTCAATCAGCTCATCTGGTTGCGAATGATGTGGTCTGTCCAATGGAAAATCATCCTGAAACTCTGACAGACTCTGATACACATGGGAAGAATGCTCAACATTTTGTATGTATTTGTAGTCCAAATCTTGATGGTTCATCCAAAATTGATTGTAATGTTGAGACGGGTCAGAGATCTGTTGCTGGAATAATAACTGCTCACTCTGCTCTTGAATTAGATGGGGTTAAAGGTTCTGAATTTGATGATTTCCCCAGTCAGGGCCATAAGTATCAGGAACTTGCTCATATATATCTTGATGTTGATGTTGGAGTAAGTGCTGAAGTTCCGTGGAAGAGTTAGCAGTATTTTGGAAGAAGTGACATAAAGCAGCTGGATGGAACGGACTGCCACAAGCCGTGCAAATATCATTAGTTGGTTCTGTGAGAGGGCCATCTTCCTTTTGAAAGAGGTGGCATATGGCAGATGGATAAGACGTGCTACCACATCCTCCACAAAGGAACTCAAGTTGCTCATCTAGATCATAGCCTTCATCAATGGGAGATCTGGGTCTTACACTCATGGGTGTGAAAAATTCTCTCAGAGACCTACTTGACATGTTAGTGCTCAAGATATCTAAAAAAAACAAGAAACAAAATGCAAAATTTAAATTGCAAGAAAAAAAAATAAATGCAGAATTTAAAGACAAGAAAGAAAATTCAATTTTTTTTTGAATTATGAAAATGGGAAAACAAAAACTATCCGCAAGTCTAGATTAACTAAATTGTTAATCTACTAATGTTAATGCGAACAATCCCCGACAACGGCGCCAAAAACTTGTTACACAACTGCAAGTGTACGGTTTCATCGTCAGTAATATATAAGATTTGTCGAATCCACAGGGACTGTTGATTAAGCACTAGAGATGTCGTAAAGTGAGTTATCTAGACGGTCGAAAGTTGGCTTTGGCGCTTGAAAACTAACGAGAGTGATTTAAGAGAGAAGGAGAAGGTTGAGAAGAAGAAAGAGGAGAGAGAGGATTGACCTTTGAGGGAATTGAGCTTCGAAAAAGGGACTCTAGGATTTCGGTTTCATTAAATACTAGGAGATACTACATGGATTGCTTAGTTTCTATCCTCTATGTCCATGCTCTTGTAGGAAGTTAGATTGGACGGTATCCCTAAGTATCACGTAGAGATGATTCCTATGAAATCCTGTAACGGTTAACCCCTTGTCACGAGGGCGCCTCTGTAGATCACTGGGATACACATATAGTAAATAATAATAAGGATAAGGGTAGAGGTTTAGTACGGTTACCTACTTCCTTATGGAGGAATTGCCTCTCCTTTCAAGAGAATGTCCTAGACGTCCGTGAACGGGTTACTCTTGTCACTAGGGCCCCTCGGGTATACGATCTAGAGCACTCTCTTTACGAGAGCAGCAGTTCCTAAGGGATTGTTTCTCCTTTTAAGGGAACGTCTTAGACGTCCGGAAAGGGTTACCCCTGTCACTAGGGTACCTTGGTCAATGCGTTCTAAGGTATCCCCTTTGTGGGATCAACAATCCTCTACATCAAGTAATCAAAGCATAGAAATATAAACATGACACACACGCAACTCATCAAGCCTGAACAAGGCATTAACAGGTCATTGAATAGAAACAAGGCAAATCTACATAGTTCTGAATCCCCATCATATTACAAATACTTCCTAATCCTATAAGAGAAGATCTACTCCATTGTGGGGGAAGAACAACCCCAAAACATAAAGAAGAACATACTTACAACCCTTGATATGAGAAGGAAGGGAAGAAGTGATGCTTGCCGAGATTTCCGATGTCTTGGGGATGCCTCCTTGCTCTGGAGATGGACGGAACGTCAAGGGACAGCGGTGGATGAAGCTATAGGGTTTACCCCGAAGGAGGAAACCCTTTCCCAAGGAGAGGGATGAAGTCCCGAACCAAAGATGATCAAAGACTAGGGTTCTTGAGCCTTTTATACCTCCTCCACGCTGCCCAGGAAAACCAGGATTATAGACATACGGTAAACCAGATTTTTTATCCATTAAACCAGGTTTTCTCATGATTCACCCTGAACCAAAGTTGTAGAACTTGAAATTATCTTCAATCTGATACTTGGATCGAGCCCTGGTTCAAAACGATCCGAAAGATATGGTGGTTCGAAGTTTGGTCTGCGGTCTGGATGGAGGTCCAGTTCAACCCGCGGTTGGGAGGCACGGTCGTGCCATTTAGCATGGGCAGACAACTCTTTCTCTCTGTTGGATCTGAATAAAATTTGTAGATCTTGAAGTCAGCTACGTTTTAGTATAAAGAACATCCTGAAAGTCCAATGGAGCACAAAGTTATGGCAAAATTACGAACGGTCTACAATCTGCCCAGAATTCAGCACAGCCATGTTTTGGCGTGGCACGGCCCGTGTTCGTCGCATGGCCGTGTGGAATCCACACGGACTCACACGGCTTCTTCTCGGGTTGAGTCACACGGCCGTGCGAGGTTGCATGGCCGTGGCCTTCTACTACTCTGCCAAGGTCACACGACCGTGTGGATTCACACGGCCGTGACCTTCCTCTCCTCTGGATCTTTGGCACGGCCAAGTCCTTCTTCAAATCTATGTTACAAGCATGGCCGTGACGTTTGGCACGGCCGGAACATGCTATGGACACACGGCCGTGTTGGCTACACGACCCAAGCGCTTGTGTGCGCTTTTGCTCCATTTTCACTCCAAATAGTGCCCTATCAATCAAAACAAGAAAAGAGTAGATCTCTGAACAAAATATAATGGAAGTATGATATTATAATGAAATAGGGTGCAATAAACATAGATTATGCTAATGAAATACAAGCAGATGCGCGTCAAAGCACGCATAAAAGTGCATATAATCTACACACATCAGGCTCCAAGCTATGGCCGGCCACCCTACTTGGCTCAAGCCTTTGGCTTGGCCGGCCCAAGCTTGGGCTCCAAGCTTGCTTGGCCGACCACTTAAGGGTGGGTAGGAAGTGGGTATTTGGTGGATATAATTCTCTCTATATATAAGAGGCTACGATAGGGACCGAGAGGAGGAATTGGTTTTGGTCTCCCGATAAAATTAAACTTCTCGTGTTCGCCCCGAACACCCAACTTAATTTTATCAATAATAATTCATACCACTAAAGGATTATTATTGAACTACCGCACCAACCCCAAATTATATTTTGGGCTCCTTCTTATCATGAGTGTGTTAATCTCCCTGTGTTTAAAATGTCGAATGCCCACTAATTAAATGAGTTACTGATAACTCACTTTAATTAATATCTTAGTCCAAGAGTAATACCACTCAACCTTATCATCATGTCGGACTAAGTCCACCTGCAGGGTTTACATGACAATCCTTATAAGCTCCTCTTGGGGACATTATCAACCTAAATTATTAGGACACAGTTTCATTCTATAATCAACAACACACCATATAAATAATATCATTTCCCGACTTATCGGACCTATTGATTTATCAAACTAAATCGCACCCTTTGATAAATCAAAGAAATGAATATTAAATATACGTGCTTGTTATTATATCATGATTAAGAGTACACACTTCCATAATAACAAAGATCTTGTTCTTTTATTTAGTCAGTATAAAAAGAACTTATTTTAAATAGTCCTGCTCAATACGCTCAGAGTGTACAAGTGTAATTTTATAGTTGAGATGAACTAATACCTAATTACACTACGACCGTTCCGATAGTTTGTTCCTATCCATCTTGGTCGTGAGCTACTGTTTATAATTTATAAGGAACTGGTAACATGATCTTCTGTGTGTGACACCACACACCATGTTATCTACAATATAAATTAATTGAACAACTACACTTAGCATATAAATATAGACATTTTTGACCAATGTGATTCTTTATTTTAAAATAAATGTTTACAAAATGCTAGGGTTTTAGTATACACTCTAACAATCTCCCACTTATACTAAAAGACTAAGCTGCCATATCTGCTACCATACATCTGATTCTCATCCCCTCTACATGCCGATCAAAAGCTTTCGCCGGAAGGGCCTTAGTGAAAGGATCTGCCAGGTTATCTGCTGATGTAATTTTGGCGACAACAACTTCTCCTCGCTTTACGATATCTCGTATCAGGTGGTACTTGCACTCAATGTGTTTACTTGCTTTATGAGCTCGTGGTTCCTTCGAGTTTGCTACTGCACCACTATTATCACAATATATTGTGATAATTTTGGGCAAATCAGGAATCACATCTAAGTCCATTAAGAAGTTCCTGAGTCACACAGTTTCTTTGGCTGCCTCAGAGGCTGCCACATACTCAGCTTCCATGGTGGAGTCCAAAACACATTTCTGCTTGACACTCCGCCATGCTATGACGCCTCCTCCTAAAGTAAACACATAGCCTGAGATAGACTTACTATTGTCCCTATCCGATTGGAAGTCAGAATCCGTGTATCCCACAGGGAGCAAATCATCAGACTGGTAAACCAGCATATAATCTCTAGTCCTTCTCAGGTACTTTAATATATGCTTTACAGTAGTCCAATGCCCCTGTCCAAGATTACTTTGATATCTGCTAACCATGCCCACGGTAAAACAGATATATGATCTCGTACATAACATTACATACATTAGGCTTCCGACAGCCGAAGCATAAGGAACTGCCTTCATGTCCTCTATCTCCTTTGATGTCTTTGGAGACATCTCTTTAGATAAAGTTACTCCATGCCGAAAAGGTAAGAAACCTTTCTTGGAGTTTTGCATGCTAAAACGAGCAAGGATTGTATCTATATATGAAGCTTGAGATAGGCACAACATCCTTTTCTTGCAATCCCTTATGACTTTGATCCCAAGAATGTGTGCACATTCTCCTAAGTCATTCATATCGAATTTTTTGGACAACCATACCCTTACGTCCAATAACACTTTGACATTGTTGCCAATTAACAAAATGTCGTCTACGTATAGTACAAGAAATACCACCACGTTTCTGTTACACTTCTTATATACACAGGACTCATCCGGACACTAAATTAATCCATTGGTTAGGATTACTTCATTAAACTGGATATTCTAAGATCTTGAAGCTTGCTTCAGTCCATAAATAGACCGATTAAGCTTACATACTAGATGCTCTTTGCCCTTTGCAATAAACCCCTCTGGTTGCTTCATATGAATGTTTTCTTCAAGATTTCCATTAAGGAAATCTGTCTTGACATCCATTTTCCAAACCTCATAATCCATATGAACGACAATGGATAAGAGTATCTGTATAGACTTAAGCATAGCTACCGGTGAAAAGGTCTTCTCATAATTGATTTCCTCTTTCTGAGTGTACCCTTTCGCAACAAGCCTTGCTTTGAAGGTTTCTACCTTTCCATCTGTCCCTCTTTTCTTTTTGTAGATCCACTTGCATCCAATGGCTTTTACACCATTTGGTGTTTCTATAAGCTCCCAGACCTTATTAGAATACATAAATTCTATTTCAGAATTCATCGCTCTTTGCCAAGATGCTGCATCTTTATCTTAGAGCACTTCGTCATTTAACCGGGGATCAGGTTCATGTTCACCAAGGATCAAGTCCGAAGACTCTCCTAAGAACAAGAATCTTTCAGCTTGCCTAATAACCCTCCCACTACGACGTGACACTGTCCGTAACTGTGCATCATTTGTGACACGTGTTGTAATTTCTTGTGATACTTCATTTTGTACTGTTGGTACTAAAGTAGATGTGTCATCTCTAATTTCTTCTAGAACAATTTTACTCATGGGCTTGTGGTACATTATATAGTCTTCTTCTAAAAACCGGGCATTGGTGCTAACAATGACCTTCTGATCTTTAGGACTATAAAATAAACCACCTTTCGTTTCTCTAGGATAACCCACAAACACGCAAACTTCTGTACGAGATTCCAACTTATTAGCATCTGTTTTTAGCACATGTGCTGAACTACTCCAAATCTGAATGTCTCAGACTGGGCTTTCACCCATTCCACAATTCTGTGGAAGTAGAGGGTACTGATTTAGAAGGTACCAAGATCAGAATGTGTGCTGTCGTTTCCAGAGCGTATCCCCAAAATGAATTTGGTAATTCTGAATAACTCATCATCGATCTAACCATTTCCAAAAGAGTCTTATTCCTACGTTCTACCACACCATTCTGTTGGTGTGTACCAGGTGTGGGCAATTGGGATTGAATCATGGTCTCTGATAAGTAATTCCTAAACTCTCCTAAGAGGTATTCACCACCACGATCAGACCGTAGTGTCTTGATACTTTTACCATGACGTTTCTCCACATCAGCCTTGTACTCTTTGAACTTATCAAAGCACTCAGACTTGCGGTGCATCAAGTAAATATATCTGTATCTCGAATAGTCGTCTATAAAAGTGATAAAATATTCGAAACCACCTCTTGCCTGGATAGACATAGGACCACACAAATCAGAATGAACCAATTCTAACACATCTTTAGCTCTATACCCCTTGACCTTAAAATGTCTCTTGGTCATTTTACCTTCCAAGCAAGATTCATAGGTTAGAAAGTTTTCCACCACTAATGAACTCAAGAGTCCATCAGCTATATGCCTTTGAATCCTACTTAAGTTAATATGACCAAGCCTTAGATGCCAAAGATATATTTGGTTCATTTCCGAAGGTTCCTTTCTCTTATTAGAATTAGAAGATGTGTTATTAATTTCCATTTGTTGCTTCGTGGGAGAAATTGGATTTAAAATATATAAATTGCCAACCAATGCACCAGAACAGATAATAACCCTATTTCTCTTGATAACTATATTGTTATTATAAGAAACAGAATATCCATCTAAATACAGTTTAGAAACTGAAATTAAATTCTTTCTGGAACTGGGTACATAAAGACAATTTCTTAAAACCAAACTTCTATTCCTATCAAATGATAAGTCGATGTCTCCCACTGCAACAGCCGCCACCTTAGTAGCATTGCCCATGTAGATGGTTATCTCTCCTTCAAATAGTTGTCGGATTTCCTGGAACCCCTGCAAAGAGTTGCAGACATGATCAGTGGCTCCCATATCTACACACCAGGTGCTGGTAGATAACACCGCTAAACATGTTTCAACTACTAGAGAATGAGATACACCTCTATTGTTCTCTTTCCTACGAGGACAATCTGCTTTCCAATGTCCAGCCTACTTGCAGATAAATCACTTGCCTTTCGGCTTCTTCACTCCAGCTTTTGGTCCAGTACCTAGAGATTGATTCACTTTCTTTGCTGAAGCAGCTTGTTTCTTCTTCTTCTTCTTCTTCTTGCCTTTCGGTTATTAGAAACTCTTCTAGCAAAGTGAATTTGAGAATTATAACGAAATAGCCCTTCTGCTGCTTGAAGTTCTGTCAGTAGTTCTGCCAGTTAATAACTTCTTTTATTCATGTTGTAGTTCAGGTGGAACTGCTCAAAACTTTTGGGCAGCGTTTAGAGAATTATATCGACCTGGATTTCCCTATCAATCTCTGCTCCAAGGATTTGTATTTCATTCAAGTAAGCCATCATTTTGAGGATATGATCCCTCACGGGTGTCCCCTCAGACATGGTGGCTGCCATTAAGTTTCTCATTGCCTCTTGCCTAGCTGCCCGATTCTGGTGTCCGAAGAGTTCCTTGAGATTTTGCATCATATCATAGGCTGTGGGCTCGTCATGATGCTGATGTTGCAATACATTTGACATAGAAGTCAAAATATAACACCGCGCCATCTCATCTTCCTTGACCCATTTTCTATGATATTAAATCTCCTCTTCACTAGAATCATTATTGGGCACATTAGGGCGGGCCTCTAATAGTATAAATTATAGCCTTTAGCAGTTAGGACAACGTGCAGGTTTCATTTCCAATCTATTTAATTAGGACCAGTGAGTTTATTCTCTTTGAGAATAACTGCAAGTGGGTTGAAGGTCATTTGAAATCCTAAGAATCACAAAAAGACTTTGATCAGGACTCTAAATTTAAAATAACATTGATTCCTTAAATAATATTATTTAAATTTACCAACACCTCAAATCACCGTGAATTTTGCATGCCACGATAGTGTGGACGTATACAAAATCAAACATTTGTAAGAGGAGATTTTACCCATTAATTTTATTCTTGTCAACCTAACTTTATGACAATAAAATTAATAGTTGGTTTTCCTTCAGTCACATAAATAATAGCAGTGACTCCGATGGGGAAGATACTATTAAATGTGCCTAAGTGTATACCATTACTTGATACTTAGTCCATTAAATAAGATTGTGCCCCTTCCGATGGGGAAGATCACACGCTCCTAATTAATTTCCTATAATCATCCAAAATGGAAGTTTGATCTAGTGATCCGCAAACAAACTCATCTGATATGGAGGAAGACACTCAGAGCCAATGCGCAAGTTTGTTTGCATCACTTATAAACCAGTAATGGAGACCGTGGAATTTATTTAAAAATCTCTCTCCCACTTAGTTATTTAAGGTGAGGAATTTTAACCTAGCAAGCACACATCACATTTATCACAGTAAATAAAAGCAATACATATGGAAATTAATTTTCCAACTATTATGGCCTTTTCCATCACTGTCCTTCGCGTGCTGCCAGCCCTAGGGTTCATGTCGTCGGATCCATCGAGCTTCCTTTTCCACTACGTGTCTGTGTGATGAACCAAGTTGGTTAGGTCCTGCTGTGTTTGATCCCTGTGTCTGAGTGTGCAGGAGCTTAGGAGCACAGGAAGTCGAGCGGAAGATGCAGCTAGCGAGAAGGACGGCACGGGAAGGGAGCCGACGGGCTCGGTGAGTCCGAAGGACGAGAGAGCTGTGGAAGAGTACTCCTAGTGGGCGTGAAGAGCGTGCGCGGCGTTCGAGGAACGTTAAGCCGAGACGGAAGGCTGCTCGAGGAGAAGGCCGATAATTGCGTTCAGGTGAGCCCTATTCCGGTTGGCCACAATCACCCAAAAGAATGGAGCGTCGGAAGCTGAAGAAACCAGGCTGGAAAATGAGCTACCAGCTTGGAGGCGCCTCCAGCAGGCTTGAAGGCGCCATCAACCCTGTTGAAGGCACCTTCAACAGGTCAATGTGACCGTTTCATGCCGTGGATAAAGTTTTATCCACTCATCTCTTGGAGGCGCCTTGGACCCTTATAGGAGGCACCTTGGACCCTCAAGATAGACTTTCCAGGAGCTATAAAAAGGCCCCTGGAGCTAGGAATTCAACAACAACTCAAGCAATCAATCTGTAAGCAATTCCTAAGCAACTAGTGAGCTTCCAAAGTGTAAAAGGCTTCTCCGCCTTTAGAGAAGGAGATTTTTTCTTACTACGCTTTTTCTACTGTCCTGGATTAACAATCTCCTTGGTTGTAACCAGGTTAAATCCTTGAGTCTCTTCTGTTCCTGTTTCTTTTTCTGTTTCCTTAATTTAGTTGCTATTATTTTATTGCTGCATTTATTTCTGAGTTGAAATCCGAGGAGGGTATTTTTATTTTTTGTTTTCAGCAATTCACCCCCCCCTCTTGACGGTCTCCGCTGCTCCTACACTTGGTATCAGAGCCTGATCACCTCAGAAGGACTAACCGCCAACTGAAGCACTACGATCAAGATGATGGCCGGAGCAAACATCCATCCCCCGAAGTTCGATGGAGACTTCGCCACATGGAAGCGCAAAATGGAGGTATTTTTTAAAACTGAATTTGACATTCTGTTAATAATGAAATATGGCTATGCAGTTCCGAAAGATAAGGAGGAAAATACTTGGACGAAAAAGGAGCAAGCAGATTTCGTCGCCAACGGAAAGGCTGAGTTCCATCTACTCAGCGTTCTACCGCCGCAGGAGGTAAATCGGATCGGAAGCTACGACTCCGCGAAAGATCTCTGGGAAAAATTCCTGGAGCTTCACGAAGGTACTTCCGAAGCGAAGCTAGCGAAGCGCGACATCCTCCGGAACCATTTAATGAACCTCCGGATGAACCAAGGTGAGAAGGTAGCGCAACTCCAAGCGAGAATCAAGGAGCTAATAACGCAACTAACGAACCTTGGAGAAGAGGTAACCAACCAGGATTATATCCGATACGCGCTCAATGCCTTCCCGAGAACTCCAGAGTGGGCTTCCTTAGTAGATGTGTATTACATCTCTAAGGACCTCGAGATAAGTACTTTAGAACAATTATTTTCCACTTTTGAACTTCACGAGTCTCGAGTTTCAGAACCCAACGGAGCAGAGAAGACAAGTCAGAACATTGCCTTAAAGGAAAAGATGAACAATTCTGACTCCGAAGCCTCAGTCGACGAATCCGAAGCGGCACTACTGGTAAGACGCTTCAATAAGTTTTTCAGTACTAACAAATTTAAATCGCAGAGGCATCATCGAAAGAAGAGGACGGTTCGTTGCTACAACTACAACGAAGAGGGGCACATCAAAGATGACTGCCCAAAGCTAAAGAGAAAGGAGAAAGAAAAAGAAAAGTCAAAATACAAGAAACCGGAACCCTCCAAGCACAAGAATCTGAAGGTCACATGGGATGATTCGTTATCCTCCGAATCAGAAGTCGAAGAATTCTCGGGACTAGCACTGATGGCCAGCCATCGGCTAGAAGAAACGTCCAGCTCAGAGATGAGCATCGACGAAGGGGGAGGAACGTCAGAAGAAAGCAGCAATGAAGGGGGAGCGTCACCAGATCAGGTAAGTAAGGTACGCAATCTAACCCGAATCAATCGTTTAGATTTATTAAAGCTCTTTCTAGAGAATTAGATAAATTAGAAAAAGAAAATAAAAATTTGAAATCAGAAAATGAAAATTTAAAATTTGAAATTGAAAAATTAAAAACTGATGCATGTTTAAAGATTAATGTTTTTCCAAAATCAAAACTTAGAATTTATGAAAAATTAAATTGGTATATAAGGAAGCATCAGGGTCAACTTAGGAAAATTCCTAAGGATTATATACCCCCTAAGTTTTTGACTAATCCTGTAGGAAGGAACCTTTATTGGGTTCCAAAATCTGTGCTAAATTAATTGTTTTTCTTTAATTAAAAAGTTTTAAGAGAGAAAATTAAACATTGAAATTCTTTATGGAAGCTTTGTCTAAGGAAGTGGTTGTTGCTCCAATAACCAAGAAGACCTAGTGCCTCGCCACGACCTGGAAGCTAAAATATTGAAAGAAAATGTTTAATTAATTTTCTGAAAAAGCATTAAACAAGAATTAAATAATGCTTTGAAAGTTTATCAAATATTTGTTAAAATAAAAAAAAAAATCCTTAGAAATTTTTTCTTGAAAAATTCTAACTTAATTTTTTTTTTTTGGGTTAGAAATTTTTTTCTTAGAAAACTTCATTTAACTTAGACTGTTTTTTTTGGAACATTCAAAAAAAAAAATTAGGATTTTTTTTAACTTAGAATTTTTTTTTTGGAAAATGCAATTTAACTTCGATATTTTTTAAAATTTCATTTTTACTTAGAAAATTTTTTCAAAACTTCAATCTTACTTAAAATTTTTTCTTACTTAACACCCCATATTTGCTGTAATCAAAGGGGGAGAGTAAGGTACAAGTTTAGGGGGAGTAAGGAGAATTAGGAAATAAAAATTTTACCTATTTTTTTTGAAGATGTGTTGCAATTTTATTTATTGCAAAATTATGCTTAAATATGTTAGTTTAGTCATTTTTATTTAAAATTACTATTTATGTCTATTTGTTACCCTAACTTGAACTTGGGTTGATGCACATCAAAAAGGGGGAGATTGTTGGACCCCGTGGTAGTTTTGATGTGATCAACCAAGTTGGTTATGTCCTACTGTGTTTGATCCCTGTATCTGAGTGTGCAGGAGCTTAGGAGCACAGGAAGTCGAGCGGAAGACGCAGCTAGCGAGAAGGACGGCACGGGAAGGGAGCCGACGGGCTCGGTGCGTCCAAAGGACGAGAGAGCTGCGGAAGAGTACTCCCGGTGAGCGTGAAGAGCGTGTGCGGCGTTCGAGGGACGTTAAGCCGGGACGGAAGGCTGCTCGAGGAGAAGGCCGGAAATTGGGCTCGGGTGAGCCCTATTCCGGTTGGTCACAATCACCCAAAAGAACGGAGCGTTGGAAGCTGAAGAAACCAGATTGGAAAATGAGCTGCCAGCTTGGAGGCGCCTCCAGCTTGAAGGCGCCTTCAACCCTGTTGAAGGCGCCTTCAACAGGTCAATGTGACCGTTTCATGCCGTGGATAAAGTTTTATCCACTCATCTCTTGGAGGCGCCTTGGACCCCTATTGGAGGCGCCTTGGACCCTCGAGATAGACTTTCCATAAGCTATAAAAAGGCCCCTGGAGCTAGGAATTCAACAACAACTCAAGCAATCAATCTGTAAGCAATTCCTAAACAACTAGTGAGCTTCCAAAGTGTAAAAGGCTTCTCCGCCTTCAGAGAAGGAGATTTTTTCTTACTGCGCTTTTTCTACTGTCCTGGATTAACAACCTCCTTGGTTGTAACCAGGTTAAATCCTTGAGTCTCTTCTGTTCCTGTTTCTTTTTCTGTTTCCTTAATTTAGTTGCTATTATTTTATTGCTGCATTTATTTCTGAGTTGAAATCCGAGGAGGGTATTTTTATTTTTTGTTTTCAGCAATTCACCCCCCTCTTGCCGGTCTCCGCTACTCCTACACTCTGGTCCTCCAAGAGGACCACGCCTCGCAAGGATACGATTCGCGACAGAAATAAAATTTAACATATATTGATCGTATATTCCACAAGGGAATGTACATCAAGTCTAGATCGAACATAAATATAAAATCCTAGGGCTAATACAACTCCTGCTGTATTATTTAAACACAATTATGCACACACAATAAAATGCCCTTGACATGTCCAAGGGTCCAATCACACACAATAACCATAAGTCATAATAGTTGGAGCCTACAACCACAGAGTTAGCATATCCTACTATTATCCTGCCTAAATTATGTATGACATGTGCATAATTAAACTGAAAATCAAACACACAGAGGAAAATCCTAGCTCTGATACCAATTGTTTGTTGCTACTCGGAATATCGTACTGATTCCACTGTACAAAAATTTTTGTACAAGTGTCAAACCTTTCCTAACAAGCTATTGTGTTCTTTAAAAATTAAACTTGGATCGCAAAAGGAACTTAACATTATTGATTTCAAGTTTAACTTATCTGTTCTTATAGGTTTAGACTTGGATCGCAAACGATGCGTAACATTATTGATCCAAGTCCACCCATGTTACAAAGTTGATTAAATATTTATTTCAAAGATTGGCTTCCAGGACAAAACGTGACGAGGCACTATGCCTTCTATGGTATGGGAGCATCCACCACTACCTAGGCAAAGCCTTTCAAAGAAATTCAATATTTAATCTCCTTATAATAACCCTAGGTTTAACCACTAAGAACAATCAAATCACAAGATCGAAAAAGAAAAGAAACACAAATCGAAACATAAATTCTAAACCTAGAATCACTAGCTTCTTGTGCTTGGTATTTCAAAATCCATACAAAGAAAACTAGTATGATGCGGAATAGAATTACTAGTTATACCTTTCTTTGTAAGCAGCAACCTCTTAATCTCTATCATATTCCTCTTCTTATCTTAGACGTTGTGTGGGCAACGATCTACCGAGATGAGTACCACCAAGCCTCCTTCCTTGCAAGTTTTAGCCACTAACCTTCAAGCTCCAAGGGATATTAGAACAAAGCCTCCTTTCTCTCCTTCTTCTCCAAGCTAGAACCGACTACCAATATCTCCTCTAGTGTTGCTGCCTCTGGCCACCAAGGAGGAAGAGAAAAAGAGAAGAGCAAGGGACAAGGGCCGGCCACCACCAAGGAAGAGAAGAGAGGAAAATAGAAGAGAGTTGTGTCTCATGAAGGCACCCCTACCCTTTTTTTATATCCTTGATCATGGCAAATAAGGAAATTTAATTATGATTAAAATTTCCTTTTCTTCCTTGACATTTGTTAATAAGGAAAATTTAATTAAAAATTCCTTTTAACCCATGCTATGGCCGGCCACCTACAAGAGCTCCAAATAAGGAAAATTTTGAACACAAAATTAAAACTTCCTTATTTGCTTCCAAAAAATTTTAAAATAAAAATTTCTCCTTTTTTTAATTCCCTTCATGATTGGTTATAAAAGGAAACTTTTATAAATTAAAATCTCTCTTATTAAAACATGTGGATGATTTCCAAAAAGGAAAGTTTTCTTCAAAATTAAAATCTTCCTTTTAAATCTACAAATAAGGAAAGATATCAAATCTTTCTTTTAATCTTTTGTAGAAAGCTATAAAAGGAAAGATTTATAATTTTTAAAACTCTCTTTTAAATCATGAACATGGTTACAAAAAAGGAAAGCTTTATCAAAAATTAAAATCTTCTTTTTAACTACAAATAAGGAAAGATATCAAACCTTTCTTTTAATCCTTTGTAGAAAGCTATAAAAGGAAAGATTTAAATTTTAAACTCTCTTTTAAAACCATGGCTTCCACATAAGGAAAGATTTTTAAAAACAAAATCCCTTTTATTTTATATGGCCGGCCACACCAAGCTTGGGCTCCAAGTTATGGCCAGCCACCCTACTTGGCTCAAGCCTTTGGCTTGGTCGGCCCAAGCTTGGGCTCCAAGCTTGCTTGACCGACCACCTAAGGGTGGATAGGAAGTGGGTATTTGGTGGATATAATTTTCTATATATATAAGAGGCTACGATAGGGACCGAGAGGAGAAATTGGTTTTGGTCTCCCGATGAAATTAAGCTTCCCGTGTTCGTCCCGAACACCAACTTAATTTCATCAATAATAATTCATACCACTAAAGAATTATTATTGAACTACCGCACCAACCCCAAATTATATTTTGGGCTCCTTTTTATCATGAGTGTGTTAATCTCCCTGTGTTTAAAATGTCGAATGCCCATTAATTAAATGAGTTACTGACAATTCACTTTAATTAATATCTTAGTCCAAGAGTAGTATCACTCAACCTTATCGTCATGTCAGACTAAGTCCACCTGCAGGGTTTATATGACAATTCTTATGAGCTCTTCTTGGGGGCATTATCAACCTAGATTACTAGGACACAGTTTCATTCTATAATCAACAACACACCATATAAATAATACCATTTCCCAACTTATCGGGCCTATTGATTTATCGAACTAAATCGCAACCTTTGATAAATCAAAGAAATGAATATTAAGTATACGTTCTTGTTATTATATCATGATTAAGAGTACACACTTCTATAATAACAAAGGTCTTGTTCTTTTATTTAGTTAATATAAAAAGAACTTACCTTAAATGGTCCTGCTCAATACACTCAGAGTGTACTAATGTAATTTTATAGTTAAGATGAACTAATACCTAATTACACTACGACCGTTCCGATAGTTTGTTCCTATCCATCTTGGTTGTGAGCTGTTGTTTATAATTTATAAGGAACTGATAACATGATCTTCTGTGTGTGACACCACACACCATGTTATCTACAATATAAATTAATTGAACTACTACACTTAGTATATAAATGTAGACATTTTTGACCAATGTGATTCTTTATTTCAAAATAAATGTTTATAAAATGCTAGGCTTTTAATATACACTTTAACAATCTCCAACTTATACTAAAAGACTAAGCTGCAATGTCTGCAGCCATACATCTGATTCTCATCCCCTCCACATGCCGATCAAAAGCTTTCGCCAGAAGGGCCTTAGTGAAAGGATCTGCCAGGTTATCTGTTGATGCAATTTTAGCGACAACAACTTCTCCTCGCTTTATGATGTCTCATATCAGGTGGTACTTGCGCTCAATATGTTTACTTGCCTTATGGGCTCGTGTTTCCTTCGAGTTTTCTACTACACCACTATTATCACAATCTATTTTGATAATTTTGGGCAAACCAGGAATCACATCTAAGTCCATTAAGAAGTTCCTGAACCACACAACTTCTTTGGCTACCTCAGAGGCTGCCACATACTCAGCTTCCATGGTGGAGTTCGAAATACATTTCGGCTTGACACTCCTCCATGCTATGACTCCTCCTTCTAAAGTAAACACATAGCCTGAGGTAGACTTACTATTGTCCCTATCCGATTGGAAGTCAGAATCTGTGTATCCCATAGGGAGCAAATTATCAGACTGGTAAACCAACATATAATCTCTAGTCCTTCTCAGGTACTTTAATATATGCTTTGCAGTAGTCCAATGCCTCTGTCCAAGATTACTTTGATATCTGCTAACCATGCCCACGACAAAATATATATCCGATCTCGTACACAGCATTGCATATATTAGGCTTCCGACAGCCGAAGCATAAGGAACTGCCTTCATGTGCTCTATCTCCTTTGATGTCTTCGGAGACATCTCTTTAGATAAAGCTACTCCATGCCGAAAAGGTAAGAAACCTTTCTTGGAGTTTTGCATGCTAAAATGAGCAAGGATTGTATCTATATATGAAGGTTGAGATAGGCACAACATCCTTTTCTTGCGATCCCTTATGACTTTGATCCCAAGAATGTGTGCACATTCTCCTAAATCCTTCATATCGAATTGTTTGGACAACTATACCCTTACGTCTAATAATACTTTGACATTGTTGCCAATTAACAAAATTTCATCTACGTATAGTATAAGAAATACCACCACATTTCCATTATACTTCTTATATACACAGGACTCATCCGTACACTGAATAAATCCATAGGTTAGGAATATCTCATTAAACCAGATATTCCAAGATCTTGAAGCTTGCTTCAGTCCATAAATAGACCGATTAAGCTTACATACTAGATGCTCTTTTCCCTTTGTAATAAGCCCCTTTGGTTGCTTCATATGGATGTTTTGTTCAAGACTTCCGTTAAGGAAAGCTGTCTTGACATTCATTTGCCAAACCTCATAATCCATATGAGCGATAATGGAGAAGAGTATCCATATAGATTTAAGTATAGCTACAGTTGGAAAGGTCTCCTCATAATCGATTCCCTCTTTCTGAGTGTACCCTTTCGCAACAAGTCTTACTTTGAAGGTTTCTACCTTCCCATCTGTCCCTCTTTTCTTTTTGTATATCCACTTGCATCCAACAGCTTTTACATCATTTGGTGGTTCTACAAGCTCCCAGACCTTATTATAATACATAGATTCTATTTCAGAATTCATCGCTCTTTGCCAAGATGCTGCATCTTTATCTTGGAGTGCTTCGTCATATAACCGGGGATCAGGTTCATGTCACCAGGGATCAAGTCCAAAGACTCTTCAAAGAACATGAATATTTCAGCTTGCATAACAACCCTCCCACTACGACGAGGCACTGTCTGTAACTATGCATCATTTGTAACACGTGTTGCAGTTTCTTGTGGTACTTCATCTTGTACTGTTGGTACTAAAGTAGACGTGTCCTCTCTAATTTCTTCTAGAACAATTTTACTCATGGGCTTGTGGTACATTATATAGTCTTCTTCTAAAAACTGAGCATTGGTTCTAACAATGACCTTCTGATCTTTAGGACTATAAAATAAACCACCTTTCGTTTCTCTAGGATAACCCACAAACACGTGAACTTCTGTACGAGATTCCAACTTATCAGCATCTGTTTTCAGCACATGTGCTGGACTATCCCAAATCTGAATATGTTTCAGACTGAGTTTTCGCCCATTCCACAATTCTGTGGGAGTAGAGGGTACTGATTTAGATGGTACCAAGTTCAGAATGTGTGTTGTCATTTCCAGAGTGTATCCCCAAAATGAATTTGGTAATTCTGAATAACTCATCATCGATCTAACCATTTCCAAAAGAGTCATATTTCTTCGTTCTACCACACCATTCTGTTGGGGTGTACCAGGTGCAGACAATTGGGATTGAATCCTGGCCTCTGATAAGTAATTCCTAAACTCTCCTAAGAGGTATTCGCCACCACGATTAGACTGTAGTGTCTTGATACTTTTACCATGACATTTCTCCACATCAGCCTTGTACTCTTTGAACTTATCAAAGCACTCAGACTTGCGGCGCATCAAGTAAATATATCCATATCTCGAATAGTCGTCTATAAAAGTGACAAAATATTCAAAATCACCTCTTACCGTGATAGACATAGGACCACATAAATCAGAATGAACCAAGTCTGACACATCTTTTGCTCTATACCCCTTGGCCTTAAAAGGTCTCTTGGTCATTTTACCTTCCAAGCAAGATTCACTGGTTGGAAATTTTTCCACCGCTAATGAACCCAAGAGTCCATCAGCTATAAGCCTTTAAATCCTACTTAAGTTAATATGTCCAAACCATAGATGCCAAAGATATGTTTGGTTCATTTTTGAAGGTTCCTTTCTCTTATTAGAATTAGAAGATGTGTTATTAATTTCCATTTGTTGTTTCATGGGAGAAATTGGATTTAAAGTATATAAATTATCAAAGAATGCACCAGAACAGATAATAACCCTATTTCTCTTGATAACCACATTGTTATTAAAAGACACAGAATATCCTTCCAAATACAGTTAAGAAACTGAAATTAAATTCTTTCTGAAACTGGGTACATAAAGATAATTTCTTAAAACCAAACTTCTATTCCTATCATATGATAAGACATCTCCCACTGCAACAGCCGCCAACTTAGTAGCATTGCCCATGTAGACGGTTATCTCTCCTTCAAATAGTCGTCAGATTTCCTGGAACCCCGTCAAAAGAGTTGCAGACATGATCAGTGGTTCCCGTATATACACACCAGGTGCTGGTAGATAACACCACTAAACATGTTTCAACTACTAGAGAATGAGATATACCTCTATTGTTCTCTTTCCTATGAGGGTAGTCCGCCTTCCAATGTCCAGCCTGCTTGCAGATAAAGCACTTGCCTTTCGGCTTCTTCACTCCAGCTTTTAGTCCAGTACCTAGAGATTGATTCACTTTCTTTGCTGAACTAGCTTGTTTCTTCTTCTTCTTCTTCTTCTTCTTCTTGCCTGTCGGTTTAGAATTAGAAACTCTTTCAGCAAAGTGAATTTGAGAATTATAACGAAATAGCCCTTCTGCTGTTTGAAGTTCTGTCAGTAGTTCAGCAGTGAATAACTTCTTTTATTCATGTTGTACTTCAGGTGGAACTGCTCAAAACTTTTAGGCAGCATTTGGAGAATTATATCGACCTGGGTTTCCCTATCAATCTTTGCTCCAAGGATTTGTATTTCGTTCAAGTAAGCCATCATTTTGAGGATATGATCCCTCACGGGTGTCCCCTCAGACATGGTGGCTGCCATTAAGTTTCTCATTGCCTCTTGCCTAGCTGCCCGATTCTAGTGTCCGAAGAGTTCCTTGAGATTTTGCATCATATCATAGGCTGTGGGCTCGTCCTGATGCTGATGTTGCAATACATTTGGCATAGAAGTCATATTGTAACACCGCACCATCTCATCTTCCTTGACCCATTTTCTATGATATTCAATCTCCTCTTCACTAGAATCATTACTGGACACATTAGGGCAGGCCTCTAACAGTATAAACGTATAGCCTTTAGCAGTTAGGACAATGTACAGGTTTTATTTCCAATCTATATAATTAGAACCAGTGAGTTTATTCTCTTTGAGACTAACTGCAAGTGGGTTGAAGGCCATTTGAAATCCTAAGAATCACAAAAAGACTTTGGTCAGGACTCTAAATTTAAAATAACATTGATTCCTTAAACAATATTATTTAAATTTACCAACACCTCAAATCACCGTGAATTTTGCATGCCACGATAGTATGGACGTATACAAAATCAAACATTTGTAAGAGGAGATTTTACCCATTAATTTTATTCTTGGCAACCTAACTTTATGATAAATAAAATTAATAGTTGGTTTTCCTTCAGTCACATAAATAATAGCAGTGACTCCGATGGGGAAGATACTATTAAATGTGCCTAAGTGTATACCATTACTTGATACTTAGTCCATTAAATAAGATTGTGTCCCTTCCGATGGGGAAGATCACACGCTCCTAATTAATTTCCTATAATCATCCAAAATGGAAGTTTGATCTAGTGATCTACAAACAAACTCATCTGATATGGAGGAAGGCACTCAGAGCCAATGCCCAAGTTTGTTTGCATCACTTACAAACCAGTAATGGAGACCGTGGAATTTATTTAAAAATCTCTCTCCCACTTAGTTATTTAAGGTGAGGAATTTTAACCTAGCAAGCACACATCACATTTATCACAGTAAATAAAAGCAATAAATATAGAAATTAATTTTTCAACTATTATGGCATTTTCCATCACTGTCCTTCGCGTGCTGCCAGCCCTAGGGTTCATGTCGTTGGATCCATCGATCTTCCTTTTCCACTCTGCCTCTGGTCCTCGAAGAGGACCACGCCTCGCAAGGATACGATTCGCGTCAGAAATAGAATTTAACATATATCGATCCTATATTCTACAAGGGAATGTACATCAAGTCTAGATCAAATATAAATATAAAATCCTAGGGCTAATACAGCTCCTGCTGTATTAGTTAAATACAAATGCACACACAATAAAATGCCCTTGACATGTCCAAGGGTCCAATCACACACAATAACCATAAGTCATAATAGTTGGAGCCTACAACCACAGAGTTAGCATATCCTACTATTATCTTGCCTAAATTATGTATGACATATGCATAATTAAACTGAAAATCAAACACACAGAGGCAAATCCTAGCTCTGATACCAATTGTTTGTTGCTACTCAGAATATCGTACTGGTTCCACTGTACAAAAATTTTTGTACAAGTGTCGAACCTTTCCTAATAACCTATTGTGTTCTTTAAAAATTAAACTTGGATCGCAAACGGAACTTAACATTATTGATTCCAAGTTTAACTTATCTGTTCTTATAGGTTTAGACTTGGATAGTTTGTTCCTATCCATCTTGGTCATGAGCTACTGTTTATAATTTATAAGGAACTGATAACATGATCTTCTATGTGTGACACCACACACCATGTTATCTACAATATAAATTAATTGAACAACTACACTTAGCATATAAATATAGACATTTTTTACCAATGTGATTCTTTATTTCAAAATAAATATTTACAAAAAGCTAGGCTTTTTGTATACACTCTAACAGCTTCGACATCATGAGATTGTTTCCCATGGCGACTGGTTAGCGGAGGTTCTTGCTCATCGCGGTGGACTACTTCTCAAAGTGGATAGAGGCTAAGCCACTGGAAAAGATAAGTGAACATATGGTCATCAAATTTATCTTGCAGAACATCTTGTGTCAATTCGGCATCCCTCACCAGCTCGTCTCAGATAACTAGAGGCAGTTCGCGAGTCAGAAGCTTAGGGAGTGGTGCGAAGGCTATGACATCCAGCAGGCCTTCATCTCAGTGGCCTACCAACCGAGATATTCTGAGAGGTTTACGAGCTCGACTCGACCATGCTGGGGCCAGCTGGGTTGACGAACTCCCAAGTGTCTTATGGACACTTCGCACAACTCCAAAAGAGGCGACCAGGGTAACACCATTCTAGCGGTGTATGGAGAAGCTGTGATCCCTGTGGTGGTTGGGGTAGAATTCGACCGGGTGCAACTCTATGACAAGGGAAAGCAAAGCGGAGGTTAATGGAGCTCAACTTGGTGGATGAAGTACTAGATAAAGATGTCGTTCGGCTAATGGCATACCGACAGCGGATGAAGCAGAACTACAACCGATGGGTGATCCCGATGTCTTTCTAGGTCGGTGATCTGGTCTGGAAGAGAATCAAGCCGGTCGAGGATGTCATCAAGCTTGAGGTGCCATGGGTGGGACCTTACAAGGTCATATAGAAACTCCTCTTGGGGGCCTACTACTTGGAGGACGAAGATGAAAGATGGCTCGAGCGACCATGGAGAACGAATCATCTCTAATCCTACAGGCCCAGGTGAGATGTGCGTGAGCAAATATAGATATACTTGTGTATATGCCTTCTGAATATAGGACAGACATGAAAAAAAACAAGTTTTCCAGACTCTTGAGTCGATCGGTCAAGTTAAAAGTCTAGCGGCGACTATAAACCCTTGTTGTCATCAACGGTCGAGCGGCGACCTTAAACCCTTGTCATCATCAACAATCGAGAGACAACTTTAAACCCCATTCTTCATCAATGGTCAAACGACAACCTTAAACCCTTGTCGTCATCAACGGTCAAGCGGCGACCTTAAACTTGAGTCTTCATCAACGGTCGAGTGGTGACCTTAAACCCTTATCGTCATCAACGATCAAGCGGCAACCTTAAACCCTTATCGTCATCAATGGTCGAGCGACGACCTTAAACCCTAGTCTTCATCAACGGTCGAGCGGTGACCTAAAACCCTTGTCGTCATCAACGGTTGAATGGCGACCTTAAACCCTTGTCATCATCAACGGTCGAGTGGCGACCTTAAACCCTTGTCATCATCAACGGTCGAGCAGTGACCTTAAGCCCCAGTCTTCATCAACGGTTGAGCGGCGACCTAAAACCCTTATCGTCATCAATGATCGAGCGGCGACTTTAAACCCTTGTCATCATCAACGGTCGAGCGACGACCTTAAATACAATCTTCATCAACGGTCGAGCGGCGACCTTAAACCCTTGTCATCATCAACGGTTGAGCGACGACCTTAAACCCTTATCGTCATCAACGGTCGAGCGACGACCTTAAACCCTTGTCATCATCAACGGTCGAGCGACGACCTTAAAGCCCCATCTACTCCATTCAACGGTCGACTAGCAACCTTAAACCCCCATTTACGCCATTCAACGATCTAGTGACGACCTTAAAATGCTCGTCTACATCAACAGTTGAGCAGCGGCTATAAACTCGAGACCGATGAAAAACGGCTCATCTAAGCAAGTAATATGACATTGATCAGTGGGCCACGGAGCCACACTATGAAATATTTTGTTTCATGGTAAGTGGTTCACATCCCTAACCCTGAGCAGTAGCGCAATGAAACATCTAAAATATGAAAAGGAAAAGCCAAATGGGGCAGAATGAATGATCCACATTAAATAAAAAGGTCTGCCAAATGGGTGACCATCTATTAATGCTCACATAAAACTTACAAACACATAAAGGGCAATACAAAATAACTCAGCATTCACTCAAGCAAGCTCACTCCAGATAATCCAAAGCATCATCGGGCAATGACTCAGTCAGCTTGACCCAGCTGATGACCTTGCTTGTCAGAGCGGTTGGGAGGTAGCCACCTTCCTTCAGTTGGTCGAGCGTCCCGTTGATATCAAGGTTAAAGAGAAGGAGTGTCCGATCGACGACCTTGTCATTAAAGGCGTCTGAGCGGATGTAGGCCTGCTTCATGAGCTCGAACCTACTAGACTCGACCACTTGATATGTCATTGTTGGTGCGGTTAGCACTAGCAGTCTAACTCAGGTTTTGATGAATAACAAAGCAGGTTAAGTTAGTTTCATTGTGATCTAACACTTTAACTATGTGTACAGGAGAAGTCCAAACTTGTCGACGGACTGACTTGATATCTAGCACGAAGTTCAGCTAGGTCGACGGGTTGACCTGATAGCTGGCACGAAGCCCGACTGGTCGACGGGTTGACCTGATGTTTGGCACGAAGTACAGCTAGGTCAACGAGCCGACCTGTTAGCTGGCACGAAGTCCAGACTGGTCGACGGGCTGATCGGATGTTTGGCACGAAGTCCAAACTGGTCGAAGGGCTGACCGGATGTCTAGCACGAAGTCCAACCAGGTCGACGGGTTGACCTGATAGCTGGCACGAAGTCCAAACGGGTCGACGGGCTGACCGGATGTCTAGCAAGTAAGTTAAGGTAAGTCACTGGGGGAGAGTGACTATGAGGATGCGTTCCCGGGTAGGGAACTTAGGCGTCGATCCAACTTAGATCCATTTGGGAAATTTAAGTTGAGATCGTGACTAGATTCTGGTCTCGAGGAGACGGAATCTAGTTACTACTCTTTTTCTTAAACTGTGCTAACTTTTGTTTTGCAAGGTAGCATAATTTTTTACCTTAGACTAACATTTTCTTGCAGGAAAAGGGACTTCTGGAAGAAGGTGGTCCTGGCGCCCGGAGTCCGGGCGCCCGGAAGGCAAATTTTATCCATCACACTCGTCACAACGTGGAGCGCTCTGGTTGCATTGGCTACATCACACTCCAAGTGCCTGGAAGGGATCCGAGCGCCCGGAGCTTCCTATATAAGGAGGGTGAGCCCTGGAGCAAGCACAGCAATGACATCTGCTCTACTACGTTGTGCTCTTGCGACACTACGAAGCTCCTCCGACAATGTGCTGCCAAGAGTTTTTATTTTTCCTTTATTTTGTTGTTAGTATTTCCTTTTGAAGTTTGTGTACTTGCATTTGTAACCTTTTGCGAACTGCTAGTGAATTACCCAACGAAAGCACTCAACAAGTGCGGGCCTTGGAGTAGGAGTCGACCAAGGCTCCAAACTAAGTAAATTGGTTTGTGTTAGCATTGTTTTGCTTTTATTCTTCTGATGTGTTTACTCTAATTCGATACGGATAATTTTTCGATCGCTATTCACCCCCCTCTAGCGACTTTCACGATCCAACAGTCGCTAGGGCCGATCGGGAGGCTTCTAGCTTTGCCTTCAACGCCGCCAGCTCCTCATCTTTTGAGGCAAGCTCTCCATCTTTCGCAGCGAGCTGGGTCTTCACGGCGGTCTGCTCGGACGATCGTCCATTCTGCTCGACCTTCAGTGCAGCCTCAACCTCCTTTAGGTTTTGAGCCAACACCTGAAACTCTTTATTTTTGATCTCCAAGTCCTTGATGGCCTGGAGCTTCCTAGTGTTGGCCAAGCTGACCTATTTATCAAGCCAAGCCAATTGTGTAGCTTGCTCGGCGCCTTTGCTTTTCTCCGCCTCTAGCTGCTCAGAGCTCTTACTCAGATCAGCTCTTAATTAAGCCATCTCAGCGTTCATTTATTCCAATTGCATCTGAGAAGCCGCTTCTTAGCTACTCAAGGTGTGCAACTATTTAACTTCTTGCTCCAAAAATACGAGCTTTTGGCACATGGTCAACTCTCTACCCAATACTATAAGGAAGCAAGAATTTATTAGGGTCAAGTGACGATAAATAGGAGAACATGCAAATAAAATACTTATCCCAGTGAACATCTAGGTATGATTGTTGACAAGCGCCCCTCAAGGTATGACCACCACACGGGCCTGGGCGTCAGCCCATTTCTATGCGAGCGACCCCTAGATAATTATTTGGTGCTTCGGGGCTCAGGATTCATCGTTGTCGGAGTCACGCCTCTCGTTTGTAGGAAGATGAATGACCACCATTATATGGCGTCGGCCACTCAGAGTGGACAAGGCTGAGGTTGTTCTACCAGCCGACTGGGACAATAATGCCGGTTGGATTCGAGACTTTTGAGCCTTCGACAAAGGTGGAGGTCATATGAAGGCGACCGATGGCGCGCAGATTAGCAGCTCGGACAAAGACAACGTCCAATCGAATGAAAGCGAAGTATGAGGGACGACCGTCGCTGGCTCAAGCACAGGTGTGGAGGTTTCACCCCACTCGGATGGAAGACGTGGGATGGTCCTGGTTGTAGTATGTGTAGCGGAGGTGGTAGATCGGGTGGTAATCTCCGCGTGGCGCCTCTTTTGGCTTATCAACGACTTCCCGGAAGAAGCCGATTCTGAGGCCTCATCAACTGAAATCACCAGAAGTCATTCTGGTAGATGATTCACTAGGCCAACTGCTTCACTGACATCCGTACGGCTGGCTACTCCTTCGCTCCCTTGAGATGGGACTCTTGTGCTCTCTCCGAGCATATCCTCATGGGAGCCGACCGGTTGCAAGCCGCGACTCTCCAGCTTGGCTACGGCCGCAGCATTGATCGCCACATCCACTAGTTTGCTCTTGCAGGCTAGACACACCCTTAACATGATGTGGGCTGCCAAAAAGGAGAAAAAAATCAGTTAGATTCAACTAAGGAGAAGAAGAGGAGCATACCTAGGCTGGATGGTGGATGTGGTTCTTCTGACACGCCAAGTGTGAAGCTGAATGGAGGTAGTCTGATCATCTCGTGTACTTTTTGAGCACCAGGGGGGTTCACCACTTTAAGATGTCAGCCAGTCGGGAAATTGGGCCGCTCGGGAAAGTGAATGAAAAAATAGTAGTCCTTTCAATACTTATTAGAGGATGACATCTTATCGAAGAAGACCAAGTCCACTCGGGCTTGGAATAGAAAGGTCCCCGGATAGGACAATTTAGGATAATAGTAGTGAAAGAGCCGAGGGGTCAAAGGAATATCGTGTTGGCGGAAAAGGATAACGGCCCCGCACAGCAGACTAAAAGAGCTCGAGACTAATTGGTGGAGAGAAATACGAAAGTATTTACAGATGGCAGAAAAGAAAGGGTGGGCAGGAAACCATAGACTGGCAGTGAATTGATCCCTAAAGAAGAATACAAAATTGGGAGGTGGTTCGCTCTGGCTATCAAAATAAAAAGGAAGAGCAATTTGATAATCGGATGGAATTTCGTAAGCATCTCTCAAACTCTCAGTGTCGCCGCCGTCGAACCTGGACTCGATGGTGTTGGTACCCCAAAATAGTTTTGATGTGATCAACCAAGTTAGGTTAGGTCCTGTTGTATTTAACCTTGTGTCAGTGTGCAGGAACTTAGAAACATAAGGAGTCGAACAAAAGACACGGCTAGCAAGAAGGACGACACAGGAGAGAGCCAACGAGCTCGGTGCGTCTGAGGGACAAGGTACTGCGAAAGAGTATGCGGGCGGATGAGAAGGATGCGAATGACGTTTCTGAGGGACGAGAAGACGGAGCGGAAGCTTGCTCAAGAAGGCTGGAAGTTGGGTTCGGGTGAGCCCTATTCCGGATGGCCGAGATCACCCAAGCTAGAGGAACCGGAGTAGAAGACCCAGACCGAGATGAGCGAAACCGGAGCAGAAGGCTCAGATTAAAAAAGTCAACTTGGTTGACTTTCTTGGTTCGAGTGCCCGAACACCGAGTGCCCGGAACCCTTTCGCGCCCGGAATTGAATTCTATCTGGATCGCATTTGATCATGATCCATTGCAAAGGGGATAAAGTTTATCCCCCTCCAGGCCCCTAGAACCCTTCCAGGTGCCCCGACCAAGGTTATAAATATAGCCTTGGTCCAAGAAGCTACATATAACAAGCATCTTGAGAAACAACACTTGTACGCTTCTAGTTTTCGTTTAGCTTCATCTTTTTGTGCGATCATTGCTGTAAAGAGGCTTCTCCATTTGAAGGAAATATTAGTGCACTCTACTTCCTTGGATTAACAACCTCCCCGATTGTAACCAAGTAAAAACTTTTGTGCCTCTATTTTTTTTATTTCTTTTTCATTTCTTATGCAAGTGTTCTTTAATTAAGTTAGTTGTCTGAGAAAGGTACTTTTGTTTTTATTTGTACAGGGGCTATTCACCCCCCTCCAGCCGGCCGCCAGTAGTCCTAACAAGTGGTATCAGAGCCAAGTTCACTTTAGGAGGACTAACCGTCCAACAAAGCACACGAGATGGTCAGGCCAAGTATCTACCCACCAAATTTCGAGGGGGAATTCGTGAGCTGGAAAAAGATAATGGAGGTATTTTTCAAAATAGACTTTGATTTATTATTAATAATGGAATTTGATTTTGAAGTGCTCAAAGGCAAGCAAAAGTATTAATGGACGAAGAAGGAACAAGCTGACTTCGTGGAAATTGGCAAAGCAGAGTTTCATCTGCTAAGCGTCCTCCCGTCATAAGAAGACAACCGGATCGGAGCTTATGGGTCCTCTAAGGAGCTCTAGAAAAAATTCCTGGAACTTCACGAAAGAACCTTGAAGGTGAAACTTGCGAGACAGGACTTGCTTCGTAACTAGATCAGCAACCTTCGATTAGAAGAAGATGAAACCATTGCACACCTTCACTCGAAGATCAAGGAGCTCATCACCAGACTTTCAAATCTCAGAGAAAAGATAAGCAACCGAGATTCGCTAAGGTACGCTCTTAATGCATTTCCTAGAAATACGAAATGGGCATCATTAGTAGATGCCTACTATATCTCTAAGGATTTAGAATCTATTGTCTTAGAAGAGTTATTTTCGACCTTTGAAGTCCATGAATCGAGATGTGTAGATACAAAGAAGGAGCCGAAGCATGACATTGCCCTTAAGGCAAAGATGGATGAACAAGATTTAGAGTCCTCTCTCGACGACGATGAAATGGTAATGATGGTAAAAACGTTTTAAAAAGTTACTTAAATCTAGAAAATTTAACCATCCGTAAGGTAGAAAGAAAAGAACGATCAAATGCTACCACTGCAATAAAGAAGGGCATGTTAAAGACAATTGCCCTATGTTAAAGATCAACGAGAAGGACAAAGGCAAGAATAAGAAGCCTGTCCAAAAGAACAAATACAAGACCCTAAAGGCGACGTGAGACGAAACATCGTCCGAATCAGAGGTCAAAGCCTTTTACGAACTTGCGTTGATGACAAGTCATCAAGAAGACGAACACAAAAAAAAAGCTCATCTGAAATGAGCATCGAGAGCATCGATAAAGGGGGAACGTTAACAGAAGAAAGTAGCAATTCAGGGGGAGCTACGGACAACGAGATTGACAAGGTAAGTCAGGTACGATATCTTCCACTTGATAAGTTGTTTAAATGTGTTAAATTATTAACTAAAGATTGTTATAAACTTGAAAAAGAAAATAAAGAGTTGAAATTAATTCTAGCCAAATCTTGTCCAGTAGGAGAATTTGACAAAATAAAATTAGAAAATGATATTTTACAAGAAATAAAGAACTTTAAAAATCATGCATGCTTATATAATACAAGTAGTAGAAAATTTAATGGTCTAAATTGGTATTTTTATTATCACAAAGGACAAATTAGAAAAATTTCTCAGAAATATATACCAAAGAAATTTCTAATTAACCTAGTTGGAAGGAACTTATTGTTGGAACTTTCGAGCCGCAAAAACCTCTTTTTGCATTGCGAAAACCTCAAAGCCAGCCACGGATTCATGCAAAGATAGATAAATAGAATATTCATGTACATGTTTGTCTACACTAGATCTACCTTAGATCTACATGAAAAGGAAATACTACCCTTGTAGCGATGCCCTTCGCTTATCCCGCTCGTCCAAATGGTTGCCGGATCTCATAGAGTGTCAAGTGTACACTCCTCTACACATATCCACATGGACAAAAGGTGGAGAGAACCACTTAGAGTGTGCTAGCACTCTTGAGAGGTCTCGGCAATGGAGGAGAAGAAGAGAGGAAGAAGAAGAGACCTTGAATGAGCACACCTTTTCTCTTCACTCATTATTGTGGCCGGCCACTCATAGAGCACTTTATACCTCCATGTAATACCAAGAGTCATGGCTCTTGATCTTCCTCATGAGGTGGCACACAATGATGTAGCCTTGATGATGTGGAACATCATCATTGGTCGGCCCATGCCAAGTCACAATGAAGTGGCATTTGGTCAAGTCAAACTTGACCCTTCATCTTCCCTCTCAAGTTAAGTCAAACTTGACCTCTTATCTCCCATGGTTGATCAAATCTACCCTTTGACTCAAATCAATTTAATTTAATGAATCTCTATTCATTGGTTTAAATTGACTCAATGAATCATAGTCTAAATCAGACTCATTTGACACATGAATCAAATTGAGTCCAACTCAATTAGTCTAATTTGGATTACTCTTAATCCAATTTGGTTCATCACATGAACCTAATCCTCTTGGTCTATCATATGAACCTAATCTCCATCTAACTGCCCTTTGTGTGTGACCCTATAGGTTCTTGTAACGTTGTCAATGCTCCTAAACCCATTTAGAAACATAAGCAATGAGTGGTATCTAGCAACACATCATTACTACCCAAGTTACAAGAATGTTGAGATCCAACATCACCATTGTGACTACTAATTGTGACTCTCACAATATGTGACAATGTCCTTCTATCCTTGACATTTAAATTGATCAATTGAGACATAGACCGTGTCATCCTCTAATCAATCTATGTCTTGAACTCCAAGTATACTCATTCTAATCAAATGAGCTCAATATCTCATATTGACTTATTTGGACATGACCATGCACTTAGTGGTCTCACTCTATCAAGAATCATGATATCACTCCCGTCATATAGGAGGGATAGATCCCTTCTACATTACTCACATCCCTCTGCATAATTTGTTACATACCCAGTAGTCGCCTTTATAGTCCACCCATTTACGAGTAACGTTTGACGACGCCAAAGTATGCAACTCCTTATGTAGGAAACTATAGTGACTTCAGGTCCAAGGACTGATAGTCATACTAATAGTCATATGAGAAAGTATATAACACGCATATAACGATTCATGATACTTTCTCATGGTGGGTCATTCAGTATACATTCTCCAATGCATACCCATGTGTCAACTTGATATCTAATATCCATGACTTGTGAGATCAAGTCATCGAGTTAACCTACATGCTAATCTCATCGCATTAACATTGTCCCTGAATGTTAATACTTGACTAGGAATGATTAAAAGTAGTATTCTCTATATCATCTCATTATCAATTCAACCAATCGATTGATATAGATAAGAATCTTCTACTCAAGGACGCTATTATACTCAGTTATTTGACACCAATACAAGTAAGTATAATAACCATAAAGAAATGCCTTTATAAATATATATATATATATATATATATATATAGGAATATGATACATCGAGTCCATACAACAATCATCACATAATTGGCTCTAGGGCTCTCACTAACAATCTCCCACTAGCACTAGTGTCAATCAGTGTAGGCTCTAACACCCAATGACCTAGTGTGACCATCATGCTTTCTCTGTGCCAAAGCCTTAGTCAAGGGATCAGCGACGTTAGCCTCTGTGGGTACTCTGGAAATTTTCACATTTCCTCTATCGATGATCTCTCGAATGAGATGGAAGCGCCGTAGTATGTGTTTGGTCCGCTGGTGTGAGCGAGGTTCCTTAGCCTGCGCAATTGCTCCATTGTTGTCACAATAGAGCTCTATAGGATCGGCTATGCTATGAACCACCCCAAGCTCAATAATGAACTTGCGGATCCAAACTGCCTCCTTTGCTGCTTCTGATGTAGCAATATACTCAGCCTCTGTTGTAGAATCAGCAACTGTGTCCTGCTTTGAACTCTTCCAGCTCACAGCACCACCATTCAAGCAAAACATGAACCCAGACTGTGATCTATAATCATCCTGGTCAGTTTAGAAGCTGGCATCACTGTAACCCTTTACAGCTAGCTTGCCATCGCCTCCAAATATCAAGAAATATTCTTTAGTCCTTCTCAAGTACTTAAGAATATTCTTGACCGCTATCTAGTGACGCTCACCTGGATCTGACAGGTATCTGCTCGTCATGCTCAAAGCATATGAAACATCAAGATGAGTACATAGCATGGCGTACATGATAGATCCTATGGCTGAAGCATAAGGGATCTTATCCATGCGGTCTCTCTCCTCTTTAGAAAAGGGACTTTGAGTCTTCGAAAGACTCACACCATGTGACATCAGCAGAAATCCTTTCTTAGAACACTGCATGGCAAACCGTAATAATACCGTGTCAATATATGTACTTTGACTTAGGCCAAGCAATCTCTTATATTTATCTCTATAGATCTTTATGCCTAGAATACAGGCTGGTTCACCTAAGTCCTTCATTGAGAAACAATTCCCCAGCCAAGTCTTTATAGACTACAGCAAAGGGATGTCATTTCCAATGAGTAGTATATCATCCACATACAATACTAGGAAGACAACTGTGTTCCCAACAACCTTCTTGTAGACATAGGGTTCATCTTCATTCTTGATGAAACCAAAATGTTTGATCGCATCATCGAATTGAAGATTCCAGCTCCGAGAAGCTTGCTTTAGTCCATAAATGGACTTATGCAGCTTGCATACTCTGCCAGTATGCAGTGGATCTACAAAACCCTCAGGTTGTGTCATGTACACATCCTCGAACAAGTGTCCATTCAGAAACGTGATTTTGACATCCATATGCCAGATCTTATAATCATGGTATACTGCAATAGCAAGCATGATCCGAATGGACTTAAACATCGCTACTGGAGAAAAAGTTTCATTATAGTCAATCCCATGAATTTGCTTGAAACTTTTAGCTACCAAACAACCCTTATAGGTATACATAAGTCCATCCATGTTAGTTTTTCTCTTAAAGATCCACTTACACCCAATGGGTTTGACGCCTTCAGGTGGATCAACCAAAGTCCATACTTGGTTGGTGTACATGGATTCCATCTCGGATCTCATGGCCTCTAGCCATTTCTTATAATCTGAGCTCATCACAGCTTCCTGATAGGAGGTAGGCTCATTCTCAACGAACATAACGTCGTCATGGTTAGACAAGAGAAATAAGTATCTCTCAGACTGACGACGTACCCTGTCAGACCTGCGAAGAGGTAGGTCTACTTGAAATGGTTGTTGTTCCTCAACTCCTTGTACAACAATCTCATCATCCATAATATTTTGAGGTTCCAGTTCAACTTCCATCAAGGTTTCAGTGCTATGGTCTATATCTTGAACTTCTTCAAGATCGAACGCATTCCCACTAGTTTTTCTAGAAATAAAGTCCTTTTCTAGAAATACCCCAGTCTCAGCCACAAACACTTTGTGGTGATTGGGAATGTAGAAGTAATATCCCTTCGTTTCCTTGGAATATCTTATAAAATAACACTTATCGGATTTGGGTCCCAGTTTGTCCGAGACTTGATGTCGAACATAAGCCTCACAACCCCAAATCCTCATAAAAGATATCTGGGCATCTCTCCCAGTGCATATCCTACATGGTGTCTTTATCACAGCTTTGGATGGAACACGGTTAAGTGTGAAGGCTGCTGTGTCTAGAGCATATCCCCAAAAAGATACAGGAAGATCTGTGTGACTCATCATAGATCGTACCATATCTAATAGGGTATGATTCCTCCTTTTGAATACACTATTCCACTGTGGTATTCCAGGAGGAGTGAGTTGGGATAGAATCCCACACTCAGCTAGATAGTCACGAAACTCATGGCTAAGGTATTCACCACCTCGATCTTATCGAAGTATCTTAATACTCTTGCCTAGCTGGTTTTGTACTTCATTCTTGAATTCTTTAAACTTTTTAAAGGATTGTGACTTATGTGTCATTAGATACACATAACCATATCTACTGAAGTCATCAGTAAATATAATAAAGTATCTATAACCACCTCTGGCAGTGACATTGAAAGGGCCACATATATCACTATGTATAAGTCTTAACAAGTCAGTTGCTCTTTCGCTGTGTCCACTAAATGGAGTCTTGGTTATCTTGCCCAGTAGGCATGACTCGCATGTCTCATATGATTCAAAATCAAATGAGTCCAGCAAACCATCTTTATGGAGCTGGGATAAGCAATTCTCATTTATATGACCTAAGTGACAATGCCAGAAATAGGTTCGGTTCATTTCATTTGACTTGAACCTTTTGGTACTTATGTTATAGATGGGGTTCTCTAAGTCTAGAATGTAGAGTCCGTCATCAGATGTGCACTACAATAGAACATATCATTTAAATAAACAGAACAACATTTGTTCTTTATTATAAATGAAAAGCCTTTCTTGTCTAAACAAAAAACTGAAATGATGTTCTTTGTGAGAGCAGGCACATAACAATATTCATCTAACTCTAGTACAAGCCCAGAGGGCAGAGATAGAAAGTAAGTTCCTACAGCAATAGCAGCAACCCGTGCTCCATTGCTTACTCGTAGGTCCACCTCGCCCTTCGTCAATGCCTTGCTATTTCTCAACGCCTGCACACTAGTACAAATGTGAGAAGCACATCCGGTATCTAATACCCACGATGAAGAAATAGAGAGATTGACTTCTATAATATATATACCTGAAGTAGAAATCTCATTTCTCTTCTTATTAAGATCTTCCAGGTATCCTTTGTAGTTCCTCTTCAAGTGCCCAGTCTGACCGCAGTGGAAACAGGTAGCATCCTTGGCAACCCCTCCTTTAGGTTTCATTACCTTACCTTTGCCCTTGGCTTGGGACTTTCCCTTACTTTTAGGCTTGCTCTTGCCTTTATGCTTTTGCACCATCAAAATGGAGTTGGGCTTTACCTTATTAAGGTTGAGCTCAGCAGTTCGCAACATGCTTAGCAACTCAGGCAGTGGCTTATCAATTTCATTCATGTTGTAATTTATGACAAATTGACTATAACTTTCTAGAAAGGATTGCAAGATCAAGTCAGTGGCCAGTTCTTGGCCAAGTGGGAATCCCAACCTCTGTAGGTTCTCTATGTACCCAATCATCTTGAGTACATATGGACCTACGGGAGTCCCATCTTGCATCTTGCACTAAAACAGTGCCTTAGATATCTCAAATCTCTCGTGTCTTGCTTGTCCTTGATATAGTTGACGAAGATGTTCAACCATATCATAAGCAGTCATCAACTCGTGTTGCTTCTGAAGCTCAGAGTTCATGGTTGCGAGCATGAGGCATGACACATCTAATGCATCATTTTGATGCTTATTATAAGCATCTCAGTCGGTTCGCGTGGCAGTGGTATAGGAGGTGCCTCCAGAATGGGCTGCTCCAGGACGTACAGTTTTCTTTCTTGTGTGAGAACGATTCTCAGATTCCTGTACCAGTCCAGGAAATTAGCTCTATTGAGCTTGTCCTTGTCAAGGACAGAACGCAGGGAGAAAATGTTTGTGTTCATTGACATGGCAATCTACAACATAAATAAAGCAGAAAGTAAATATCATATTCCACTTATCATTTAATTAGGTCTTTAACTAAATGATGATCCCACTGAATTATAGGGCTTTTGTAGAATCAAGTCATGGATGTGGTCAAACCACACTACTAGATTCATACCAATTAGCTATAATTCTCACAGGACAAGATCCACATCATACTACGCCTTGAGTTAGCGTTGGCTAAATCGCCCAAGACTTAGTATGATCGGTAGATAACTAATTACCAATTACATCTTTATGCAACTCTTGTTTATACTATCTTCCCAACTGTTGAAAAATGCCTATAGTTTTACCCGATCCAATTGAGTTAACTAGTTATACTCAATCTAATTGAGTTTGTTCTCACCCAAGCTTTGATAGGCGGGACTAAGATTGTCCCTCCTCACCCTACCAAGATAATATGTGTTGCTCTGCTTTGGCAGATTCAACAACAATAAATGATCGAGGTAGTGATGGGTATCTAGGCATTTCGAGTTGACTTGATTAAGATATAATCTAATCATGAATGTGTATCATATACGCATTAAGGCACTAATTACCCTACATTAGCATGCATCACATACACACAAGCAATGATATATATATATACTGATTAATTAATTTGTGATGAGGTCATGGCCCTACTACGATCTTCTCAATCCAATGAAAAGATCGGATGGTCAACCTAGGGTTAACGGGTTCTTCAAACGCCTTCTTTTGACCGTCATGTGTTGACAGTACATTCCTCGTAACTCCTTCTTGAGTGGACCTTCCACCGTCTCATTTTGTACATTACAAATATGAAACTCGAGTTACATTCAATTCTAAAATCTATTTACAATAGGAACATAATAAGGGGGGCACGATGCGCAGGTCGCATATTATATACAACACGCACAATACTAAAATAGCACGCAGGCCATATTATGAATTACAACATAATTTTAACCAACCACATTGAGGTTTTTGGGCCATGACCATCACAATATCATACATAATTCTAAATTATATATTTTACATAAATTTCTATAATTTTACTACTATTTTATCAATTTTATGAGTCACTCCTCGGCGGTCCCATTTAGCGATTTTCTGGCACAATCGCGAGACAATGCTCCTTGCGGGGGTTAGGGGCAGCGCCCCTTCTCGCGAAATGAATATCGCGAGTGTCCTAAATTTATCTAATAGTGCCTTAAGTCGCTGTCCCAAAAAAAATAATTTTATTTGGGCGAGACATTACCGTTTTGGAAGGTTTTTCTTGGTATTTGAAGCCTACAAGTGTCCAAGCACTTGTTGCTCCGCCTTTACAAGAAAAATACTCACAAAATCCATAAAAGTAGGAAAATTAGAGAAACTTACAGATCTGAAATATTTTCGTAATAACAAATACAAACATGTACAAGCTTCGCACGTGGCTCTGATACCACAGTTGGAACTTTCGAGCTGCAAAAATCGCTTTTTGCATTGCGGAAATCTCGAAGCCAGCCACGGATCCGTGCGAAGATAGATAAATAGAATATTCATGTACATATTTGTCTACACTAGATCTACCTTAGATCTACATGAAAATGAAATATTACCCTTATAGCGATACCCTTCGCTTATCCCGCTTTTCCAAATGGTTGTCGGATCTTGTAGAGTGTCAAGTGTACACTCCTCTACACGTATCCACATGGAAAAAAGGTGGAGAGAACCACTTAGAGTGTGCTAGCACTCTTGAGAGGTCTCTGCAATGGAGGAGAAGGAGAGAAAAGAAGAGAGGAAGAAGAAGAGACCTTGAATGAGCACACCTTTTCTCTTCACTCATTATTGTGGCTGGCCACTCATAGAGAACTTTATACCTCTATGTAATACCAAGAGTCATGACTCTTGATCTTCCTCATGAAGTGGCACACAATGATGTAGCCTTGATGATGTGGAACATCATCATTGGCCGGCCCATGCCAAGTCACAATGAAGTGGCATTTGGTCAAGTCAAACTTGACCATTCATCTCCCCTCTCAAGTCAAGTCAAACTTGACCTCTTATCTCCCATGGTTGATCAAATCTACCCTTTGACTCAAATCAATTTAATTTAATGAATTTCTATTCATTGGTTTAAATTGACTCAATGAATCATAGTCTAAATTAGACTCATTCGACACATGAATCAAATTGAGTCCAACTCAATTAGTCTAATTTGGATTACTCTTAATCTAATTTGGTTCATCACATGAACCTAATCCTCTTGGTCCATCATATGAACCTAATCTCCATCTAACTGTCCTTTGTGTATGACCCTATTGGTTCTTATTACGTTGAAAATGCTCCTAAACCCATTTAGAAACATAAGCAATGAGAGGTATCTAGCAACACATCATTACTACCCAAGTTACAAGAATGTTGAGATCCAACATCACTATTGTGACTAGTAATTGTGACTCTCACAATATGTGACAATGTCCTTCTATCCTTGACATCTAAATTGATCAATTGAGGCATAGACCGTGGTATCCTCTAATCAATTTATGTCTTGAACTCCAAGTAGACTCATTCTAATCAAATGAGCTCAATATCTCATATTGACTTATTTGGACATGACCATGCACTTAGTGGTCTCACTCTATCAAGAATCATGATATCACTCCCGTCATATAGGAGGGATAGATTTCTTCTACATCACTCACATCCCTCCGCATAATTTGTTACATACCCAGTAGTCACCTTTATAGTCCACTCATTTACGGGTGACGTTTGACGAAGCCAAAGTATGCAACTCCTTATGTAGGGAACTATGGTGACTTCAGGTTCAAGGACTGATAGCCATACTAATAGTCATATGAGAAAGTATATGATACTCATATAACGATCCATGATACTTTCTCATGTAAGTCATCGAGTTGACCTACATGCTAGTCTCATCGCATTAACATTGTCCCTGAATGCTAATACTTGACTAGGAATGATTAAGAGTAGCATTCTCTATATCATCTCATTATCAATTCAAGCAATCGATTGATATAGATAAGAACCTTCTACTCAAGGACGCTATTATACTCAGTTATTTGACACCAATACAAGTAAGTATAATAACCATAAAGAAATATCTTTATAAATATATATATATATATAGGAATATGATACATCGAGTCCATACAACAATTATCGTATGATCGGCTCTAGGGCTCTCACTCAAAAACTTATCTAAATTAAAGTTTAATTAGACTTAGGACTTTCAGAGAGTACATTAATATTTGATTTTATTATGAGGCTTTGTCTAGAAGTGGTTGATGATTCAATAACCAAGAAGGTCTAGTGCCTCGCCACAGCCTGGAAGTCAATTAACGAAATAAAATATTTAATTGACTAACTAATAAAGCATTAAATAAACGATTAGATAATGCTTTACTAGTTGTCAGTATTTCTCAAAAAAAAATTCCTTAGAAAATTTTGGAAATTTATTTTGCAAAACTTAAAGTTTCTGAATTATTTACGTTGCAAATTTTTTCTATGTAACATCAATTTTTTTTTACAATTGTCAAAATACTTGATAAGTTTGTTAAATTATTGGGAAATCATTTTTTTAAACTCTCTTATTTAAATTGACCCTTAGTTTTTTTGAGTATCCCATTTTTTTATGTGATCAAAGGGGGAGAATGGAAGAAGATTAAGTCTAGAGGGATATAGTTCGATTCAAATTTTAAAATTTGAAAATCTCTTTTTCAGTTTATTGCATTCTTATAATTTTTTAACTTTATATTTGTTTACTCTAACTTAACTTGGGTTACTTACATCAAAAAGGGATTGTTGGTGCCCCAAAGTTGTTTTGATGTGATCAACCAAATCAAGTTAGGTCCTATTGTGTTTAACCTTGTGTCTAAGTGTGCAGAAACTTAGGAGCACACAGAGTCGAGCAAAAGACGCAAGTAGCGAGAAGGATAGTACGGGAGAGAGCCGACGGGTTCGGTGCGTCTAAGAGACGAGGTGCTCCGGAAGAGTATGTGGGCAGACGATAAGGAGCTGCACGGCGTTTCCGAGGGATGAGAAGTCAGAGCGGAAGCTTGCTCGAGAAGGCTAGAAGTTGGGTTTGAGTGAGCTCTATTCTAGATGGCTGAGATCATCGAAGCTAGAGGAATCGGAGTAGAAGACCCGTACCGAGACGAGTGAAACCGGAGCAAAAAGCCCGGACTGAAAAAGTCATCTTGGTTGACTTTCCTGGTATAGGCACTCGGAACCCTTCCCAGCGTCCGGAATTGAATTCTATCCGGATCACATTTAACCACGATCTGTTGCGAAGGGGATAAAGTTTTATCTCCCTTCAGGTGTCTGGAACCCTTCCAGGCGCCCCAATCAAGGCTATAAATGTAGCCTTGATCCAAAAAACTACATATAACAAGCAACTTGAGAAACAACACTTGTACACTTCTAGTTTTCGTTTAGCTTCATCTTTTTGTGAGATCATTACTGTAAAGAGGCTTCTTCGCCTGAAAGAGATATTAGTGCGCTCTATTTCTTTGGATTAACAATCTCCTCGGTTGTAACCAAGTAAAAACTTCTATGCCTTTATCTTTTTGATTTTTTTTATCATTTCTTATGCAAGTATTCTTTAATTAAGTTAGTTGTCCAAGAAAGGTATTTTTATTTTTATTTGTGCAGGGGCTATTCACCCCCCCCTCTAGCCGGCCACCAGCGGTCCTAACAAATGGAAGTATACCAGAGCGCAAGGACGGCGACGGGGGGATGAGAGGAGCTTGCCATCGAAAATAAAGAGATCGAAGTGCAACAAAAAAATTCGAGTGGAAGAATGAAGAAGCTTACTGGAAAGATCGTTGAAGAAACAGAAGAACATGAAATATTGTCGGAAGCTCGAAGACGAAGACACGAAGTGAGGAAGACCATGACACATGCGAGGTTTATAAACCTCACAGTCAATCGACCTCTGTCGTCCTATCCAAAGTTACGGAAACCTAGAAGCAGATTCAACCATTGAATTTGAAAAGGCACATGTCACATCGTAATCAGATATCTGCCTGTCACATCAAGCGTGCGGTGGCAGTGTGAGACATGTGTCCTTCGATCATCAGATAACATTTAATGAACTTAATTAAAAAGGTATATCCGTGTGCTCAGGCATAATTATCAGGGATTTGCACGATCTTCGAGAAATATATATGACGTCAGCCACGACCATGCTCGCCTAAAGATGCACAAGGAAAGGAAGTTTAGCCGCCAAGTGCTGCTACCCATCATTCTAGCTGGCACAGGGGACGACTCAGTGCTGCCTATTGTCCCGAGCTGTACAGAGGATGGGTCACTGGGCCGAACATCCTAGGCACGATCTGCCCAAGCCACGACCCAATAGATCTATAGGAACAACACGACAAATGAAGCCGAATGGCGTTGTCTTATGGGCCAACCAGCGATTAAGGACCGAGCATAGTCCGATCGGATGTGGAAAATCCCCTAAGGCACCAACTGTTCAGTCAGTCAGACTTGTAGCCTTCTTCAACTAGACTTGAGGAGGAGCCTTGTGATGCAGCGATAAGGAGGAGCCTACCTGACACGGGTCAATTGCCACGATATAAGTTAAAGTCAAGGCAGTCAACACCGTGGCTAAAGCTAGGCTGAACCGAGTGGGAAGTGGCTACAGCAGTTGATTGGAGGAACCATTGTCTGGTCGACCGTCTGGATGAACCAGTGTCCGATCAGTCCGGTCAGCAGGAGAGTGGGCCGAGCGGGCCACCGATCCGTCTTGAGTTATGACATTGGCATTGTACATATTAGTAATGAAACGATAAAATAATAAAAGAAGAAAAGACATATACTTAATAATGAGAAGAGAAAACAAAAGAGAATACTCTATCTATCATTGAATGTGAAGAAGCCAAGACAAAGATGCTTTCTGTCGATAATTAATATCATTAAACAGGGGAAGATGAAGGGTCACTAAGAAAGGTATAAAAGAGTATGGTAGGTATGAAGAAAGGCAAGATTCATCTCTCTCTATTATTTTTGATTTTTCTTCCTACTATTATTTCTAACTTGAGTGTCGGAGGGCCAACGCCAGAGATCCTTTCTCTAGTTTAGTTTATTTTGCAAAGAGGAGCGAGGTCTTCATCCAATCAGCTGAGCCGTCATATCCCTGGCTTTCCAATTTCACGCTTTCGGATAGGATCATCATTTTTGTGTTTTTCCACTATTCCGGTTTTTGGAAATCTATAATAGAATAGTCATGCTCCTCTTGGGACGGAACTTTGAGCGTCAAATCCTAACTAATAGTTAGAGTTTTTTTTTCCTTATGATATTTAACTGTAAAATTAATGGTTATTCCTAATTTTACCTCTTCGATTTGGCACGAAAATGAACTAATATAAATATTGAGGACGAATGAATCATCATTTACCATTATGTTACTCATCCTATCATCCTTTTGAATTTTCCACACTATTCTTTGATGATCAATAACCCCTTAGTCATCGAGTCAAATAAATTTCATCGCGGCGCCTCGTATCATTTTTATCAATCTTCTGTACATTATTTAGTCAGCTAACTAAATTAGCTTAGTTAAATTAGAGAGGAACGTAATTTTGATACGTGAATGTAATTTTAAACGAATAGAACATAGAACATAGAACATAGTGAGGAACGTTCTACACATTTTATTATTATTTCTCCTACTAAAACTGTGATGGAGTTGTTTCACCCAAAACTAGATATTTCTCTTTATACGTGAGAAATATTTTTGAACTCGATTACATAATCGAGTACTGGGATTTTCAAGTTTAGATATGGAGACGGATCAAATACAATCCTATTCATATTTAATTCGAATATCGAATTAAAATATATAGGTACATATAAAGAACAAAATTGCAATTGTAAATAACAATATAACTTTTGAGTAAGATATCCTCCAACGAATATGAAACGAAACATGAAGGTGGAAAGATGAGAATGGAATAGAAATAATAAATAAGGGTAAAGACGGAGAATATAAAATGTCATTTAAATCCAAACCGCCGTATTTTTAACGATAAAAATAACAATGATAAAAAAAATTATATTTGACTAATTTTAAATGTCCATTCATTTTTTCGAATTACCATTAAAGGAAAAGTCCATTCATGATATCACGAGGTCATTACACTGGTCCTCTGGACAGTTGAGTAGTATAGGATGATATTACTATAATAATAAAGTAATTTTATAAGATGATACAGGATCGATCCTTTGTTCTTGTTTTTTTTATAAGATAAATTATGTATATGAAGTGAAATAAATGTACAGTAATCTATGATATATAGATTTCCGTTTGCTCGTCATATCCGAATCAATGTCAAATCAGAATGAGAAATTTATAATACTGTCTAATGATACCATGTCGCATAAAGCTATACATTGGTATCGTAATGATAAGTTGGTGTGTGCAGCCACCATGATCACAATTAATCATGATCTCAAGTATAAGCACAACCACACAATCAAAAACACACGTCACTATCACTAATGAATGTCTCAGTGTCGAGGCTGTGTCTATCTGGACTCTCCATCCCAACAAACTAACTCTGGTCATCCGTCATGCAAAGGACACCATCAGAACTCAACAGTGTCTCCTTGTCCCGTTGCTACCATGGATCTCAAGGTGCCCTCAGCCCTCTTCCCTCCCAAGTATTGCCGGAGAGCTGCAAAGCTCAGCTAGTCATCGAAAAGTGCTGCCGTCAGCTAAGACTCACATACCCTGGCCTTCCGCCGGCCTATGAGCACCATGGTAGCACTAATCATTGCCCCTTCACACTCATTCTACGTACATCAACCGACGATGCCCTATTTGATGTTAACCGGAACAGTTAACTCTTTGTGATCATCGGCACAAACTTGACAATCTTCCGACAGTTTTGAGATGTGGAGCACTCTTCTCTGTTAACCCTTAGAAACTTGGCAAACTTCCGGATAACAAATGCCGAGCCAAAACTGAAATCAAATTTGAAAATACTGTGTAAACTCTGAATTCAAATTTAAATACAGTTAACAACTAAGACTGAATTCGAATTGGGACCATCTCTGTCAACTAATCTGTTTTGTCTGAAACCAAATCTGAAAAAGATGTGTCATCTTTGACTGAAACCAATCTGTTTTGTCTGAAACCAAATCTGAAAAAGCTGTGCCTTTTGCAAACGCCGTGTAGCACCAAATTCTGATACCCAACCAAAACTGAATTCGAACTTGAATTCCGTGTCAAACTCTGACTTCCAACTTTTATTGCCGTAACAGTTTGACTGATTGCGATTTTGAGCTGTCGTGCCATCTTTGACTGAAATCAATTTAACCAACTGTGCTCCTTTTGACTCAGATCAAATATTAACATGCCGTGCAGCTGCAAATCAACATTTGACGGTGACGTGCCAGACTGGAACCCATCTGCCTCTCCGTTCACTTTGACTTTGAGTTGCAAAACTTGACATCGTCCTCCCCTTGCCTTGCTGGCCACGGATTCGAAGAATGCTACACCAAGACTTCATCGGACAAAACTGGTCACTGGAAGTAGCTGCTGCCGCCGAATGACTTGTGTTCCTTGCCTTCCCACCGACCAGTGAGCACCATGGCACCACCTACCACTGCTCTCGTCACCTGTTCTCCGTGGACACTCCGGGACAGCCGGTGAAATGGCCGGCAGGCGCCTTATATGACTTCCGCCGGAAAATAGCCACCTGCGATCGTCGGCACAACCTTTGTAGCACTCCCACTGATCTGTGAGGAAAGAGTGCTCGCCTCCTTGAGTTCACTGTCATTTCCTTTTGATTTCCTGCTGCCGAAAAAAACCTTTGTAGCTTGCCTCCCCTTCGAGCCAAGTCCTCCGATCATGCTCGAAGATGACTCCAGTTGGTGGTGGTGTGGGACGGTAGTGTCCTTGCACGACCGGAGGAGGCCGGACCCAAGAACCTCCCCCTCCTTTGCACCGATGAAGAGCCTTTGGCACTTGGCAGTGGTCTTCAAGCTCCTCTTGCTCTCCTTCTTGAGTGGCCGGAGAACCTCGCCGGAGCTCTCGCCGGCGCCGGTGGTGATGGTCCACCGCCGGTGAGGGAGGGGAAGATCTCCTCCCCCACCGCCCCTTGGGTTGCTGGACTTGGAACCTCTCTCCGGCGATGAACAGCAACACTCTTCCTCGCTTCTCTCTCTAAGAAGTGGAGGAGGAGAAGAATAACTGATTCCTTTGTTCTTGTGTGGCAAAAGACGAAATCGTTCGTCCCCAGCGTCTCCATTGCACTCTATTTCAGACCATCACAAAAGAGGTAAATTACGACAGTCAAGAGGACAAGTGACAACAATAATAAGGGGATTACACTTGCCCTCTCGACTGTCATGATCCCCTTGTTCTTGTGGCACTATAGATGGATGCTTTGTAGGAAAATAATTCGGACATGGCATGACCACGTTTTATTTCTCCTTCCGTAAGTTTCTCGTTCATGATTTATTTATTTATTTTTCTGTGATATTAATCTTTCCTATTTTAGTGGTATGAGTTATCCTATTCTTATGGTTAAATCCTATCACTTGAGTTGTATTTAAAGGGGTCGAAGTTGTGAAACAAATCAGATCTCAGAACTAAAGTTTCTCCAGTTTCTATTTTCGGTTATTTGTGCATTGCTTTCCACCTGTGCAGTTTTTCTCCCCTTGCTACTGTGTTTTTTTTAGTACTATGTGTAGTGTTTTTTTTCCTTTTTCCTGCATCCTTTGTTATTCATCGATTCTGTGCCAACACTTGGTATCAGAGCGTTAGTAGTATAAGACATCCAAGAATCTACGATTCCATAAAATGTCGAGCATCCCAGTAAAGGAGAACGGCGGAGTGTCATTTCCCTATCCGATGCTAAATCCTCACAATTATACTGTGTGGGCAATAAAGACAGAGGCGATCCTTGATGCCCAAGGAGTCTGGGAGGCGGTGGAGCCAGCGGAAGGAGCCCAGGTGGATGCAAAGAAGGACAAAAAGGCACGTGCATACATCCTGCAGTGTGTCCCCGAAGACATCCTTCTCCAGATCGCAACAAAGAAGACGGCGAAGAAAGTCTGGGACAGTCTCAAGACGAGGTACCTTGGTAGTGATCGGGTGAAGTACAAACATTGAAGAGCAAGTTTGACGCTCTCCAGATGAAAGAGACCGAAATGATTGATGAGTTTGCTGGCAAACTCAGCGCCCTAAGCAGCAAGTTCTCCACCCTTGGTGCCACGCTTGAAGATTTCTCGTTGGTAAAAAAATTGCTCGATTCTGTCCCTGATAAATTCTTTCCTATTGTTGCTGGTATTGAGCAATTCTACGACCTTGAGTCTATACCATTTGAGGAGGCTATAGGGCGACTGAAGGCGTACGAAGAACGAACGCTACGACTACGCAGCAACACCAATGGCACTGAAGGTGAGCTCCTATTAACTCATGCCGAATGGCAAATGCGACAGAAGGGGAGCAACGTGGACACTTCGTCAGGAGGAAAGGGGCGTGGGTCCAGCAGCCCTAGTCGTGGCAAATGGCGTGGACGTGGGCGAGGGCGCGGTCGTGGCCGTGGTACGCAACGCCAAGACAGTGCAGGAGGGACTAGCGGCAACAACAGTGGCACTCGAGACAAGAGACATATAAAATGTTTCAATTGCGAGAAAATGGGACATTATGCATCCGAATGCTACAACAAGCGGCGTGATGATGAGGCTCACCTCACTTGTGCCACCGATGAAGAGCCGACACTGATGATGACCGTGTCCCACGAGGAGTCTGACACTAGGCGTGAGCGGCAGGATACCATTCTGCTCAGTGAAGATAGGTTGCTACCGGAGATGTACCGCGGCGTTAAGAAAGAAGATAAAGACGTCTAGTACCTTGACAACGGTGCCAGCAATCACATGACTGGCCATCGCGAGAAGTTTCAAGAACTAGATAAAACCATCACCGGGAGGGTGAGATTTGGTGATGGATCAACCATTGAGATCATGGGCAAGGGGACGGTTGTATTCGAATGCAAGAATGGCGATCGGAAGGCTCTCCACGAGGTATACTACATTCCGAAACTTTGTAGTAATATCATAAGTCTCGGTCAATTGACAGAAACTGGGAACAAAGTGCACATGGAGAAAGATATCATGAAGGTGATTGATAGGAGCGGGAAGCTCTTGATGCGGGTAAAGCGAACACAAAATGGTTTGTACAAGGTAACCTTGAAGACATGCAAGCAAGTCTGTCTCCTAGCAAGCCTAGAAGACCCAACCTGGTTATGGCACACAAGGCTCGGACATGTCAATTTTCACGATTTGAAGCTATTAGGGGAGAAGAAATTGGCAATTGATGTGCCTCCATTGCCCCAGCCGAACAAGCTTTGCGAGGTATATGTGGTCGCTAAACATGCAAGGTCACCATTCCCGCACCAAGCAAACTTTAGAGCAACAAAGCCGTTGGAACTTCTCCATGCTGATATTTGCGGGCCAATTTCACCAAGTACACTGGCTGGTAACAAATATTTCTTTTTGATTGTTGATGATTGTACAAGATAGATGTGGGTATTTGTATTGGCAGCAAATAAAGATGTATTCCAAGCATTCAAGAAATTCAAGTCCGTGACGGAGAACACGACTGAATACAAAATCAAAACACTTCGAACAGACCGTGGCGGTGAGTTTCTATCCACAGAGTTCACTCGATTCTGTAAAAATGAAGGGATCGAGCGGCACCTTACGGCTCCCTACACACCCCAACAGAATGGCGTTGTAGAGCGTCGTAATCGCACTGTGATGGCCATGGCAATATCTCTCCTCAAAGGTACACATATGCCGGCAAGGTTCTGGGGAGAGGCAGTTAGGCATGCTGTCTATCTGCTAAATCATCTCCCAACTAAGGCGCTAGGAGACCGTACCCCATTTGAAGCCTGGATAGGGAGAAAGTCACATCTCGCCCACTTGAGAGTGTTCGGTTGTGTTGCATACGTGAAAAATACAACCCCTCACCTGAAGAAACTTGACGACAGAAGTTCACCCATGGTATACTTGGGTGTCGAGGAAGGCTGCAAAGCTCATCGTCTATTTGATCCAAGGCATGGCAAGCTACAAGTAAGTAGAGATGTAGTATTCCAAGAAAATAGTGAATGGACATGGACTGCAGGTGCTAACCATGAAGAAAACTTACCGGAGTTTATGGTGGAGGATGCACTTGACACCGACGAGGTGATTGTTGTAGCAGACATTGAGGCAGGAACAGAAGATGTCGCACCACCGGCAACAGCCGTGGTACCCATGACAAGAGCATCAAGTCCATCTACATCATCATCGAGCACCCATACAACTACCTCACCTAACTCTCATGAAGGGCCAATTCGGTTTAGGTCCATTGCCGATATCTATGCCAACACTGAGGAAGTGGTTGGTATTGATGAACAAGAGAATGAGGTAATGCTGATGATGTCTGAAGAGCCGACTTGTTACCAAGAGGCTGCAACCCAGGCTTGCTGGTACGAAGCAATGGAGGAAGAACTGGAAACTATTAAGATGAACAAGACCTGGACCCTAACTGAGCTCCCATTAGGCCACAAACCTATTAGCCTAAAGTGGGTGTACAAACTGAAGAAAGATTCAGCTGGGAAAGTTGTTAAGTATAAAGCAAGATTAGTTGCTAAAGGCTATGTACAAAGACAAGGCATCGACTTTGAAGAGGTATTTGCACCGATCGCTAGACTTGATACTATTCGAGTCATTCTTGCACTTGCAGGGAATCGAAGCTGGGAGGTACACCATCTAGATGTGAAGTCAGCATTCCTTAACAGAGAGTTAGAAGAAGAAATATACGTCTCTCAACCGGAAGGGTTTGAGGTACAAAATCAGAAACATAAGGTGTACAGGTTATTCAAGGCCCTCTATGGACTGCGGCAGACTCCACGAGCTTGGAACATGCAGCTGAACAGGAGTCTAGTAGAGCTCGGCTTCAAAAAATGTATTCAAGAATATGCAGTATATACAAGAGGTGAAGGAGAAGCAAGTATACTTGTTGGAGTGTATGTCGACGACCTCATCATGACAGGAAGTAGCACAGGAAGAATCAACAAGTTCAAGCAACAAATGATGATAGAATTTGAGATGAGTGATTTGGGTCTTCTCTCCTACTACTTAGGGATTGAAGTGGAACAACAGAAGAGCCGAATTTTACTTAGACAATCAACTTATGCTAAGAAAATTCTATCTCAATTCAAGATGGCAGATTGTAATGCCGCAAAACATCCGATGGAACCCAAGACACAACTACATAAAGACTTGGAAGGGACTCCAGTTGATGCCACAGAGTACAGACGCGTCATTGGTTGCCTGAGATATTTGCTACACACACGACCAGACTTGTCATATCCTGTCGAGATGGCGAGCAGATACATGGAAAGGCCTACAACCATACATCACAAAGTGGTCAAACAGATTCTTAGGTATTTGAAAGGTACAATACATTTTGGACTTACTTACATAAAGGGACCCCAGGAAATTAGTATATTCAGCTACTCATTCAGTGATTTAGCCGGCGATCTCGATGGGAGGAAAAACACAAGTGGAATGACTTTCTATTTTAATGAAAGTTTGGTGTCCTGGAATTCACAGAAACAGAAGACAGTGGCGCTTTCATCTTGTGAGGCAGAATTCATGGCAGCCACAATTGCGGCCTGCCATGCTTTGTGGTTGAGGAGTCTTACTAGCGAATTAACCGGTGAAAAGCCAAAGCCGGTAACGTTGTTTGTTGACAACAAATCTGCTATAGCACTCATGAAGAATCCAGTATTCCATGGTCGAAGCAAGCATATAAATACAAGATTTCATTTTATCAGAGAATGTGTTGAGAATGGACAGATTGTGGTTGAGTTCATTAATACTGGAGAACAGCGAGCTGATGTATTAACTAAAGCACTACCAGGAGTGAAGTTAGTTGTCATGCGACAACTACTCGGTGTTCGTGATTTAGAGCCATGTCAGAATTAGGGGGAGTAAATGTAGGAAAATAATTCAGACATGGCATGGCCACGTTTTATTTCTCCTTCCGCAAGCTTCTCGTTCATGATTTATTTATTTATTTTTCTGTGATATTAATCTTTCCTATTTTAGTGGTATGAGTCATCCTATTCTTATGGTTAAATCCTAGCACTTGAGTTGTATTTAAAGGGGTCGAAGCTGTGAAACAAATCAGATCTCAGAACTAAAGTTTCTCCAGTTTCTATTTTCGGTTATTTGTGCATTGCTTTCCACCTGTGCAGTTTTTCTCCCCTTGCTACTGTGTTTTTTTTAGTGCTACGTGTGGTGTTTTTTTTCCTTTTTCCTGCATCCTTTGCTATTCATCGATTCTGTGCCAACATGCTTGATGTCGGAAGATTTGTACTCATCATCGAAAGAACAATTACAGATACGAAAAGTCCTTCACAAATTCATAAACCAAATCTTAACCTATTCTTGGATGTTCTTGTCATCGATACAAAACTCAGGCTCGTCTCACTCTTCACTTGGGCGTTAGAACATATATAGATGAGGGCTACTCGTAGCAATCAGTAGTGGGCAAAACTATGTGTGCAGTTGCATTGCAACTGCTCTCCTCGTGCACATCCTGTGCACACCCCACTACAAACATCTTCAATTCATCCAAGCTAAGTCAAGTCACAAAGATCAAATTAGAATTAAGTCACAAATACTAAATAAATTACATAGATTATATAAGAGTTTAGTCACAAAGATTATATTAGAACATCCAACCCATACTTAAAGAAAATAGTTTGTGCGACAGTAAACACACTAAGTGATAATTACTAAAAAGATTGTTACACCTTTCATAGCCACTCTCTGAGATATCAATGCTAATAAAGTTATTATACTTTACTTAACCGTTTATCCAAATGAATTAGAGACACTCTTATAATGGCATATAACCTCTCTTCTAGCGGTACATATCCGTTATCTAAGAAACATCCAATTTCTAAGTGGCATATAACCATTATCTTAGAGATATCCACGTCTTACTTTTTATATAGATCAAATAATCTTCATTTATATCAATATGGAAATCTCTAATCATTTATCATGACTATTATGTCAAAAGCATGTTCCATATTCAATATTCACAATTATTTCTATATATAACAGAAATGGGTCGACCAATGAATAACATCAAAAGATGTAAATCTATTTAATCTTCCTTTGAGCTAGAATCTATTTATTTTAATCAGTCACTTGGTTATGCTCCATAGACCGAATCATCCATAGCTATAGGATATATGCTAAAGTAGCAGTCACTGATTAAAACTTCAAGTAAACAGCTAAATAGTCACTAAGAGCAAAACTGAAATTAACTTATAATTTCAAAGGTCTTACATAGTTGAGAAATATGAATCTATTCTCCTACTTCCTTTATTATCACAATAGCACATGTGGTATGAATCACATGCTATGATGTTATTCTCTTTACTAAAAAGAGCATATGTTTTTCTCAAATTTAACATCGTACAAATTTTAATCTAGACATACCTAATATCTAATCCTAAATTCAACATATGAATTTCAATCCGGTCTTCAACAGGTTCAGTAAATGGTGGATTCATTTACTTCAATCATTATTAACATATAAATGATCTCAAATTGATACAATTATCAAGGCGACCTTAACTTATAGATATGTCTCCGTTCACAGCTACATAAGTTGTCACATAAGTAATGGTCTTACCTCTATTTGTACTTAACAAATAGAGATGATTATCTATATGAGTAAACCAATCTCAACCTACCAACATGCTCACTAAGATCTTATATGAATGTAATAAAATCATATACACTAAATAAATTATGGTAAATCACACAATCAAATCACAATATCTGATTATTATTACAATATTGTTACATTCTATGAAGTCTCAAAAACTTTACATGTTCTTTAAATAACTTTCTAGTAATTAGCTTAATAAAAGGATCTGCAAGCATAGCACGTGTAGGGACATATTCAAGAATTACCTTTTTTTAGACATAATATCCCTCACAAAGTTATATTTTATAACTATATGTTTATCTTTGCTATGATATTTGGGATCCTTGGAAAAAACTATTGCAGCTTGACTGTCACAGTAGACAGTTACTGGACTCCCACTATCCTCAGCAATCTTCAGATGCTTCAGGAACCTTCTCAACCAGACTGCTTCTTCCACAACCGCTAAATATGTAACATATTCAGCTTCCATTGTTGACAAAGCTACACAAGTTTGTTTCTTGCTCTTCCATGAAATGGTGTCACCATTCAGCAAGAATGCATAGCCTGATGTGGATTTTCTATCATCCAAGTTCCCAGCTCAATCTACATCTGAATAACCTTTCAGACTCATATTTGATCATTGAAAATAGAGACAATAATCTGTTGTCGCCTTCAGATATCTGAATATCCTTTTTACCACTTTCCAATATCTCGGTCCTGGTTTTGACTGGAAACAACTGACTAAGCCAACAACATAGCTGATATCAAGACGTGTACACAACATAGTGTGCATCAAACTACCAATAGCACTGGTATATAGTTTTTTATTCATCTCAGTTATTTCCTCTGGAGTTTTGAGATACATACTCTTACTCAAAATAGTACCTTTCATAATAGGTATATGTTCAAAGTTACATTTAGACATGCTGAAATAATGTAACATATTTATATAAGACTCTTGTAATAGACCCAAAAGTCTTTTAGGACAATCTCTAATGATCTTACCCCTAACATGTACTCAGCTTCTCCCATATTCGTTGTATCAAATTCTGATGATAGTCACTTTTTGACTTCATTCACATACTCTATGTCATTTCTAGCTATCAGCATATCATCAACATATAATGATAAAATGACATACTTTCCTTTTTCTCTTTTCAAGAAAATGCAATGATCCTCATTGATCATCTTTAAATCATAAAATAAGACGACTTCGTTAAATCTTATGTTTCATTATTTTGATGCTTATTTTAACACATATTGTTGGTGCAATATCCCTGGGTCAAGGTTGACCAAATTGACTGAACTTGAGTTGGTTCAAGCTTGAGTTTTGATGTTTGAATTTCGATATTTGACAATACATAGAGATTGCAGATGCAATCCTCTAATTAGGGAGATTGTTAATACAATTCCCCTCTGGTCAAGAACTGACCAGTTAGATATGAAGAAGAGTCAAGTAGGTCAAAGGGTTGATCGGATACTTGATTGGAAAAGTCTTAACTGGAGGTTAGGTAGGTGGAAGTCCTGGTGAGTGAAGCCAAGCATTTGGAAATCCTGATGAGTGAAGCTAGGTGAAAGACCTAGTGAGTGAAGCTAGGCAATTGGAAAATCCTAGTGAGTAGAGTCAGGTGAAAGATCTAGTAAGTGAAATTAGGCAGGTGAAAGTCCCGGTGAGTGAAACTAGGCAGTGAGAAAATCATAGTGAGTGAAGCTAGGTAAAAGTCAAGCAGATAGAAAGTCTTGGTGAGTGAAGCCAGGCAGATGGAAAGTCCTAGTGAGTGAAGCTAGGCAAATGTAAAGACCTAGTGAGTGAAGCTAGGTACATGGAAATCTAGGTGGGTCAAAGTTGATCGAACACCTGGTGTTGGGAAGTTCAAGTAGGTTAAAAAATTGACCAGATACTTGGCACGAAGAAATCCAGATGGGTCAAGGGTGACCGATCATCTGGTGGAAGTCCAAGTAGGTTATGGAGGACTGGACACTTAGCACGAGACGGTAAGTCCAAATGGGTCAAGGTTGACCGGACACTTTGCACGAGGAGAAAAATCCAAGTGGGTTAAAGGATTGACCGGACACTTGGTGAAGAAGTCCCGGCAGGTCAAGGTTGACCGTATGCTAGGCATGAGGAGATTCAATAGGTCACGATTGACCGGATATTGGATTTGGGGACTCTAGACTTGAGTTAAGAAAGTCAAAGGGAGGTCAATTGATCAACCGATCGATTGAACATCAGTCCAATCGATCAGCTGATCGATTGGAGGTGGCTGTGAGTGAAGGCTGACCTAATCGATCAGGCGATCGATTAGGAGCCTGAATCACGACCACAGAAGCTTGCTCAATCAATCAGCCAATCGATTGGGCACCGCCAATCGATCGGTCGATCAATTGGGGGGTTGGAAATCGTGCAAGTCACGATAAATGTTCAATCAATAGGTCGATCGATTTAGGTTTCTCCAGCAGACCACAGAGGCGCTCTGAATCGATTTACCAATAGATTCAAGCCTCCCCAATCGATTGGGATGTGACCGTTGCGAAGGAAGCGTCGAGTTTAAAGTTTTCTTCTTCGCAGCGATTTAGAATCTCTTCCTCTCTACTTCTTGCGATCATTCTCACAAGTTCACGTCAGTTCTTGAAGTTTTCTTGGAGCTAAGTGTTGCTGCACTTCCAAGGTCAAGAGGCGTTCTACACAAGAAAGAGAAGCAAGCTAAGGTTTCTCATTGAAGATCTTGTAAGATTTGATATTGTATTAGGTTGTATTTCTTTCTTCTTGTATTGTTTGTGTGAGAACTTATACGAGGCTTCTCCGCCTCCTGTAGTTACCTAGAAGGACTATTTTTATTAGTGGATGAGTGAGTGAGGGTCAGATCCTTGGATTAGTCACCTCTTCTTGAGGTGGATACCAAGTAAGTCCATATTGTTAGCATTGGAGCTTGCTTCGAGAGTATTCCGCTGCACATCATCATCACGAAGCAAGTCCACGAAGCGTGAGGAGCAATTCACCCCTCCTTTAGCTATAAATTGACCCTAACAAATGGTATCAGAGCAAGGTTGCTCTTCACCGGAATCATCACCAGAAAGGGCAACAAGATAGAGAGAGAAGAAGTTGAAGTAAGATCATCAAAGTCAAAGACTTCAAAAGAGCTCAACTTTAAATGGAGTTCTATGATGGACTTGGATACGACACAATGGTGCCTCCACCATTCACAATGACAAGCTTCAATTCTTGGAAATCAAGAACTAAAAATTTCTTTATGATGGAGATAGAGCAATGATTTGCTCTAATAGAAGGCTTTGAAGCTTCGACAAGTAGAAAAGGCAAAATTCTCAAGAGGAGCAAGTGGAGCCAAGAGCAAATCAAAAGATGTGAGGCCATTGATAAAGTGACCAAGCTATTGGTCAATCTATTGCCTAGCAACATCTTGAAACAAGTGGGAGAATTTAAAGATGCCAAGGAGCTTTGAAGCAAATTGGCAAAGATCCATGAGATTCCCTCCACTGCACCAAATCAAGAGAAATCCAAAGAGGGTAACTCATTGGATCAAGACCAAGAGGAAGAGAACTCTGAGATTAAGAGATGCTCAACATCGGAAGAAGAAGAACAAGAAGCTTCATCCTCCACAAAGTGTAAGGAAAAAGGCAAGGAGGGAGCATACTGTTAGAGTGTATACTAAAAGTCTAGCTTTTGTAAACATTTATTTTGTAATAAAAAATCACTTTTGGTCAAAAATATCTATATTTAAGTTAAGTGTAGTTGTTCAATTAATTTATATCGTAGATAACATGGTGTGTGGTGTCACACACAGAAGATCATGTTATCAGTTTTTTATAAATTATAAACAATTACTCACGACTAAGATGGAAATGAACAAACCGTTAGAATAGTCGTAGAGTAATTAGGTATTAGTTTATCTTGACTAATAAATTACACTAGTACACTCTAAGTGTATTGAGTAGGACCATTTAAGGCAAGTTCTTTTTATACTGACTTAATAAAATAACGAGACCTTAGTTATTATGGAAGTGTGTGCTCTTAATCCTAATATAATAACAAGCACATATATTTAGTATTTATCTCTTTGACTTATCAAAGGGTGAGATTTAGCTTGATAAATCAATAGGCCCGATAAGTTGGGAAATAATATTACTTATAGTGTGTGTTGTTGATTATAGAGGAAAACTGTGTCCTAGTTATCTAGGTTGAGAATGTCCCCAAGAGGAGTTTATAAGAATTGTCATGTTAAACCCTGCAAGTAGAGTTAGTCCGACATGACGATAAGGTTTAGTGGTACTACTCTTGGACTAGATGTTAATTAAATGAGTTGTCAGTAACTCATTAAATTAATGGACATTCGATATCTTAAACACAGGGAGATTAACACACTCATGATAAGAAGGAACCCATAATGTAATTTGGAATTGGTGCGGTAGTGAAATAATAACTCTCTAGTGGAATGAGTTATTATTATTGATGAACTTGAGTTGTGTGTTCAGAGCGAACACGGGATACTCAAGCTCGTCGGGAGGCCAAAACCAATTTCTCCTCTAGGTCCCTGTCGTAGCCTCAATAAAGTCTCAAGTCTACTCATGAAAAGCCCATCTAGGTGTCCAAGAAGGGGTCGACCCATGGCTTGGTGACCAAGCCAAAGGGGCCGGCCATAAACTCCTTAAGGTGGTCGGCCACAAGTAATTTGAAGGGTGCCGACCACATAATTCAAATCATGAGGGGTGTTTTGAATTTTTAAAATATTCTCTTTGTAGATATCTACAAGTTTTAAAAGAGAGATTTTAAAATTTAAAACTTTCCTTATTTGAATTAGGTCACATGGTTTAAAAGAGAGTTTTAAAAGTTTTTAAAACTTTCCTAATTTAACCATCCTCATGGTTTTTTAAAAGAGAGTTTTAAATTTAAAACTTTTCCTTTTTGTAACCATGTTAAAAAAGGAAATTTTAGAAGAGAAGTTTTAAATTTTAAAACTTGGTTTTAATTTTTAAAACTTTCCTTTTTTAACATCCACATAAGGAAAGAGAGCTTGTAAAATTTTATAAGATGTTTTCTTCTTTTATAAAATTTTATAAAAAAAAATTTTCTTTCTTCTTTTAAGGGGTTGGCCACCCTTGCTTGGTGCCCAAGCAAGGGGCCGGCTAATAAATCAATTAAAAGGAGAATAAGGAAAATTAAAAGGAAAAAGGGAAAAGCAAAACAAGAGGAAGATTTTAATTTTTTTAAAAATCTTTCCTTATTTACCTTGGGCAAATAATATAAAAGAAGGGGAGGAGAGGCCTCATGATACATCAATTCTTATTCTCTTATTGGTGCTCTCTATTGTGGTCGGCCCTCTCTCCCTTCCCTTTCCCCTTGCTCTCTTTGGTTCCTTGGTGGTGGTGGTGATGGTCGAATTCTAGAGAAGGAGGAAGAAGACTTTTGGGTGGTGTTCATCTTGGAGGATCGTCGCCCACACGACGTCCAAGGCGAGATGAGAAATATGGCAAAAGATCTCGAGGTTATTAGCATACAAAGAAAAGGTATAACTAGTAATTGTTTTCCGCATCATGCTAGTTATTTTTCTTTGTATGAATTCCAAACACAAGAGGCATTAGATTCTAGTTTTTCGAATTTTTTATTCGAGTTTGTGATTTTTTTATTTTTCGAATTTGTGATTCGATTGTTCCTTTTGGTTAAACCTAGGGTTATATAAGGAAATTAAATATTAAATTTCCTTAAAAGGCTTTGTCTAGGCGATGGTGGATGCTCCCATACCCAAGAAGGTCATGTGCCTCGCCATGCAGTCCTGGAAGCCAATTTTAGAAATTAATATTTAATTGAATTTATAACATAGGTGGATTTGGATCAATAGTGTTAAGTTCCGCTTACGATCCAAGTCTAAACCATTAAGAACAGATAAGTTAAATTTGGAATCAATAATGTTAAGTTCCGTTTGCGATTCCCAATTTAACTTCTAAAGAACACAATAGGAAAGGTTCGGCACTTGTACAAAAATTTTTGTACAGTGGAATCGGTATGATCTTCCTAGGACCAACCAACAATTGGTATCAGAGCTAGGGTTTGCCTCTGTGTGTTTGGTTTTCAAATTAATTATGCACATGTCATACATAATTTAGGCAGGATAATGGTAGGATATGCTAACTTTTTGGTTGCAGGCTCCAACTATTATGACTTATAGATGTTGTGTGTGATTAGACCCTTGGACATGTCAAGGGCATTATTTTGTGTGTGCATGATTGTATGTAACTAATACAGCAGGAGCTGTATTAGCCCTAGGATTTTAGAATTTTATTTTCGATCTAAATTACATGTACATTCCTTCATGGAATATAGGATCGATATATGTAAAATTCTATTTTTGTCGCGGATCGTATGCTTGCGAGGCGTGGTACTTTTGGAGCACCAGAGGTGTAGCGGAATAAGAAGCAAGATAGATGCGACGACTGGACCCAATGGTGGTTGCTAAAGATGGCAGCAGCTAGGGTTGAAGCACACGGAGGACAGTGATGGAAAATGCCATAATAGTTGGAAAATTAATTTCCAAATCTATTGCTTTTATTTACTGTGATGTGTGTGTGTGCATGTGATGTATGCTTGCATAGGTTAAAATTCCCCACCTTAAATAACTAAGTGGGAGAGGGATTTTTAAAATAAATTTCATGGTCTCCATTACTGGTTTGTAAGTGATGCAAACAAACTTGCGCGTTGGCTCTGAGTGTCTTCCTCCATATCGGATGAGTTTGTTTGCGGATCACTAGATCAAACTTCCATTTTAGATGACTATAGAAAATTAATTAGGAGCGTGTGATCTTCCCCATCGGAAGGGGCACAATCTTAATTAATGGACTAAGTGTCAAGTAATGGTATACACTTAGGCACGTCTAATAGTATCCTCCCCATCGGAGTCACTGCTATTATTTGTGTGACCAAAGGAAAACCAACTATTAATTTTATTTGTCATAAAGTTAGGTTGACAAGAATAAAATTAATGGGTAAAACCTCCTCTTTCAAATGTTTGATTTTGTATACGTCCACACTATCGTGGCATGCAAAATTCATGATGACTTAAGGTGTTGGTTAATTTAAATAGTATTGTTTGAGGAATCAATATTATTTTAAATTTAGAGTCCTGACCAAAGTTATTTTGTGATTCTTAGGATGACTTTCAACCCACTGGCCATTATACTGAAAGAAAATAAACTTACTGGTCTCAATTATATTGATTGGAAAAGAAACCTGGACATTGTCCTAACTGCTGAGAGTTATAAGTTTGTACTGTCAGAGGTTTTCCCTAATGTGCCTAATAGTGATTCTAGTGAAGAGGAGATTGAGCTTCATAAGAAATGGGTAAAGGCAGATGAGATGGCGCGGTGTTACATTTTGGCTTCAATGTCAAATGTGCTGCAACATCAGCATCAAGATTTGCCAACTGCTTGTGATATAATGAACAATCTCAAGAAACTCTTCGGACACTAGAGTCGGGCTGCTAGGCAAGAGGTAATGAGAAAATTAATGACTGCCACCATGACAGAGGGGACACTCATGAGGGATCATATCCTCAAGATGATGGCTTACTTGAACGAGATACAAGTTCTTGGAGCTGAAATCGATGGGGAAACCTAGGTCGATATCATCCTCCAAGCGCTGCCTAGAAGTTTTGAGCATTTTCGCCTGAACTACAATATGAATAAAAGGATGTATTCATTGGCGGAGCTGCTGACAGAACTTCAGGCAGCAGAAGGGCTATTTCGTCAGAACTCTCAGATTCACTATGTTGAAAATGGTTCTACTTCTAAGTCGAAAGGCAAGAAGAAGAAGAAACAGGTTGTTTCAGCAAAGAAGGTGAATAAACCTCTAGGTACAGGACCAAAAGCTGGAATGAAGAAGCCGAAGGGCAAGTGCTTCATTTGCAAGCAGTCAGGACATTAGAAGGCAGACTGTCCTCGAAGAAAAGAGAACAATAAAGGTATATCTCATACTCTAGTAGTTGAAACATGTTTAGCGGTGTTATCTACCAGCACCTGGTGTGTAGATACGGGAGCCATTGATCATGTCTGTAATTCCTTACAGGGGTTCCAGGAAACCCGTCGACTATCTGAAGGAGAGATAACCGTCTACATTGGCAATGCTACTAAGGTGGCGGCTGTTGCAGTGGGAGATGTCTACTTATCATTTGATAGGAATAGAAGTTTGATTTTAAGAAATTGTCTTTATGTACCCAGTTTTAGAAAGAATTTAATTTCAGTTTCTAAACTGTATTTGGATGGATATTCTATTTCTTCCAATAACAATGTGGTTATAAAGAGAAATAGGGTTATTATCTATTCTGGTACATTGGTTGGCAATTTATATACTTTAAATCCAATTTCTCCCACAAAGCAACAAATGGAAATTAATAACACATCTTTTAACTCTTATAAGAGAAAAGAACCTTCGGAGATGAACCAAACATATCTTTGACATCTAAGGCTTAGTCATATTAACTTAAGTAGGATTTAAAGACTCATAGATGATGGACTCTTGGGTTCATTGGAGTTGAAAAATTTTCCAACCTGTGAATCTTGCTTGGAAGGTAAAATGACCAAGAGACATTTTAAGGCCAAGGGGTATAGAGCCAAAGATGTGTTAGAACTGTTTTATTCTGATTTGTGTGGTCCTATGTCTATCCAGGCAAGAGGTGTTTTTTAATATTTTATCTCTTTTATAGACGATTATTCAAGATACGGATATATTTACCTGATGCACTGTAAGTCTGAGTGCTTTGATAAGTTCAAAGAGTACAAGGCTGGTGTGGAGAAACGTCTTGGTAAAAGTATCAAGACACTACGATCTGATCGTGGTGGCGAATAGCTCTTGGGAGAGTTTAGAAATTACTTATCAGAAGCTGGGATTAAATCCCAATTGTCCGCACCTAGTACACCCCAACAGAATGGCGTGGCAGAACGAAGGAATAGGACTCTTATGGAGATGGTTAGATCGATGATGAGTTATTCAGAATTACCAAATTCATTTTGGGGATACGCTCTGGAAATGACAACGCATATTCTGAACTTGGTACCTTCTAAATCAGTATCCTCTACTCCCACAGAATTGAGGAATGGGTGAAATCCCAGTCTGAGACATATTCGGATTTGGGGTAGTCTAGCACATGTGCTGAAACCATATGCTGATAAGTTAGAATCTCGTACAGAAGTTAGCGTGTTTATGGGTTATCCTAGAGGAACGAAAGATGGTTTATTTTATAGTCCTAAAGATCATAAGGTCATTGTTAGCACCAATGCCGAGTTTTTAGAAGAAGACTATATAATGGATCACAATCTCAGAAGTAAAATTATTCTAGAAGAAATTAGAGAGGACACGTCTACTTTAGTACCAACGGTACAAGATGAAGTACCACAAGAAACTGTTGTTGGACCATTGCGGCCGGCTAGAAGGGGGTTGTTGGATATCCTGCAAAAATAAAACGAACAACCCTTCTCGAACTCTTTAAGCTAACACTTGTAAATTAAAGTAAGCAAAGTAGTAAATAAAAACATAAAGAACGAGGCATAAGATATTTACTTGGTTACAACCGATGTGGTTGTTAATCCAAGGAAAATTAAGCACTAAAAACTCCTTTAGGCGGAGAAGCCTCTTACAACGTTGAAGCGTAGAAACAGAAGCTTAACTACAACTAAAGCGTACAAGTGTTTGGAAATGAAATTGTAGTGTCCGAAACCACTTAATTAATTAACGGGATTTATTGAATTAAGTTATAATTTAATTAGAATTTGAAGTTATTTAATTAAGAATTTATAAATTTAAATAGATGAGTTAGATAGGATTAATCAAGTTAATCTTTAATTATGGAATTTGGATTAATCAAATTAAGAAAATAATCGGATATATTAAGTATAATATAAAATATATATATAATAAAATAAAAAATGTATAGATATATAAGATCAATTTAGGTAACGTGTATAGTGTAAATAAAATTAAGAAATTTTAATACTATAATATATGAATTATATATCAAATACATGGTTATTCATATAAAATTATATTGACGACTTAGTTTTCATATAAAATTTTATATAACCATGGATATATATAGGAAATTTGATCCATATAAATAATATAGGAAATATAAGATATATAGCATAAATAATGAAAATTATAAGATATATATATATAGGAAGTTTTAATGGATATATCTTCAACGTGAAATTATATACGTGTATATATATATATAGAAGATTTGATTCCATATCAAATTAATGACTAATATAAATATATATATATATATATAAATTTAATGAAACGTGTACATTTAGAAAACTATAATATGTTAATGAATATTATATATATATATATATATATATATATATATATATATATATATATATATATATATATATATAAATATATATATATATATATATATATATATATATATATATATATATATGGCAGTATATAATTTGATTCAATAGCAAATTAATGACTTAGTATTAAGAAATTATAATATGAATTAAATATATTACCATGTATATGTGATGTATACATTGATATTTATATATATGAAATTAGTATATAAAAATACATAATTTGATTCAAAAATCAAATTAATGATTTAGTATTAAGAACTATAATACAAATTAAATATATCACCTTATATATGTGATGTATAGGAAGGTTTTAATTGAAGATATGGATATATCTTCAACGTGAAATTATATACGTGCATATATATATATATATATATATATATATATATATATATATATATATAGCGCTGATATCCTGTGCGAAGGCACAGTGCGCGACTGTGCGCGTCGCGCAGGATTTCAGCGCTTTTTTTTTCTCTTTAATTTTTTTTATAAATTTTTGAATTAAAAAAAATAATTAAAATTTTTTAAAAAAATTTAATTTTTAGGGTTCAGGCTTTGGGTTATAGTATCAAGGCTATTTTATTTTTTAAAATTTACCTCTGGGGTTCAGATTTCCCAATTAGATTATAGTGTTTGGTTTTAAAAAAAATTAAAATAAAATTAATTTAAGTATTTATTGAGTAGTGTAATATGATGAGGGGATATATTAATGTATTAAAAATTTATATAAGGAAATATTAATTTTTTTAATAGATTTTTTTAATTTAAAATATGAAAAAATAAAAAAAAATTAAAAACAAAGCTTGATCTCCTGCGCGACGCGCACAGTCGCGTCGCGCAGGAGATCAAAACTATATATATATATATATATATATATATGGGAGATTTGATTCCATATCAAATTAATGACTAATATAAATATGTATATATAATATAAATTTAATGAAACGTATACATTTATATGTTTATAATATGTTAATTATTATGAATACATTATATAAATATATCTATATATATATATATATATTGAAGTATATAATTTGATTCGGAAATCACATTAATGACTTAACATATAAGAAGAAAGACAAGGCCCTAAGCTAGGACGTCTATTTAAACCTTACCCTCAAAAGCCTCACCGGGGGGAATGTTGCCACCGGCCCTAGGAAGGTTTCATGCCCCTTTTTGTTTTCTCCAACGGTGCTAGAGCTTCAACGGAAGACAAGGATTTAATCAGGAGCTAAATACTTAAGGCATGCTCTCTAACTTGTAATGCTTTAGTTAGTTTCTATGGTTTGTGACTTTGGGTTCCATAGGTTGAGGTAAAATGCTCTAGATTAAGTTCTCTTCTTAAGTTTTTAAAGGTTTGTATAAATGTAGGACTTCGGATTCTATAGATTTCTATGTTCATTTTGATTTTAAGAAGTTGTGATTTAGGTTCCTTCTTCATCTCTATTTGGAAATTAGAAAATTGTTTATGCTTCCAATGGATTTTAGGACTTGTAAGTTTCGGATGTTTATGGAACCCTATGTCCTTTTGTGTTTTTAAGAAGATGATACCCTGATTTAGGTTCCTTCCTCACCTCTACATGGAAGCTAGAGAATTATTTATATTCCCATTAAATTTAGAACTTGTAGGTTTCAGATCCATAAGGGTAGTCCTAAAATTCTATTTTAGAAGTTATATAGTTATCACGATGTTGCACTACAAGTTGCTTCGTGTTTACCCTTAAAAGTTAGAGAAATTTTGCATTCTCAATATATAGAGTAGAACTTCCAAGTTTTAGATACTTTAAGGCTTGGTTTAAATTTTGTTATAGAGGTTTAGTTGTCATGATGATGCACTATGAGTCACTTCATGTTTTTTTTCTATTGCTTTACTGTTAGAAACTAGACAACTACGCATGTTCAAATTATGTTATTTGCCTTGCAAGTTTCGAACATAATAAGGGGAGTTTTCTGGGGGCCATATTCATCATATTGTTGTTTTATTATTCCTTCATGCCTTTCTCAAATTATGTTTTATTTTAGTTCCTCATGTTCCAGTATATTAGGTACCCTAAATGAGTTTTGGTTGCATGTATGTGTTGAGGAAATTATACCATGCTAGCTTCTTTAGATTTGTAAGGTTCAGATTTTATAGATTCCTATGCTCTTTTATTATTTGGAAGTCAATACCATGTTAGCTCCTAGTACTTGTAACCTTCAGAGTTTAGTATGAATGTTTTGAGTTACTCATGCTCCTCCCACCATGGCAATTTAGTGGACTTTAATGGCTACATTTAGATTTCGGATCCGTAGGTTAAGTAAGTTTATGTTATTATTCTTTGCTTCTTATTTTGATAACCTTGGATGCTCATGAAATGAACCCACTTACGGTGATGCACCTGTTAATTATGGTATATCATGCTTATGTAGTAATCATGCTTAGATATGTATGTTTGAGTGCATGCCTATGTAATGATTATGTTTAGGTTTCTGTACATGCTTGTATTCATGTCATTGTAGTGATCGTGATCATGGGTGTGCTTATGCTCATGTTTATGTTTATGGAAGGAGGTGGTTGGTTGTAACTGGGGACCTAAACCCGGGAGGCGTACCAAATTATGTATGGGTTGAGTTATGAACCGGGGACCTACGCCCGAGGAGCTTGCCTAATTATGTATGAGTTGAGTTATGAACCGGGGACCTACGCCCAGGGAGCTTGCCTAATTATGTATGGGTTGAGTTATGAACCGGGAACCCACGCCCGGGGAGCTTGCCAAATTATGTATGGATAGTGGATTTGTTCCAAGGTTCGGATTCCTATTAACCTAGTGCTAGGATAGTTGTCTGATCAACAACTTATGTAATGGTTCTGCTATGTGCAACCAAGCCACCACCATGATATGTTTATAAGCACGCATGCAAGCATGTTCATGTCATGTTCTTGTTCATGTTTATGCTTATGTTCATGTTTATGTTACATTTTTATTTATGTTTATGCTAGGTATATGATTACGTTATGTTATGTTGTGTTTATGGTTATGATTGTGTTATGATTATGTTATCTTCATGTTTATGTTTATATTTACATTAATGTTTATGATTATGTTCATGTTCATGTTATGCTTATGCCTATGCCTATAGATCAAGTCAATCATTATGCTTAGTCCATCTATCATGCTTACTTTATTGTTGTCACGCTTATGCCATTTCCTATGCTTATGTTCATAGTATGTATGTAAGGAGGTCTTAAGTTACCATAGATGTGGTTTCCTTAGTACACTAGATCATAAACGCTAACTAATGCATAATACTGTTTTGAGTATGCTGGGTCTCCCGACTCACAGTTTATAATTTTTCAGGCAATGAGTCACACCAGGACAGGAGGCCAATGATCAGTGAGCCAGTTTGGAACAAGGGCAGTACAACCCGAAAACCATACCTTTTAAATTCCGCATTTAGCTATGTTTCCTTTTGAATCGTCTATGTAAAATTTTGAAGGAACCATTATGGGAGCATGAGTAAGTGATGTCCGTAGGTTATGTATTAGATATATAACATAATAATATGTATAAAATTAGGGGCGTTACAGTTGGTATCAGAGCGAAAGTTCTTGGAAGGGTTGTGTTTACTGCCAGTTCCGAGGAGCTCACAGAGTCAAGCCTCCAATTCCCGAGACTGTAAGTCAAACTTTATATCTTACCTGGTTATTTGGATGTGAGTTAGAAGCATGATGTGGTATGGATAAGTAGATACGGCTTAAACTAAAATTAATTTCATAGTGATAGAACCAGTTACAACTACCCGCTTAAGCACTTCAGCCATGAAAGCAACATCACAAGGTTTAAATAGTATGACTAGCTTTGATTCAATCTAACAAACCTTTTGTTGTTTCCCATGATATAGATATGGCTAGGACTAAATGCACCCTCAGTATCCTCCGAGGAGCTGCCACAGCACAAAGGGCTCCGGAACGGAGAGCGAAGTTACATCTTTTCCGGCAATATGAGATGGATTCCACTCACACCATACCTCAGCATCTCCAAGTCTGGGAGAAGAAATGTCGATATCTGGTACATCTAGGACACCATTTTGAAGAAAAAAAACTTATTTTGATACTTGAGAGATTCTCTGCCGGGATGTTGGAAAAGCCATTTTGAAGAACTATGCCTCCAAAGGCAGACAACCCCCCCCCCCAGCAGAATACAAACCCTCATGATCAGGAAGTGGAGGGAAGAGATTGTGATTGCGACAAAGAAGACACTAGTTGTCACGCCCCCAGAGGGGTCCCTGCCAGAAGAAATTTCGGCAGCATTTCCCCTGTACGGATGACAATCTGAAACATTACTACATACAAAATATACATCAGCCACACTCGGCTGGAATATATGCACAAATAGAAACAACATAACACGCAGTTTAATATACTCAGCCTACCCGGCTGGACAAAATGAAATAACACATAACCACTATCTATAACAATCAGCCTAAACGGCTGGAACAAAATAGAATCACACACAGCGGAAGACAGAACGATAAATACTCAGCCTACACGGCTGGATGTAAACGCAGCGGAAATCACAAAAAGAAAACAAATGTATGACTGACAAAGTCACTAACTAAATTACCTACAACCACCAGACTAGACTCAAAAAAAAAAACACATCGACTTGTTCAAAACCAAAATACGCAAAACTAATATACATCCAAACAATGACAAGACCCAAAAGAAACTATCCTCGAGCGTGACGTAGGACCCAGGACTGGCAGCCGGCATCTCTCCAAGCATCCATGACTCATCTACCTATTACCTGGCGAAAGAAAATCATTTTGCGAGGTGGTGAGTATTGGATAGTGCGAGAACATAACATATGAGTAGAGAGTGTCAACAGTATACAGTCTCATAAGAGAAATAGCAGATACTATAATAGAACCAAAATAAATGCTCATACCTGAAACCATATCCTAGGCTAGGTATAGTAGGGCAGAACTGATACTAATCTGCTACAATACTGCTCATAACTACAGAGGTAATAAGCAAGGTATATACAAATTTCCAATGACTGAACATCTACAATGAGAATATATCTCAACACAAGTAAGCATATCAGCATACGTGAACAACAATAGTAAGTAAGCAATAACAGCATATATAGACAGCAGCAGCCAAAACAAATATAATAATAGCGTATGCACGGATGGTCACACTCCCGCCCACCTCTCTGCACCATGACCCCCCGTATGGTCGAGAGGTCGGGTCAGTGACAGACTGTACACCACTCCAGCTACCACTCACACGAATGGCCGAGGGGACAGTTGCTTAGTAGCTAACTAGCTACATCTGCGACGGGGTCCCTGCTGCTCGTACTCCAGCTACCACTCACACGAATGGCCGAGTACGACACGACAGGACAAGTGGCATCAACTCCAGCTACCACTCTCTCGATTGGCTGAGGATGCGGCATGCAACAGTCATCATACCAATATAAGCAGAAACAGGTATGCTACATGAAGCCGGCATGCTCAATATAGTACATAAATAAACAACAGTCAAAGTATACAAACATGGTATCTAGTATCTGTTACTGATCATGGACAACAACAAGAGACTGTATGGATATAAAAATGAGTAACTCAAAGATTTTGAGTGGAAGTATCAAGCACAGGAAAGTAAGAGTGGAGTCAAGGTAAACAGTCCTTATCCAAAATAATTCATGCACTAAGGTCTAAGTACTAAAAGAAACAAAGCAAGAAGTACCCGCCTTATGTGTAGATCAAGCTAAATAATTCCCGCATCGCAGTACTCGTCTCGAGCCAAAGTCCTGCATCACAAATTATATTTAGCTAATTACATATGTCACAACTAGCTAAACTACATCCCAACTAATTAGGACGTACCCTAATTGAAACGATTATTAATTAACCTTAATTAATAATCTACCTCAATGGATCCTAATTTCTTCCATAGCCAATCTAATACTTGATCAAACTCACATCATTAACAATGAAATCCGAAAAATATTTCCCAAAACTTTCAGGTGCACAAGAACAAGCTTAACACCATCGCGGCTAGGCAAGGCTACCAAAGATTGGATACCTAAACTCAAATTGTCATGAAGAAATCGATCAAAGAAAATAAAATCTCAACAGAGTTCAATCCAACCACCATCACGACTTCAAGGAGAAACTTGAATCAACAACTCTAAATCTGGTTAGTAATATCAGCAACTGAACCTGTCCAACCCTATAGAGCCCATGAAAAGAAGCAAACAAATTATAACTCCAAAAGAAAAGTACTATCATCCTATCCTACATCCTTCGACTGTACATGGAGGAAGTCCACACCAACACAACCAATCGAGGCTTTCAAAACATGAACTCTACTCAAATCAGCAAGAAGAACCCGACAGAGCTAAACCATCTTGCAAAGAAAAACCTAAATCCATTGAGGAAATCCGAGAGAAAAACAAGCGATGAGTCAAGAACACGCAAGGTCACCCAAGAACATCATCGTAATCCCTGAAACACAGCTCATCAAGGTGGACAAACATCATAAGAAACCCTAGCAAATCTTCCTAGCACCTCATCCTTACCTTATGAATCTCATACCCACATAATCGGAAAGTACTTGCTCACCAGTCAGGGCACGACACGAAGAGGAGAGGATCAACGGCTGTGGTCTGTAGTGCTCGTGCGAGGGAGAGGAATCGTCGCTGTGCTGCTCGCGTGAGGAGGAAAGGTCGGCGGCTGGGGCTCGTCGTGACCGGCAGTGGTGTGACATCTCAAGTGCTGGCGTGAGGAGGAGAGGCCGACGGCGTGGTGAGGAAGATCGCGAGAGGGAGAGGGAAGAAGGGGTCGGCGGTGTCACGGGGGTGAAGGTTCGGGGAGAAGTTTGGCGCCGTGTGAGAAGCTAGGGCACGGAAGGGTTTTTAAAGAAAAGGAAAAAGAAAATATTTAAAGAAATTAAACATTTCCTCATTTAAATACGGTAGCTTAAAGAGGCTTTGTCCTGATCTAATAATTTATCCTCTTAATCTACATCATACAAGCACCGAAAAATTCTCAGAAAATTTCTAAAAATTCCGTTAAGGCTATTAGCCTATTAAACCTTATTATTTAATTATTATCTGGTTCGGTATTTCACACTAGTTTTAAAGATGGGCACCCTTACCCACACCAGGAGGGGGGCTCTAGCCGATGGACTCTCACAAGGAATAACCAATATGATAACACGCATGTGTAAAGAGGGGAAATTAGATTATTTTGGTCCCTCTAGATAGGGGGACTAGTTATTCTCTTTTGAAGGGTAGCGCAGGTAGGGGAAAATGGATGCATGTTCTTGAGGGACAACGTTGCTTGGTTTTATGATAAAAGTTGTATGGTCTAAAAGAAAAATAAATGAGATAGATCTAAACACATGTTAGTTATGGTGGACTGCGTGTAGGTATGCCTCCAAGACACCACAATGGTGGGACCTTGGAAGGGAGGTATGAGGAAGTTCCCTCACCACCTCAAGTAAGCCAGGAGAAAATACTCGCAGGAATAAATCAATCCTTCACACAGTTTAGCAAGTCTAATATAGGGTTAAGCCAGAGGACGAGGTTGGATGTAGTTTACGAACACAAAATGAACCCCACAGATTTCGCTAGTATTATAGACCCAATGGTGGAGGAAAGACTAGATCAAGTCCGTCGAAGACATACTTAGTTTTCTATACGATGCAGATCGAATGCGGTGTGCGACATACCTCCTCAAGAATGGTGCTCTGCTATGTGGGAAGGCTTCGAGGAGGTGTTCTACACTAAATACTTCATGGAGGATGTGTAATCAAGGCTGACTCGAGAGCTTCATGACATTGAGACAAGGTGGCCATACCATTACCGAGATTGTTAGGAGATTCGAGTTGGAGTGAGACACTTCGTACCCCTAATAGCTAACAATTCTAAGGAAAAGTTGAGACACTTCGTCAACAGTTTGCGGTCTATCCAACACCATAATGTGAGAGTGGTCGACCCTAAAAGCTATGCCGAGGCTGTGACTTGGGCCCTAAGAGTAGAGCAAAACCAAAAAGACATAGAGACCGATAGATAGACGATCATACTCAACGACCTATCGGTAGCCTCAGCAGCGGAACAGGAGAGAAACTACGGTGCCATGGAAGGGTCAGGAGGAGGGTCCACAAAAGCAAGGTGATCCCCAAGTCTAGTAGGCTTCCAGTATGCCCGACATGCCAATGCCTTCACTCGAGGGCTTGCTTGAGAGATCAGACAAGTGTTACGGATATGGGGCTCTGGGGCATATGAAGAAGGATTGCCCCAAACTAGACCGTTTGTACAAGGAAGTGTATTCGCGATGCAAGCTAAAGAGACGAAAAGGGGTCCTTTGCTACCAGTAAACCCTAAATTTGATACTTCTAATTGAAAAGTAGATTTGAGATGATAAGCTAACATGCAAGATTGACATGGTAAGTGGCAATTTCGAGGATGAAATTTTATTTAAGGGGGGAAGGAATTGTAGTGTCCGAAACCACTTAATTAATTAACGGGATTTATTGAATTAAGTTATAATTTAATTAGAATTTGAAGTTATTTAATTAAGAATTTATAAATTTAAATAGATGAGTTAGATAGGATTAATCAAGCTAATCTTTAATTATGGAATTTGGATTAATCAAATTAAGAAAATAATCGGATATATTAAGTATAATATAAAATATATATAATAAAATTAAAATGTATAGATATATAAGATCAATTTAGGTAACGTGTATAGTGTAAATAAAATTAATAAATTTTAATACTATAATATATGAATTATATATTAAATACATGGTTATTCATATAAAATTATATTGATGACTTAGTTTTCATATAAAATTTTATATAACCATGGATATATATAGGAAATTTGATCCATATAAATAATATAGGAAATATAAGGTATATAGCATAAATAATGAAAATTATAAGATATATATATATAGGAAGTTTTAATGGATATATCTTCAACGTGAAATTATATACATATATATATATATAGAAGATTTGATTCCATATCAAATTAATGACTAATATAAATATATATATATAATATAAATTTAATGAAACGTGTACATTTAGAAAACTATAATATGTTAATGAATATATTATATATATATATATATATGGAAGTATATAATTTGATTCAATATCAAATTCATGACTTAGTATTAAGAAATTATAATATGAATTAAATATATTACCATGTATATGTGATGTATACATGGATATTTATATATATGAAATTAGTATATAAAAATACATAATTTGATTCAAAAATCAAATTAATGATTTAGTATTAAGAACTATAATACACATTAAATATATCACCTTATATATGTGATGTATAGGAAGGTTTTAATTGAAGATATGGATATATCTTCAACGTGAAATTATATACGTGCATATATATATATATATATATATATATATATATATATATATATATATATATATATATATATACATATGGGAGATTTGATTCCATATCAAATTAATGACTAATATAAATATGTATATATAATATAAATTTAATGAAACGTGTACATTTAGAAAACTATAATATGTTAATTATTATGAATACATTATATAAATATATATATATATATATATATATTGAAGTATATAATTTGATTCGGAAATCACATTAATGACTTAACATATAAGAAGAAAGACAAGGCCCTAAGCTGGGACGTCTATTTAAACCTTACCCTCAAAAGCCTCACCGGGGGGAATGTTGCCACCGGCCCTAGGAAGGTTTCATGCCCCTTTTTGTTTTCTCCAACGGTGCTAGAGCTTCAACGGAAGACAAGGATTTAATCAGGAGCTAAATACTTAAGGCATGCTCTCTAACTTGTAATGCTTTAGTTAGTTTCTATGGTTTGTGACTTTGGGTTCCATAGGTTGAGGTAAAATGCTCTAGATTAAGTTCTCTTCTTAAGTTTTTAAAGGTTTGTATAAATGTAGGACTTCGGATTCTATAGATTTCTATGTTCATTTTGATTTTAAGAAGTTGTGATTTAGGTTCCTTCTTCATCTCTATTTGGAAATTAGAAAATTGTTTATGCTTCCAATGGATTTTAGGACTTGTAAGTTTCGGATGTTTATGGAACCCTATGTCCTTTTGTGTTTTTAAGAAGATGATACCCTGATTTAGGTTCCTTCCTCACCTCTACATGGAAGCTAGAGAATTATTTATATTCCCATTAAATTTAGAACTTGTAGGTTTCGGATCCATAAGGGTAGTCCTAAAATTCTATTTTAGAAGTTATATAGTTATCACGATGTTGCACTACAAGTTGCTTCGTGTTTACCCTTAAAAGTTAGAGAAATTTTGCATGCTCAATATATAGAGTAGAACTTCCAAGTTTTAGATACTTTAAGGCTTGGTTTAAATTCTGTTATAGAGGTTTAGTTGTCATGATGATGCACTATGAGTCGCTTCATGTTTTTTTTCTATTGCTTTACTGTTAGAAACTAGACAACTACGCATGTTCAAATTATGCTATTTGCCTTGCAAGTTTCGAACATAATAAGGGGAGTTTTCTGGGGGCCATATTCATCATATTGTTGTTTTATTATTCCTTCATGCCTTTCTCAAATTATGTTTTATTTTAGTTCCCCATGTTCTAGTATATTAGGTACCCTAAATGAGTTTTGGTTGTATGTATGTGTTGAGGAAATTATACCATGCTAGCTTCTTTAGATTTGTAAGGTTCAGATTTTATAGATTCCTATGCTCTTTTATTATTTGGAAGTCAATACCATGTTAGCTCCTAGTACTTGTAACCTTCAGAGTTTAGTATGAATGTTTTGAGTTACTCATGCTCCTCCCACCATGGCAATTTAGTGGACTTTAATGGCTACATTTAGATTTCGGATCCGTAGGTTAAGTAAGTTTATGTTATTATTCTTTGCTTCTTATTTTGATAACCTTGGATGCTCATGAAATGAACCCACTTACGGTGATGCACCTGTTAATTATGGTATCTCATGCTTATGTAGTAATCATGCTTAGATATGTATGTTTGAGTGCATGCCTATGTAATGATTATGTTTAGGTTTCCGTACATGCTTATATTCATGTCATTGTAGTGATCGTGATCATGGGTGTGCTTATGCTCATGTTTATGTTTATGGAAGGAGGTGGTTGGATGTAACTGGGGACCTAAACCCGGGAGGCGTACCAAATTATGTATGGGTTGAGTTATGAACCGGGGACCTACGCCCGGGGAGCTTGCCTAATTATGTATGAGTTGAGTTATGAACCGGGGACCTACGCCCGGGGAGCTTGCCTAATTATGTATGGGTTGAGTTATGAACCGGGAACCCACGCCCGGGGAGCTTGCCAAATTATGTATGGATAGTGGATTCTTTCCAAGGTTCGGATTCCTATTAACCTAGTGCTAGGATAGTTGTCTGATCAACAACTTATGTAATGGTTCTGCTATGTGCAACTAAGCCACCACCATGATATGTTTATAAGCACGCATGCAAGCATGTTCATGTCATGTTCCTATTCATGTTTATGCTTATGTTCATGTTTATGTTACATTTTTATTTATGTTTATGCTAGGTATATGATTACGTTATGTTATGTTGTGTTTATGGTTATGATTGTGTTATGATTATGTTATCTTCATGTTTATGTTTATGTTTATATTTACATTAATGTTTATGAAAATGTTTATGATTATGTTCATGTTCATGTTATGCTTATGCCTATGCCTATAGATCAAGTCAATCATTATGCTTAGTCCATCTATCATGCTTACTTTATTGTTGTCACGCTTGTGCCATTTCCTATACTTATGTTCATAGTATGTATGTAAGGAGGTCTTAAGTTACCATAGATGCGGTTTCCTTAGTACACTAGATCATAGACGCTAACTAATGCATAATACTGTTTTGAGTATGCTGGGTCTCCCGACTCACAGTTTATAATTTTTCAGGCAATGAGTCACACCAGGACAGGAGGCCAATGATCAGTGAGCCAGTTTGGAACAAGTGCAGTACAACCCGAAGACCGTACCTTTTAAATTCCGCATTTAGCTATGTTTCCTTTTGAATCGTCTATGTAAAATTTTGAAGGAACCATTATGGGAGCATGAGTAAGTGATGTCCGTAGGTTATGTATTAGATATATAACATAATAATATGTATAAAATTAGGGGCGTTACAAAAATGCTCATGATTGTTGAAAAGCTTCTGGACCAAGGTTATATTTATAGCCTTGGTTGGGGCGCCTGGAAGGGTTCTGGGCACCCTAGGGGGGATAAATTTTATCCCCCAACGATCAGATCGATTCAAATCTTGATCCTGGTCAAAAGTCGGGTCCGGGTGCCCGGAAGCATTTCGGGCGCCCCGGACAGCTCCGGGCGCCCAGAATGGTTCCGGGCTCCCCGGAGCAAAAAGTCAACAGCTGTTGACTTTTTGTCCGGGACCTCTTCTCTGGTTCAGTCCCGCCTCAGTCCGGGTCTTCTGCTCCAAATCTGCTCGCTTGGGTGATCTCTGCCATCCAGAAAAGAGCTCACCCGAACCCAAGTTCTGATCTTCTCGAGCAGCCTTCCGCTCCGGCTTCTCGTCCCTCGAAATCACCACGTGTTTCCTTCTCGTCCACCGGCGTACTCATCCGCAGTCTTCGTCCCTCGGTCGCACCCCGTGCTGACCTTCTCCCTAGCTGCGTCTCTTGCTCCCCGAGCAATCTTCCGCTCCGACTTTCGTCCCTCGGAACCACCGCACGCTTCCTTCTCGTCCACCGGGGTACTCTTCCACAGTACCTCATCCCTCGGATGCACCGCGTGCCGTCCTTCTCGCTAGCTGTGTCTTTCGCTCGAGTACCTATGCTCCTAAGCTCCTGCACACTTAGATACAAGGTTAGAAACACACAGGACCTAACTTAACTTGTTGATCACACCAAAACAACCTTGGGGTTCCAACAACTGCAACACGTGTCACACATGATACACAACCATAGATAGTGCCTCATCGTAGTGGGAGGGTTGTGAGGCAACCTGAGAGATTCATGTTTTTTGGAGAGTCTTCGAACTTGATCACGGGTAAACATGAACCTGATCCTCGGACATATGACGAAGCACTCCAAGATATAGATGCAGTATCTTGACAAAAGGTATTCTGAAATAGAGTCTATGTATTCTAATAAGGTCTAGGAGCTTGTAGAACCACCAGATGGTGTAAAAGCCATTGGATGCAAGTGGATCTACAAAAGGAAAAGAGGGATAGACGGGAAGGTAGAAACCTTCAAAGCAAGGTTTGTTGCGAAAGGGTATACTCAGAAAGAGGGAATCAATTATGAGGAGACTTTTTCGTCGGTAGCTATGCTAAAGTCTATCCGGATACTCTTATCCATTGCTGCTCATATGGATTATGAGATTTGGCAAATCGATGGCAATACAGCTTTCCTTAATGGAAGTCTTGAAGAAAACATTCATATGAAGCAACCATAGGGGTTCATTGAAAAAGGCAAAGAGCATCTAGTATCCAAGTTGAATCGGTCCATTTATGGACTGAAGCAAGCTTCAAGATCTTGGAACATCCAGTTTAACGAAGTAATCCAGTCATATAGATTTATTTAGTGTCTGGATGAGTCTTGTGTATACAAGAAGTGTAACGGAAACGTGGTGGTATTTCTTGTACTATATGTAGATGATATTTTGTTAATTGGCAACAATGTCAAAGTGTTATCGGACATAAGGGTATGATTGTCCAAACAATTCGATACGAAGGACTTAGGAGAATGTGCACACATTCTTGGGATCAAAGTCATAAGGGATTGCAAGAAAAGGATGTTGTGTCTATCTCAAGCTTCATACATAGATACAATCCTTGCTCATTTTAGCATGCAGAACTCCAAGAAAGGTTTCTTACCTTTTAGGCATGGAGTAGCTTTATCTAAAGAGATGTCTCCGAAGACATCAAAGGAGATAGAGGACATGAAGGCAGTTCCTTATGCTTCGGCTGTGGGAAGCCTAATGTATGCAATGTTGTGTACGAGACCAGATATCTGCTTTACTATGGGTATGGTTAGCAGATATCAAAGTAACCCTGGACAAGGACATTGGACTGTTGTAAAGAATATATTAAAGTACCTGAGAAGTACTAGAGATTATATGCTAGTTTACCAAGCAGATGATATACTCCCTGTGGGTTACACGGATTCGGATTTCCAATCAGATATGGACAATAGTAAGTCTACATCAGGTTATGTGTTTACTCTAGGAGGTAGAGCCATTGCATGGAGGAGTGTTAAGCAGAAATGCGTTTCAGACTCAACCATGGAAGCTGAGTATGTGGCAGCCTCTGAGGCAGCCAAAGAAGCCGTATGGCTCAGGAACTTCCTAATGGACTTAGATGTGATTCCTGGTTTGCCCAAAATCATCATAATTTATTGTGATAATAGCGGTGTAGTTGCAAACTCGAAGGAACCACGAGCCCATAAGGCGAGTAAACATATAGATTGCAAGTACCACCTGATACGAGACATCGTCAAGCGAGGAGAAGTTGTCGTCGCCAAGATTGCATTAGCAGATAATCTGACAGATCCTTTCACTAAGGCCCTTCCGACGAAAGCTTTTGATCAGCATGTGGAGGGAATGGGAATCAGATATATGGCAACAAATATGACAGCTTAGTCTTTAAGTATAAGTGGGAGATTGTTAGAGTGTATACTAAAAGCCTAGCTTTTGTAAACATTTATTTTGTAATAAAGAATCACTTTTGGTCAAAAATATCTACATTTATGTTAAGTATAGTTGTTCAATTAATTTATATCGTAGATAACATGGTGTGTGGTGTCACACACAGAAAATCATGTTATCAGTTCTTTATAAATTATAAACAGTTGCTCACGACTAAGATGGAAAGGAACAAACCGTTGGAATAGTCGTAGTGTAATTAGGTATTAGTTTATCTTGACTAATAAATTACACTAGTACGCTCTAAGTGTATTGATTAGGACCATTTAAGGCAAGTTCTTTTTATACTGACTTAATAAAAGAACGAGACCTTAGTCATTATGGAAATGTTTTCTCTTAATCATAATATAATAACAAGCATATATATTTAGTATTTATCTCTTTGACTTATCAAAGGGTGAGATTTAGCTCGATAAATCAATAGGCCCGATAAGTTGGGAAATGATATTACTTATAGTGTGTGTTATTGATTATAGAGAGAAACTGTGTCCTAGTTATCTAGGTTGAGAATGTCCCCAAGAGGAGCTCATAAGGATTGTCATGTTAAACCCTGCAGGTGGACTTAGTCCGACATGACGATAAGCTTGAGTGGTACTACTCTTGGACTAGATGTTAATTAAATGAGTTGTCAGTAACTCATTAAATTAATGGACATTCGATATCTTAAACACAGGGAAATTAACACACTCATGATAAGAAGGAGCTCATAATGTAATTTGGGATTGGTGCAGTAGTGTAATAATAACTCGCTAGTGGAATGAGTTATTATTGATAAACTTGAGTTGTATGTTCAGGGCGAACACATAATACTCAAGCTCGTCGGGAGGCCAAAACCAATTTCTCCTCTAGGTCCCTATCGTAGCCTCAATGAAGCCTTAAGTCCACTCATGAAAAGTCCATCTAGGTGTCCATCAAGGGGCCGACCCATGGCTTGGTGACCAAGCCAAAGGGGCCGGCCATAAACTCCTTAAGGTGGCCGGCCACAAGTAATTTGAAGGGTGTCGGCCACATAATTCAAATCATGAGGGGTGTTTTGAATTTTTAAAATCTTCTCTTTGTATATATCTACAAGTTTTAAAAGAGAGATTTTAAAATTTAAAACTTTCCTTATTTGAATTAGGCCACATGGTTTAAAAAAGAGTTTTAAAAGTTTTTAAAACTTTCCTTATTTAACCATCCTCATGGTTTTTTAAAAGAGAGTTTTAAATTTAAAACTTTCCTTTTTTGTAACCATGTTAAAAAAGGAAATTTTAGAAGAGAAGTTTTAAATTTTAAAACTTGGTTTTAATTTTTAAAACTTTCTTTTTTTAACATCCACATAAGGAAAGAGAGCTTGTAAAATTTTATAAGATGTTTTCTTCTTTTATAAAATTTTCTAAAAAAAAAATTTCTTTCTTCTTTTAAGGGGTCGGCCACCCTTGCTTGGTGCCCAAGCAAGGGGCTGACCAATAAATCAATTAAAATGAGAATAAGGAAAATTAAAAGGGAAAAGGAAAAATAAGAGGAATATTTTAATTTTTACAAAAATCTTTCCTTATTTACCTTGGGCAAGTAATATAAAAGAAGGGGAGGAGAGGCCTTATGATACATCAATTCTTATTCTCTTGTTGGTGCTCTCTATTGTGGTCGGCCCTCTCTCCCTTCCCTTTCCCCTTGCTCCCTTTGGTTCCTTGGTGGTGGTGGTAGCCGAATTCTAGAGAAGTTGGAAGAAGGCTTTTGGGTGGTGTTCATCTTGGAGGATCGTCGCCCACACGACGTCCAAGGCGAGGCGAGGAATATGGCAGAAGATCTCGAGGTTATTAGCATACAAAGAAAAGGTATAACTAGTAATTATTTTCTGCATCATGCTAGTTATTTTTCTTTGTATGAATTCCAAACACAAGAGACATTAAATTCTAGTTTTTCGAATTTGTTATTTGAGTTTGTGTTTTTTTTTTTTTCGAATTTGTGATTCGATTGTTCCTTTTAGTTAAACCTAGAGTTATATAAAGAAATTAAATATTAAATTTCCTTAAAAGGCTTTGTCTAGGCAGTGTTGGATGCTCCCATACCCAGAAGGTCATGTGCCTCGCCATGCAGTCCTAGAAGCTAATTTTAGAAATTAATATTTAATTGAATTTATAACATAGGTGGATTTGGATCAATAGTGTTAAGTTCCGCTTGCGATCCAAGTCTAAACCATTAAGAACAGATAAGCTAAATTTGGAATCAATAATGTTAAGTTCCGTTTGCGATTCCTAATTTAACTAATAAAGAACACAATAGGTTGTTTAGGAAAGGTTCGACACTTATACAAAAATTTTTATACAGTGGAATCGGTACGATCTTCCTAGGACCAACCAACACATACTCCTTGTTTCATGTACATGAGGATGATGATGATGAACCCTCCACCTCTAGGATTGAGGAGGAGTGTAGATTATTGACTCCGGAGTGAAAAGAAGCCTCTACCTCCGGATCAAGTGAAGAAGAAGAAAATGGTACCACCTCCACAAATCAAGAAAAATCAAATGGAGGATCATATGTCACCTCTACAAGTAAAGAAGGTATAACTATTTCAATTTTAAATAATAAAAGTTATATTATATGCTTTGAGTGTAGGGAAAAGGAGCACTACAAGAGTAAGTGTCCAAAATTGACCAAGACGAAGGGCCAAGTGGCACCTAAGGGCAAGGAGAAGCCTAAGGAGATCGACCCTGTGATAAAAAAGAGCAAGGAACACATTGTGTGTTTCTTGTGTCATCAAAAAGGACATTATTGGAGCCAATGTCTAAAGGGGAAGAAACCAGTCAAAGTCAAGGGAAGAAGCTCAAGTCAAGGAGGAGCTCTCAAGTGTAAGCCCAAGGTATCATTTATTGAGATTATCCCTTTAAGTCATGATAAAATACATGCTAGAAATAATTTATATCATTTTAATGTTATTTATCATGAAAATAGAAGGCATGATAGAATAAAAGAAAAACATGTGACTTATCATGTTAAAATAACTCAACCTAGGGCTAGGAAGGTAGCAAACAACTTAGGAAATAATTCTAAGGACTCTAGACACATGCCTAAGAAAAGGAAAAACCAAGGCTTTAGTGAAAAATCTAAGGTTGAGGAGTTGTGGAAAGAAAATCAAGTCTTGAGGTCAAGACTTGATAAATTGGAGAGGAACCTTAGAAAAATCAAAAATGAAACATAAGGGTCCAAGAATCATAATCTAGGTTTAGGACAACAAGGGTCATCCAATGGTTATAGAGGTTTGGGATACAAACCTAAAACCAAGAAGGATGTAGTCTCTTATCATAGGGTCCCATATAGCTATGGAATCAACCTTAGGTCTAGGGGTCAAGTCAAAGATACAAGGGAAGTTATCACTAGAAGTATTTTTGCTAAGACATCTAAGAAGTCAAAGAAAGTCACCAAGAAGGTCACAAGGGAAGCTATCCCTAGAGTTGACCTAGAAGAAGCGACCAAGGCTTCTAAGAAGCCTAGAAAGGTCATTAGGAAGGTATCTAGGGAAGTTATCCTTAGTGAGTACCTAGAGCATCTAAGGAGCACCAATAGGTTTTGGGTTCCAAGGAGCATATTCTCTACACCCTAGATGGGTTTAGAGAGTGTCAACTCCAAATGGGAAAGGTGGTTAACCCAACCTTGATAAAGTTGATAGTTGGAGACATTTTCAAGGTTAGTGTTAACTTTTGAAAATGAAATGGATTATTGTTTACTCTTTGGAAGAGTAAAATGTGCCAAAATTTGAGGAATTGAACTTAATTTAAATTGGCACATTTAAGAAAAACATAAGAAATGTCAAGTTGGGATTTTGGTATTTTCTTAAGGAGTTAAGGGAAAATTAAGTCTTAATTTAAGTGGTTACTGTTGGAATGTATACTGAAAGCCTAAGCTTTGTAAACATTTATTATGAATAAAGAATCACATTTGGTCTAATTGTCTACATTTGTTTGTAGTTGTTCATTTAATTTATATTGTAGATAACATAGTATGTGGTGTCACATACAGAAGATGATGTTATCAGTACCTTATAAATTATAAATAGTAGCTCACGACCAAAATGGAAAAGGAACAAACCATTAGAAGGTCGTAGTGTAATTAGGTATTAGTTTATCTTGACTATATAATTACACTAGTACACTCAGAGTGTATTGAGTAGGACCATTTGAGGTCGTTTCTTTTATACTGACTTTATAAAGGAACAAAGACCTTAGTTATTATGGAAGTGTGTGCTCTTAATCCTAATATAATAACAAGCACATATATTTGATATTCATTTCTTTAATTTATCAATGGGTGAGATTTAGTTCGTTGAATCAATAAACCCGATAAGTTGGGAAATGGTATCACTTATAGTGTGTGTTGTTGATTATAGAAGGAAACTGTGTCCTAGAGATACTAGGTTGATAATGTCCTCAAGAGGAGCTCATAAAGATTGTCATGTTAAACCCTGCAGGTGGACTTAGTCCGACATGACGATAAGGTTGAGTGGTACTACTCTTGGACTTAGATATTAATTAAATGAGTTGTCAGTAACTCACTTAATTAGTGGACATTCGATATCTTAAACACAGGGAGACTAACACACTCTTAATAAGAAGGAGCCCAAAAATGTAATTTGGGATTGGTGCGGTAGTTCAATGATAGTTCTCTAGTGGAATGAATTATCATTGATAAAATTAAGTTGTGTGTAACATGGGATGCTTAATTTTATCGGGAGACCAAAACCAATTCCTCCTCTCGGTCCCTATCGTAGCCTCTTATTTATAGAGTACTATACCCACATATACCCACCTTCTATACCCACCTAAAGGGGGCCGGCCAAGCTAGCTTGGGAACCAAGCTAGGGCCGGCCTAAGCTTGGGTTTAAGGTGGCCGGCCCTAGCTTGAAACCAAGCTAGTAGGGCCGGCCATAATTAATTAAAAAGAAAATTTAATTTTAATGTTTATTATTATGTGGAAGATTTAATTTAAAAGAGAATTAAAATTAAAATATCTCTCTTGTAAAAGATTTACAAAAGATTAAAGAAAGAGATTAGATCTCTTTCCTTATTTGTAGATTGGAGAGATGTTTTATTTTCTCTTTAAAATTATTCACATGTTAATAAAATTAAAATTATAGATATTTCCTTTTATTAACCATGAAGAGATTTTAAAGAGAAATTTTATTTTTTAAAATTTCCGGAAACAAATTAGGAAGTTTTAATTGTTGATTAAAACTTGTCCTCTTTTGTTTTCCAATGATGTGGCCGGCCATCTCAAGTTAATTGGGAAATTTTGTTTTATTTTTCTCAATTAATTCATGTCAAGAAAATTAAGGAAATTTTATTGTAATTAAATTTCCTAATTTGCCTAGGCCAAGGAATATAAAAGAAGGGGTAGGGGTGCCTTCATGAGACAACCTCTATTGTTTTCTCTCCTTTTTTTCCTTGGTGTTGTGGCCGGCCATTACCCTCTCCCTCTCTTCCTCTTGTGGTGGCCGAATACTTCATCTCTCTTGGAGTTCTTGTGGTGGCCGGATACTACTTGGAGAAGAAGAAGAAGAAGGAGAGAAAGTTAGCATCTCTTGGAGCTTGGTTAGTATTTTGATTTTCTTCTTTGGTGAAGTTCTTCCTTTGTGGCCGAACCTTGCTTGGAGGAGAAGAAGGTGGTTGGTGGTTTCTCATCTCGGTAGATCGTTGCCCACACAACGTCTGAGGTTAGAAGAGGAATACGGTAGAAGATCAAGAGGTTTTTCTACAAGGTATAACTAGTAATTTCTATTTCCGCATCATGCTAGTTATTTATGGAAATAATACCAAATACAAGAGGCTTACGTTCTAGAATTTCGAATATGTTTTTCAAGTTGTGTTCTTTTGTTTTTCTTTTCCTTGTGATTTGATTGTTCTCTTTGGTTAACCTAAAGTTATTTTAGGAAATTAAATATTAGCTTTCTATTAAAGGTTTTGTCTAGTCGGTGGTGGTTGCTCCCATATCCAAGAAGGCCATGTGCCTCGCCACGTCAGTACTGGAAACCTTTTATGGAAATTAATATTTAATGGAATTAATAACTTAAGGAGACTTGGGTCGAACGTGTTAAGTTCCGCAGGAGATCCAAGTCAAAACCTAAAAGAACAAATAGATTAAGTTTTGGATCAAACGTGTTAAGTTCCGCAGGCGATCCAAAATTTAATTTAAAAGAACACATGGTAGCTAGGAAAAGGTTCAGACCTTTGTACAAAATTTTTGTACAGTGGAACCTATAAGTTTTCCGAGTAGCAACCAACAGTTACTCTTTGGAAGAGTAAAGGGTGCCAAAATTTGAGGAATTGGAATTAATTTAAATTGGCACAACTAACCAAGAGTATTTGATATGTGTTTTGGTGTTTGGGAAAAGCGTTTAAGTTAGGTTCACCCTTGTATTTGATATGTGTATTTGAGTTGTGCAGCTTTGCAGGATACACATATGGCTCAGGTTGATGGCTTCGGGTCCGGTGAAGGATGAAGCATCCGAGGGACCGTGGACAAGGCAGCAAGGATAAGGGTCGAGGGAAGCAACTTCGAAGCATACACGAAGGATGGCATTGGGACAAGCCGCGGGTTTGGGTGCATCCGAGGGACAAGAACCAAAAGGAAGAAGGCTTGAAGGCAAGGAGGTCAAGGCTACAAAGAGGCGTCAAGTGAGTCATAAGGGTGAGGGTCCGAGTGCTGAGTGATTGTACTCGGGTACTAGTCGACTGGTGGTTTCATCAGTCGACTGGTATAGTTGACTGGGCAGTCGACTGGGAGCGAACAGAATGCTTCTGTTTGCTTGACCAGTGTGGAGCAGTCGACTGGTACTTTTACTAGTCGACTGGTATAGAGCCGTTGGGATGTAACAGTCGAATCTCCACAAAGGGCAATCGATTGGTAGGAGGGATTTTCCAACCCGTGGCATATATAACCAAGGCTTGGGAGCTTGGTTATAGTTGACAAAATTGGACTTGGTTAAACTCTAATTAGTAGTCTACTAGTTCTCAAGTGTTTATGAGTGTTGTGGTGAGGTTTCTCCACCCACAAGGAGGTTTGAGATAATCGGAGTTTTCCCGAGGCTAATCCACCGAAAAATAGGGATCGTCCACCTTACGGACAGCCGTGGAGTAGGAGCCCTAATCTCTGAACCACGTTAAACAACGTGTTAGCGGTTTGCATTTCATTTCTTGTCTTGTATTTAGATTAGCTTTCTACTTGTTTATTTGTATTTCCGCTGTGTAACTAACAAGTGTAGGAAGAAGAGTGTATTTGGGGATGCCGTCTATCCATCCCCCCTTCTAGCCGGCCACCGATCCCCTACAAGTGGTATTAGAGCGAGACCGCTCTCCGTCAGACTGACCGCCGAGGAAGCAAAGATGACCGGCTTGATTGATCCACCGAAGTTCGAAGGAGGAAGCTTGTGGGACATCACCTTTTGGATGGTGAATATGAAGAACTTCTTCGAGACGGATTGGAACACAATGATAGTGGTGGAAGAGCCATTTGAAGTCCCAAAAGACAAGAAAGGGAAGAAACTCCGACTGTAATATTGGACGGAGGAGCAAACATCACGGTCAAAGGTAAATTCAAAGGTAATATCTATTTTAATTGATATTTTGTCTAATAATGTTGTGAGTCGTGTAGGTGAATACGAGAACGCCCACGATTTTTGGAACAAGGTAAAGATGGTTCTAGGAGAAGAACTCGTGCCTACACACAAAGAGGAAAAATCTGAAGAAAAGGATGAAGTGGCTCAAGTTGAGGAGGAGCAAACGGAAGATGAGCCCTACTCAACATTCGAAGAGGAGAAGGATGAAGAAATGCCATCCACTAGTGTGGATAAGGAGACATCCTCAAAGGTTGAAGAAGAATTAAAGACAAGTGAAGAAGAAGAAGAAGTCTTGGAGTCAACCTAGTGAGCATCTCCACTGAAGTGAAGTCAAAGGATCATATCACTTGCTTTGGGTGCAATGAGAAGGGATACTACAAGAGTAGGTGTCCATTGAGTAAGAAGAAGGTAACTCCTAAACTCATTCAAGTTAATTTAAACACTAACAAGGGTTGTAGGAATGAAGAAACCCAAGGAAAAAGAATGCACATCATATGCTTTACGTGTGGAGAGAAGGGCCACTACCACACCAAATGTCCCAAGAATGGAGAGATCAAGAAGCTAGTGCATCTAAAGAAATGGGAGAAGAAGAAGAGAAGCAAGAGTCAAGGGGGAGCTTCAAGGGTAAGGGAGGTATATCCTAATTTGAAGTTTAATTTAAATTTAAACTCCTCCATACATACTAGAAATAATTGTTATTATTTACCCATGCATAACTTTGGGTTTAGATATCATGATAGGAGTAGGCTTAATGTAGATCAAAACTCTAAGGTATCTATGTTGGTGCGGGAAGCATCTAACGATCGAACCTGAGTTTTGATAATGGCAAAGGATTCAAAGTTAAGGTGTGTTGTGATCTAACATGTTAAATGAGTATTTCAGGAAAAGTCCTAACTGCGGTTAGGCAGGTGAAAAACCCTAGGGGGTGGTAACCCTAGGTCCTAGGGGGTGGTAACCCTAGGTGGAGAAAAGTCCTAGCTGCGGTTAGGCAAAGGGAAAAACCCTAGGGGGTGGTAACCCTAGGTCATAGGGGGTGGTAACCCTATGCGGAAAGTCTTGGCAGGTCGATGGCTTCAGGCAAAAGTCCTAGGGGGTGGTAACCCTAGGTGAAAAGTCCTGGTGTCGCGAACCAGGTGAAAGTCTGAACTGGCCGGTGAAGCGGATGTTCAGCAGAAAGTCCGGAAGCATCGAGTGCCGAGCAAAAGTCCAGTCGATCTGGAGGATCGTACTGGCAACAGGTAAATCTCCTGAGTGGAGTAGGTGAGGACGCGTTCCCCGTAGAGGGAACAGTAGGCGTCGGGTCGACCTAGGGTTTCCGGTAGGAAACCTGAAGTCAGACTCGGACAGTCAAGAGACTGTTAAATATTTCAATAGTTATATCATTGTTTTGTGCTAACTTTGTGCTGCAGGGTATTTTTGGGATTAACATATCTTGCAGGGACCAAAGTACAAAAAAGGCCTCGGATGAACTGGAGGCGCCTTGAATGGAGTTCAAGGCGCCTTGGACCGGAGGTTGAAGGCGCCCTGGATAGGCTGAAGGCGCCTTGAACCAGATAGAGTTCGACCAGGTCTGTGCTGATCCACGCGGGTGACTCGGCTCGTTCAAGGCGCCTTGGTGAACAGTATAAGGCGCCTTGAACCCCCTTTATAAGGGGTCTCGACCAGCAGCTTCAAAACACGTCTTCCAAGTGAACTGTCTGCTACAAGCTGCCTACGAGACGATCCCGAAGTGCTGTAACGACACCCCGACAACCCGGAGCTTCAGATTTAGTCTATTGTTGTCGGTATAATCTTTTTTGAATTGTAATTAGTTTGTAATAGTTTTTACGAGCTTATAGTTGTTGCCCACCGAAAGCGATCAAGGATCGCGGGCCTTCGAGTAGGAGTCGTCACAGGCTCCGAACGAAGTAAAAATCCCTTGTCTCTCCGTGTCATTTTATTCCGCTGCATTAACTCTTACGTTTTACGATTCCAATAATTGAACGATTATAGCCACGAGCGCTATTCACCCCCCCTCTAGCGCGTCTCGATCCAACAATCTATTCATGATAACTCTAGAAATGGTAGACCTAAGGAGACTCAAGGCATTAATCCCAAGAAGGGGAGACATATGCCTAGAAAGGGTAGGTCTAGGAATGTCCATGGTGGACATGTTGACTCTAGGGTTAGGAACCTAGAAAGGGAAAATCAAACTTTGAAGTTAAAGCTTGATAAATTGGAGAAAACCCTAGAAAGATTTAAGGTTGGATCTAAGGGTTTAGGTATAGTGTTGGGTAGCCAAAACCCAACAATGATAGATCGGGTCTAAGATACCGATCTAGTGTCTCCAATGCTAAAAGAAAATCTTATGCTAATGTTGCATATGACTATAGCAAGGAGAAGACAATAAATGACAAGAGAAAGTCATTTAATGGTAAGAAGAAATTAACCAAGGACAAGGTGTCCAAGGTTAAGAAAGTTAGGTTTGTAGGTTAAGTGTCACCGGAGGTGCACCGATGTGGCCTATCTATTGTAGATTAGTCACCTAAGGAGGTGGCTAAGGTTAAGAGCTCTAGGGGGAGCTCTAAGAGTCAAGTTGGGACTAATGGCAAATGGATCTCAAGAGGGTACTACTTGGGAGTCTAGGTTGGGTCATGGAATGTGTCAACTGGTTTGGAGACGAACTTGAGTCTCAAACCTAGGGATTTGACACAATTGAGTTATGTTTCATGCAAGGAAATATGACATTGGGGTCATATTACATGATAATTGGTTTTAAATGTATAGATGCCATATAAACTAATGCTAGAGATGTATTTCGAGTTAGTATGAGCAAATACATCAAGAGGAAGTCAAAACTACAACTTTAGGTCAAGGTTCAATTGAACTATTTAGCTAGTTTTGGGTTTTATGTCAATCTTGGGATTGGTTATAGATACATTTTTAGATGTATTTTTCCCAAGTAGACATGGGTAAAACAAACCTCTCCATAAAATTTGGGAATTTTTGGATGTCTATGGAATTATTGGTGCATTTCTGAAGTTGGGTCAAAAAATATTATTTGGGCTGAAATTAGGGTCCCAGTCGACTAGTACAGTTATCAGTCGATTGGTAACAGTGAATATCGAACACAGAATGGTTCTGTCTGTTGTTTAGATAAGGGCAATCGACTGGTGCAGTCGACTGATGCCAGTCTGATTTTATTTTCATTATTGGTTTGGAACTGGGTCAGCTCGTGTAGGTGTATGAGATCCATGGGGGATAAATACACGAGTTTAGGGTCAGTCAGATGATAAGTTTTCAACAATTGGGATATATGTTGGAAAGCTTTTTGGATATTAGGCAAAGGAGGAGAAGTAAGGTTTAGTTAGGAAAACCTGAAAGTGTCTTTGCATAGGGGGAGCCTTGTGATAGGTTCTTAAAAATCCCTGTGATAAAATCCTAGCTCAATTGGGAGCTTAGGTATAGGGAGTGTAACACCCATAGGATCTCTAATAATTCATATAGATGTATGCATGATTAAAATGGGCCTTATGTGGATTTTCCAAAAATAAAGAAAAAAAAAATAATAGAGCCAAAAAGAGGCATGATCAAGGTTTGAACCTTGGACCTCTTGTTAGATGCATGAATGTCATAACCAGTAGCCCCAGTAGGGGTGTGCTGTTATGAAAGAGAGGGAAATTGTAGTTAAAGGTAGGGAAAGAGAAGACTCCCTTCACTTAGAAGGAAAAGTTGGAGTTGCCTTCTTCCTCTCTAATGAAAAGATGATTTTTGCTTTCTCCCTTCATTGAGGATGAGTAAAAGAAAAGGGAAGGCAAAGTTCATTTTTCCTTCTTCCTCTCACTTAGCATAAATAAGAGAAAGGGAAAAGATAAGTTCATTTTTTCTTCTCTCTTCCTCCTCCCTCCTCCTCTCCACCGAAATCAAACCTTCTTCCTCACCATTGTCGAACCAAGCAAAGGATTTTCTCTCTAGGAAAAGTTTCACAAAGCAAGGTTACTTCTCTTAGTAAATCAAACGAGAGGAGGTAAGTATCCCCCTCACCTGCAGTACAAGTAGCCTCCTACGTTTTCTATGCTTAAAAATGTTTTGAAAAACATAGGATGTTACCTTGTAGGGTTCGACCATGATAAGTAAAGTTGGAAACATGATATCTATTAGCTTTTGGTTATCTATGGTTGTTAAAAAGTTTTATGGCTTCATGTTGTTTAAAAACTTGGAATCACACTCTTTTAAGTTTCGGCCATGAAAGGATAAAGAGGTTTAGAGAAAGTTTAAGATATAAACTATGCTTGTTCATGATTTCTTATGGTTTGTACCTCACTACATGATGTTAGGTTAAGGTCTTTCATGTTTGATGTTGCTTAGATCTTGGAACTTTGCTCTTTAGGGTTCGGCCATGAAAAGATAAAGAGGTTTAGAGAAATTTTAAGATATAAACTATGCTTGTTCATGATTTCTTATGGTTTGTACCTCACTACATGATGTTAGGTTAAGGTTTTTCATGTTTGATGTTGCTTAGATCTTGGAACTTTGCTCTTTAGGGTTCGGCCATGAAAAGATAAAGAGGTTTATAGAAAGTTTAAGATGTAAACTATGCTTGCTTATGATCCCCTATGGTTTGTAACTCACTACATGATGTTAGATTAAAGTTTTCATGCTTCATGTTGCTTAAAGATCTAGAATCATGCTCTTAAGGTTTCGTCCAAGAAGGAATAAAGGAATTAGAGGAAGTTTAAGAACCTAATTATGCTTGTTTATGAATCCTCATTATATGTCACCCACTATATGATGTTAGTTAAGATTTTTCATGCTTCATGTTGAAGAAAAATATTGAGAACCATGCTGCTAGGGTTCGGCTAAGAAGAAAAAAAAGGGATTAGGTTAAAAGCTACTTAGGGTTTCTAAAGGTCTCGCATGTTACGATAAGTATTATGAGAACTTAGGTATTTGATTTCATGTTTTTATGTTACTTGAAAACCCAAGATGTATGTTCACAAGTTTCGGCCAAGACAAGAGAACTAGATTAAGAAGCTACCTAGGGTTCCTAAGGGACTCACTTGTTATGTTAAAAGTTATGAGAACTTAGGTATTTGATTTCCATGTTTTATGTTGCTTGAAAACCTAGGATTCATGATTTTGATGGTTCGGCCAAGTTAGGTTTTAGGGTTTGTATAAGTTCAAAAACCCCAACCATGCATGATAATGACTCTTTATGATATGGTATGAATTTGTATGTCACCATGTAGTATGCATTCATGTTATGATTCCTTATGATATGCTTTATGTTGTGTGCACTTATGCCATTATGTCATGATTCCTTATGATATGCTTTATGTTATGTGCACTTATGTCATCATGTTATGATATGCTTTATGTTATGTGCACTTATGTCATTATGTTATGATCCCTTATGATATGCATTATGTTATGTGCACTTATGCATTCATATTATGATTCCTTATGATATGCTTTATGTTATGTGCACTTTATGCTATCATGTTATGCTTATGTGAGGCTTATGTATGGTGAAAAGCCTAAGAGATGCTTCCCTTAAGTTGGGACTAAGAGCACTCTTCATGATAAGATGAAAAGCCTAAGAGATGCTTCCCTTAAGTTGGGATTAAGAGCACTCTTCATGATATGACAAGAATATGATATGCCATGATATGACAAGAAGCATGATATGTATGATATGATATGAAACATGATATGCTATTTTACTTTGTATGGCTTGTACCGAGGGTGAGCTCCATAAGCGCCCCTAGGTCGATGGTCAATGAAGCAGGCCTAGTAAAAGGGATGGGCTCCTAAGCGCGCCTAGGTCGATAGTCTATGAAACGGGCTTAGTTCCTAGTAAGTTCAAGATTAGCTACCTTGGATCTATTTAGGATGCGCGCATTTATGTATGTATGTGGTACAAGCCGGGCCCTCATGTTGAGATTATGTTTAAGTATGTATATGATATATGTTTTCAAAAGGACATCTTGCATATATTCATTTCATGATGCATGTTTTCTAAAGAACATCTTGCATCTACAAGTTCATGTTATATGGTTTCCTTTATGCTTATTTAAGATGCTCTTGAAAATATGTCTATGATATTTATATAATCATGTTACTACTTTATGTTTATGCTCTCACATGCTATGATATGACTTTATGTTTATGTTCTCACATGCTATGTTATGATTTTATGTTTATGCTCTCACATGCTATGATATGACTTTATGTTTATGCTCTCACATGCTATGTTATGATTTTATGTTTATGCGCTCACATGCTATGATATGACTCTATGCTTATGCTCTCACATGCTAGGTTATGATGCCAAGTGAACATGTTAATACTTTATGTTATGCATGATTTATGATTTTTGTGAGTAGGAAAGGAACTTACTAAGCCTATGTGCTTATAGTTTTATGTTTCTTTGTACTGCAGAGAAAGGAAAAGAGTGGCTAAACTAAGAGGAGCAACAGGAAGGGCAAGAATGTGTGTGGAAGTGGCATAGTGGAATAGATCCCTTTGTGTTTCAGAACTTATATATATATGTCTTGACCTTTCATGTGAACTATGTTTAGCTAGATGCTTTGATAACTACTTGAACCAGCATGGTTAGCTTATGCACTTATGTTCTTTTGTTTCATGTTGGTATGCTTATGATATCATGAATCGTGTTTTAAGTAGTTGATGATAAATCAAGTTATATGCATGAATGTTAGTACATTCACATGTTATGATTGAAAAGATTAGCATATTAAGCATGTTTCTATGTTATATGATTATATGGTTCACATGTCATGTTTAGTCCATATGCATATGATCAAATTAAATTTTAGACAACCCACTTCCGCTGCCATGATTTCATATGCATATACATGTATGTACGTTTCAAGTAAGTAACCCCGTCCCTTCTTTAGTAGTAGTAGAGGGGCGGACGTTACAGGGAGAGCCTTGGGATAGGTTCTTAAAAAGCCTTTTAGGAAAATCCTAGCTCAATGGGGAGCTCAGGTGTAGGGGAAGCCTTATGATAGGTTCCAATGCATGTTGCATTGTTTTGATTCGGCAGTGTAAGTCCAAGTGTGTAGCTTTGACAACGTAAGTCCATTTGGCAGTGTAGGTCCAAATGTGTATCCTTGGCAACGTAAGTCCATTCGACAGTGTAAGTCCAAGTGTGTAGCCTTGGTAACATAAGTCCATTCGACGGTGTAAGTCCAAGTGTGTAGCCTTGGCATCGTAAGTCCTTTTGTTTTAGCATATTTATTCACTATTATGTTTTCTCTAACTTAAAAGTATTGCCAAACATCAAAAAGGGGGAGATTGTTGGAGCAATTCCAATGGTCCGTGCGACTATGTGTTTTGGTGTTTGGGCAAAGAGTTTAAATTAGATTCACCCTTGTATTTGATATGTGTATTTGAGTTGTGCAGGTTTGCAGGATACACATATGACTCAGGTTGATGACTTCAGGTCCGATGAAGGATGAAGCATCCGAGGGACCGTGGACAAGGCAGCAAGGACAAGGACCGAGGGAAGCGACTTCGAGGCATACGCGAAGGATGACATTGGGACGAGTCGCGGGCTTGGGTGCATCCGAGGGACGAGAGCCAAAAGGAAGTAGGCTTGAAGGCAAAGAGGTCAAGGTTGCAAAGAGGCGTCAAGTGAGTCATAAGGGTGAAGGTCCGAGTGTTGAGTGGTTGTATTCAGGTACCAGTCGACTGGTGGTTTCATTAGGCGACTGGTATAGTCGACTGGGCAGTCGACTGGGAGCGAACAGAATGCTTCTATTCGCTACAAGTCGCTGGTACTTTTACCAGTCGACTGGTATAGAGTCATTGGGATGTAATGGTCGAATCTCCACAGAGGGCAGTCGATTGATGGTTTTGGCAATCAACTAGTAGGCAGGATGTTCTAACCCGTGGCCTATATAACCAAGACTTGGGAGCTTAGTTATAGTTGATGAAATTGGACTTGGTTAAAGTCTGATTAGTAGTCTACTAGTTCTCAAGTGTTTGTGAGTGTTGTGGTGAGGTTTCTCCACCCACAAGGAGGTTTGAGATAATCAGAATTTACCGGGGACTAATCCACCGATGGATAGGGATCGCTCACCTTACGGACAGTCGTGGAGTATGAGGCCTAATCTCTGAACCACGTTAAACAACGTGTTAGCGGTTTGCATTTCATTTCTTATCTTGTATTTAGATATCTTTCTACTTGTTTGTTTATATTTCCGCTACGTAACTAATAAGTGTAGGAAGAAGCAAGTATTTGGGGGCGTCGTCTATCCAACCCCCCTTCTAGTCGACCACCGATCCCCAACATATTTTATTTATGCTAATTTGCCATGATTTTTTGTCCATTATATGCTATGACATCATATTTTGCATTCATGTTTATTATGAAAAATAAACAAAATACCATGTCATGACATACATACATCATGTAGCAATAGTATATTTTCTTTTGAAAATTATTTCTTTTTGATGTATGTGATAAGTCATCATGCATCATTTTAGTTTCCTTGTAATAAGGACAATGACATTTACTAACAAGTGACATCCTAGGTAGATGTTCAAAATTTTAAAAATTTCTAGATAGATATGCATGATCCCTAGTTTAGGGCAAAACCAAAATCTACATCTCATAAAGATTATAAGATGACTTGTATGTGTTTTAGTACATATTAAATACAAGTGAGATGCTAGGATGATAAACAAGACTCAAGATGTTGATTTCATGCATCTAGTTGAGTTTTGATTTCATTTAAACATATAGTTATGTGTACTTTAATCATTGGGAAAGCTAATGTACAAGTCATGTGCATTGAGCCCAAAGAACATGGTTGGAAATTGGTTTTGAAAAATATTTTAAATATACTTTGGAAAATCTTGGTGAAGGCTATCTTTTGATAGTAATCATCATTGAAAAGTTAGACATAAACTTGGAAGAAACATTGAAGTTTTTACAAGTTTCTAATTTTGTGTCAATCTTTAAAAATAAGAAGTATTTTCTTAGAAAATTATTTTTCCATGATAGTATATATCCTAAATAATGTTTACAACAATTTTCATGATTTTTTAAATTTTATAGAATTTTTGAAGTATTTCTGAATTTTGGTGAAATTAAATTTCAGGAAATCAGAAACCCAATCGATCGGCTGATCGATTGGGAGGTCTCAATCGACCAGCCAATCGATTAAGAAGAGACTTTCTCGTGAACAGAGCATCGTGGAATCGATCAGCCGATCGATTCAATTGTGTTGGATTGATCAGTCGATCGATTCAAGCAGTTTTTCCACGAACAGAAGCTCGTGGAATCAATCAGTGAATCGATTGAATGGTTTCGATCGATTGAGTCTCAACTTCAATCGATTGAGAAAGCTGTTTTCGACTGTAAATGTCTGATTTCAGCACTTTAAACCATTTTTAGTCTAGGTAACCATTCCTAACCCCTTGAAACACATTTGTATACATTTAGGGGATATTTTCATGATGAAAACAAGGATGGATTAGTTAAGGAAGACTAAGTTGAAGTTTAGGTTGAGGTTTAGTTTCAATATTGAATTTTTTAATCTCAAAACTTTTAATTTTGGGTTTCCTAAAGGTTTAGGAATTTCAAGTCATTATTGGTGCAATGACAGAAGTTTGAAGCATGTTTTTAGGGGAGCTACTCTTTAAAAACATGGAAACATTTTTTCGAAACCAATGAAGGTGGTAAATCCTTCGTTTGGAAAATGCTCAAGGTTGAGTATTGGGGAACAATGGAAGATTGGATATCTTCATTGTAAAAAAGGAGTATGCTCAAGGATGAGCATTAAATACAATGAAGGGCATGAGACCTTCATTGTGAGTGTGAAGTTGGTCAATGTTCAAGGGTTAGCATTGAAGACAATGAAGGGTATGGGACATTCATTGTGGTATGGTGGACAACATGTGAGGTTGTGAACAACGTTGGGCAACTTTTCAGAGGGAGAGTTTTTGATATGTGCCAATAGGGGGAGAATATAGGGTTTAAGTTAGGCCTTCATTGCTCCTCTAGGAAAGTTTGGGGGAGAATGCTCTCTAGGAAAGGGAGAGAATGAAGGAAACCCTCATTCATGCATTGGCATGAAGAAGAAGTTGAGGCTATGAGATTATCCTAACTTAAAGGTATTGTCAAAAATCAAAAAGGGAAAGATTATTGGTGCAATATCCTTGGGTCAAGGTTGATCAGGTTGACTGAACTTGAGTTGGCTCAAGCTTGAGTTTTGATGTTTGGGTTTCGATGTTTGACAATACATAGAGATTGCATATGCAATCCTCCGATTGGGGAGATTGTTGATACAATTCTCTTCTGGTCAAGAACTGACCAGTTAGATATGAAGAAGAGTTAAGTAGGTCAAAGGGTTAACCGGATACTTGACTGGGAAAGTCCTAACTGGAGGTTAGGCAGGTGGAAGTCCTGGTAAGTCAAGTCAGGCAGTTGAAAATCCTGATGAGTGAAGCCAGGTGAAAGACCTAGTGAGTGAAGCTAGGCTTGGAAAATCCTGGTGAGTAGAGCCAGGTGAAAGATCTAGTAAGTGAAGTTAGGCAGGTGAAAGTCCTGGTGAGTGAAACTGAGCAGTGGGAAAATTGTAGTGAGTGAAGTCAGGCAAATAGAAAGTCCTGGTGAGTGAAGCTAGGCAAATGGAAAGTTCTAATGAGTGAAACTAAGCAGAAGGAAAGTCCTAGTGAATGAAGCTAGGCACGTGGAAATCTAGGTGGGTCAAGGTTAACTGAACACCTGGTGTTGGGAAGCCTAAGTAGGTCAAAAGATTGACTGGATACTTGGCACAAGGAAATTCAGATGCGTCAAGGGTGACCGAACATCTGGTGGAAGTCCAAGTGGGTCATGGAGAACCGGACATTTGGCACGAGACGGTAAGTTCAAATAGGTCAAGGTTGACCAGACACTTGGCACGAGGAGAAAAGACCAAGTAGGTCAAAGGATTGACCGGACACTTGGTGAAGAAGTCCCGGCAAGTCAAGGTTGACCGGATGCTAGGCATGAGGAGATCCAACAGGTCACGGTTGACCGGATGTTGGATTTGGGGACCCTAGACTTGAGTTAAACAAGTCAAAGGGAGGCCAATCGATCAACCGATCAATTGAATCATAGTCCAATTGATCAGCTGATCGATTAGAGGTGGCTACTAGTGAAGGCTGGCCCAATCGATTAGGCGATCGATTGGGAGCCTAAATCGCGACCACAGAACCTTGCCCAATCGATCAGCCGATCGATTGGGCATAGCCAATCGATCGGTCGATCGATTGGGGTCTGAAAATCGCGCGAGTCGCAATAAATGCCGAATCGATTGGTCGATCGATTCAGGTTTCTCCAGCAGAGCATAGAGGCCCTCTGAATCGATTGATCGATCGATTCAAGCCTCCCCAATCAATTGGTCAATCAATTGGGATGTGACCGTTGCGAAGGAAGCGTCGAGTTTAAAGTCATCTTCTTCACAACGATTCGACATCTCTTCCTCTCCACTTCTTGTGATCATTCTCACAGGTTTATGTCAATTCTTGAAGCTTTCTTGGAGTTAAGTGTTGCTACACTTCCAAGGTCAAGAGGCGTTTCATATAAGAAGGAGAAGCAAGCTAGGGTTTCTCATTGTAGATCTTGTAAGATTTGATATTGTATTAGCTTATGTTTCTTTCTTCTTGTATTGTTTGTGTGAGAACTTGTACGAGGCTTCTCCGCCTCCGGTAGTTACCCAAAAGGAGTATTTTTATTAGTGGATGAGTGAGTGAGGGTCGGATTCTTGGATTAGTCACCTCTTCTTGAAGTGGATACCAAGTAAATCCATATTATTAGCATTGGTGCTTGATTCGAGAGTATTCCGCTGCACATCATCATCACAAAGCAAGTCCACGAAGTGTGATGAGCTATTCATGTAACACCCACGAAAAGATAAGCTATACCTATAAGTATTTTTCCTTTAGAATAAAAGAAAAAAAAATAGAGAAATGAAAATAGAAACCAAAATGAAATAAAAAGAAAGTGAGGTTAAGGTTTGAACCTTGAACCTCCCACAAATGATAGAGTTAAATTAGTGTATGGTAATCACTAGAGTAAAGAATAATAGATGAATAGAAAAGAGTGGAAATTGTAGTTAAAAGTAAGAGGATAGTTAAGTAAAGGAACAAGAGAAAACCAAGTAGCTTACCTCCTCTTCTTCTTGGTTAAGGAAAGAAGCAAGCAAAAGCCAAGTTGCTTTCCTTCCTCTTTTTCCTCTAATTTCGTGGGAATTAAGAGAGGGTAGAGATAGAGGGGTTAAGGGGATGAATGAGGACATAATTCATTCTCATGATGAATAAATAGGATTGAGAGAAGAATAGAGAAAGAAAAGATTGTTAATTCTTCCTCCTCCTCCTTTCTCCTTCTCCCTTCTCCACCGATACATAGAGCTTTCTCTCCCTCATTCCTAAAATCCAAGCTAATGTTTTCTCTCCAAGAAAACTAATTCCTAAGAAGGAGTCTCAAGGTGTATTCCTTACAAGAAAAAGAAAACAAAAGGGAGGACTAGAAAAAGAAGCTCCTTCTTCTTCCTCACAAGGGTACCACTTTTCTTTAGGAACAACAAGCGAAAGGAAGTAAGTATCCCCTCACCTGTGGTACAAGTTGCTTATGTTTTCCACAAGATTAGAATGTTTGAAACTTAACTCCATGCTCCTAAGGTTTTTCGGCCAAGACATGAATAAAAAGGTTAGGGAAGTTCAAGACCTAGATAAGCATGTTCTCTATGTTCTTATGATAAACACTCTAGTATAGGAAGCTAGTTAATGTTCTTATGTTGTATGCTTACTTAAAACCTAGATCTATGATTTTGAACTTTCGTCCAAGTATAGATGAAAGACCTAGGAAAGCTTAAGACATAAACCAACCATGATCACTATGTCCCCATGATATGTATGCTATGATAGGAGATTGGTTTGGTATTTTTATGCTTGTATGTTGCTTAAAACTTAATCTCATGCTCCTAAAGTGTTCGGCCAAGACATGAATAAATGGATTAGGAGAGATTAAAGTTTAGGTTATCATGCTCATGATCTTCTTTATGAAATGGTATGAAAGATTTTAAGTGTTTGCATGCTTGTATGTGTTGGAACCTAGTGGTATTACACTATAGGGTTTCGGCCATAATGTGAATAAAAGACCTAGGAGAGCTTAAAACTTAGGTTAACATGTTCATGACTCTCTTTAAGACATGATATAAAGCAAACTTAGGGTTATCATGTTTTGATGTTGCTTGAAATCTAGACACACGGTCCCTTTGGGTTCGGCCATGGAGAAGTTAGTGTCTAAAGAAGCTTTAAACTAAATCTAGTATGCTCATGATTTCATTTATGACTTGATATGGAGTTAGCTTGATATTCATGCTTGTATATTGTTTAGTGGTTATTTTTCTCTTCATGAAGGTTTCGACCATGAACAAACTTTAGGGTTCAAGGAAACTAAAAATTTAACCTAGCATGCTCATATACCTCCTTATGATATGATATGAATTTTTAACTAGATATTTATGTTTGCATGTTGCTTAGAGCTTGGTTTCCTCTTCATGAAGGTTTCGGCCATGAACAAGTTTTAGGGTTCAAGGAAGCTAAAAATATAACCTAGCATGTTCATGTATCTCCTTATGATATGATATGAATTCCTAGCTAGATATTTATGCTTGCATGTTGCTTAGTGCTTGGTTTCCTTTTCATGAAGGTTTCGGCCATGAACAAGTTTTAGGATTTAAGGAAGCTAAAAATTTAACCTAGCATGCTCATGAATCTCCTTATGATATGATATGAATTTTAGCTAGATATTTATGCTTGTATGTTGCTTAGAGCTTGGTTCCTCTTCATGAAGGTTTCGGCCATGAAAGAATTAGAGACCTAGGAAGGCTTAAAAATTTGAATTAACATGTTTATGACCTTCTTTATGATACGATATGAAGTTAACATGAGATTCTTATGCTTGTATGTTGTTTAGAATTTAAGTTCATACTCTTGAACTTTCTGCCATAATGGGTTTAGGAGCCTAGATGTGTCTCACATGCTATGTTATGAATTAAGAGATGTTATTTAATGATTCCATGTATGATTATGTCTTTTCTATGATGGATGATGTGTTCATTTATGTATACCTATGAACCATGCATGATAATGTCTCTTATGATGTGCTATGTGCCCAAGTATGCATGCTTTTATGATATGACAAATAAAATGTCATTTATGTATGCTTATGATCCATGCATAATAATGTCTCTTATGATGTGCTATGTGCCCAATTATGCATGCTTTATGATATGATAAGCAAAGGCCTAAGAGTTGCTTCCCTTTTTGTTGGGAGTAAGAGCACTCTTTATGATATGATAAGTAAAGGCCTAAGAGTTGCTTCCCTTGGGGACTAAGAGCACTCTTCATGATATGATAAGATATGATATGCTATGTTATGACATGAACTATGATATGCTATTTTACTTTGTATGGCTTGTACCAAGGGTGGGCTCCATAAGCGCCCCTAGGCCGACGGACTATGAACGGGTCTAGTAAAGGGATGGGCTCCTTAGTACGCCCCTAGGTCGACGGTCGTAGTACGGACCTAGATCCCTAGTAGGTTCGAGGCTAGTTACCTTGTCCTAGGGATTGCGCGTATTCATGTATGTATGTGGTACAAGTCGGGCCCTCATGATGATATTATGTTCAAGTACTATATGATATGTTTTAAGACATCTTGCATATGACATGACACATGTTTTAAAAGACATCTTGCATGATATGATTTATGATTTATATGACATGATGATTTATGATATGATATAGCATGATGTTCTTTATGATTTATGATATGACATACGATGCCCTTATGCTTTATATGACATGATGATTTATAATATGATATAGCATGATGCTCTTTATGAGATAATATGTTATGATGCTATGCATTCACCATATGATGTTAGATGTTCATATTTCCATGGTTATATGCTTATGTGTTTATGCTTTGATATATGGATTTTGTGAGTAGGAAAGGATCTTACTAAGCCTGTGTGCTTATAGCTTACTTTCCTTGTACCACAGATAAGGGTAAAGAATGGATGACCTAAGGGAGCTGCAGGAGAGGCAAGGAGATGTGTGTGGTGGTGGCTCGGCTAAGGCAAATAAAAGACATGCTTAAGTTATTTTGTTATGTCGACATGAACCAAGTGTATTATGTTATTGTTCCGCATGACTTCATGATATTTCTACTGTCTTACTTTCGAAAGAAATTTCAATATGCATGTATGTTTCCGCAAATATATAAGTAAAGTAACCCCGCCCTACTAGCAGGAGGGGTGGGCGTTACAATTCACCCTCCCCCCTCTAGCTATAAATCGACCCTAACACATATATAGACTTTTTAAGCCTACATACTTTCTCCTCTTGACCTTCAACAATGAAACCTTCTGACTGAACTATATAGATTTCTTTGTCAAGGTCACTATTAAGGAAAGTGATTTTTACATCTATTTGATATAATTCCAAATCATAATGTACCATAAAGGCCAAAATAACTTGTATTGATACAAATTTCACTACGAGAGAGAATGCCTCTTCAAAGTTAATACCTTTCATTTGAGCATATCCTTTTGCAACCAAACGAGCTTTGTATCTATAATTAATCCATCAACTTTTCTCTTTATTTTGAAAATCCACTTATTCCTAATTGCCTTTCAGCCCAAAGGAATATCGATTAAATCCCAAACATGATTCTTATTCATAGACTCCATCTCTTCATCCATTATAGCTTTCCACTTTTCTCTAACTTTACATGCCAATGCTTCTTCAATAGATTGAGGTATTCATCATCGTCAATTGGGAGTGTCATCAATGCCTCATTCTCAATATCAAACCTCTTCTTAGGTTTGATTTTACACATATTTCTTCGTAAGTTGGGATGTTGAGAAGTCAACTTATAACTTGGCATATCACTCCCACTCGATTGACTAGATTTAGGCATCCCTTTTGACACCTCTCTTATTGATATATCTCATCCTCCTTAAATAGAGGAACATTCTTATCAACATCACCTCTGGTTGGGAAATCTGTTTTGAGAAAAGTCCTATCTCTCAAATCTATTTCTAAGATGGTTTCATCTTGTTGCTCACCTATAAAAACATAACCTTTGGAGGTCTCATGATATCTAATAAAGATACATTTCTTATCCCTAGGTCCCGATTTTTCATACTTGTGAGAACTATCATGAACATAAGCAGCTGACCCCCAGGGTCTCAATTACTTAAATCTGGTTTTTTGCATGTCCAATGTTCATATGGGGTAGATGAAACTGACTTTGAAGGTACTTTGTTAAGTATATAGGCAGCAGTTAGTAATGCATCTTCCCAATAGGAGATCGGTAAATTAGCCCGCGCCTCATAGACCTAATCATTTCAAGAAAAGTCCTATTTCTTCTTTCAGTTATCTCATTTTGCTGTAGAGTTCTAGGGATTATCAACTGTTTAATAATCCCTCTATTATTACATATTGTCTTGAACATATCAAATAAATAGTTCCCTCCATGATCGGTGCATAAAGTCTTAACTTTATATTCCATTTAATTCTCAACTTTGTTCATATAACAAATGAATCAATCAAATGCTTCAGATTTATGAGAAATCAAATACACATGATTGAAACGAGAGAAATCGTCAATAAATGTAATGAAATAGGAAGCTCCATGTCTAGCCTTTACATTCATTAGATAATAAATATCCGAATGAATTAATTACAATAGTAATTATGCTCTAATAACCTTACCAAATAGTTTCCTAGTTGCTTTTCCAACAAGACAATGCTTACATATAGACAGGTGAATCTTAGCCTGAGTGTCAATAGATACTCTCTAGCCAACCGATTTATATGTTCTTGTCCTATGTGTCCTAATCTAACATGTCAAACCTCATCAGTTGTATCTGCATCACTAGTTAAAGAAATGTTCAAAAAAATAACCCTCAATAACACAATTGACATATGGTTCTAAATCAAGAACCATAAAATCATTTGTTAAATAACTATATTCGATTGACACTGAGTTAATTTTAAGTTCAACACATTGACTGTAAAAATTAATATAATACTCTAAATCAAAAAGACATGTAATGAAAACAAGATTTCGTCGAATTTTAGGAGCATACATGACATCATATAGAAATAAAACACCACCACCACGGAGGTTGGGTTTGCAAGTGTCAACTCCTTTGACTTCAACTCTTGCATTATTTCCCACATAGATCCACTTGTTGCCAGCTGGTACTCAACGATACTTAACAAATGTAACTCGTTCCTGAGCTACATGGTTGGTTGCTCCCGAATTTATAATCTACAAAGGACAAGAATTAGCAAATAACACTAAACTAGCAACAAAGTGCTCAAGAAAAGAAGACACGTTTGGATCCAGATGATCCAGATGATCTGGATCCAGATGATCCAACAGAACTGTCAGCCACATAGGATAGTCCAGAAATCCTTACGGATTCAACTCTCTCCCCCTCCAATTCTACATAGCATGAGACGTTAGTGAAAGTCTTGATACTCTCATTGTGAATTAGGGTCTGCTTCATGGTCTCTCAAGAATCTAGAAAGGAATGAATAACTGTTTGAACCTGTTGTTCATCGGTCAACTCATGCCCAACAATTTTAAGCTCCCGAATCATGTTTGACATCTCCCTGATGTGTTGAACCATTGAAACATTCAGACGCTTCTTGTAGCTGCCAAACTTGTTCGTCAGCTGTCGAAGCTTGCTCAAACTTACTCCACTGTATTTCTCCTTAAGGACTACTTAGACTGCATGAGCCGAAAGATATGACTCATACTCAAAAGTTAGGTCATCTACCATTAAATTAATCAATATGCCCTTTGTAGTGGAGTCTTTTTTCTTTCATGCCTTATAAGCATCAAGATCTCTTCTGTGCTGTGTAGTGATACCATTTACAGGTTCTGCAATAACCTGATTTACAGCCTCCATAACTTATTGTTCCTCAAGTACATACTGTATCTTGAGATGTCAGACTTTATAATTATCCCCATTAAATTTTTCACCGTTATTGAATTCAGCTATAATATTTTTGGTTGTCATAATATATAATAAATAAATACATTATTTAGTATTCAGTATAATTCATATATATGTAATTTATAATTGACTCAATATTAATTTGAATTGGTTTACAAAATCAAGTGATAATTATATTTTTACTTATTATTCATATGACTAATTAAATCAATATTGATCAATTCTATTATATACATTCTGACAAATAAACTAATCATTTATTATTTTATGATTCCTTTAATAAAATGAACTAATCATTTATTATGCATCATGTAGAGTAAACAACATAAATAAACATATAAATCAATATATCATTAATATAAAAATATTCTGCATATTATTAGCATATAATAAACTGACATGAACTAAATGGACTAATATTGTTCAAATATAATGATAATAACAATAATAGAACTTTAATGAACAAGATAGGCTAACACTACTCTCACTATTATAGATACTAATGCGGTAGCCAATATTATTCCTTTCAACCTGGACTCATTTGGGGTAATCACAGGTAGGACAACTTCAGAATTCTTCATTGGATCCATAATCAGATCCTCTTCTAGATCTTCCTTGAACATTTTCTGGTCCTCTTTGAACACTACAAGATCCTCTTCAACCATATGGTGAAGTAGTTCCTCACATAATTCTGAATATGTGACGCGTTCTTCATAACGACCCCAAACATAGTCTGCTATCATCTTAGGATACTCTGGCAATGAACACATCAAAGCCAGATCCTATAACTGTCTAGGACTAGAAACTCTTCTCGCTCAAATTTTCAAAATAGTTCATCAAACCGTCCAAAGTATCCGTCGACTCCATAAGTAGAGTTATATTCTATCTCCTGAATTTCCTCCCTAAGCTGGTTCCGCTACACTTCGCAATGAGTCAATGTGGTAATCGTCCATGCCATTTGAAAAATTGAAATTAAATAAGTCAATACAAAACTAACTAACCAGTACAAAACTAGCTTACTTCAATTTATACAGGCATGGAACTAACATAATTAATCAAGAATAATAAATTTTCTCGATTTTCAAGAGTCTAAATCGATTGATCCATTGGACTGGTCGATCAGAAATCCAGATCCTAAGCTTGGTTCATTGCCCTTATTAGAACTAATCTAATTAGACAGGGATTTTCGGAATTTTTGTACCTATATTCTATTATTGTTTAATCTAAGTCTATGTAAGTCAATCTCAAACTTATTGATCAAATTCAGGTCCATTTGATCAAACCAATATCCATTGATTTAACTTTAACCCATTGGAATAAATCTAATCTAATTGATCAAATTTGACCTAATAGAATAAATCTGATCATTTAATCATATTTGGTCAAAACCCAATTAATCAATAAAAGGCAGTCTGATGCACGAAGCTCCCATCATGCGGGGTCCCGAGAAAGGATTCATTGTACGTAATCTTACCCTACTTTTTACAAGAGGTTGTTTCTAGGATTCGCCAATAATTAAGAATATTCGCCTCAATGACCGCTATGAAAAAACATTTCTTGACTTTGCTAAGGACATGTTAACTTCAGCCAGGCCCGGCTAAAGGCATACGTCATTAAGGCCTATGCCTATGGCCCCAATTTTATTGGGGCTCATTGATTAATTAATTAAAGATATTGAAAAAATTAAATTAGCAACATTAATATTAATTAATTATAAATGTCTTGCTAATTCATTAATGTCACCTTGTCAATTAATTCATTATCATTCCACTTCCTATTTATACCTTGTACTTATCTTTATTTCCTCATTAATTGCCTATCATAATCTTATATGAGATTTTATTCTACCTTAAATATAATTCATTTTTAAATTGACATATTTCTTTCTTTTTTTATTATTACTCCAATTCTCATTTTATTTTGCAATTAGTAATACTATTCTTATAAAACCTAATAAATTCTTTTCTCCTCAATATTTTTTAAAAATCCTAATAGTTCTCTCATTAGTGCATTGTGCCCTTTTTTTTCATCAACGATTTTGCATGTTTCTCCTTCCTCACCGATGATATTCGCAGAGAACGTTCTTCTCTTCCTTTGTCGATAATATTTCTTCCTCGTTCTTTCTTTTTATTTCTCAATAATAATATGAATTAGAGATTTTTTTTTATCATAAAATACAAAGTAAAATGCATTAGCAAAAATAAATTTTTTAAAATTAAAATTAATAAAGTCTATTTGACATTCTAACTAAAAGATTAAATAATTTAATAATTTTATTAATAAAAAATAAAATTATTATCAAAATACCCGTTAGAAAACTATATTTTATATCAAAAATTAGTTTTTTTTTAAATAATATTTAATTCTTTTTAATAACTAATTTTAAAAATATTTTTTAAAAATTATTTTTTCGGTCCCAAATCCAAATGAAAAATGTTAAAGAAAATTAAAAATATATTAAAAAAAATTGTTTTTTAATTTTTTTTACCTAGGACCTCAAGGAATCTTGAGACGGCCCTAACTTCAGCTTCCTCATAGCGGTATGAGCTTACAAAGTGGTACGAGGAGTTAAGAAACGAATATTCTTCCAATAAGTAACTGTCAAAAGTACCAAAAGTTTAATTTCTACAAATATCTTATGAATCGAATAAAAAAGATGCAACAAAATATATTTATGAATTATATATATGTTATTTTCACTAGGTCTTATACATATTTAATGTACTTCTTGTGAGTACCATCAAAATTGTCAAATTAATTTTATATTACTCCTCCTATGGTCCTTTTTGAATGTCTCCCATATAATTGTCAAAATTAATCTTTTGCTACGAGAACCAGAACATTTCGACATGCTCTGATTCAATAAATCTGACTTCTAGTACCAAGAGGAATTAATGCCAATAAGATGAGTTTGAAAGATGATACAGTCTTATCTGGTATAGTTGGGATCTCGTGGGACTGAGCTCCGATCCATGTGACCTTTATTATAGCCATAGCCCATGTGAGTTATAGATGGTTGAATTTGATTCCATTGGACGTGTGTCAAATTATCACCAGTAATTCATGACTAGTTTAAACCAAAGACTGTTTTTATATTCGCCTCTGACTTTGCCAAGGACATGTTAACTTCAGCTTCCTCATAGTGGTATGAGCTAACAAAGTAGTACGAGCCGCGAGGAGTTAAGAAACGAATATTCTTCCAATAAGTAGCTGTCAAAAGTACCAAAAGTTTAATTTCTACAAATATCTTATGAATCGAATACAAAAAGATGCAACAAAATATATTTTTGAATTATATATATATGTTATTATTCTTCACTAGGTCTTATATATATTTAGTGTACGTCTTGTGAGTACCATCAAAATTGTCAAATTAATTTTATGTTACTCCTCGTATGGTCCTTTTTGAATGTCTCGTATATATAATTTATCAATCTTTTGCATATTGTTTAGTCATCTAACTAAATTAACTTGTTGTACCAAGTCAACTAATTACAAGACACGTCTTCATGAAATTACAAAAGTTTCAGGAAGATACGTGGACGTAATTTTGATCGTTTGCCCAATGTACTATAAATTATTACACTACGAAACTAATAATTGTGACGAAAAAAATGCCATACGACCGCATACTTTTCAAAGCGGCGCGCCCTCCGTCCGCTAGGTGGAGATCATCCAACCGTCTGATCTGAACTTGTAACGTAGCGACGAGACTATGCGTGGAAAATCTACCAGATGCTCAAGATATTGATCCTTTCCATTTCCATCCCCTCGGCCGCCACTAGTTGGTTTAATTGTCATTTTGCAGCTCACCTCAATTTTGATAACTCCAAAATTGTAATAAAAACTATAAATTAATTCGCGGTCGTCACTTGAAGTAATAATTTGGACTTTTGGTCTGTGTTTTCTTGTAGCAGATGTTATTGTATAATTAATGGCGAAAATGACACTTTCTTTTATAGCAAAGTTCATTAGGTTCATTTAGATTTCTCTCACCGTCCGTCCTAAAATTAATTATGTGAAAGCAGATAAAATGACTCTTTTATAGCAAAGATGTCTCTTACCCTCCGTCTTAAAATTAATTAGGTAAAAGAAGATAAAGTATAGGATTTAGGGTAAGTTAATTAGGAGGTGTGGTGGGTGGAATTTTTTTTTTTTCAAATTACAAGTCCATCAGAAATTAATCTATAATTAATGACACTTTCTTAGCTATATATAGAGCAATAGCGGTTGAGATCAGATCAGCAGAGGACCAAGGAGAGAGAGAGAAGCGTGGTCATGGGTGATGCTCCAAGACAGCCGGAGAAAAATCCTCATGCGGTGTTCATACCGTACCCCGCTCAGGGCCATGTCACGCCGATGATGAAGCTGGCGAAGCTCCTCCGGTTCTACGGCTTCCGCATCACCTTCGTCAACACCCACTTCAACCACAAACGCCTGCTCCGCTCCGGCGCCGTCGTCCCTTCGGAGGCTGATGACCCGGGCTTCCGCTTCGAGTCCATCCCCGACGGCCTCCCGCCCTCCGACACCGACGCCACGCAGGATATCCCCTCCCTCTGCGACTCCATCTCTAAGAACGCGCTCCCGCCGTTCCTCGACCTCCTGCGCCGCCTAAACTCCGATGACAGCGACGCGCCGCCCGTCTCCTGCATCGTCTCCGACGGCGTCATGAGCTTCACCCTGGACGCCGCCAGGGAGCTCCGCATCCCTGAGGTCGTCTTCTGGACCCCCAGCGCCTGCGGCTTCATGGGCTACCTCCACTACCAACACCTCATCGACCGCGGCCTCACGCCCTTCAAACGTATCGAATTCGAATCTTGTTCTAAATTTGACAAGAATTAACTAGAAATCAACAATTTTGTGTGTTTATAGACGAAAGCGACATCACGAACGGATTCTTGGATACTCCGATCGATTGGGTGCCGGGAATGAAGAACATGCGGCTGAGGGACTTCCCGTCCTTCATCCGGACCACCGACAGGGACGACATCATGCTCAACTATGTCAACCGCGAGGCACAGCGCACCGCCATGGCCGCAGCGGTAATCATGAACACTTTCGACGAGCTGGAAGGACCGGTCCTGGAGGCGATGGCGGCGATCCTCCCCCCGATCTACACCGTCGGCCCGCTCTCCTTGCTGCTCCAGCACCACCATATTCCTGATGCCCTCGCCTCGCTCCGCTCCAACCTTTGGAAGGAGGAGAGCGGGTGCTTGGAGTGGCTGGACGGCCGCGCGCCGGGCTCGGTGGTGTACGTCAACTTCGGGAGCATAACGGTGATGAGCAACGAGCACCTGGTGGAGTTCGCATGGGGGCTGGCGAACTCGGAGTACGAGTTCCTGTGGGTGATCCGGCCGGATCTGGTGCGGGGGCACGCGGCGGTGCTGCCGGCGGAGTTCGTGGAGAAGACTCGGGAGCGCGGGATGCTGGCCAGCTGGTGCCCGCAGGAGGAGGTGCTGGGTCACGCCGCCGTGGGAGGGTTTCTGACGCACAGCGGCTGGAACTCGACGCTGGAGAGCATCGTCGGCGGGGTGCCGATGCTGTCGTGGCCCTTCTTCGCGGAGCAACAGACCAACTGTAGGTACGCGTGCACGGAATGGGGGAACGGGATGGAGATCGACAACAACGTGAGGAGGGAGGACGTGGAGGGGCTGATAAGGGAGCTGATGGGGAACGGAGAGAAGGGGAGGGAGATGAGGAGGAGGGCGGCTGGGTGGAAGGAGGCGGCAGAAAGGGCGGCTCGCCCGGGGGGCTCGTCGTTCCTGAACCTGGCGAGATTGGTGGACCTGCTGCGCTCAAACTTTGTCGTTTCCCTCAACAGAAAATAAAGAGGTTTTTGCTTCATTTTATAAAAGGAAAATAATAATGGGGAGTGCCCAAAAATTAAAATATTTAGGCGAGTATTCGGCCTACTTTCCTGTGTAATTTGATGGCTGTCTTTGTCAGAACCTTCTTTCTCAGAGAAGTGATATTTAAGTTATGCATAAAAAAATATTTTAAATTTAAATATATATATATATATATATATATATATATATATATATATATATATATATATTAAAATAATAATTTTAAATAAACTTAAAAATTAAAATTTTATATTCATAATAATTTTTCAATTAATTAAATTATTATTTTTATATATTATTTAAATAATTTTTTTTATTTTTTAAAACTTTATTTATCAAATAAAATATCTATTATTTGTGGAGCCAAATTGTGGCGATTTCTAGACTCTTCAAGGTAAATTAATAACAAATGCTTATCAAGAACATGCCAAACTTTTTGGCATCACTCTGTGATACAAATGATAATTCAAATGTCCACTCTTGCGAGGGGCATAATGCTAGGACAAAGGCAAACACCGACGTAGAATACAACAACTTGCACAGTCTGATCGAACAGGTACGAAAACATCTCAGGAAATCCTTGTAATCACATCTAGACAGTATCCTTCTGTTTCGCACGATCAAGTTGCTTCTTGTTGGCTTGTTGCGCTTGTCGTATAATTCTCTAATATAGTCTCGTGTCAACCTCAGTTTGGGTAGTGATGACTCTAGCAAGGGCCTCCTCATCTGTACCAATTCTATTCATTGCAAGACGCATAACCCTTAGCGCCGAAAGGATCTCATCTTTTGGATCAGACTTCAAATTTGTACCTCGCAAGTTAGTTACGTTTTCAACAGTGGAAATTGGTAAAAAAATTTAATAATCATCTCAATCAACATTAGAAACTCAGATGCATGTGGTCTACCCGGGTTATTGTGCAATAATAAATGATGAGATGATTTCCTAGATAATAAGAATTTAAATATGACACAGGACATATTACATCTGCGGAATTTGATTTACTTTTGACGTTGGACAATCCATTAAAATTCATCTACGCTTTCCATTTACCATCGGTTTTTATTTTCCACTATGTCATATATATAGTCTAGCTCTTGAGAGTATTATCAAAATTATCAAACTAATTATTTCTTATTACGAATGCCCCGTGCTATTGTTTGATAATCACCAACGAACCTCTTATCATCGAGTCAAACAAGCTTCATGGCGCCGAGTCAACTAACACAACTCATCAATTTCATCGAGTTATAAGCTTTCTAAGCTTCATCAAATTAGTCTTATATTCTTTGTCTTACGATTCCTTGAATATCGCATATCATTCTTTATGATTCTCCTGTCCACTAATGTTATGAATCATCTAACTAAATTAATTTAGTTAAGCCAAGTCAACTAACAAGACACGACCTCATTAATTAAATCACAAACTCTATAAGCTTCAGGAGAGATATGGGAGCGTAATTTTCATCTTTTGCCCAATGTACTAAAACACTTAAAACAAATAGCGCCTAGTGAGGAACGATGTGCACATATTTTATTATTATTTCTCCCATAGAAAATAATGTGATCGAGTTGTTTCACCAAAAACTCTGTAATAGTATTGATGTGTTACTTTTGGTTTGTTCAGATTCCTCCTCTCCTTAAATCTCTGATGAGGTTAAGATGATCTTTCTTTGATTCGAAATCCAAAAGTATGAGTAAAGGAGCATTAAAGTTGCCCGACCTCAACAACTGCCCATTTCGACTCTTAAATGAAGCAATTAATAAGAGGAAGAAGAAAATAGACGACAGTGCAATCTGTTATTATAGTAGTGTTGATACACAGCTTTCGGGATTGCTCGGGAACCTCGGAGTCATATAGTATGCAATTGCTGTATCCCAACTGTAGCATTCTTGTAGCTATAATATAACAGTTTTCATAGCACCAAATGTTGGTTCCTTGGTAGCCGGTAAGAGGAGATAAATTGTCCTGAAAAGAATAATAATATTTTTCTCAAAATCTACTTAGTTTACAAACACTTTACTAAAATAATCTAAAATGAATAAAAGAAGTACGAGACAAAAGAATTTATTTAGTTTGTAATTAGGGAGGTTGCTAATCCAAGACATATGAAGCTCAACTAATCAACTCAATCGACACAGGTCAGAGGCGGAGAAGCCTCGTACAAAACGTTGAACGTACAAACAAACGAAGAATAGAGTGAAAGAAATCAAATATAGAATTGTTGTTCTGACTACTGAGATCAGAGCTATATTTATAGTCAAGTTCCAAGTGCCTAGAAGGGCTCCGAGCGCTTGGGCGTGGATAAACTTTATCCATGTCGCAACGGCTATGCAACAACCAAATGATAAGATTTTATCTGGTCTGGGCGCCCGAAATAGCTCCAAGCGCCCGGACCACCTTTGCACAGGGGCACCTCGCCAAGGCGCTCCCGGTTAGACCAGATCAGTCCGAGCGCATGGACTCCAGGTGCTCGAAATAGCTCCGAGCATTCGGACCATAGTCAACTCCATGTTGACTTTATGTCTCGGTCGTCTGCTCCGGCTCTGCTTACTTGGGTGATTTCGGTCATCTAGAGTAGGGCTCACCCGAACTCATTTTCTGGTCTTCTCGAGCAATATTCCATTTTGACTTCTCATCCCTCGAAAACGTGGCACACTTGCTTCTTGTCCACCGGCATACTTGCTAGATTTGTGAGTAGAAAATACAAAAGGTAGTTTATGAGATTTTGCTTTCATATAAACTTTACATAAATGAAATGATGACGCTAAAGAAGTTGGTAAACCAAAATGATTAATAATGTCCTAAACAAGACGTAGAGACAGATGACCAAGATGTGCATGCCAAGAGAATTTGTCTATGCGTTCTCCAACAAAGGTTTTGAGAAAGGTGGGTTGAAGATAATAAAGACTGTTTTTAGTGTCTCCTTGGAGTAGAATAGTTCTTGTACGGGATCCTTCGCAAAATAATGATGAAGATGAAATTCAAAGAATACATTATTATCAAGAGCAAATTGACGTACAAAAAGTAAATTTTTAGTGATAGAAGTAACATAAAGAGTGTTGCGCATGCGAAAAGTACGACCACGTGAATGAAAAGATGTGTTTCTAATATGAGAAATTTGCAAATCTAAACCATTGCCTATTTGTACCACATCAGGTTCATGATAAGGCGAAGCTTATGTAAGAATATCATACTCCGATGTGACATGATGAGTTGTTACATAATTCGGATGTCATCCTGGGATTTCAGGAACTGATGAAGTTGCATTAGGAGGGATGGAGAGTGAGAATCTTCCAGAATGAGATGATTGAGAACTAGATTGCTAAGATAAGAGAGGGAGGTGGTCGATTTGATGATACAGGTCCTCCTCAAAAATTTGAATCAAATCTTTTATAATAATTTTGAGCATAATGACCATAATTGAAGCAAATATGACAACGTCCTTGATCTAAACCTTGACCTCGACCTCGTCCTCGGCCTCTGAAACCTCCAATCTAATTTTGATGACCATGTTGGAGAGGAGATTGATTAATCAGGTTGTGGAGCTTTGCTAATCATGTGTGCCGATAAAGATAGAGAATACTGTTGGAGCAATCTGGGTACCCTTAGTTTTGATGTTTGGGCAAAGGTTTAAGTTAGGTTTATTGTTGTATTTGATATGCATTGTGAGTGTGCAGGATATAGGTACAACAAGAAAAGTCCAAGTGTGATCTTGGCAAAGGAGGAAAGTCCAAGGATGAGTCTTGGCGGTGTAAGTCCAAGCATGTAGTCTTGGCAACGTAAGTCCAAGTGTGACTTGGCAATGGATGAAGTCCCGGAGGCGCGACCTCTTGGCAAAGAAAGACTCGACAATAATGACAAGGCCGATGGAAGCTCCAGAAGGCAAGACGTGAAGGATGGGGAGGCATCCGAGGGACGCAAGGCTGATGAAGGAGGCTAGAAGGCTAGGTCTAGATTGGTCGGGCGAGAACGAGTGTTGAGTGAATGTACTCGGGATAAAATCCTAGAATTAGGGTTTGATGTAGCAGTACGGTAGCGTTACTGTAGTAGTACTGTAGTGTTACTGTAGTAGTCGATTGGTGGTTTCATCAGTCGACTGGTGCAGTCGATTAGGGCAGTCGACTGGGAGCGAACAGAGTATTGGTATCAAGTCGTTGGGCTGCAACAGTCGAATTTTCATGAAGGGCAGTCAACTACATGTTTTGGCAATCGACTGGTAGGTGGGGTTTTCTAACTTGTGGCCTATATAACCAAGCATTGGAAGCTTGGTTAAGGTTGACGAAATAGAGGTGGTTAACCCCTATTAGTAGTCTACCAGTGCCCTAACTTCTCAAGAGTCCTTAGTGAGAGTTTGTGGCGAGGTTTCTCCACCCACAAGGAGCTACACGAGTTAGCCGGAACTTTCTGGGGAGTCATCCACCGATGGATCGGGATCGTCCACCTTACGGACAACCGTGGAGTAGGAGTTTCATCTCCGAACCACGTTAAACAACGTGTTATTGGGTTTACTTCTTGTTTATTGTTTTCTAGGATTAGTTTTGCTTTTGTTTGTTAGTATTTTTGTTACCGCTGTGCACTAACAAGTGTAGGAAGCGACGATTTAGGTGAGACGCTATTCACCCCCCCCTCTAGCGAACGTCAATGTCCCAACAAGTGACATCAGAGCTAGGTGAGCTCTTGTTGGACTAATCGCCAAGAGAGCGGCTAGAGGAAGAAGATGGAGTCGGAGGGACCTCTCGTATTGGACATCCGAATCCCGCCTCCATATGAGCACGAGGACTTCGACTATTGGAGGAAGCGCATGGAGATGTGGTTCCAAATAAATTGGAACCAATGGATTGCGTTGGAGGAACCGTTTAAAGCTCCAAGGGACAAGAAGGGAAAGCGTCTCCGACGTCGATATTGGACCGATGAGCAAAGGGAGCAATCGGAGACGAACAAGGAGGTAACTAGAATTTTAATTAATTTATTTACCTCTTAATATGATATTGAATGTAGGTGAATACGAGAATGCAAGTGACCTTTGGAAAAAGGTAATTGCGCTTCATAAGAGTCCTACACAAATCCAAGAAGAGGAGGAACCCAAGGAGAACGATTCATTGGTCCAAGAAGAGAAGGTTCAATCGAATGTTGACACGAGCTCAACATCCGAGGAGGAGAAGGAAGATGAGGAGGTATCATCCACATCTTCAAGGGAGGAAGAAGTGGAATCGTCCACATCTTCAAGTGAAGAGGAAGAAGAGCAATCTAAGGAAGAGGAGATCTTGGAAGCTCAACCCTCCACCTCAACTACCAAGAAGACTACAAAGGATCACATCAAATGCTTTGAGTGTGGTAAGATGGGGCACTACAAGAGTAGGTGTCCTTCGCTCAAGAAGGTAAAGGAGGTAAACCCTAAACTCACTAAAGTTAATTTAGAAACTAATGTGAGTTGTAGGAAGAAGAAGGAGAAGAAGCACATTAGGTGCTTTACATGTGGTGAGTGGGGTCACTACCACACAAAGTGCCCAAGGAGAGGAGAGCTCAAGAAATTGGCACACTTGAAGAAATGGGAAAAGAAGAGGAGCACAAGTCAAGGGGGAGCTTCAAAGGTAAAAGGGAAGGTAATCCCTATTTTGAAGTTTAATCCAATCTCCAATTCTCATATACTTGTTAGAAATAATGTAGATTATTTACCTAAGCATAATCATGGATTTAGGTATAATGATAGAAATAGGGTTAACATGGTAGATAACCCTAAGAAATCATACACTAAGGGTAGATCTAATAAGACCCAAATCACTTTGCCTAAGGGAAGGAAAGTGGGTGAAAACCTAAGCATTAATCCCAAGAAGGGGAGACACATGCCTAGGAAGGGTAGGTCTAGGAATGTCCATGATGGACATGTTGATTCTAGGGTTAGAACCCTAGAATTAGAAAATCAAGCCTTGAAGGCAAGCTTAAGGAAATGGAGAAAGTCCTAGAGAGGTTCATTATTGGACCTAAAGAACTTGACATGTATTTGGGTGGTCAAAGACCCAAAAATGTCAAATTAGGTCTCTCCAAGACCAAAAGGAGGTCAAGTGCTAAGGTAGCACATGACATTGGTAAGAGAGGTGTGATCAAGGACAAGGGAGAGTCATCCAAGGCTAATAAGAAGGAATATGCTAGGGTGACATATAATTATGGCAAGGATGGGATGTCCAAGATTAAGGACAAGAAGAAATTAACTAAAGGCAATGTGTCTAAGGTTAAGAAGGTGAGTTTTGTAGGCCAAGTGTCACCCGAAGTGCACCGAAGTGACCTAGCCATAGTGGATGAGTCACCAAGGGAGATGACTAAGGTTAAGATTCCTAAGGTTAGGAAGAGTGTTTGGGACCCATGGTAGATGGGTTATCAAATGTACCAAGTGGTTAGGAGACGGACTTAAGTCTCTGACATAGTGGGTTGACGCAATTGAGATGTATTTCATGCATTGAAATGTGAATTTGGTTCATATTGCATGAAAATTAGTTTTTAATGTATAGATGCCATATAAACTAATGTTAGGAATGCATTATGGTTTAGTATGGGTAGATACATCAAGAGGAAGTCAAAACTAGGACTTTAGGTTAAGGTTCAATTGAACCATTTAGCTAGTTTTGAATTTTATGTCAATCTTGGGATCTGTGATAAATATATTTTTATATATATGTGTCCCAAGTAGACATGGATAAAATAGACCTCTCCACAAAAGTTGAGATTTTTTGGAGGTCTGTGGAACTTTTGGCGCATTTCTGAAAGTGAGTAAAAAAGGTTGATTTTTATCAAAAAGAGTACCAGTCGACTGGTACAGTTACCAGTCGACTGGTAACAGTAATTTTCAGCACAAAGGACCTCTGTAAGCTCATTTTGACGAGTCCAGTCGACTGGTAGCACTGTTCATGAGCACAGAATGTCTCTGTAAACTCGTTTTAATGATGTCAGTCGACTGGTACTTATAGCAGTCGACTGATACGGTCTGAAAATATTTTTCAGCATTAGAAAATGACCAAAAGAGTGGTGAACATGTATGTAATCTTATGGGGGGATTAATACATGATGTTTATGGTCATTAGAGGTCAAAGAGTCTAATAATTGGGATATTGTTGGAACTCTTTTTGATGTATGGCAAAGGGGGGAGAAATTTAGGTTTAAGTGGGAAACCTACATACCTTTGCAAGAAATCCTAGCTCAAGGGGGAGCTTAGGTGAAGGGGGAGTGATTGCTCATTTATTAACAAAAGGGGAGAAATTTATCTTTGCAAGAAATCCTAGCTCAAGGGAGAGCTTAGGTGAAGGGGGAGCCTAGGATTAGGTTCCATGATTTATGCATGTGTAGATTATATATTTATTTACATTATTATTACTATATTGTTTCCCTAACTTAAACGGGTTGCCAAACATCAAAAAGGAGGAGATTGTTGGAGCAATCTGAGTACCCTAAGTTTTGATGTTTGGGCAAAAGTTTAAGTTAGGTTTATTATTGTATTTGATATGCATTGTGAGTGTGCAGGATATAGGTACAACAAGGAAAGTTCAAGTGTGATCTTGGCAAAGGAGGAAAGTCCAAGGATGAGTCTTGGCGGTGTAAGTCCAAGCATGTAGTCTTGACAACGTAAGTCCAAGTGTGACTTGGCAATGGATGAAGTCCCGGAGGCGCGACCTCTTGGCAAAGAAAGACTCGACAATAATGACAAGGCCGATGGAAGCTCCAGAAGGCAAGATGTGAAGGATGGGGAGGCACCCGAGGGACGCAAGGCTGATGAAGGAGGCTAGAAGGCTAGGTCTAGGTTGGTCAGGCGAGAACGAGTGTTGAGTGAATGTACTCGGGATAAAATCCTAGAATTAGGGTTTGCTGTAGCAGTACGGTAGCGTTACTGTAGCAGTACTGTAGCATTACTGTAGCAGTCGACTGAGGCAGTCGACTGAGAGCAAACAGAGAGTTGGTATCGAGCCGTTGGGCTGCAACAGTCGAATTTTCACGAAGGGCAGTCGACTGCATGTTTTGGTAGTCGACTGGTAGGTGGAGTTTTCTAACTTGTGGCCTATATAACCAAGCATTGGAACCTTGGTTAAGGTTGACGAAATAGAGGTTGTTAACCCCTATTAGTAGTCTACCAGTGCCCTAGCTTCTCAAGAGTCCTTGGTGAGAGTTTGTGGCAAGGTTTCTCCACCACAAGGAGCTACACGAGTTAGCCGAAGACTTTCTGGGGAGTCATCCACCAACGGATCGGGATCGTCCACCTTACGGACAACCGTGGAGTAGGAGCTTCATCTCTGAACCACGTTAAACAACGTGTCATTGGGTTTGCTTCTTGTTTATTGTTTTCTAGGGTTAGCTTTGCTTTTGTTTGTTAGTATTTTTGTTTCCACTGTGCACTAACAAGCGTAGGAAGCGACGATTTGGGTGAGACGCTATTCACCCTCCTCTAGCGAACGTCAAGGTCCCAACAAATATGACATCCTTTGAGATTGCATTTGTAGTAGCCTTTCATGAGAAGATAGCATACTATGAAGAGTTTCAAGTGATACTTGATCCATACGAATTGTCACACTAGGAACAAGGCTATCATATTGAGGACCCAAACCTGCAAGAACATGCATTAATAGTTCTAGATCAAAGACCAGATGTCCAATTGCAACTAGGTTGTTGGCAATAGTCTTGACTGATTACATATAGTCATTGATAGAGACATCTCCTCGTTGCACAGACTGTAATTGTAGACGAAGTTAGAGAACCCGTGTTTGAGAGTGGGATGCAAAAGCATGATCAAGAGCTTTCCAAACCTAGCGAGAGGTGTTGAGGCTAACAAGCATGGGAAGTATAGACTCAGTAATTGATGAGATTAGCCAAGACAAGACTAATTGATCATTCTTAAACCAAATAGCATAGGATGAATCATCTTTTTGAGGTGGGGATAAAGTACCATCAATATAACCAAGTAAGTCATAAACACGAAGTAAAGAAAGAAATTGTAATTTCCAAAGTAAATAGTTATCATGGTCAAACTTAATGGAAAAAGAAGGAACCATATGAAAAGAAAAATATATATTTTGTGATGGCATAGGGATCTCAATAGAACTGAAAGAAGACATCTTTTTTTATTTCTATTTTTTTGCTCTATTTTTTCCTTCATTTTTTTTGCTCTATTTTTTTTTTATTTTTTTCTATTCTGTTATTTTTTTTTCTTTTTTCTTCCTCTCTTTTTTGTGTTTTTTTTGGTCTAATAGAACGAAAAATAACACGGTGAAGGAAAAAAAAATTAACAGAAAATAAAACAAACAAATAATAAATTTGCCTTGCTATAATTGACGTTGTCAAAGTTGTTGCCGTCGACGGAAAATTGTTGTTGATGAAAGGAGAAGAAAAGCTACTGCTAATGAAGTTGCCAAGATTGCCACACTATAGACGATGATATTAAACCTGGTTGTAGATACTCCTGTAGTTGCTATAAAAAAATTTGGAAGAGGAAAATTGGGAAGAAGAGAAGATGACTCTGATACCATGTGAAAACTAATAGATGAAGAAAAGAAATAGAGCAGGGAATAATTCTTTGATTTGTATTTACTAAAACATTATTTATACAAGTTGTCCAAACAATAATGGAAAGATTAAATATGACAATGCAATTTATAAGTATAGTAGTAAATATAATAGATTTGAAAGAATTATTTTTGTTATTTAATTCATGTCGATCTTGATTGTAATGCCGATTGTGATACCGATCTTGATTGTGATGTCAAATAAAATAAATCTCAATTGATTGAAAACAATCTGAGATTATTTTTCATTATTCTAATTATACCCCCTCTAGCCGACCACACCCAGATCAACAAGAATGACGTCAGCTCAAGTTGACCGACAGTATAATGACAAATTAAAGCATTCATTCGGGAAATAAGATATCCCATAAACGCTAGCAACTAAATATAACTTCGGTATCGAGTGATAGTAAAGGAGAATGAACGCCCGATCGTAGGACCAAGATCATAACAGTACAAGTATTCAGTCAGTTTGACTTGTAGCTTCCTTTAACTAGACTTAAGGGGTAGGCTTGTGACATGACGATTGAGATGGGATCCCTCGAGTCAGGTCAAAGCCCAAGAGGTCAGCTGACATAACAATCAAACTCATGGAAGGGTCAACCCTTGAAGCTAATGCAGTCAATCTTCATGGCCAAGAGATTATCCGATCGAATCAATGGGTCAGCGAGCTAGTCGGACGCCAAGCCTCTCAATATGAACAAATAGTTTAAGAAGAGTCAGCACTTTCCAGGGCCAAGATTTATTTAAGATAACACAACTGAATAGCTTGGTTGAGCAGTTCAGCCGATCAGGCCTAAATCCAAGCCTCTCAATATGAACAAATAGCTCAAGAAGAGTCGGCACTCTTTAGGTTCAAGATTTCTTTAAGATAGTACAACTGAATAGCTCGATCAAGCAGTTAAGCTGATCCGATTTATGATCTGATAGGAAAGAATGGGCGCCCGATCCGATTAAACTCTTTGGTTAAAATCGATAAGCCAAGTCAGGGACGAATTCCCCAATGACATTCTATATGCCCGATTGACCAGGCAACTATCGATCGGATCATGGAAAAAGCTATGTTGGTTTGCTAGTTAAGCGGGTTGTGGGTCCTCTAGGCCAACGACCTCATATTTCTTTTTTAGCATTTTATGTTATGAAGGATAGCAAATATTCTATACACGAGCTATATATCAAAAGCTTTCTCTCTGTCAAACGTAAAACTTGCAGGTCCATTTTTGGAAAGATGTCAAAGTATTTTTATAGTCTGTTTTTTTCTAGAAACACTTTGAGATTTGTGTACAGATAAACATTAACATTATAAAAAAGGATCTCTATCTACATACATAAGTTATTCATATTATTATTTATCATCTTCTATCGATCAAAGATATCCACGGAGGCCGGTTCGTCCTATTCAGATATTCACGACTAAGAGGTACTGGATTCTCTTTCGGATAGGTCCTGAAAGGAGAAGGAAGGCTGGAATGCCAACAGACGTCTGTCTATTCTCTAATTCACCCGCCCTGATATGTTTTGGGAACGTCCAGTGCCAAAGTCACTGAATGGGTAAGTCGCCAATATCACTGACTTGAGTGTGAAATGATTTATCCTAAAACTCTTTTCTAATCAGATTACTAACACGTACTCATGATACGTAAAAATATTTCGAAGTTATCTTTGGACATTAAGAAACTTTCATTTTGTCAATATCTGAGCCATGTATAATATATTTTCTAAACACTAAAGTTTGCTTATGGTAGCTTTTTTACCGTGCATTGAAGTGGTGGTTGACGTGTAGCATTCATATAGTATAGATGGATAGAGTGCATAGTGTAGCTAGCGCGTGTGAATGTAATAGGTAGGTTGATTTTATTATTTGGAATAGCAATTGCTGTAATATATGTAGTACTACTGTAGCGGTGTTGCTCGAGTGAAAGACTGATAACTCTTCAGGAACACTAGAGCTTTGTAACATCGTAAGATAACAGGATACATTGGTCGGCTAATAGATTGAGCATTATACGTACCGCAGTTGTACTGAGTTGCACAAGAGTGAGCTGATAAGGAACGAGTTCCTTACTCGAGAGGCAGACTGATAACTCTTATATGACTGTAACATCGTACGATAACACTTGGGATACATTGGTCGGCTATTGTCCTGTGTTGCAGGGTGTATTGAAAGAGAACGTGGTCCCATTACTTGACTACTGTAGCGTAATACTTTAGCACCGGTGATGTAGTAGCGAAATTGTGACGGCGAGAGTGTATTGATCGATGGAAAAAGTTTATTGCTTGAATGATACCCATATTGTTCGAGAATAAATCGGTCGTCATCAATCAGGATCTCTCTTTCAAGTCGAATGGAAGAAGATATTTGAATGAAGTCCGATTGATATATAAACCTTAAGATAATTCCTCGAAAAAAAACTTAGACCATGTATTTTTAATAATAAAAATAATACGGAAAAAAAGATATGAATTTTTTTTTTAAAAGAAAATAACTTTTCACTGAACTGTGTAAGTAAGTTTAAAGTCTTCTCAGAACGATATATCTAGTGGTTAGCGTATGAAATATTATCATCATGAGGTTGAGGTTTGAATCTTGGCATAGTCGAGATAAATGTCTCCATTCATGCGTTAATCACTATTCTAAAGGTTAGTAGTCACCATGAGATTTGAGGTTCAAATCTTGGCATGGACGAATTAGTGGGGGCAAGAGTCGCCTTTTGCCACCGTGTAGGTAAATTTCAAAATTATCAAATCGAACTTGCTATTGTACCCCAAATCATATCCACTGATTAAAAAAAATCAATCGAATCGAATTTTATTTAGAAATCAGTTGACTGATTTTTAACACCGATCGAATCGATTTCTTTTTTTACCAAAATTTTGAGTAAATTAGTTGATTGATAATAAAAATCAATCAACTGATTTCCTTTTGTATCAAAGTCAGTTTTGGGCAAAATCTGTTTATAGATTAAACGACCTCGGATTGATATGAAACTAGTTACTATGTATTCATCTAGTTCTCCTAATTATATTCAAGCTTTAATTTCAAACGTCAATTTGAGATACGACCTCAGATTGATATGAATGTGTTCAAATAATCTAATTTATGTTAAAAAATTACTACTCTTAATATATTAAGTTATATTGAGATATGAGGGTATAAATATAATCAAAAAAATTAGACAAACACATAGAAGCTAGTTTCATATCAATTCGAGATTGTTTGGTTTATCAATTGATTTTGTTCAATCAGTTGATGAACCAAATGATCTTGAATGAATATGAAATTAACTTCTATGTGTTCGGCTAGTAACGTTTGAAGGTTTGGATAAATTGATATTTGAGAATATAGATAAAGAGAGCTAATCGAATATATATAAATTAATTTTATATCAATCCGAAATTATTTTATTCATTAATTAATTTTATTAAAAATCTATTTTAATATAAAAATAAATCAGTCGATGAATTTTTCAACCGATTAATTTTTAAATATAAATTAATTCAATTAATTTTAATGATAAAATGAAAAAGTATATCATTTGATCATTTTTGTAACGATCATCCATGAATCAGCAACTTTGAAACTTATACGGTCGGATAAAAAACACTTTTGAAAATAAAATCTCGGACACTTGGGCTCTTGTAAGAACATCTATAACGTCATTAACACATGGTAGTATATTTTATATATATATATATATATATATATATATATATATATATATATATATATATATATATATATATAATTTTTTTAATAGATAGGTATTTAACGTGTTCAATTATTTGAACGCGATAATATTATAATATACATACACTGCATCCATGTGCATTAACACTGCGATGTGGATACTCAAAAATCATTCGTACTCGGGGTTATGATCATCCAACAGTACTCTGGTTTCATAAGTCACGTACGACCGCTTACTTTTCAAAGCGACGCCATCCGTGCTCTGGTTGGGGGTCTGACCTGAATTTATCGTAGCCACGAGATCAGTTGTGGAAAATCTAGGAGATGATCCATTCTATCCCTCAACAATTCCCGTCGCCTTCGCCGTCGCCATTTGTTTAATTGTCAATTTCCAGCTTATCTTAATTTTGCTAAAAGTTATAAATGATAACTCCAATGAGCTTGATGTGACGCCTTGTGGAATACAAATTAATTGAGCTGCGCAGTGAATTAAAGATTCATCAGTTGAAGTAGTCATTTTGGTCTTGTTTGCTAGTAGCGGAGGTTCTTGTGTGACGGAGAGAAGGGGAGGGAGATGAGGAGGAGGGCGGCTGTGTGGAAGGTGGCAGCGTAGCCTGTGGGCCCATCGTTCCTCAACCTGTATAGATTGGTCGACCTTCTACGCAACTTCTTGGTCGTTTCCTTCAACATAAAACAAAGGCTTTGTTTTATAAAAGAAAACCAACAAAGTGACCAGAAACCGAAATATTTGGATGACTGTTCGGCCTTTCTCATGTGTAATTTGATGGCAGGCTCGCTAGATAATTAGGATTCAAAATTTATTGAGGATATATTATAGTTGAGAAGTTTGAAAATTTTATGAGGTTGAGCATTCCGTCATGACTAATCTAATCTTTTAAATTTATCAAATGACTAATAGAAATTTTTCATAGGATTAGATCAAATTTATCATCTTCAAAATTAGTTGGTTCAAAAAATTTAATATCTGAATTATAAAAATAATAACGTGTTTCCCAAGCAACGAGAATTCGATTTCCATACAACATAAATAAACGTCTAGCGTTAGAACCACTTATGGTGCTGGGCCATCTCTTGTAGTTCATTTATGCTGCTTGGATTTATCTAGTAGTTGATGGAAAATTTATGTAAAGTCAAATCCTCCAAGTGAATGAAAGATAGAAATACATAGACACCTAGGCTTTTATTAATAGCCTTTCTTAAGCTCTCATGCCACAGCACAAGTGATAAGGTAACTGTGTGATCTAGGAGAATTCGAAAATTTTTATCATTATTTTCATTAATTTTTTATGCTTTTGATTATTTTAGATTTTTTTTATATTTTTGGTAATTTTTATCTTTTTGTATTTCGAATCCGTTTAAGATTTTTAGGATTGTGAATCTATTAATGATTTTTTCTTTCTTTTAAAATTTCTTTCATTTCTTTGTAAGATAGGAATTAAAGTTTATATGTTAGGATTTTTTTCTTTCTTTGAATCTTAGAGTTGAGTCTATATAAATATCTTTTAAGCTATTTGAGGAATAATCCTTAAATATTAAATAAAATTTTATTTTTTAAAAAAATCTAGAGGACAATGGTCATCTCATCTTGTCTTCTCCTCAAACCACCCTTCTCGTCAACTCACGGAATAATCACTATCCTATCCGGCGTCAATTAGTATCAGAGTTGACAAATTCCGATTAAGTATATTGAGCATCAAATGCAATGGAAGGTGATCATGATCGTGGTCATGTCAGGTAGGTTTTGGCTTAGAAAACCTCGCACCGTGGTCGTAGCACCCAATACGAGATTTAGAATTTATAGAGGCAAGTCGTAGATTTAACCCATCGTCTAGCAATGCGAAATTTTGAAGATCATGAGCTACGTGATCGAGAGGATCGACGTAGAGATCTCAGATGTCGAGTTGATCTACCAAATTTGTTGGGTACATCACAAACATAGAATTTTGTTAATTGGATCAACAAAGTGGAATGGATATTTGATTATAAGCAAGTTACGGATCGGATAAAGGTGAAGCTGATTGCCATAAAACTCAAGGGTCTAGCATCAGAGTGGTAGAAGCACTTGCGGTGCTCACTAAACAGACAGGGTAAAACCAAGATTAAGGATTGAGAGAAGATGAAGAAAAAAAATGAGAGATCACTTTCTTCCTTTTGGATACACTCAAACTTCATTCCACAGACGATTAAGTTTTTCTATGAAGAATAATAGTTTCGACACTCAAGATGACCTTGACAAATTCGAAGATAATTTGGAAGAAGAAGTTAGACGAGATATTTTATGGTGATGGCCCTGACACTTTAATCGTTCATGAGAGTTTGTTAATTGAGGAAGACCAAGAAGGTAAGACCAAAGAGATTAATGAACCAATTTATGACAATGATGTAACTAAGAAGTCGATGAGTTTGCAAAGAGACAAGTTAATTTCTATGGAGGAGGTGTTACGAACCGTAAGTTCACAGTTACATCGTCAATAATAAAATATCGATCCCACAGGGATTAATGAGCACTAGTGAGTTCACACGGCTAGCTAACTAGATGATTGAAATATTGGTTAAAGTCTTACAAACTAAGGTTGAGGAAGTAAAAGAGAGAAATAGAGTTTTGAGGAGAACAAGTCAAAGTGAGTATTCTAGGGGTTCATTTTTATTATAATGTTGATTAATGTATTATGGATTGCTTATATCTTATCCTCTATCCTTATGCAATGTAGGAAGTCTAACTAAATCCTGATACTTCCCCACGATGCTCATGTCAGAGTGTTGCTCCCTTAATTACCTGATGTCCTTAGGTAGTAGAGATAACCTAAGATGTTTAGTTAAAGGATTACCCTTTAGCACGTAGGGCTCCCTGATCATATGGTCCTAGATTATACAATACACTTATTAACATAGAATAAGGAACAACTCATTAATCCTAATAAAATTCTTCCGTGTAGAGAATTGCCCTCCCTTTCAAAGCGACACCTTTGAAAGTCCGGTTAAACGGATACTCCCTGTCACAGGGCCCCCTGATCATATAATCTAGGGCATCCCGTCTATGGGGTGAGCGGTTTATACATCCAATCAATTAAACATGAAAAATAAGTACAAACATATCACACACACATTTAATCAAATGGATACAAGGCATAAACATGTCATTAGAAGGGAAATTGGTAAATCCATAGAATTCTCATCAATTTTATATTTACAATTACTCTCTTAATCCTAGAACAAGTGGATCTACTCCATGACAAGGAAAATTGAATCCAAAGACATTAAGATTATAAGCTTCCTAAGCAATTCAAGAGAGAAGAGAGAAGAAAAGCTTATTCAAGTGTGATGCTAGGTCTTTGGATCCAATCCTTGCGTCTAGAGAAGATAGAAACGCCAGATATGACCTCGGATCATTAAATGTAGTGTAGATGAAGCATAGATCTTGATTTTGAGTCTCCCCAAGGGGAAACTCTCCTCCCCTTCAAAGGGGGAAGAACTCCCCTATTTATAGGCGAGGCATGGTCGCGTGAGACACGAGTCATGTCACGACCATGCCAACTTGGCACGACTGAGTCTCGGGAGTTCAGATCTGAGGAAGGACACGACCGTGTCTCAAAATTATGGTCCTAAGAAGGCACAACCATGCCTTTAAGCATGACTATGTCCTAGTTCTTTAGGTCATGGGAAGTATGGCAGTGTAGATTCACACGACCACCTCTCTATTGACATTTGTTGGGTCCAATTCTTTGCCTGTTGAGAGACACGGTCGTACCATGGGGCATGTCCATGTCACGTCTGTTGGATCAAGATCGTGCTAGAGAAGGGGGGGTGAATAGCGCTCGTGACTTTCACGCATTTTGGATTCGTAAAACGATCGATTTAAAACGTATCGGAGTAATGCAGCGGAAATATTAAAGACACAAAAGACAAGGACACCAAGATTTACTTGGTTCAGAGCCTTGGGCGACTCCTACTCCAAGGCCCGCGATCGTTGATCGCTTTCGGTGGGCAACAACTATAATATTGTTTAAAGATTATAATTTTAAAGTACAATCTTAAAATTGAAATGACAGTTATACCAACGAAGAATAACAATCTTGAAGCTTCGAGTCGTCGGGGACTTGTCGTAGCTCAACCGGAATGTCTCGTTAGCAGCGTAATGAAGAAGGATGGCTTTTTGCTTGAATTGCCTAAGCTGTTGGTCGAAATGGCTTTAAGTAGCTTGTTGAGGGCGTCTCTATGCCTGTCCGAAGCGCCTCCAATCTTGCCGAGTCAGCCGCGCAGATCAGCATAAAACTGGTCGCAGCTTATCTTGTTGAGGACGCCTCCATCCCCTTTTGAGGCGCCTCCAATCCTATCTGAGGCACCTCTAGATCCGTCCGAGGTGCCTCCAGCCCTGCTGCGTGCGCTGCATCTGCCTTGCACCTGAAGCACCTCAAGCTCTATGAGGGCACCTCAGGTACTGTTCATCCGAGACAAAACCTTTATGTTTTAGTACCTACAAGATATGTTAGTCCCAAAATACCCTGTAGCACAATGTTAGCACATAACAAACATAATAGATGAAATGTTTGACAGCCTTCGGGTTGTCCAGTTCTGACTTCATATTTCCAGCCATAAATCCTAGGTCGAATCGACGCCTATTGTTCCCTCTTTCGGGGAACACGTCCTTACCTACTCCACTCAGGAGATCATAACTGATGTCAGTTTGATCCTCCAGACTGTCTGGGCTTTTCACCTAGGGTTACCACCCTTAGGACCTAGGGTTACCACCCCTAGGGTTTTTCTCCATCTAGGGTTATCTCCCCCTAGGACCTAAGGTTTCCCCCCTTAGGATTTCTCCTCCACCTAGAGTTACCACCCTCTAGGACCTAGGGTTACCACCCCCTAGGGGTTTTCTCCATCTAGGGTTACCTCCCCCTAGACCTAAGGTTCCCCCCTCCCCCCCCCAGGATTTCTCCTCCACCTAGGGTTACCACCCCCTAGGACATAGGATTACCACCCCCTAGGGATTTTCTCCACCTAGGGTTACCACCCCCTAAGACCTAGGGTTACCACCCCTAGGGATTTTCTTGACCTAGGGTTACCACCCCCTAGGACCTAGGGTTACCACCCCTAGGATTTTTCTCCTGCCTAACCGCAGTTAGGACTTTCCTGCAAACTTGTTTAGGCTCATTAGATAACAATTAAACTTAACTTTGAATCCCTTTTGTCATTATCAAAACTAAGGTTTGATCGTCGGATGCTTCCTGTACCAATAATCTCCCCCTTTTTGATTATGACAACAGAAATTCAAAGTTAAGCATAAAGATAATAAAGATGTTACTAGCATAAGCAAAAGTTTAGCACAAGCATAAATATGATAAGCATAAATAAAGCTCCTGCTTAATAGAATCTTACAACAACTCCCCCTTAATAAAAACTCCCCTTAAATCTTAAAAATTTCAAACTTTATTTTCTTTAATTTTCTTTGAATTGAATAATGAATTTGAATTTCTCTGTACATTTGAATTTCTCTACACTCTCCCCCTTTGCCATATATCAAAAAAAATTTAAAATGATAAATTATCTTAGTTAGTTTGGAGAGTGATTCTTAGTTTTCAACAATGGGGTGTTAACTAAACACTTAGCTTTTAAGGAGAGAATGAAAGTTTAAGAAACATAAAAGGTTTTAAGTAGAGGATTAAACATACTTCGGAAAACACTTAATTTTCTTGTAAAACTTTTAGTTAAGTGAAGTTTTTGACTTTGAAAAGTAACTTAGTTTTTGAAGCACTTTGCCAAATTTAATAAGCATTTGAAAGACTTAGTTAAAATTTTTGAATTTTTTTTGTTTTTCCTTTTTGGAAATAATTAAAAAAAACTTAACTCGAAAAACTTGTAAAATTTTAACTAAGGTCATTTTCACTTTGGAGAATCAAACAAAACAAAACCAAAAACCATATTCCTAAAGTCCAAGCATGAGTAATTGAAAGGTAAACACTTAAATTCCTTGGGCACATATCTAACCATAGTTACTAGCTGCTTACCTAAAGGGCAACAACTTTCATTTGGTTAGTTAAGTTAAGCTAGTGATCTAGTTATATTTGACTAAGTCTGGATAACTTAACTTGATTACTGTAATTTTGATATTTATTGTTCAGACTTACTGTGATGCACATAAATAAGCATACTGAAGTCTAGACTGTACCCTATGCATCTCACCCCATTCTAAGTTTATCAAACTCAAACAAGTTAAGCCTAGTGTGCTTGTGAGATGCTCTAACTGAAATCTAGGGGGACATGATTTCTAGAGGTAAATTCCTAGGCTAAGTCCAAAATTTGAAAATCTAAGAAATAGGGATTTTTGAAAATATCATTTTACCTAGAATTTGAAAACCAAAGAAGATCAATCAGGTACTAACATAGAGGTACTATTAAGCAGAAAGTACAAATAATCAAATATCTAAGCAGACAAAGTACTAGTGAGATGTCTAGAACCAGTATATAATGCATGGACGCCCAAGAATATACAACGCATGGAAGGATAGAGTCAGGTAGAAGGATCGTTAGCTGGTGGTGAGGGCTGCTCGGGTGCAGGCTGTCCCTGACGAAGAGAGGACAAGTCGGAGGCTATCTCTGCTCGAAGTATGCGAAATTCATCCAGGATAAGCCGTCGTGTCTGTGCGGACTGAATCTCGAGATGCATAAGTCGGTCCTCGATTGATAAGGAGGTGGATGGCTATGTCAAGGTCGAGGGCCCTGCCGAAGTGGAGGGCTGTCCATGAATATCCTCGGCTGTAAACTCTAACCAGTCCTCTCCCTCGGCTGGAGCAAAGAAGGCAACAAACTCGTCGTCTGCCTTGGCTCTATAAGAGCAACGGCTGGCTGTGGTCTACCCTCCCAAGCTAGGATCCCCTCAGCAGTGACATCTATATGCGCTAATCTAAGATGATGCAGTCCAAACTCATCATAATGAGTAAGGGGAATAATCGTCCCCTGAGTCACATCTATGCCCTTTATAGTCGAGAAGATGGAAGTCAGCACATGATAGTAGGGCATGTGGACTGCTCGAGAAGTGATGAGACTAGCCGCATGAACAATATTAGAGAACATATGCAAGGCAATGTCTATATCTAGATGATGACATAATGCATATAAGAAGAAAGAGTGAGATGGTTGCATCTTCGAGATGTCTCGAGATGTGAAGGGTAGAATGCATGCAGTCAGGACTATATACATGACGTAGTCCTGCACCCTAAGAGACATCGACCTGAAGTCAGAGACTCCAAGTGGTCTCTCTCCCCCCAAAAAATAATCATAGAGTGTACTAGAGTAATGTGGGAGTAGGGCTCGCCAAATGGCAGATCCCTACCAGGGTAGCATAGGAATGGGCAGGCTAACTGTCTAAGCTCTAAACTGGTACATAGCAAAGAAGGAGTAAACTAGATGTCATGTCCACCAACTCTGGTGGAATAGACCAAATCATCAACCCTCTCAAGGTTGTTGAAAAACTGGGCACATAAATCTCGATTTACTCCATGACTACAGTAAACCAGTCTATCTAGCTGATAGTATGCAATCATTTGAATGACAGGCTGACTGTAATTTGTGAAACAAGGTCTACTTAGGTATCTACATTTAATGACAGAGTATGAATGCTGAGAGAAACTAAGCCTATGCTGCTCAGTGGGAAATCTAGCATCGGTAGACGGGGCAGTGCTCGATGTGGACGCAATATTGTGTCGTTTCCTAATTTTACCCATACAAGCATAAAAACAGTAAAAAACATACAAAAAAATGATGAAATATGGATTTAGGTATACCTTCGAGGCATTTTGAGGGTTTAACGGAGGTAGAAGGAGGGAATCCGGGGTTGAGGACGCCATGATCGTCGTTTTTTGGGCGAGAAAACGAATTACAGTGAACTTTCTGTTCGCTACATATGTCGGCATTGAGGGCGCCTTCAAGTTCCTTGAAGGCGCCTTCAATATTGTGTTGAGGGCGCTTTGGACTCGGTCTGAGGCGCCTTAGTGGTTTTCGACGAGAATTTTCCCGCCGATCCGGGAGGGCGCCTCTGCCATAACAGAGGCACCTTCGTTCGATGCCTTTAGAGGGAAATTTTATTTCAATTTTAAAAAAGATTTTAAAATAAGTTTTAAAAGATTTTTAATTAAGTTTTTAAAAAGATTTTTAAATAAGTTATTAAAAGATTTTTAAATAAGTTTTTTAAAAAATTTTTAAATAAGTTTTAAAAGATTTTTAAATAAATTTCAAAAGTTTTTTAAACAAGTTTTAAAAGAATTTTAGAATAAGCTTCAAAAGATTTTTAAACAAGTTTTTAAAATATTTTTAAATAAGTTTTTAAAAGATTTAAAAAATAAGTTTTTAAAAAAATTTTAAATAAGTTTTAAAAGATTTTTAGAATAAGTTTCAAAAGATTTTTAAACAAGTTTTAAAAAGATTTTTAAATAAGTTTTAAAAGATTTTTAAATAAGTTTCAAAAGATTTTTAAACCAGTTTTAAAAGATTTTTAGAATAAGTTTCAAAAGATTTTTAAATAAGTTTTTAAAAGATTATTTTTTTTTAAAGATTTTTAAATACATTTTAAAAGATTTTAAAAGTCAGGTTTGAAAATATTTTTAAATACATTTTAAAATATTTTTAGAATAAGTTTCAAAAGATTTTTAAACAAGTTTTTAAAAGATTTTTAAATAAGTTTTTAAAAGATTTTAAAAATAAGTTTTTAAAAGATTTTTAAACAAGTTTTTAAAAGATTTTTAGAAGAAGTTTCAAACGATTTTTAAATAAGTTTTAAAAGATTTTTAGAATAAGTTTCAAAAGATTTTTAAACAAGTTTTTAAAAGATTTTTAAATAAGTTTTTAAAATATTTTTAAATACCTTTTAAAAGATTTTTAGAATAAGTTTCAAAGGATTTTTAAATAAGTTTTAAAAGATTTTTAAAAAAGTTTTAAAAGATATTTAAATATGTTTCAAAATATTTTTAAACAAGTTTTTAAAAGATTTTTAGAATAAGTTTTAAAAGATTTTTAAATAATTTTAAAAGATTTTTAAATAAGTTTCAAAAAATTTTTAAACAAGTTTTTTAAAAAAATTTAAATTAGTTTTTAAAAGATTTTAAAAATAAGTTTTTAAAAGATTTTTAAATACGTTTTAAAAGATTTTTAGAATCAATTTCAAAAGATTTTTAAATAAATTTTTAAAATGATTTTTCAATACATTTTTTTAAAAGGTTTTAAAGTAAGTTCAGCCTAGATCCAAATTTGAAATTAATAACTTAAGTTAATTGATTAATTAAATTAGTAAATTGGACTAAGTTCAACTAAAATCCATCTCACCCGATTCTAAATTATCAATCAGGGAACCTTAAGTAGTTCTGTGAGATGGTTATCTTTGATTTCGATTATTTCTAAGATTTAATTTACATTTGAGTTAAACTTAGGTTTTCCAATTAGTCAATTAAATATGTATTTCAAGGATTGGTTCCCAGGTCGTAGCGATGCACTAGGCCTTCTTGGGTATAAGATCATCTATAGGTGCAGCGGAGGCCAGCAAGAGGGGGGTGAATTGCCTGCACAAATTAAAGCTACCCTCCTCGGATCTTTCAACTCAAAAATAAAGCAACTATAATAAAATTAAAAGAAGAAATAAAAAGAGACAAAATTTTAACTTGGTTACAACCAAGACGGTTGTTAATCCAAGGCAGTCGAAGATCGCACTAGCAGAGTCTCCTTCACTATAGGCGGAGAAGCCTTTTTACACACTTAAAATGCTCACTAGTTGCTAGGAATGACTACAGAGTTGATTGCTTGAGTTGTTGAATATTTTCTACCTCCAGGGGCCTTTATATAGCTCCTAGAAAGTCTATCCCGAGGGTCCAAGGCGCCTCCAACAAGGTCCAATGCGCCTCCAACGAGAGAGAGATAAAACTTTATCCAAATAGCTCAACGTTCACTTTTGCCAGGTTTGAGGTTCCTCCAACAGGCATTGAAGGCGCCTTCAAGCTGGAGGCGCCTCCAAGCCTGATGGAGGCGCCTCCAAGCTGGCTGGCAGCTTTTTCCTGCTTGCTTGCTTTTTTGCTTCGTCTTCCGAAGTTCCGTTCTTTTGGGTGATTCCGGTCAATCGAAATAGGGCTCACCCGAACCCAATTTCTGGCCTTCTCCTCGAACAGGCTTCCGTCTAGCTTCTCCTCCCTCGAATGTTGCGCACGTTCTTCTCGTCCACCGGAGTACTCTTCCGCAGCTCTCTCATCCTTCAGACGCACTGAGCCCGTCCTCTCCCTTCCCGTGCCGTCCTTCTCGCTAGCTGCATCTTCCGCTCGACTTCCTGCGCTCCTAAGCTCCTGCACACTCAGACACCGGGATCAAACACAAAGTAGGACCTAACCAACTTGGTTGATCACATCAAAACACCCACGGGGACCAACAATCTCCCCCTTTTTGATGTGCATCAACTCAAGTTCAAGTTAGGGTTAAAATAGACAGAAAAGTAATTTTAAAAGAAAATTACTAAACTAACATATTAAGTATCAGTTTGCAATAAATAAAATTGCAACTACTAAATTAAAAGTTAACCAGAAAAAATATTTTTAATTTTAAAAAATTCTCTCCCCCTAAACATGTACTTCTCTAAACTTGTACCTTTCTCTTCCCGTTTGATCACAGCAAAAACGGGGTAATAGAAAAAAAATTTTAGAAAAAATTTTTAAGTTAGAAAAATTTCTAATTAAGATGAAAAAATGTCTAAGTAAATTGAATTTATAGAATTTTCAAAAATAGAAATTTAAAAAAAATTTCTAAGTAAAATGAAAATTTTGGAATTTAAAAAAATTCTAAGTAAAGCTTTTAGGAGACAATTTTCTAGAAAAAAAATGAATTTCTAAGGAAATGTTTAAAAACTTTTCAAAGCATTATTTAATTCTAATTTTAATGCTTTTATTAGAAAGTTAATTAAACATTTATATTCGATATTTCGGCTTCCAGGTCGTGGCGAGGCACTGAGCCTTCTTGGTTATTAGAGCAACAACCACTTCCTTAGACAAAGCTTCCACAAAGAAACTCAAAGTTTAATTTTCTCACTGTAAGCTTTTAATTAAATAAATTAATTTAGCACAGATTTCGGAACCCAATAGAGGTTCTTTCCTACAGGGTTATTCAAAAATTTAGGGGGTACATAGTTCTTGGGCACTCTTCTAAGTTGACCCTGATGGTTTCTAATGTACCAATTCAATTTTCCATAAATTCTAACTTTTGATTTTGAAAATCTATTTAGGCATGCATCATTATCTTTCAATTTCTCAATTTCAACTTTTAATTTTTTATTTTCTAATTTTAGATTATCATACATTTCTAGTAGGCATGCTTTTGCTAAGTTTAATTTCAATTCAGCATTTTCTTTTTCTAATTTGAATAAATCTTTAGAAAGACATTTAATAAATTGAAAGGGCTGAGTCGGGGTTAGGTTATGTACCTTACTTACCTGACTCGGTGATTCTCCCCCTTCATCATCGCTTTCTTCTTCTAATGATCCTCCTCCTTCATCTATGCTCATCTCTGAACTTGAGTCATCTTCAGGAAGATGGTTGGCTACCAACGCTAATCCGGAGAAGGCTTCGATGTCTGATTCGGAAGAAGACGAATCTGACCAGGTGGCCTTCAGATTCTTGTGCTTGGAGGATTCTGGTTTCTTGTATTTTGTCTTTTCCTTTTCCTTCTCTTTTTTCTTTAATTTTGGGCAGTCATCTTTGATGTGCCCTTCTTCGTTGCAGTTGTAGCAACGAACTGTCCTTTTTCTTTGCTGATGCCTTTGTGTTTACGATCTAAATTTATTAGAATTAAAAAATTTATTGAAGCATCTTACCAATAGTGCAGCTTCCGATTGGTCGATCGAGGCCTCGAAGTCAGAATCATTTGATCTTGCCTTTAGGGCAATGTTCTGACTAGTCTTCACTACTCAACTGGGCTCTGCAACTCAAGATTCATGAAGTTCAAAGGTTGAAAATAAATTTTCTAAAGTACTTATCTCGAAGTCCTTAGAGATGTAGTACACATCTACTAAGGAGGCCCACTCTGGAGTTCTTGGGAAGGCGTTGAGTGCGTACCGGATAGAGTCTCGGTTCGTTACTTCTTCTCCAAGATTGGTTAGTTGCGTGATCATCTCTTTGATCCTTGCTTGGAGTTGCGCTACCTTCTCGCCTCGGTTCATCCGAAGGTTCGTTAACTAGGTCCGGAGGATGTCACGCCTCGCTAGCTTAGCTTCCGAGGTACCTTCGTGAAGCTTCAGGAATTTTTCCCAGAGGTCTTTCGCGGAGGAGTAGCTTCTGATTCAACTTACCTCTTGTGGTGGCAGCACGCTCAGTAGGTGGAATTCTTCCTTTCTGTTGGCAACAAACTCCGCCTGCTCCTTCTTGCTCCACTGATGCTCTTCTTTGTCTTTTGGAACTTCAAAACCATATTTCATAGTTAGTAAAATATCAAAGTCGGTTTTAAAGAATACCTCCATCCAACATTTCCATGTCGCGAAGTCTCCGTCGAACTTCGGGGGATGAATATTTGCTCCGGCCATCGTCTTGCTCGTTGTGCTTCAGTCGGCGGTTAGTCCTTCTGAGACGGTCTGGCTCTGATACCACTTGTAGGTACAGCGGAGGCCGGCAAGAGGGGGGTGAATTGCTTGCACAAATTAAAGCAACCCTCCTCGGATCTTTCAACTCAAAAATAAAGCAACTATAATAAAATTAAAAATAGAAATAAAAAGAGACAGAATTTTAACTTGGTTACAACCAAGACGGTTGTTAATCTAGGGAAGTCGAAGATCGCACTAGCAGAGTCTCCTTCACTGTAGGCGGAGAAGCCTTTTTACACATTTAAAACACTCACTAGTTGCTAGGAATGACTACAGAGTTGATTGCTTGAGTTGTTGAATATTTCCTAGCTCTAGGGGCCTTTATATAGCTCCTGGAAAGTCTATCCCGAGGGTCCAAGGCGCCTTCAACGAGAGAGGGATAAAACTTTATCCAAACAGCTCAACGTTCACTTCTGCCAGGTCTGAGGCACCTCCAACAGGCATTGAAGGCGTCTTCAAGCTGGAAGCGCCTCCAGCTGGCTGGTAGCTTTTTCCAGCTTGCTTGCTTCTTTGCTTCGTCTTCCGAAATTCCGTTCTTTTGGGTGATTTCGGCCAACCGAAATAGGGCTCACCCGAACCCAATTTCCGGCCTTCTCCTTGAGCAGGCTTCCGTCCGGCTTCTCATCCCTCGAACACCGTGCACATTCTTCTCGTCCATCTGAGTACTCTTCCGCAGCTCTCTCGTCCTTCGGATGCACCGAGCTCGTCGGCTCCCTTCTCGTGCTGTCCTTCTTGCTAGCTGCGTCTTCCGCTCGACTTCCTGCACTCCTAAGCTCCTGCACACTCAGACACAGGGATCAAACACAAAGAAGGACATAACCAACTTGGTTGATCACATCAAAACACCCACGGGGACCAACATCATCCACCACCTCCTAGACAGAACCGCTCAAAGAAATGTCATATTTAATTTCCTTTTTTTGAAATCCCTAGGTTTAACTGAACAATTATAAATTATGCATAGGTCCTTAATCTATCTTAATCTAACCATGCATATTAACAGGAAAGTAAATAAATAATCATCAAGCAATTCTATTTATTTATTAAGATAATTTTTCTATTAGCTCCCCCTGGATAATAGCCTTGATATGGTCTATCAAGGTAATGTACTTGATCCTTGGGGACCCAATATTGACCAAGTCCAACTTGATTGACCAAGTTGGACTTAGGTACCCATGCTTGGCCTATCTTACTATTCGGTCTGTTAATAAGTGATAAATAAGACCGATATTTCTTTTTAGCTTTATATCCTAGTCCGGATCGATTGTATACAGCTTTCTATTTTCCAAGAATCAAGTCAAGATTCTTGGAACCCAGTGTAAACCGTTCCAATGTAGTCTTCAAATCCTTGACTTGACTTTTCAGGCTGGAATTCTCTTCCTCAAGTTTTTGAACTTGAGTTGAGGTTCCAGCCTGAACAAGGAATGTTACCTCCTTTAGAAGCGACTTGATCCGAACATTAGACTTAGCTAATTTGCGCATTAAGCAATTTATTAAATTATATAAACGATTTGTACTTACAGAGGGGTTTGACCCTTCGGAAATGGATGCAGATCCGTGGCTTCTCTCGGACTCAGTCTCCGATTCGTCCTCGCTTTTAAATTCGTTGATCTGGTCCCGGGCCGTCATTGCGAGAAAACTCGTCTGCTTGAGTTCTTCGTCGTCGGACTCCTTTGAGGGCGACTCATCCCAAGTTGCCTTCAGGGCCTTCTTCCTTCTTGCCTTTTTTGCATCTTTCTGGTTTGGGCAGTTGGCCTTGATGTGCCCCTTTTGGTTATACCCGTAGCACGTCACCTCGAACTTCACCTTTGGTTGGGCCTCCTTGGACTGGATTACCTTTTTGACGTCCTTCTTGTTGAAGCCCCTCTTTTTTTTTTATAGAGTTTCCTTACTAGGTTGATGAGTTCGGTCGTGAGATCGTTATCATTGTCGTCTGAATTTGGTTCTTCTTTTGATTTCGGTTTAGTTCTTCACTTTGTTTTAGTTTTCCGGTTTCTGCTTGTACCTGCAACCAAAGCAATCCCTTTCTCAGCTGGACATGAGTTAATCTGTTCATGTAACCTAAATTCTACAAATAATTCATCTAGTTTAATTGACGAAAGATCCTTAGAGACCTTGTAAGCATCTACCATGGATGCTCACAAGGTGTTCCTCGAAAAGGCGTTTAAGGCATACCTCAATATGTTGCGGTTCTCCACTTTATGTCCGATCGCATGAAGCCCGTTCAGTAGGTCTTGTATCCGGGCGTGGAGTTGGCTAGCCGTCTCGTTTTCCTGCATTTTAATATTATATAGTTTATTAAGTATTAAATCCCTTTTACTTACCTTGGTGTCGGACGTCCCTTCATGAAGCTCGATCAGCTTCTCCTACAATTCCTTGGCGCTGGAGAAAGGGCTGACACGGTTCGGCTCCTCCTTCGATAGGCCACACTGGAGGGTGCAAGTCCCCTTGGCGTTCGCTTCTACCTCTTTGATTAGAGTTGTGTCCCAGTCCTTGTATGGCAGTGGCTTGTCGACGCTGTTAGTTGGTAGTTGAAGCCCGATTTTGACGATCATCCAAAATTCAAAGTGAGTCTGGAGATACGCCTCCATCCGTCCCTTCCAGTACCTGAAATCATCTCCGGAGAAGAGGGGTGGGTGATGGGTGAGCAGTGCTGAACCCTTCTTGGAAAGCCATTGAGGTCTAGCACAAGGAAAACAAACGAAAAGAATGTCCCAGGACTTGATCCTGGATTAGTAGTGCGGTATAAAAATAAGAGTAAATTACGTTCTCGAGTGGTGTTGCACCAACTTCGAGAAAAGAATATGATTCTGAAAAAAATAAGATCAGAAGACGGCAAGAATACCGATTCTGATCGACTCCGAAAAACTGAAATCACCATGAAAAGAATGCTTGATTGGTGGTTGCACTGAATCGAAGCTACCCCGCTTTGATACAAATTGTTGGATCGAGATCGCGCTAGAGGGGGGGGGGGTGAATAGCGCTCGTGGCTTTCACGCGTTTCAGATTCATAAAACGATCGATTTAAAATGTATCGGAGTAATGCAGCGAAAATATTAAAGACACAAAAGACAAGGACACCAAGATTTACTTGGTTCGGAGCCTTGGGCAACTCCTACTCCAAGGCTCGCGATCGTTAATCGCTTTCGGTGGGTAAAAACTATAATATCGTTTAAAGATTACAAATTTAAAGTACAATCTTAAAATTGAAATGATAGTTATACCGATGAAGAATAACAATCTTGAAGCTTCGGGTCATCGGGGACTTGTCATAGCTCAACCGGAATGTCTCGTTAGCAACATAATGAAGAAGGATTGCTTTTTGCTTGAATTGCCTAAGTTGTTGGTCGAAATGGCTTTAAGTAGCCTGTTGAGGGCACCTCCATGCTTGTCCAAGGCACCTCCAATCTTGCCGAGTCAACCGCATGGATCAGCACTAAACTGGTCGCAGCTTATCTGGTTGAGGGCGCCTCCATCCCCTTTTGAGGCGTCTCCAATCCTATCTAAGGCGCCTCCAGATTCGTTCGAGGCACCTCCAGCTCTATTGCGTGTGCTACATCTACCTTGTACCCGAGGCGCCTCAAGCTCCATGAGGGTGCCTCGGGTGCTGTTTATCCGGGGTAAAACCTTTATTTTTTAGTACTTGAAAGATATGTTAGTCCCAAAATACCCTGTAGCACAATGTTAGCACATACCAAACATAATAGATGAAATGTTTGATAGCCTTCGGGCTGTCCGGTTCTGACTTTAGATTTCCAGACGGAAACCCTAGGTCGAACCAACGCCTATTGTTCCCTCTTCCGGGGAACGCATCCTCACCTACTCCACTCAGGAGATCATACCTGATGGCAGTTCGGTCCTCCAGACTGACTGGACTTTTTGCCTAGGGTTTCCACCCCTTAGGACCTAGGGTTTTTCTCCATCTAGGGTTGTCTCCCCCTAGGACCTAAGGTCCCCCCCCTTAGGATTTCTCCTCCACATAGGGTTACCACCCCCTAGGGTTTTTCTCCACCTAGGGTTACCACCCCCTAGGACCTAGGGTTACCACCCCTAGGGTTTCTCTCCTACCTAACCGTAGTTAGGACTTTCCTGCAAACTTGTTTAGGCTCATTAGATAAACTTAACAATTAAACTTAACTTTGAGTCCCTTTTGTCATTATCAAAACTAAGGTTTGATCGTCGGATGTTTCCCGCACCAACAACGCTTTCTTCATAACATAGGAGGCACAACCGTGTGATCCACACGGTCGTGCCCCTTTTGGGTTCTAGATGGCACACAACTCCCAGATGTAGGTGACATGGTCATGCTAGGGGGCACATCCATGTCTTGGCTTTTGACTTTGGGGAGGCACGACCATACCAAAAGGCATGGCTAGTCTATACTTCTTCTTGGTATAACTTCGAGTTGTGTTGTCTTCGTCAACCCATCAAAATGAAAATGGAAAAGAGAATATCTTCCATAAAGGAGGCAATAATGCTAAAATAATGATAAAATAGGATGCAACAGCATAGAATGTAATCAAGAAATGTAAATAGATGTGTGTTAAAACATGCATAAAAGTGTATATAAATATGTACATCACACCCCAAGCTTAAACCTTTGCTTGTCCTCAAGCAAAACTCTGTAATCTAGACTTGTGCTCATATAGTGCCTCATAATTCCTAGTGAAACTGTCTAACTCTATCTGTTGGATCGTGAAACGTCGATAGAGGGGGGGGGGGGGTGAATATCGATTCAAAAAATAATGAGTATAAACGCAGCGGAATAAAAATTGGACACAATGAATTTTACTTCGTTCGGAGCCTGTGACGACTCCTACTCGAAGGCCCGTACTCCGTGAGTACTTTCGTTGGGCAATTACTAGCAGTTCGAAAATGATTACAATTTAAGGTACAGTAATACTTAGTAAAATAAAGAAAATACCGACAAGAATTAAGAACAGAAAAGGAGTATATCGTCGGATCTTCGTTAGCGTCGTAGGAGCGCAGAGCAGTAGAGCAGGCAGTCTGAGAGTTCTGAGTTGATACTGATCTCTGCCTCCGCCTCATCTTTTATATGAAGCTCGGGGCGCCCTGGATCCCTTCCAGGCGCCCTGGTGAGACGTGGCAAGTCCAACCAGCGAGCTCCAAGTGGCGACGCGCGGTCAGGATAAATTTTGCCTCCAGGGCGCCCGGGTGCCTCCCGGGCGCCCGGACCTCCGGGCGCCCGGATCCCCTCCGGGCGCCCGGACCACCTTTTTCCAGCGAACAACTTTCCTGCAAAACAAGGTTAGTCCGAGACAAAATAGATCCTGCAAAACAAAGTGTTAGCATAATTAAAATTCAACAAAGTAATAGCAGAGAGTATGACTTAGATTCCGTCTTTCCGAGACTGGAATCTAGTCACGATCTCGACTTAGATATCCGAAATGGATCTAAGCCGGATCGACGCCTAATGTTCCCTTCCCGGGAACGCGTCCTTGCAGTCACTCCCCTCCAGTGACTTACCTGTCAGACGTCCGGTCAGCCCTTCGACCCGTCTGGACTTCTCGCCAGCTATCCGGTCAGCCCGTCGACCTAGCTGGACTTCTCGCCAAGCGTCCGGTCAGCTCGTCGACCCGCTTGGACTTCTTGCTAGCTATCCGGTCAACCCGTCGACCTAGCTGGGCTTCGTGCCAGACATCCGGTCAGCCCATCGACCTATATGGACTTCTCCTGCACACTCAGTCAGAGTGTTAGACAACAACAGACTAACTTAACCTGATTTGTCATTCATCAAAACCTGGGTTAAATCGTTAGTGCTAACCGCACCAACAATCTCCCCCTTTTTGATGGAATGACAACCTGGTTAAGTTAGTGAAAACATATGCAAGAAAAAAAACAAGCATTTAAAGGGTTTTTTAAGTTAGTTTGTATTTTCAACTCTGGTTTTAAGTTAGTTTGTATTTTCAACTCTGGTTTAGCTAACTTAACCACCTAACCCTCCCCCTTTGGCATTCATCAAAAATAAGAATGGATTAAGTAAGCATAAACATAGACTTCAGTAAGAAATAATGTCAAGTTAATCTGGGGGAGTTTAAACTTTTGAAAACTTGTTTAAAGTATTAGCTTTTAGCTTTTATAAAAATAGCTAAGTTTAGATAGTCTAATTTTCAAACATAAGTATATAAGTTCTAAATTTCAAGATCAAGTTTTAAATTTTCAAAACACGTTTCAACTTTGAAACGTTTTTCAAACATAAGTGTTCAAAATCAAAACTCCAAAATGTTTCAAGTTTGTAAAAGATTCAATTTTCAAAATTGAGGAAAATGATTTTGAGAAGCTTAGTTTGTAAACTTAAGTTTTGAAAAAAATCTAATTTCCACAAATTTTCAATAACAATAAAACTAATTTTTGCAAAATTTAACTTTCAAATCAAGTACAATCAAATTTTGAGAACTAGATTTAATTTTCAAAACTGAGTTAAATCTAAAAATCAATTTTCAATAAAAAGTGAAACCCAATACAACTTATTGTATACGAGTTAGTTTGCAAACATAGTTTTAAAATATTCACAGTAGATAAAGGAGTTTTAAAATGATTTTGTAAAACTCTTTTTCAGAAATAATTTTAATTTGAAAGACTGAAGTAGTTGTATTTCTCCCCCTGAACCTGACATTAAATCAAATGTCTAACCAGTTTGTTACTAACTGACTTATCATAAGATAGCAGCTTTCACTTAGTTAGTCAAGTTAAGGTCAACCTTAGCTCGATTAATATATATTTTGTATTTAACGCCCAGACTTATGTCGATGCACTGAAATAAGCATCTTAAGTCTTAGGCAAATGACCTATGCATCTCACCCCTTTCTATGTTTGTCAAACACACGCAAGGTAAGCCTAGGGTTTTGGTGAGATGCTCAAAACTAGTCTTGTGGGTACATGTTCTCTAAGGATTTTGAACTAGTCTAAAGCTAAAACTTTATTTGAAAATCTAAAGAAAATAGGAAAGTTTCCTATTTTAAGATCTAAAGAAAATAGGAAAATAGGAAAGTCTAAGGTACATTTTCAAATAAAGTTTTTAAAACAAAATACGTTTTAACCTATAATTTGAGAATAACCATTTTTGAAAATATTTTTGAAATTTGAAACTCCTAGTCTATTAGATACATTCCTAGTTTTCTACGTAAATGACTAAACTCATTTTCAGGGAGTGGTTTAGTGAATATGTCAGCTAAGTTTGACTTGGACTCAACGTATTTGAGCTCAATGTCACTCTTAGTAACATGATCCCTGATAAAGTGGTGCCTGATTTCAATGTGTTTGGTTCTTGAATGATGCACTGGATTTTTTGTTAGATTTATTGAGCTAATATTGTCAATTAAAACTTTTACATTTGTGATTTTTAAGTTGAAATCTTTTAAGGTGTGCATCATCCATAATAATTGGGTTACACATTCTCCTATGGCTATGTATTCTGACTCAGTTGTAGATAGTGCAACACAATGTTGCTTTCTACTAAACCAGCTAACAAGTGATGGGCCTAGTAGTTGACATCCACCACTTGTGCTTTTGCGGTCTAATTTGAATCCAGAATAATCTGAATCAGAATATCCTATTAATTCAAAGTCACTGGTCCTAGGATACCAAATTCCTACGTTTGTTGTTCCCTTAAGATATCTAAAAATCCTTTTGACTTGAGTCAAATGAGATTCTTTAGCACAGGTTTGGTATCTTGCACACATACTAACTGCAAATAAGCTTGCAGTTAAGTAGAGTAGACTACCTATTGCACTTCTATAATACTTTAGATCTACTGGTTTTCCATTTGGGTCATTGTCTAAGATTGTGTTTACTGCCATGGGTGTTTTTATTTCTTTTGTATTTTCCATTCCAAATTTTTTAAGTAATTATTTAGTGTATTTATGTTGATAAATGTAATTTCCTTCATTTGTTTGTTTAATTTGTAATCCTAGAAAATATGTCAATTTTCCTACTAAACTCATTTCAAATTCTTGTTCCATTAGGTTGATAAATTCTTCTAAAAAGTCTGAGTTAGATGAACCAAATATTATATCATCTACATATATTTGTGCTATAAATATGTCATTTTTTTAGTAATTTAACAAACAAGGTTGGGTCAATTTGACTTTGGTTGAATCCTTTGGATGTTAGGTAAGATGTTAGCCTTTCATACCATGCCCTAGGTGCTTGTTTAAATCCATATAATGCTTTCTTTAATTTAAAAACATAATCAGGATGTTCTAGATTTTCAAATCTAGGAGGCTGACCTACATAAACTTCTTCTTTTATTAGTCCATTGAGAAAGGCTGATTTAACATCCATTTGATATAGTTTGAATCCCTTATGGGCTGCATAACTTAGTAGCATTCTAATGGATTCTAATCTGGCTACTAGGGCATAGGTTTCATCGTAGTCAAGTCCTTCAACTTGACTGAACCCTTTAGCAACTAGCCTAGCTTTATTCTTAGTAATTTCCCCAGATTCACTTAATTTGTTTCTAAATACCCATTTTGTTTCTATTATTTTCTTATCTTTAGGTGGTGGTACTAGATCCCAAACTTCATTACGCTCAAATTGAGCTAGTTCCTCTTGCATAGCAATGATCCAATCTGGATCAAGTAGGGATTCAGTTACAGTTTTGGGTTCAATTTTTGAAATCAGGGAAATTTGACTTAGGTTCCTAAAGGATGATCTGGTCTGAACCCTTAGGTCTGGGTCACCAATTATTTGATCAGTTGGATGGTTAGGGTTGATTCTTATAGTTCTAGGAGGTTGATTTGCTTGAGTGTGTTCATCTTCTTCATGATCTAGGGATTGATTGGTTTCTTTAGAATTATTATTTTCAACAGGTTGAAGTTGAGTTTGTTCTTGGGTTTCTTCAAATTTTACATTTGTGGTTTCCTCGATTTTTAGCGTAATTTTATTATATATTCTGTAACCCCTACTGTTTAGAGAATATCCTACAAAAATTTCATTTTCTACTTTAGATGTAAATTTTCCTAAGTGTTCTCTAGTATTTAAGATGTAGGCTGGACACCCAAATACTTTAAAATATTTTATGTTGGGTTGTTTGTTATAAAATATTTCAAAGAAAGTTTTATTATGTCTTTTATTTAATGTTGTTCTATTTTGCACATAGCAGGCTGTACTTACAGCTTCTGCCCAAAAATATTTAGGTAGGTTATATTCATTTAACATAGTTCTAGAGGCTTCTAGTAAGGTTCTATTTTTTCTTTCTACAATTCCATTTTGTTGGGGGGTTTTAGGACACGAAAATTCGTGATGGTAGCCACTCTCAAGACAGAACTTGTTGAAATTATGATTTTTAAATTATCCCCCGTTGTCACTCCTAATTCTTTTAATTTTAATATCTTTTTCGTTTTCAATTTGTTTGCAAAAGTTTGCAAAGATTTCAAAAGTTTCGTCTTTTTGTTTTAAGAATTTAACCCAAGTAAACCTAGAATAGTCATCTATTATTACTAAGCAGTATAAGTTTCCATTTATGGATTTGACCCCATGGGAGTCAAAAAGGTCTAAATGTAGAAGTTCTAATATCGAGTAGGTTTGTGGTTGATTGGTTGGTTTGTGAGTGGATTTTGTTTGTTTACCTTGTTAAATCTCTATTTTCCATCTGGTGGCCTATCGCGTGGAGTCCATTGAGGACGTCTTTGATTCTTGCATGCAGTTGACTTGCCGTTTCCCCTTCCTGCATTTTTATATTAAATATTTTATTTAAAAGTAGGTCTCTTTTTGTTACCTTTGCGTCGCTTGTTTCTTCGTGCAACTCGATCAGTTTGTCCCACAATTCTTTAGCATTCTGATGTGGTCCGACCCGGTTCAGCTCTTCTCGTGTTAGGCCACAGTGTAGCGTATTGATCGCTTTGTTTTCTGTTGACGCCTTTTTCCTCATGTCCGGAGTCCACTGTTCCATGTCTAGTGGATTTCCGGAGTTGTCGGTTGGAGCTCGGTAGGCCTTTATAACGCTGAACCACTGATCGTAATCCGTCTTTAGGTATACTTCCATTCTCTTCTTCCAGTACGAGAAGTCATCCCCGTTGAATAGGGGAGGACGTACTGTGCTAAAGCCTTCTAGTTGAGACATTCTGCACACAAGTAAACAACGAAAAAAAATATCCCAAGACTTGGTCTTGGAATAACAGTGCGGGAAAGATAATAAGAATATCTAAATTAGTGTTACACCAATATGGATTTAATTGCAACGGAGGAAAGAAAAAAAAGAAAAAAACTTCCCAGATTAATAATAATAATATCAGATTAGAATTAGGCGTAAAAAAAATTTCATCCCCTGTCTGATTGGTGGTTGCACCAAATCAGAGCGGTACCTGCTTTGATACCACTTGTTGGATCGTGAAACGTCGATAGAGGGGGGGGGTGATTATCGATTCGAAAAATAACGAGTATAAACGCAGCGAAATAAAAATTGGACACAATGAATTTTACTTCGTTCGGAGCCTGTGACGACTCCTACTCGAAGGCCCGTACTCCATGAGTACTTTCGTTGGGCAATTACTAGAAGTTCGAAAATGATTACAATTTAAGGTACAGTAATGCTTAGTAAAATAAAGAAAATACCGACAAGAATTAAGAACAGAAAAGGAGTATATCGTCGGATCTTCGTTAGCGTCGCAGGAGCGCAGAGTAGTAGAGCAGGCAGTCTGAGAGTTCAGAGTTGATACTAATCTCTGCCTCCGCCCCATCTTTTATATGAAGCTCGGGGCGCCCTGGATCCCTTCCAGGCGCCTTGGTGAGACGTGGCAAGTCCAACCAGCGAGCTCCAAGTGGCGATACGCGGTCAGGATAAATTTTGCCTCAGGGCGCCTGGGTGCCTCCCGGGCGCCTGGGTGCCTCCCGGGCGCCCGGACCACCTTTTTCCAGCGAACAACTTTCCTGCAAAACAAGGTTAGTCCGAGACAAAATAGATCCTGCAAAACAAAGTGTTAGCATAATTAAAGTTCAACAAAGTAATAACAGAGAGTATGACTTAGATTCCGTCTTTCCTAGACCGGAATCTAGTCACGATCTCGACTTAGATATCCGAAATGGATCTAAGCTGGATCGACGCCTAATGTTCCCTTCCCGGGAACGCGTCCTCGCAGTCACTCCCCTCCAGTGACTTACCTGCCAGACGTCCGGTCAGCCCTTCGACCCGTCTGGACTTCTCGCCAGCTATCCGGTCAGCCCGTCGACCTAGCTGGACTTCTCGCCAAGCATCCGGTCAGCCCGTCGACCCGCTTGGACTTCTTGCCAGCTATCCGGTCAACCCGTCGACCTAGCTGGGCTTCGTGCCAGACATCCGGTCAGCCCATCGACCTATCTGGACTTCTCCTGCACACTCAGTCAGAGTGTTAGACAACAACATACTAACTTAACCTGATTTGTCATTCATTAAAACCTGTGTTAAATCGTTAGTGCTAACCGCACCAACACTATCAACTAGTTTCATTGGTAAGCATGATCATAGAGTAACTCGAGTATGTGGTCTAAGTTTAAGTTCTCATGCACAATATGATGTGTGACCTAAAGTTTTTCAAGTACCATTCCCTATGTCTAGTCAAGTCACCATCTAACTATGTTCCTCGTTTTCCCAGCGATAGGCATTTACCTACCACACGATTGGTTTATTCCTCCCAATCTACCCTAGGTCTCAAAGGCATACTCAATATCAAGGGAAACTTATTATTTATTTTTCTAGTAACCTAACTCGGTCTCAAAGGGGTAAATTATTAAGTTCCACTTGCGAAACTATTTTTTGTATCCCTTATTCAATTCAACTCTTTGTTTTTGTGCTTCAAACATAGCAATTACAAATGCAAATGGGTACAAATGTAGGGATATTTCAATTTTTCTAAGCAAGTCTACATGATTCGAGCCTCATCCAATAACCTAGATGTAGTTTAAGAGATCACCATGGTATATAAGTACTTACAAGTTCTATGAATAATGATTATTTTTAGAGTCTTCAACTATCTAAACTTAGGCAAAGTGAGGTGAGATCCTTAAGTTAGATCATTCCTTAAATCTTTCTCAATGCAAAGAAATGCTCATTTCATGCTACTAGAGATAGAGAAAAATAGCTCACTAAATATACTTGCACTAACAAAATGCAACAACATAGTCTAGATAATGAATGTGCTAGAAATTTTTACTATTGGACAAGTCAGAAGTAAAGCGAGATTGATGTATTCAAAATGCCATCAAATGACAAGTCTAAACTAGCAAAATAAATTGAAGCAAAGCAAACAACATGTAGTTGAAAATAAACATAAACTAAAACAATCTAAAGCAAAGCAAATATGTACATATATACAATCCCCCTATACGTGGACATTTCATCATCTCGATGAAAGCAATATGATGGTGGAGGAGGATATCAGGGTAATGGAGGATAGGGAGGATACAATTAGGGGTGGGATCGGGTCGGGACCCATCCCGTAACCCCCTTACCCAATACCCGTCCCGATAAGAATTGGGATTTTTTTTTTCTCCCGATCCCGTACCCGAAAAGTGTCAGGATCGGGTAGGAACCCGTAAGAATATCCCGAAAAAGATTTTTTTTTTAAAAAAAATCTATGGAGACTCAAACAATTTTTTAGTACAATACAAATAAATTAAAATGATTCCATGGTACATAACCATTAAAAACTAAAATATCTTCCTAGGACATCATAAATATATTAAAACTAATAAAAAAACTAAAACTGCTACTTAGTTTATACTTTATACCTAATACAAGAAAATCCAAAAATAAAAATGATCATATCAGTCATTGTATCATAATGAATTGATGATATGGTAACCTTAGTCCTTAGAAATGCTTGGATTCAACCTACAGAAAAAAAATCACAAAAATTATTCTTTATATTATTTTATCAGTTTTCATATGCTAAAATAAATTAACTGACTATCTTCTTCACACATTGCCAATAAATTATTTAGAAACAAAATTATGATGAAGTATGAGAAAAATGGGGAGACAAAAAAATAAACATAATGGTTAGATGCTTAAAATATAAAAAAATATATAATAAATAATATTTTTAATATAAAAAATAATATTATAATATAATCGGGTCGGGACAGGATTCCCGTCAGGAGAAAAACAATTTCCTGATCCCTTTCCCGATAGTGATCGGGACGGAAAAATCCCGAACCTTCGGGTCGAAAAAATGTCGGGTCGGGATATTTTTGGGTCGGAAATGGGATGGGATTCAGGAAGGGTCAGGATTTTCAGGATTTTTTCCAACCCTAGATACAATGGCGAGGGGGTGGTCGGATTCTTGGGCCAGGAGATCTTGCTCCGAGAGGGAATCTTAGCATAGTAGGTAGATGCATAAAATGTTCATAATGATCATATAAGATAGATAACTGTTGACTAGTCATTTACCTAAATTCCCTTTGATCATCCCTTTTAGTGTACCAATCATTAATGAATCCCAAGACCTAACCATGGACATTTGATGTTCTCTGAAAAAGATCACAAACTTCTTGAAATTGTTTCTGAGTCATAGCATTATGTCCATCCAATAATCGCTAGAAAAAGGTATGCTCTTTGATCCTATATGAGACCTACGGAGATGATGCGCAAGGCACAGTGGATGAATGATTGACCATTAGAAGACCTTTCTCTCTAAAAGAAGCTTCTCCTTCAATCCTGCACACTAAGAGACAATCCAACAAAATGTCAGTGCCTAAAAATTAGGGGGACCCTCTAATGCTCAAGTCAGTCACAGTCTGAATGAATGGATGAAGAACAGTCAGAACGTATGTGTGAGAGTAGAGTTACAGATGTTAGTGAGCGTACCTTCATCATGGAGAGAACTCTCCTTTTATATACCACCTTATGTAACCTCCGCAATCATGAGATGACAAAAATGTGTTATAGTTTGTTAAATAGTTCACCATAATCATCCGAAGAATCTTTATTTCACCCACATGTATACCCCTTTTATCGTTTATAGCTTCTATTATTGCCAAGGTTGCCGACAGAATATGCTGTTATTATTGGTCTGCTGATGGGAGACATGATGGTCCCTGAAGAAGATTCCAAAAGAATATTCTCTAACACAAAGTTGTTATTATGACAAGTTGTCGGGATATTGTCTGTTGATCAAAATCTGGCCAGCCTTTAAGTCTGCCACCCTGTTAAGATGATGTTGTCAGCTAAATACAATCCGACCAGTCCTTAAGTCGACCACCCTATTTGGCTGATGTCATTGGCTGAATATAATCAGGTCGATCCTTAAGCTGACCCCCTGCTAAGATGATGTTGTTGGCTGAATATGTCTTGGTCGGTCTTTAAGTCGGTTGCCCTGTTAGGCTTATGCAGTTTGCTGAATATGTCTCGATTGGTCTTTAAGCCGGCTATCCTGTTGAGACATTCAATTACTTTTTCATGCATTATACTGCAAGTATCTCGACTAGCTCTTAATCCGACTAACTCGTTATGCTACTGTCCACTGAGTATATTTTAGCCTGTCTTTAAGCTGCTCTCTTATATTTTGTGTGGCCTTGAGAAATTCGTTTGATAGTGATATAATATCTTAGCCATGTTGAAAATCCACTGAAGAAATAATATAGTAACTCATTATCCCTAGAAGTCCTTTTGATAGCATATGCTTTGCTAAAATCCTGCCCTGATGGTAATATGAGGACAGGTATTGCAAGCCCAGTCGTCCTTTTTTCCACCCGGCCTTAGAATGGGCTACCAAAAGATGCAGCTATATTCTTAAAAGTTTGGTTAGTATATTGAGCTGAACTACATCATGTCATTGCTCGGTCGAATTTTTATACGGCCAGGGTATGTATATTCGTCCTATTCTGAGATTGGACGGATATGTTAGTATTAGCCCTAAGAGCCAATTATGAGATGATTAGGTTTATTGGGTTATTAGTGTTGGTTGATACTCGGAATATCGTACCAGTTTCCTTGTACAAAAATTTTGTATAAGTCCTGAACCATTCCTAACAACCTATTGTGTTCTTTAGAAATTAAATTAGGAATCGCAAGCGGAACTTAATATTATTGATTCTAAATTTAACTTATCTGTTCTTAGAGGTTTAGACTTGGATCGTAAATGATACTTAACATTATTGATCCAAATCCACCCATGTTACAAATTTAATTAAATATTAATTTCAGAGATTGGCTTCCAGGTTAAACATGGCGAGGCACTAGGCCTTCTTGGATATGGGAGCAACCACCACTTCCTAGACAAAATCTTTCAATGAAATTTAATATTTAATTTCCTTATAGTAACCCTAGGTTTAACCAAAAAGAACAATCGAATTACAAGATCGAAAAAAACAAAACAAAAGAACACAAACTTGAATCACAAATTCGAAACCTAGAATCATATGCCTCTTGTGTTTGGTATTTCAAAATCTATACAAAGAAAACTAGTATGATACGGAATAGAATTACTAGTTATACCTTTCTTTGTAAGCAACAACCTCTTGATCTTCTAACATATTCCTCTTCTTATCTCAGACGTTGTGTGGACAACGATATACCGAGATGAGAACCACCAAGACACCTTCCTTCTTGCAAGTTTCGGCCACCAACCTTCAAGCTCCAAGGGATGCAAGAGCAAAGCCTCCTTTCTCTCATTCTTCTCCTAGCAAGAACCGACCACCAACAAGAACACCAAGAGAGGGATGCACCGGCCACTAAAGAAGAAAAGAAGAGGAGGGATATAGGGCCGACCACACCAAGGAAGAGAGGAGGAGAATAATAGAATGTATGTTGTAAGGTGAGGCACCTCTACCCCCTCTTTTATATTCCTTGGTCTTGGCATATAAGGAAATTTAATTATAATTAAAATTTCCTTATTCTCCTTGCCATTAGTTAATAAGGAAAATTTAATTAAAAAATTCCTTTTAACCCTTTACATGGTCGGCCACCTCAAGTGCTCCAAATAAGGCAAGTTTTAAAGACAAAATTAAAACTTCCTTATTTATTTCCAGAAATTTTTAAAATAAAAATTTCTCTAATAAATTTTCCTTTCATGGTTGGTTATAAAAGGAAATTTTATAAATTAAAATCTCTCTATTAAAATATGTGGATAATTTCCAAAAAGAAAAGTTTTCTTTAAAATTAAAATATTCCTTTTAACTATAAATAAGGAAAGATATTTAATCTTTCTCTTAATCTTTTGTAGAAAGCTATAAAATAAAAGATTTAAATTTTAAACTCTCTTTTAAAATAATGGCTTTCACATATGGAAAGATTTTAAATAAAATCCCTTTTATTCTTTACATGGTCGGCCACACCAAGCTTGGGCTCCAAGCTAGGGCCGACCACCTTTACTTGGCTCAACCTATGGCTTGGCCCGCCCAAGCTTGGACTCCAAGCTTGCTTGGCCGACCACCTAAGGTTGGGTAGGAAGGTGGGTATAACACTAAATAAGAGGCTACGATAGGGACCGAGAGGAGGAATTGATTTTGGTCTCCCGATGAAATTAAGCTTCCCGTGTTCGCCCCGAACACCCAACTTAATTTCATCAATAATAATTCATACCACTAAAGAATTATTATTGAACTACCATACCAATCCCAAATTATATTTTGGGCTCCTTCTTATCATGAGTGTATTAATCTCCTTGTGTTTAAAATGTTGAATGCCCACTAATTAAATGAGTTAGTGACAACTCTTTTTAATTAATATCTTAGTCCAAGAGTAGTACCACTCAACCTTATCGTTATGCCAGACTAAGTCCACCTGTAGGGTTTACATGACAATCCTTATGAGCTCCCCTTGGGGACATTATCAACCTAGATTGTAGGACACAATTTCCTTCTATAATCAACAACACACACTATAAATAATATCATTTCCCAACTTATCGGGCCTCTTGATTTATCGAGCTAAATCTCACCCTTTGATAAGTCAAAGAAATAAATACTAAGTACAGTGCTTGTTATTATATCGGGATTAAGAGCATACACTTCCATAATAACAAAAGTCTTATTCTTTTATTAAGTCAGTATAAAAAGAACTTACCTTAAATGGTCCTGCTCAATACACTCAGAGTGTACTAGTGTAATTTATCAGTCAAAATAAACTAATACCTAATTACATTATGACTATTCCAATGGTTTGTTTCTTTCCATCTCAGTCGTGAGCTACTATTTATAATTTATAAGGAATTGATAATATTATCTTCTGTGTGTGACACCACACACCATGTTATCTACAATATAAATTAATTAAACAACTATACTTAGCATAAATGTAGACAATTTGACCAATGTGATTCTTTATTTCAAAATTAAATGTTTACAAAAAGCTAGGTTTTTAGTATACACTCTAACAATTGGGTTAATGGTTAATCTAATATAATAATCTAACTCATTAAGAGGAAGACAAAGATATAAAAAAAATCATAGGTTCATATGATGGATTATTGGATTAAATCTAATCCAAATTAGACTTATTGAGTTAGACTCATCGGGTGAACTTGAATTCACTAAGGAAGAGGAAAGGTTTGTTACATGATTTGATCATGTAAAAGAAGAAGACTAAAAGGTTCTTCATGGAAGATGAAAAATCTTTTTATGAAAGATGACTAAGAATCAATTCATGAAGGAAGATCAAAAGCTAAAAAGAGACTTTTGGTATTCCATGAGAGTACAAAAGGTGATTTTCGGCCATTGAATGGGTAGATGTTCATTTTGTCTTCTTCTCCTTCTTCCTCTTAGCCGATCCTTCCTCATGGTTGAACCACTCTTGCTTGCTAGCACAAGAAGGTGGTTCTTCTCTGAAGCCATGTCCGTACGATGGACAGAACGTGTTCGTGTGGATATCGTAGAGGCGTGAACACTTGATTGCGGTGAGATATGCATCCAAAGAAAAGTTGCTACTGGGATAGCGAAGGGCACACAACAAAGATATAACCTCTCTCATCAAACTTAGTATATGATTTCCGTTCACATGAATCTTCTAGAAAGAATCTAGTTAGTTTTTTTGTTGCACTTTCTGCATGTTTAGCGCGCTGGATCCTTACAGGATACATATACACATTGTCACTTATGATTGGTATGTTGTGGAGTGAGTCAGTCATTCCGATCGATATGTAACGCTAGCCGGCCTTAAGCTTGACCACCTTAAGATCTGGCCGCCCTTGAGACACTAGGCTCCCCAGTTTGCTTGGATTAAGGGCTGATCATCCTTTTTCGACCGGATTATAACTCGGTCTAGTGGAATCTAAGAAGCACAGAACTAGGTGATTTAATCAAAGCTGGATGAGGGGAATTTACTCCTTCTAGAGTATGACTGCCACCTTATATTGACTTTGACCTCCTCATCACCGGAACTTTGACTGCCACATTACCTTCTGGGTCCACTTATCACAACCCGTATCACTCTTCATGGAAAGTATCCAAAGAAGAGCGAAAATGAGAGAAACAAAATATCAAACTCCCCGTATCACCATAAGCAAAAGAATTCCTAGAAACTCAGGAAAGTAGAAGGATTCAGGGTTATATGGAGTCTCAAGCCTATGTAGGAGGACTCGAGATGGTCCACTAGAGAGGGTGCAAAGTCAATCAGGGGATCATTAATGATCAAGTTTTTAGGGTTTGTAATTATTTCACACTCTGGATTAGGAAGAAGAAGAGGAAATTCATTGCTCCTAATAAAATTATAGTCTCTCTTCTCCTTAAGAATTACTTTCATCACTATGCATGTGTCAATGCCAATTTTGGTGCTACCATTAGGATTAGAAAACATTTCCAACCCATACAACTCACAACCCAAAACTACAGTGATATGCGTAATCAAACCCACAATTAAGATGCTCCCTGAAGATATCTTACTAGATCGTTCAAGATTTTGTAGAAAATGAAACTCTTAATAAAAATAAACACTGTTCAACATTACCCATAAACAATAAAGTTCTATCTTCCGTACTATATCATCACTTTCAACTATACCAAAGATGGTTTTACTCATTATATGGTATAATAACGGAAGATTTGGTTTTGGAGTAATGATGCCTTAGATTTTGAAGGGTCATAGGGTTCATCTGACAACGCTATCTCCTCCCAAAATTCTTCACTATCAAAAAATTTATCAAAATCATGCGAGCAATTAGTTGGAAATCTAAAATAATTATTAAATTCAGTTAGAGTCCACTCATAATCAGTGTTCATTAAACGAAAACTTAGTTTCACATCATCCTTCCAGTGGCACTCAAGTGAACTAAGGACTTCCAATGAAATACGAGGGTAGGTTGGATAACTAAGGTTCATGAAATTGGTCCAACCTATGTTGTTAAGCATCTAATATATATCATCCTTAATTCCCAATAAATTTATTGTATAACGATTGGGATAACGTGTATAAATAAGCTTACGGCAAACAAGAGTGTCATATCTAAATTTTTGATCTTCATTGCAATAAAGAATGTCATAATACTCTTCATTGTCACATGGCGTTCTCTTCCACCTTGAGGTCGCCTTAAACTTTTCAATTGCCTTTCCTTTCCCTTTGCCTTGATTTGGATCTTCTCCTCCACTGCTTGATCCGCTACTCCTATGAAGATATTTTAGGATGTTAGACATCGTTACAAGAATGGGGAAGAAAAAGGAGGATCTTTAAGAGAAGGGGAAGGAAGAAAAGAGTCTTGAGAAAAAAGTGAAATTCTTGGAAGTGGGAGAGAATTCTATATCTAGGTCTATATCTTAAAAAGTGATTGGAGACTAGAGGAAAGGAAGTTAGGAAGATGATATTTGTATGCTCAAAGAATGGAGAAAGGGAAGAACTAGGAGTTGGAGGAAGGATAAGAAGAGAAGATGGGTGTGTGTGGCAAGGTGGTACGACCGTGTGAGAATAAGGAATGCTCGTGTCCTAATTTATTTGGGAGTGGATTTTTGCCACACGGCTGTGTCTCAAGACATGATCAAATCATTGGGTTGGCCATCGCAGGAGGACATGGTTGTGCCCTTAGACATGGTCGGTTCATGGTTAGGCTTTGCATTATTGGTTTGGTATTTACACGGTCGTGTCAAATGACATGACCGGGGCTTGATTAGGCTCGGTATAGAGGAGTGTTTACATGGAAAGGAATACGACCAAAAGCATGGTTGTGTCAAGTGACATAGGTGGAACAATGTTAGCTCACGTGGTCATGTCAAATGACACAGCCAGGAAAGGTTGCTCTTGGCCAAAGATTAAACTCCTCACTTTAAGGGAACATGGCCGTGTCTATAGATACATGGTCGAGACAAAATTTGCACACACGGCTGTGTCAAATGACACGGTCAGAGCATTATTGAGCTTTACTAAACATAGGTTCTTCCCATCAAGGAGACACGACCTATGTCAAATGACATGGCCAACACATTACAACTCTCGAGAATGTAGGAAGTGCTGTTTCTTAGGAGACACGATTAGGACATGAAAAACTATATTTTTCCCCTTGGTTCTTACATTTATTTACCCTCGATAGCTCTGCATCCATGCTAATGCTACGACCAACTCATAGAGACTAGATAACCTACACAAAAATATGGAATTCCATTAGGATAAATAAAAAAAAAGAAAAACACAAACAAAATGAAAATAAAAAGAACCCCTGGGTTACCTCCCAAAAAACTCTCATTATAAGGTCTCAAGCTCGACCCCAACTAGCTCAATCTGGAGGATGGGGCTCGGAGAAATACAATCGTTCATCTTCTCTAATCGACATGCCAAGGAAATAACTCTTCAACCGTTATCCATTCACTTTACAAAGCTTAAACTCTTTATTCCATATATCAACTGTCCTCTATGGATATACCTTTTGAACTTTGAAGGGCCTAGTTCATCTTGACTTCAACTTCCTTGGGAAAAGCTTCAGTCTAGAGTCGAACAGCAGTACCAAGTCTCCTTCCTTGAATTCTCTTCATAGAATATGGTGATCATGTCATTTCTTAGTTCTTTCCTTATAAGATTTGACATGTTAGTATGCATCCATTCTTAATTCCTCAAACTCATTATGTTATTGAATTGCCCAATAAGCCTTATACTCCAATTCAACCAGGAGGTGGCATGCTTTTCTGTATACTAGTCAAAACGAACTAAAATTAACTTCAACGACTGAGCTGATTCATGCTAGAATCCCAACTTGAGGAGGACAATTCTAGATTGAAAGGCGAAGTAATTGAACTAAAACAGCTTCTAGAAAAATTCACAACTAGATCCAAGTACTTTGATATGATACTTGGATTACAAAGAGTTGTGTACAATAAGTCCAGACTCCGATACAAGTTCAGCTCGACTAACAAAACTTTTATATCTCTAGTCACCTAAAATAAAAATCAAATCAAAGTCTGAGTTTCGAAAGCATGCCTAACCACACAAGTAGGACTCAATCAGTACTATGTATCAAAAAATAAAATACACTACCTAAAACTAAATCAAAATAAACTAAATAACTCAACCTTAATCTTAAAGATTACACCTTCTAAGCTACATTCTAACCTAAAGAATCAAATCAAATCAAATAAATTTAAAACTAAACCTAAATAAAATAAATACGAAATTAATCTAAACTCAAACTATAATTAAGTTTATTATAACTATAAAATAAATTGACACAAATCTAAAACCTAAACTCAAAGTTCAATAATTTAGGGGGAGACTCTAAATTAGTTGATACCTCTAAAATAATAATTTACCCGGCTAGATTATTAGGACTAGGATAAATAGGGATAAAAGTTTATCTTGATAAATGGTACTAAAGAAGTTTTGGATGATAGTAGGTTAGAGAAGCTCTGTCTATGCATATCTAGGAAGATATGGTTTCGATCTAGTGCATTTGTCTTAATGGAACTAACTGAAGCTACCCCTACTAATCCTAACTAGTTAGACGAAAGTCTTGTACTAAGTTCAATGGATAGCTATTTGGAAAATTTTAAAGGCATGGTTACTCTAATGATGTCTAGGTGATTCACCACAGTTTAGACGTTTATCCAAAGAATGTCTGTTTGTTCAACCCAAAGCCAAACTTGAATCTGACACAAGTTAAACCAAACTCTAAAATTCAACTCAACTCATCTCACAAAATAATAGAATTTCTTGATTGAAAATATAGATAGGGTGAGATGAATAATAATAAATTAAAATTAAATTAAATTTAAATTCAAATTAAATTTAAAATAAAATAAAAATTAAATTAAATTTAAAATTAAATTTAAACTTAAATTCAAATAAAATTAAAATTAAAAGTATATAAAATTAAATTGAAAATTATATAAAATTCAAATTTAAACTTAAATTAACTTAAAATTTAAACTTAAATTAAATTAACTTAAAATACAACAATTTAAAATTTAAACTCAAAATTTAAATTTTAAATTTAAACCTAAATTAAATTAACTTAAAATTTAAACTCAAAATTAAAACATAAAATTAAAACTTAAAATTAAAAATTAAAATTTAAACTCAAAATTAAAACTTTAACTTAAATTAAATTAACTTAAAATTTAAACCTAAATTAAATTAACTTAAAAATTAAACTCAAAATTCAAATTTAAACATAAATTAAATTAACTTAAAATTTAAAGTAAAATTTAAATTAACTTAAAATTTAAACTTAACTTTAAAATTAAAATTAAAACTTAACTTTAAAATTAAAAATTAACTTAAAAATTAACTTTAAATTTAACTTAAAATTAACCTAAAACTAAAATTAAAATCAAATCTAAACATAACTTAAAAATAAAAAATTAACTTAAAACTTAAATTGTCACGCCCCTAGAGGAGTCCTTACCGAAAAATTTCGACAGCATCTCCCCTATACGGGTGACAATCTGAGACATACATACATACAAAATACATCAGCCACATACGGCTGGAATATATCTACACAACCACGTAGTTATATAATCAGCCTACTCGGCTGGAACAGAAATAAACACCACCACGCAGATATATAAATATATTAATCAGCCCACACAGCTGTACTAAAAATCAACGCAGCGGAAATCACAAACAACAATCACAAAACACAAAGCAACTAACTGTGAGCCGACTCGGCTTGACACAATAATATCAAACCAAATACAAGAGAACTCACATACATAAACAAGTACAAAACCCAAAATACAAATAGCGTAAGAAATACCAAAATCGTAAGGTCGTCCTCGAATGTGACGTGGAACTGGCGGACAGGATCTCCAGGCGACTCCATAAACCTTTACCAGCTACCTGGTGAAATTACCAATATACGGGGTGGTGAGTATAAAGACTCAGCGGGTAATAGACAAATAGTGCATGAGTATAGTAAATCAAACTAGAGATGCAAAGGTATACAGTCTCGTATGGAAATAGCAGATACTACAGTGATATCATAATAAGTGTCCATACCTGAAACCATATCCTAGGCTAGTAGAAAAAGGTAAAGTGTAGCAAAGTCCTGCTACAGTACTGCTCATAACTACATGGTATCGTGTGAGGTATATACATGTCAACAGTAAGCAAGTCAGTGTCTAAACACATATCACAGGTATAAATCTCAACCTATGTAAGCATAACAGCATAAATAAACAACAACAGTATAAGCTAGTAACAGCAGCATAGATAAACAACAACAGTATAAGCTAGTAACAGCAGCATAGATAAGCAACAATAGTATAAGTAAACAACCAGCAGATATAATAACAACAGCGTATGTACGGATGGTCACCCCGCCCACCTCTCTGCACCATGACCCCTGTATGGTCGAGAGGCCGGATCGATGACAACTGTACCACCCAAAGGCCGCCACTACTCTCGAGTGACCGGATGGACAGGTGCATAGTAGCTGAATAGCTACGTCTGCGACGGGGGTCCCTGCTGCCCGCAACTCCAGCAATCACTACCCATGAGTGTGCGAGTGGGGGCACGATAGGACATGCGGCACGCTCCAGCTACCACTACCCATGAGTGGCCGAGCGTGCGGCCCAGGCCAACGACCGCCTCAACCACAAGGGAGATAGGATCGTCGGCAATCACTACAACAAAAACATTAAAAGACAACGGTTAAAAACCGTTGTCGTAGGCCCTTTAAAACCGTTATAATTGGCAGTGTTGTTAAAAGTGGAGGGCTACGACAACGGTTTTAAACCGTTGTCTTTGAATGAAAAGACAACGGTTTAAAACCGTTGTTTTTTAGAGCATTTTTTTTTTCCAATTACAATCGCTTTTGAGGCTACGACAACGGTTTTTAACCGTTGTCTTTGAAGGTGATAGACAACAATAATGGTTTTAAGCCGTTGTCTTTTAAATTATTATCTTTTAATACCAATATATCATATTTCAATTTAAATAAATAATAAAGAATCATAATCAAGAAAGAATATTCCCCACATCAATATTATTCAAAATGTTAGTTATACAAGAATTACAATTACAAAAGAAGAAACATATCTCATGTTCAAATAAAATTTATCCCAATACAAATAAACAAATAAACTCTATTTACAATTAATGAACAATATGAAGTTGGTGCCGAAGAAGAACTAACTTGTGAAGGACTCAGTACCAACATCCAAGTAATTAGAACCTTAATTATCTAATCAGGGAGGGGAATATCTGCACGATCCTCTCTGACGGGTGCAACTTCAAATCTACTCATTCCATCAACTTGAAATAAACCACCACTCTCTATGTTAACATGTGAAGAATTCAATGGGTCGACGAATGTTACTTCAGTCTCCTTCCTGAAGGTTAAGTAGATCACAGTAAGAATGTACACTACCATGAGAGGGAAAACAATGATGTTGATGAGAACGTTAGCAATTGCTGGTAGGCTGCTATCAATGAGCCAACTGACAAAGCTGGTGCTTAAGAAGTAGATGTTGATTGCTACCCGAAGCAAACCAAGAATCCATGACACCACAATGATCTACACAGCAAATATATATAGTCATTTACTCTATTAATTATCACTTACAAATATAAATTATCTGAGTAAACTTACATATATTGAACTTTTATGAGGTCCCATTTTTGTTTGACTGCTACTGAATTTGAGAAGAGATAAGAGTGCAAATGGCAACTCAAATGATAGTACCATCTGCATTACATAAATGAGAATTTTGATACTTGAGAAATGTTGTGTCAAAAATCCTGTTCTCACACTTATATTGCTTCTGAATACTAAGATTATGAAATTTGGAGAAGGAATATCAATAGTACCGATGAGATTATGATGAGCCGTTCGGCTCCTGAGGAACCACTGATGATGGACACGATGAGACTTGGAGTGATTGCAATTGATCGAGTCATGAGATTCCTCAGCCATTTTTCATCTTCATGTTTAGAAAACCCTTCAAGGGAATTGGGAATTGGGTAAAGACAGATTACGAATATCATACATTAGTTTAATCTTTGTGTTTCCTATCAAATTACCACCTGCATGATGTATTGCCCAGCGTATGTACCAGTTATTGCAGAGCTCTGTCCAGAGGCTAACAATGCAATGGCATAAACAGTTGAACTAGACTTTCCAAGGACATCCTGAAAAAAAATGGAGCAGTGTTGAAATTAACACACTTTTTCTAAAAATGGTGGAAAAGTTAGTCCTTCACAAGATAGTATAAAGGAATGAACAACGAAATATCAGTAATAAAAATCATCTCTGACATGTAATAAAAAAATTATTCTTTTTGACAATCGCATATATAGTTTCAACCTAAAAACTTAGTACGAACAAAAATACATTTTTTTGTTTATATTGACAAAAATACTGCATCATTATTCTATTGATTGACAACAATTCAAGGGGAAATCTAACATATAAGTATAGTTATATAAAGAAGCTATTGTAAAACTTACTTGAGTCAAATTGCTAACTTGGATATTGAACTTTTGAATGACTGCAATAATGTCCCTCTTTAGCACTGTAGTTTCTTCAATAAAGCTACTTGTTATATATCTATTTAAATACACACTTTAAAATTTAAATAATGTTAAATAAGGTCCAATGCATTATAAACAAAAAATTATAACAAGTATGAGGTCAAAAAAATATTGAACAACAGACATAAATCTTAAATGAGTTTCATATGCTAAATAAACTCCATCAAGAAGCTACTACTTGATTAAAGGATAAAGTTTCTAGTCTTAGTGAAAGTGCAGGCTCAACTTGCAACTTTAATCAACTTATTCAAGCAATAGCGGATACAACTTGATCAAGGGCTTCATGTAATTCCCACTAGTGGGTGATTCTTAATCAACAATTATTATCTCAAAGGAGGGATAAGGGATTCTCTGATAAATCTGTTGTAGCATTGCAGAAACTAAGCTCTGATAGGTCTTGTTTCACCATCAAGTGTCTGGAAACAAAATAAAACCATTAGTGTGTTTAAGAAAACAAAGATTTATAATCTACTTATCTGTCAAGCACCCAAGAAGTATGAGCTTCATCAAGACTAATAATCTGTGAATAAAGTAAATACGAGATGGACTAAGATTAAGGACACTTTCAAAGAGAAACAATTATAATGTCAAACAGAGGGAAAAATATAGAATTAAGTATTCAAATTATACAATAGCCCAACACAAGTGACACAATAGACTTCTTCCGAGACAATTAAGATATTAACAGACTTATTTTGCACTCATTTTTATCTCAAGAATGTTCCATTAAGAGGGAAAAAGTTAAACTAGATGCAATTATGCAAACTAACCTTTCCATTCGACATTGCAAGTATTTCTTCGATCCGCTCGATCTCTACGACCAGAAAAATGAGAAGCCAATTAGAAATAATCATAAGAAATCTAATACATAAAGGAGTATAAAGGAATCTGACAATGTTTACTCGTATTGGAAGAATAAATTATATCATTGGATTATAGCACCAGAAAAACATGCTAATTACATCAATTTTCAATCTCTAAAGTTAACACAAGGCTGTGCTTACCAACCTGGAACCACATAGTCGAATGAACAAGTCACGTTCTTGCATTAAAGAAAATGTTATCTTTCACATAATCAAATAAAACAGATGCAATGTGTTGACGATTGCTGCTCACGAAACTTAGAAGCAAGGAAAGGCCTAGTCAAAAGAGAGAGCAAGGAGTCACGATCAGAGAGCACCGAACCAGATGAAAGCTTATTGTGCGCATTCTGAAATGCATTTGATATCTTAGGTAGTTCAACCCAGCGGACTGTTCTAGTAGCATTTTCCATTCGTTTGAAAGGATCCTCTATCTGTAAAGTTGAAAGATCATCAACTAGTTATAGACTGCAAGTAATTATTCCAAGAAATTTCAGCAGAAACATCAACAATCTTACAATCAGGGGCAGCGATCTACAAAAATGATGGCTTTTTTGTCGTCCTTCATATGTCGAGATGCTATAATCTGAACCAGAAGTTCTAATATCTGAAAACTGCACATATAGATTAAATATTGATCAATATCCCAACAGCCTCTTTCTATCATAGCCTACTTTATATAAATTCAAGATAAGAAAATCGAGACTTGCTCAGTCTAAAACGCTAAATGTTGTACAATTAGGTAACTAGCCATGAATCTAAAAGAATATCGCACCTTGTCGAAAAAGGACAGCAAAAGTTGAGCAAGAGAGCTTTGGTTTATGATTCTGCTAGATCTGAACCTCTGTATATTTGCGGAACACACATCCTCAAAAGGACTCCCAGAGAAGTTACTCTATCCTGCAGCAACAAAGAGTAGAAAATACACATACACTAAGGAAAGACCTATATCATAATTATAGATATGCAGGCATGCAAAAAAGACTTAAGAAATAAAAATGTTTCAAGGCTTTAGAAGATATATACCTCGATCAGAAATTCTTTCTTCATTAATTATTGCTCGCAGTGGTGGGAAAATACACATACCCAAAAGGTCAAACTAAAACCTACCAATTTCCTTTTAGCCCAAAATTTATATATTATGGAAGTTATCTTCCCTCTATGCTGATTTGCAACAAATAAACAAAATAATGCAGTCTTCCTATTGCGCGTGAGGAGAAAACTGCTAAGACCAAAAGTAAATATAGAATATTTAAAAGAAAGCTAGAAGAAATAAATAAGCCAAGCAAATTAAGAACAGAAATATCAGATATAAAATGCTCGAAAGCAATTCTTTTTAACATCAAAACATGAAGGGTGAAACCAAACAATCAAGAGCAGAAACACAATATACAGGAATGTTAAAAATAAGTTTTTTTTCCTCTCATTTTTGAACAGGAAATTGAACAAATGCCCTGAAGGCAAATACTCCAATTTGGAAGTGCTTAGAAACCATCCCTTTACTCAATCTCTTAATGCTTAAACAAAAAACACAGGAACTACAGTAGCGACGGATCTTTCAAGGAAACCTACACCAAAATGAGCTCGAGGAAAGGGGGAACCTTAGCATTCATCCAATTTCCTCTTCTTTTCTTCTTCTTTTTTTTTTAATTTCAAAAACAAAAAACTTCATTATTAGCAATTTCTTGAAAGCGAAAACAAACTCTTACCCTTCCGTACGCGTTCGCTTCGTGGCCGGCAGCGATGAGGTTGGCGACGTCCTTTTTGAGCCACTGCACCGTGGCCTGTTTCTTACTTCGTATCGGCCCGATCCTCGCCCTTATGTTCTTCGCTGAGTGCTTGCTGCTGCCCAGTCGATCCATCGTGAATATCCACCACCAAGAACAAAAGCTCCAAACTTTACCAAGAAACAGAATTACTTCTTACCATTTGTTGAAGAATTTCCCACCTAGAATTCCACCCAGCATCGTTCTTCTCCCCCTTCTATGCCTCACTCCCCCTGCTCTCTGTTTCACAACTCCTACGGCGAAATGTGAAAGTAATTGATGGCCGGAAGAGTACAGAAAAAGAAGGAAACATATAACGAGGAGACGAAAAAAGGCTACCTGTGCACCCACAGAACAAGCAAAGATGGTAATGGGGTGGTAGTGAGCTGTGAAAGAATTTCTGAAGAAAATAAACGGAGCAGTGGAAGCGGGCGGCAGAAGGGAGGAGGCAGGGCAAAGAAGGGGCGACAGGTTTAGGGCTTGGATCGAGAAGGTAAAGGGGTGGAATACGGCGGCAAAAAATTTCGGGGAGAGGGAAAGAAAAAATGTAGTGGCAAAAAATGGCGAAGGGGGAAAAGCGGCGAAAGAAAGAAACAATGACATTCAACAACACTTAATAGACAACGGTTTTTAAAAACCGTTGTCGTAATCCCAGAAAAAAGCGCACATAGACAACAGTTTTAAAAAACTGTTGTCGTAGCCTTTAAAAACCGTTATCGTAGCCCAAAAAAAATATAAATAGACAACGGTTTTTAAAAACAGTTGTCATAGGCCAAAAAAATTGCTAAAAGACAACGGTTTTTGATAAAACTGTTGTTAAAAGGCAAAAAGACAACCATTTGGTAAAAAACCGTTGTCGTTTGAGTGTTGTTGAATGAGGTTTTTCTTGTAGTGAATGCATGAAATGACATGATGCGAACAATGCAACAGTCATCATATATATATAAACAGAAACATGTATGCTACATGAAGCCAGCATGCTCAGTAAGGTGTGTAAATAAACAACAATCAAAGCATGTAAACATGATATCAGGTGTCTATGTATAACCAATACCTAATATCTAATGTCTGGCATCTGGTATATGATACCTAGTAATATAGTATCTAGTGTCCGGTATCTGCTAAATATCATGAATAGCAACGAGAGATTGTATAGATACAGAACCGAGTAGCTCAAAGATTGAGTGGAAGTATCAAACGCATGAAAAATAAGAGTGGAGTCAAGATAGATACAACAACTATCTGAACATAAAACTCATGCACTAGGATCAAAATACTAAAGAGATAAAGCAAGAAGTACCCGCCTTAAATGTAGATCGTGCCAAATACAACCCCCACATTGAGACGCTCGCCTCGAACCCAAGTCCTGCGATCACAATATGTATAATGTAACCAATTAAGTAGAAACTAAATAACTAAACAGAATCCCTAATCTAATTAGGGAAACGCTAATCGAACATAATCCTTGAGCTTCTCCACTTCTTAATTATCATGAATCCATTAATTCATTTAAAATTCCAATCCTATCATCAATCATCAATAAACAACCAATCCATAATATACTAATAATGATCATGCATCCACCTGATTAATCTCATCCTCAATTTAATGATTCAACTAATCACAATTTCATTTCATCTAACAAATCCAATGCTAGTAAATCAACACATCCCAACTGAATTCCAACTTCTAATCATTAATTCATTAACTCAACTATCAAGCTAAGTATCATAAATCCAACGCAACTATCCATCATAGAAACTAGAGTTTCTAAGTTATTTGGAATCAATGGAATTCGATTAATCTATTTTTAACAACCCACCAACCATTCCACTTACTAACCCAAATCTAACTAAATGATAAGTTCCTCTTTTAACCACCAATCAATTCTTAAAACCGCTTCCTTTGCTTACGCCAATTATCCAATCTAGTTTAATTTCATCAACTACTAGCATCATGGATCAAACATGCACGATTTATCCACCTAAATCACATCTGAAAATACAATCTAAGATAGCTAATTACTCATTCATCATGTTATCACATCCTAACAGCTCAAATAGAATTTGATCTAATCCATATCAACCTAATACCAACAAGAGATCAAACCAAAACACTATATAACATAATCAATTTCCACAACCCATCATTCCTAATCCCAAACCAACATAGAAATGGAAATCAACTTCCAAACTCACCGAAATTGAGCACTCCATTATTAACCCGCAACCGGAGAAACTCATTGCTGGAAAATGATGGCCGGAGCTGCTGCCCCCTTCAACCTCAACATCCCTATTCATAATTAATACCACTATAATTAGGAATTAAACCCAAATTCTTAAGCCACACTTTTAAACTAACCACATACAATCAATCGATCATCAAATCTACGAATCTTGCTAGAAACTTCACATCTGATCAGAAGTAGGATCCCGTACTGGTGCTGGAACCAGATGGACGGCCGGAGGATGATCTTGAATACTCCAAGATCCGGTGAGAAGGTGTTGCTGAACCTCCTTGATCCAAATCTGGTGATGAGGAGGGGAAAATCAGCCTCCACGAGAAGCAGCTAGGGCTCGGCTCGAAGACGAAGAACACCCTCGAGAGGGAGACGACGGTGTTGCTCCAAGAAACGACACTCGTGTGGCATTCGAAAGCTCTCAATAACCGTCGTCAAGGAGAGGTGATTGACCTTCGGCTGAGTAGGGCACGGACACAATCGGTTGAAGGAAGAAGGGGCCGACAGTGGAGATCGACGACGGCGCTGCTCCGAGAGGCAGCACTCGGGAATCCGGCACTCGAAGGCTCTCAAGAATCAACATCAGTGAGAGGCGATCGTCCTCTGGGCGGTGGTCGGCAACATCTCGAAGAGAAAAGGGAAGGAGAAGGAAGAACCAGCGCTGGACGGTGGCGTGTGGCGCGACATCGGCTGAGAGAGGGAGGCTCTACCAGTGTGGAGTGCGCGAGGTCGGCGATCTGCCGACGCCGTAGCGGGCTTCGGAGGGTGGCGCAGAGGAAGCGAAGGGGAGAAAGGGAATCGGCGAGATGGGGAAGAAGAAAGGGCGACGTGGCTTGGGTCGGGTGAGAAACGGAAGAAAAGGAGAACAAAAGAAAATAAATAAATAAAATATAAACTTAGGTATTTAATTAAACCCTAAGTTTAATTCCTCAATCAACTCCCACAAAAGGGTATTCCAAACAGGCTTTCTCTTTGCCCAATAATTGATCCCCTTAAAGTATGTCTTACGGGCTCCAATTAAATCCCAGAAAATTTCTAAAAATTCCTTAAAAATCCAATAAGATTATTTGTCCAATAACCTTATTATTTATATATTATTTGGGTGATGTATTTTACATTCTCCTCCACTAATAAAAATTTGGTCCCCAAATTTACTGCTCAACTCAGGGATCATCATTCAAGGGTAACAACCAAATAACATACTCATATATCACTCCATCCGAGTATCAAGAATAAATCTCTATTCGTAAGAGATGACTCTGTGGGTTATGAGCTCACTCTGCTTCCGTTACACCCACACTTCTATCTAGTCAACTGTGGGTAAACCAACTGCCTCCAAAATCCATAACCCATACTATCAGCAACCCTCTACCGTCCGTATAATGTGCTCCGACTGTCCATCTGCCAGAGGGTAAAAACCTCCACTTCAACAAAGCCCCACCCTCACAATGCTACAAACTTTGCGAGATACGTGAGGTGTGTAACACCCACTAAGCTTTTAAGATAAATAAGAGAATGATGAATTTTGCCTTAGAAAAATAATAAGAAGTGAGTTGAAGCAAAAAGAAATAAAATGAAATAAAAAGGAAGAGGAGGTCAAGGATTGAACCTTGAACCTCTTATATTATAATTTATAGAATTAATTAGTAGAAACCAATTGGGATAGAGAGAAGATATTGATAGCAAGGAAAGGGAATGCATGATAAAGATAGGAGTAAAGATCTAAGAAGAGAAAGCAAGAAAAGAGCAAGAGAAAGGCAACTTGCCTTCCTCCCTTCCTCTCTCTTTTCCCTCTCTTGCCGTGACCTTAAATGGAGAATTAAGGGGATTCATTCCCCCTTGTTTCATCATGAATGATGAGAATAAATTAGAAAATAAAATAGATAAAAGAAAAAAAAAAAAAGGGCTAAGGGAGAAGGAAAGCAAAAACTAATTTTGCTACCTCTTCCCCCTTAACATAAAAGAGAGTATGTAAAGAGGAGATTTTATTTTTCTCTCATTTCTCTCATTCTCTCCTCTCCCTCACCGAACCCTCAGTCCCCTCTCCTCCATTTTCGGCCCCAAGCCAAGGTTTTCTCCTAAGAAAGCCTAAGATACAAGGAGGACTTAGCAAGGGAATCAAGGGAAGGGAACTAGAAGAAGAAGCTACTTCTTCCATCACCACACTTTAGAACCACAAGCGAAAAGGATGTAAACTTCCCCTCACCTGTGGTACAAGGCGTTTTATGTGCTTTTCGGATTTTATGAAGATTAGAAAACCTAAAATAGAATTTAAGAAAAATTCGGCCAAAGAAGAGTTTTCAAATCTAGGAAGTTTTAAACAAGTCCTCATTTCATGATATTTTTCTATGCTATGTAGGAAGGTTTTCCTTCATGTTTTTATACCTATATGATGCTTGGTCAGAGGAGTACCTAACCCTAGAATTTCGGCCAAAAATATTTTAAAGAGATTAGGGAAATCATTGTTTAACCAAACTAGTACAAGATTCCCTCCATGAATTACTAAGGGTCTTTTATTAGTTTTTCTTTCTTGAAAGTTACTTGGAACCAAAAGAAATCCACTCATATGTTTCGGCCAAGAAAAGAGCTTAGGGTTAGGAAGACCTTTAAATTTAAGTAACCATGTTTATATGATAGAATATAGAGTTCTCTTAAAGAATTGCATGTTGAATATTGCTAGAAATTCATGAACTCTTCATTTAAGATTTTCGGCTATGATAAGATGGATAGCTTAGAAAAGCTTAAACAAAATTTTAACATGCTCAAGACCTCTGTGATATTAAGATATGAAAGTTGTTTCATGCTCTCATGCTTAATTAGGGTATAGAGAATTTAGTTACATAATATATGACATGTAAGATCACAAGGGTCCTACCTTGTTTATGAACCAAATTTGTATATGATGTTCTTGGTAATTTTTGCCATGAAACTTACTTAGGTTTCCATGCTTTAGGCCACTTAAAACCTAGTTTAGAGATTGGTAGGTTTCGGCCATGAGAAAAAATAAAAGAAAAAGGAAAGAAACCTATGAAGCCTAAGACACAATTCACATGTATGTTTATTATGCTTGTCTTTATACATGCTATGAAACTTGTATGACTTCCTATGCTTTTAGGCTATTTGAAGCAAATTTAAACACTGATGAGTCTCGGCCAAGTAGGGTTTAAATGACCTAGAGGCCTTAGAATTGAAACCAATTGTGTTAAAAAATGCTTCTTATGGAAATAGGATAATATGTTGATTGAGTCACATGCTTGTATAATTTTTCCATGACCTAAATGGACCATTGTATGTTTCGGCCATGAAGGGATAGATGCCCTAAAAACCCTAGAACAAAAATTAAATATGCTCATGTCACTCTACATGAAATATGATAAGTAGAAAGTCAAAGTTCTCATGCTATATGTTGTTTAATGACCTAAAATGAGGCTAGGGTAAGTTTCGGCCATACCCATTGTATGATGTCTTATTATGAATTTATACATGATGTTAGTTCAAGTTCACATGCTTGTATGCTTGCTTTTAGCCCTAATGAATACTTGTTAAATTTCGGCCATGACATATGTTAAGGGCTTGAAGAACTTAGGAACTAGCTCAAATATGCTTACTATGTTACTTGGAAAAAATGCTATAAATATGGTTTAAGGTTTCCATGCTTTCATGACATTTGGGGCCTTGTTTCACACCTGATAGGGTTCGGCCACATGAAGTTTAGAGACCTGGAGAACTTAGAAACCAAGTTAATCATGCTTATAATGCTCCCTATGAAATTGATGTGATGATAATTTAGGTTCCACATGCTTGGAGGTTGTTTTTACCTAAATTGAGATCTAAGGGGGGTTCGGCCATGATAAGAACCCAAGGGATTAGGAAGCTTAGAACCCAAGCTAACTATGTTACCATGTTTCTTATGATAGTATAATCACATGATACACCCTTATGCTTAACCATGTATGCTTGTGATTTATACTTTCTATGATATGCTATGTGGATAGAAATATGCATGCTTTGATGATATGCTATGTGTTAAAATATGCATGCTTTTATGATATGCTATGTGGATAGAAATATGCATGCTTTGATGATATGCTATGTGCTTAAAATATGCATGCTTTCATGATATGCTATGTGGATAGAAATATGCATGCTTTTATGATATGCTATGTGGATAGAAATATGCATGCTTTGATGATATGCTATGTGCTAAAAATATGCATGCTTTCATGATATGCTATGTGGATAGAAATATACATGCTTTGATGATATGCTATGTGCCTAAAATATGCATGCTCTCATGATATGCTATGTGGTGAAAATATACATGCTTTTATGACATGATGTATGCCTAAGTGATGCATACTTTTTATGACATGATGTATACCTAAGTGATGCATACTTTTATGATATGATGTATGCCTAAGTGATGCATACTTCTATGATATGCTATGTGACTAAATGATGCATTTTTATACATGCTACTTTACTTTGTAAGGCTTGTACCAAGGGTGGGCTCCTAATCAGCCCCTAGGCCTTTGGCTGTGTGATCCAGGCTAGTAAAAACAAAGGGATGGGCTCCTTAGTACGCCCTAGGTCTATGGCTGTGTGATCCGGACCTAATTCCTAGTATGATTCAAGACTTGCTACCTTGGATATACTTAGGAAGCGCGCTTATCTACGTGATTTATCTATGTGTGGTACAAGCCGGGGCCCTGATTATGTTGATATTATGTTCAAGTATATATGTAAGAAGAAATGGTTTTAAAGATCATGAGACATACACATGTTTTTCGGATACATGTTTTCAAAATCATATTGCATATACCTTATGATCATATTGTGATGATGCTATGATTTATGATATGTCATGATTAGATACGATTATATTATGTTTCATGCTATGCTTTAAGAGCTTGATATGCCATGCCATCTTATGATGATACTATGATATGCCATGATTAGATATGATTATGTTATGTTTCATGCTATGCTTTAAGAGATGATATGCCATGACTAGTTATGATTTTGTTATGTTGCATGATATGCTTAAAGAGTATGATATGTTATGCCATGACTAGTTGAGATCATGTTATGTTGAGACATTCTTTGATCATGTGATGATTTTCGATTTAGTGAGTAGGAAAGGAACTTATTGAGCCATGAGTGCTCATACCTTACTTTCCTTGTACCACAGATAAAGGAAAAAGATGGATGAGCTAAAGGAGCAGCAGGAGAGGCAAGGAGATGTGTGTGGCAGTGGCTAGGCAACCATATAAGAACCTGCTTTAAAAACTTTTAAAGAACTATGCTTTGGTATCATGAATTGTAGTACCGTATGTGTGACTTGATGTTATGTTTCTACTAATTTTGATATCATGTTATTGATGCAATGATAGTGTAGTTCAGATTTGATGAAAAGAAAAACAAAAGAAAAGTTTTTATTAAACTAAGAAAATTATTTTAAGTCTTCCGCTGTTTTAAAAAGAAAAATTTGTACATGGAGTATCGTAGCCCCGTCCCTTAGGGTTAGCAGGGAGGGCGGGCGTTACGGGTTGGTATAAGAGCCAAAGTTTTTGCCAGCTCACTACACACACATCAAGCCTCCGACCTGCCGCTCCAAGTAAGAATGTTTATGCTTAATTTTCTTGTTATATGCTTATGCTTAATTTTCTTGTTATATGACTTATGCTTTATTTTTCTTCCTTGTTATATTGCCTATGCTTTATTTTCTTTGCTATATTGCTTATGCTTTATTTCCTTATGTTATATTGTTTGTCACTCTATTCCTTATTTTTCCTTATGTTGTTTATGCTTTAGTTTCATGTTTTGCATGTTTATGTTTGATGCTTTATTCTATGCTTTTAGTTATAATTTAGATTAGGATTACATATCGGTAGGTTAGGAATAATACCAGAACAAATAGATAGAAACAAAACAGTACGTTAGATTGGCTAAAAACGATAACCACTTACACTAGTCTATTTGTCATTATTTAGATAAACATGGTTAGGACACACAATGCCTGAACCGAGGGGACAGTGACTCCACCAGACCTGACACAAGTAGTCGCAGACCTCCAGCATCAGATCACAGAGCAACAGCAGCTGATCACTACCTTAATGGGTCAGCAAGGCAACCCAGTTACCCCACCGGCAAATCAGAATACACTACCGGTTATACCTACAGCCGCACCAGTACCCCCGGCAGCCCCTATTCCGATGGTCCGACAAGAGGCCTATCTGATTCAGTGGCAAAGGCTTAAGCCGGAAGCATTCTAGGGAAACTGCGAACCATGGGATGCACAAGCCTGGCTTAAGACCGTGGAGAGCATAATGGAACTACTGGACTGGCCTGAACACGAGAAGGTCAAATGCGCGTCGTTCTGCCTTACCGGAGATGCCCGGATGTGGTGGGACCGAGTAAAAGCGAAAAGACAAATAAACCAGATGCAGTGGACGGATTTTGAGACAGAGTTCTTAGAAAAATTCTTCCATATGCAAGTGACCAACAAGCACTATGACGAGTTCACCGAGTTCGCAAGGTGATCTCGTCACCAACGGCCGTCCAAGAAGTTCAACCGCTTAGTGCGTGCCCAATCGTCAAGACCGAAAGAGAAAGGGTCCGTTAATGTTAAAATGCTCCGACATGAGATAGCTCTGAACATGGCGGAGTTAATAGACCGCAGATCGCAGAGGAGCTAGTCAGTAGTGCTAATTACCGAGCACTACCAGAAAGCAATGAACAAGGGCAAGAACCAAGCACTGACCGGAGGACAAAAATCGCACAATACCAGAACCAACTGGAAAGGAAAGAGGAAGCAGTGGGACAACACAAAAGGTAGTCCGGCCAATAAGCAAACTAAATACCCTCAGTGTACCACTTGTGGAAAAATGCATTCCGGAGTATGCCTCCTAAGCACCAGGAAGTGCTATAGCTGTGGAAAGGAAGGTCATCTAGCGAGAAATTGCCCAACTCAGCCTCAGGCACCACCTCCGCAGAACTTTCAGAACAGGAGTGCCCCCGCACAGCTTCACCAGATGCAAGCTGCCATAGAAGGGACTTCAATCAGCCAAGGAAGATTGGAAGCTCCTCCCCTTGTGACAAATGCCAGAGTCTACTCCCTTACCCAGGAAGACGTGGCGAATGCCTCTACTGTTGTCACAGGTAAGCTACTTATTTACAATCAGTATGCTGTAGTATTATTTGATACCGGGGCAACACACTCGTTCGTCTCAACACCTTTTATGAAGAAGCTAGATATACCACTCCGAACTCTAGAGGACACATTCTTAACAACCTTACCATCCGGGGAGATTATGCCATCGGACCATATGCTGCAAGCAGTACTCATTCGAAAACTCTACCGCAATCTGATAGTACTTGATATGCAGGATTATGACATAATATTGGGCATGGATTTCCTTAGCAAATACGGCGCTTCAATCGAGTGCCGCAAAAGGAAAGTGATTTTCCGACCCGAAACTGAACCAGAGTTTGAGTTTTACGGGGAACCGAAAGGAACAAAGAAATACCCTTAGTCAAGGTTCTATGGCGGAATCAACGATTTGAAGAAGCCACCTGGGAACACGAGGACGATATGAAACAAAAGTACCCGGAGCTATTTTAAAGTTCGAGGACGAACTTTTTATGAGGTACGGTGTACTGTAACACCCACTAAGCTTTTAAGATAAATAAGAGAATGATGAATTTTGCCTTAGAAAAATAATAAGAAGTGAGTTGAAGCAAAAAGAAATAAAATGAAATAAAAAGGAAGAGGAGGTCAAGGATTGACCCTTGAACCTCTTATATTATAATTTATAGAATTAATTAGTAGAAACCAATTGGGATAGAGAGAAGATATTGATAGCAAGGAAAGGGAATGCATGATAAAGATAGGAGTAAAGATCTAAGAAGAGAAAGCAAGAAAAGAGCAAGAGAAAGGCAACTTGCCTTCCTCTCTTCCTCTCTCTTTTCCCTCTCTTGCCGTGACCTTAAATGGAGAATTAAGGGGATTCATTCCCCCTTGTTTCATCATGAATGATGAGAATAAATTAGAAAATAAAATAGATAAAAGAAAAAAAAAAAGGGGGCTAAGGGAGAAGGAAAGCAAAAACTAATTTTGCTACCTCTTCCCCCTTAACATAAAAGAGAGTATGTAAAGAGGAGATTTTATTTTTCTCTCATTCTCTCCTCTCCCTCACCGAACCCTCAGTCCCCTCTCCTCCATTTTCGGCCCCAAGCCAAGGTTTTCTCCTAAGAAAGCCTAAGATACAAGGAGGACTTAGCAAGGGAATCAAGGGAAGGGAACTAGAAGAAGAAGCTACTTCTTCCATCACCACACTTTAGAACCACAAGCGAAAAGGATGTAAGCTTCCCCTCACCTGTGGTACAAGGCGTTTTATGTACTTTTCGGATTTTATGAAGATTAGAAAACCTAGAATAGAATTTAAGAAAAATTCGGCCAAAGAAGAGTTTTCAAATCTAGGAAGTTTTAAACAAGTCCTCATTTCATGATATTTTTCTATGCTATGTAGGAAGGTTTTCCTTCATGTTTTTATACCTATATGATGCTTGGTCAGAGGAGTACCTAACCCTAGAATTTCGGCCAAAAATATTTTAAAGAGATTAGGGAAATCATTGTTTAACCAAACTAGTACAAGATTCCCTCCATGAATTACTAAGGGTCTTTTATTGGTTTTTCTTGCTTGAAAGTTACTTGGAACCAAAAGAAATCCACTCATATGTTTCGGCCAAGAAAAGAGCTTAGGGTTAGGAAGACCTTTAAATTTAAATAACCATGTTTATATAATAGAATATAGAGTTCTCTTAAAGAATTGCATGTTGAATATTGCTAGAAATTCATGAACTCTTCATTTAAGATTTTCGGCCATGATAAGATGGATAGCTTAGAAAAGCTTAAACAAAATTTTAACATGCTCAAGACCTCTGTGATATTAAGATATGAAAGTTGTTTCATGCTCTCATGCTTAATTAGGGTATAGAGAATTTAGTTACATAATATATGACATGTAAGATCACAAGGGTCCTAACTTGTTTATGAACCAAATTTGTATATGATGTTCTTGGTAATTTTTGCCATGAAACTTACTTAGGTTTCCATGCTTTAGGCCACTTAAAACCTAGTTTAGAGATTGGTAGGTTTCGGCCATGAGGAAAAATAAAAGAAAAAGGAAAGAAACCTAGGAAGCCTAAGACACAATTCACATGTGTGTTTATTATGCTTGTCTTTATACATGCTATGAAACTTGTATGACTTCCTATGCTTTTAGGCTATTTGAAGCAAATTTAAACACTGATGAGTCTCGGCCAAGTAGGGTTTAAATGACCTAGAGGCCTTAGAATTGAAACCAATTGTGTTAAAAAATGCTTCTTATGGAAATAGGATAATATGTTGATTGAGTCACATGCTTGTATAATTTTTCCATGACCTAAATGGGTCATTGTATGTTTCGGCCATGAAGGGATAGATGCCCTAGAAACCCTAGAACAAAAATTAAATATGCTCATGTCACTCTACATGAAATATGATAAGTAGAAAGCCAAAGTTCTCATGCTATATGTTTTTAATGACCTAAAATGAGGCTAGGGTAAGTTTCGGCCACTTGTATGCTTGCTTTTAGCTCTAATGAATACTTGTTAAATTTCGGCCATGACATATGTTAAGGGCTTGAAGAACTTAGGAACTAGCTTAAATATGCTTACTATGTTACTTGGAAAAAATGCTATAAATATGGTTTAAGGTTTCCATGCTTTCATGACATTTGGGACCTTGTTTCACACCTGATAGGGTTCGACCATATGAAGTTTAGAGACCTGGAGAACTTAGAAACCAAGTTAATCATGCTTATAATGCTCCTTATGAAATTGATGTGATGATAATTTAGGTTCCACATGCTTGGAGGTTGTTTTTACCTAAATTGAGATCTAAGGGGGGTTCGGCCATGATAAGAACCCAAGGGATTAGGAAGCTTAGAACCCAAGCTAACTATGTTACCATGTTTCTTATGATAGTATAATCACATGATACACCCACCCTTATGCTTAAACATGTATGCTTGTGATTTATACTTTCTATGATATGCTATGTGGATAGAAATATGCATGCTTTGATGATATGCTATGTGTTAAAATATGCATGCTTTTATGATATGCTATGTGGATAGAAATATACATGCTTTGATGATATGCTATGTGCTTAAAATATGCATGCTTTCATGATATGCTATGTGGATAGAAATATGCATGCTTTTATGATATGCTATGTGGATAGAAATATGCATGCTTTGATGATATGCTATGTGCTAAAAATATGCATGCTTTTATGATATACTATGTGGATAGAAATATACATGCTTTGATGATATGCTATGTGCCTAAAATATGCATGCTCTCATGATATGCTATGTGGTGAAAATATGCATGCTTTTATGACATGATGTATGCCTAAGTGATGCATACTTTTTATGACATGATGTATGCCTAAGTGATGTATACTTTTTATGACATGATATATGCCTGCCTAAGTGATACATACTTTTTATGACATGATGTATGCTTAAGTGATGCATACTTTTATGATATGATGTATGCCTAAGTGATGCATACTTCTATGATATGCTATGTGACTAAATGATGCATTTTTATACATGCTACTTTACTTTGTAAGACTTGTACCAAGGGTGGGCTCCTAATCAGCCCCTAGGCCTTTGGCTGTGTGATCCAGGCTAGTAAAAACAAAGGGATGGGCTCCTTAGTACGCCCTAGGTCTATGGCTGTGTGATCCGGACCTAATTCCTAGTATGATTCAAGACTTGCTACCTTGGATATACTTAGGAAGCGCGCTTATCTACGTGATTTATCTATGTGTGGTACAAGCCGGGGCCCTGATTATGTTGATATTATGTTCAAGTATATATGTAAGAAGAAATTGTTTTAAAGATCATGAGACATACACATGTTTTTCGGATACATGTTTTCAAAATCATATTGCATATACCTTATGATCATGTTGTGATGATGCTATGATTTATGATATGCCATGATTAGATACGATTATGTTATGTTTCATGCTATGCTTTAAGAGCTTGATATGCCATGCCATCTTATGATGATACTATGATATGCCATGATTAGATATGATTATGTTATGTTTCATGCTATGCTTTAAGAGATGATATGCCATGACTAGTTATGATTTTGTTATGTTGCATGATATGCTTAAAGAGTATGATATGTTATGCCATGACTAGTTGAGATCATGTTATGTTGAGACATTCTTTGATTATGTGATGATTTTCGGTTTAGTGAGTAGGAAAGGAACTTACTGAGCCATGAGTGCTCATAGCTTACTTTCCTTGTACCACAGATAAAGGAAAGCTGGATGAGCTAAAGGAGCAGCAGGAGAGGCAAGGAGATGTGTGTGGCAGTGGCTAGGCAACCAAATAAGAACCTGCTTTAAAAACTTTTAAAGAACTATGCTTTGGTATCATGAATTGTAGTACCGTATGTGTGACTTGATGTTATGTTTCTACTAATTTTGATATCATGTTATTGATGCCATGATAGTGTAGTTCAGATTTGATGAAAAGAAAAACAAAAGAAAAGTTTTTATTAAACTAAGAAAATTATTTTAAGTCTTCCGCTGTTTTAAAAAGAAAAATTTGTACATGCAGTATCGTAGCCCCGTCCCTTAGGATTAGCAGGGAGGGCGGGCGTTACAAGGTGAATCATGAATCTCAATTCGATATAACACTCAGAGATATACCATGAGGTCCGATAATCTCTCTAAAATAAAACCCTGCTACTTGATCCAAAGAATCTGTTCTACATATTGATAGAAAGGAAAACAAATCTAGTCAACCAATCAATGATTTCCCAACACATCCTATCCTCTTTGTGTCTTGGTAATCCCACAATAAAGTCCATTATAACCTGCGCTCAACTCCATTCCAGTATCCGAATCTACTGAAATAATCTTACTAACCTCCGATGTTCAGCCTTTACTTGCTGACATACTAGACATCAAACTACAAAGTCCGCGATGTCTTTTTTATATCATTCAACCAATAGAAACGCTCTAAGTCCCTATACATCGGGTGTTGCCCAGATGTATCACAAATCCATATCGAGGTGTTTTCCTACAGAAACTCCTCCTGGATAAGAAATGACTCAGGATCACACCTAACCTCCCACAGATATAAAGTATCTCGTAAGTGTTAAGCAACTAGATCCACACTTTTCCACGTCAGTGGGGGTCATCTATCCAAATGTACCCTCAAGGTCATCCTACCAGGTACATACAGTTTATGGTTAAAGTCTCCATAAAATAGGGTACATCAATCCTTTACAGACTAGTCAAGCCAGCAATGGTATGCAGCTAACTCAGTCAATTCTCCGTCGGTACAAGTCATGAACTCAAATGTAACTTTTAGGTTATCTAATCAGCACACATAACCCGATGATCAGAATCTCTATAAAATAGAGTGAGTCGGTCTCCTAAAACTGAACTAATAAAATAACTTAGTACTCTACCACCTACACCTACAAGAACGGATCACTCTTCTACTGATCAAGTCAACAAATGTAGATCGGTCCTCTACTAACTGCAACAAGAGTAAACTAGTCCTCTACAAACCGAACCAACTAGGATAAATCAATCCTCTACTACCTAAGTCAATAAGAGTAAATCGATTCTCTACGAACCAAGGCAATACGAGTAAATTGGTTCTCCAAGAACCGAAGCAATATGATATTTAGCAGATACTAACCACTACTAAACTAGTGATAATAGAAATTACTAACACTAGTGGTATGGTAAAAGAAGTCCTATGAGACTGTATTCCTTGATCTCTAGTAGGGTCAACCGTGATTAGTGATTGACCCAACACATTTGATATATGCTACAAACAACTAGACGGGTACTAACAAAAGCATACTAATACATAACATAACTAACATAACAACTATGCATGCACTAACAGAAATGTAAGATAACAATATGCAAACATACCTCCTATAGCTTAGAGAATCCTGTCGCTGCCTGGTTCCAAAACCCGAAAAGTCACATCGAGAAACCCAAATCACGAAAAACCAAACGAAAATAGGCCTCATAAACCTTGGCTCTGATACCAATAAATTGTCACGCCCCCAGAGGAGTCCTTACCGAAAAATTTCGGCAACTTCTCCCCTATACGGGTGACAATTTGACACATACATACATACAAAATACATCAGCCACATACGCCTAGAATATATCTACACAACCACGCAGTTATATAATCAGTCTACTCGGCTGGAACAGAAATAAACATAACCACGCAGATATATAAATATATTAATCAGCCCACACAGCTGTACTAAAAATCAACGCAGCGGAAATCACAAACAACGATCACAAAACACAAAGCAACTAACTGCGAGCCGGCTCGGCTTGACACAATAATATCAAACCAAATACAAGAGAACTCACATACATAAACAAGTACAAAACCCAAAATACAAATAGCGTAAGAAATACCAAAATCGTAAGGTCGTCCTCGAATGTGACGTGGAACTGGCGGACAGGATCTCCAGGCGACTCCATAAACCTTTACCAGCTACCGTGGTTACCAATATATGGGGTGGTGAGTATAAAGACTCAGTGGGTAATGACAGATAGTGCATGAGTATAGTAAATCAAACTAGAGATGCAAAGGTATACAGTCTCGTATGGAAATAGCAGATACAGTGATATCATAATAAGTGTCCATACCGAAACCATATCTAGGCTAGTAGAAAAGGTAAAGTGTAGCAAAGTCCCACAAGATCGCTTTCATAACTATATGGTATCGTGAGGTATATACATGTCAACAAGAAGCAAGTCGTTGTCTAAACACATATCACGTATAAATCTCAACCTATGTAAGCATAATAAAGATAAATAAACAACAACAGATAAGCTAGTAATGATAGATAAGCAACAACAGATAAGTAAACAACCAATGATATAATAACAACAACAGATGACGGATGGTCACCACCTCCTCTCAACACGACCAGTGGTCGAGAGGCCGGATCGATGACAACTGTACCACCCAAAGGCCGCCACAACTCTCGAGTGACCGGATGGACAGGTGCATAGTAGCTGAATAGCTACGTCTGGGACGGGGTCCCTGCTGCCCGCAACTCCAGCAATCACTACCCATGAGTGTGCGAGTGGGGGCACGACAGGACATGCGGCACGCTCCAGCTACCACTACCCATGAGTGGCCGAGCATGCGACCCAGGCCAACGACCGCCTCAACCACAAGGGAGACAGGATCGTTGGCAATGAATGAAATGACATGATGCGAACAATGCAACAGTCATCATATATATATAAACAGAAACAGGTACGCTACATGAAGCCAGCATGCTCAGTAAGGTGTGTAAATAAACAACAATCAAAGCATGTAAACATGATATCAGGTGTCAATGTATAACCAATACCTAGTATCTAATGTCTGGCATCTGGTATCTGGTATCTGGTATCTGGTATCTGATACCTAGTAATATAGTATCTAGTGTCCGGTATCTGCTAAATATCATGAATAGCAACGAGAGACTGTATAGATACAGAACCGAGTAGCTCAAAGATTGAGTGGAAGTATCAAACGCATGAAAAATAAGAGTGGAGTCAAGATAGATACAGCAACTATCTGAACATAAAGCTCATGCACTAGGATCAAAATACTAAAGAGATAAAGCAAGAAGTACCCGCCTTAAATGTAGATCGTGCCAAATACAACCCCCACATTGAGACGCTCGCCTCGAACCCAAGTCCTGCAATCACAATATGTATAATGTAACCAATTAAGTAGAAACTAAATAACTAAACAGAATCCCTAATCTAATTAGGGAAACGCTAATCGAACATAATCCTTGAGCTTCTCCACTTCTTAATTATCATGAATCCATTAATTCATTTAAAATTCCAATCCTATCATCAATCATCAATAAACAACCAATCCATAATATACTAATAATGATCATGCATCCACCTGATTAATCTCATCCTCAATTTAATGATTCAACTAATCACAATTTCATTTCATCTAACAAATCCAATGCTAGTAAATCAACACATCCCAACTGAATTCCAACTTCTAATCATTAATTCATTAACTCAACTATCAAGCTAAGTATCATAAATCCAACGCAACTATCCATCATAGAAACTAGAGTTTCTAAGTTATTTGGAATCAATGGAATTCGATTAATCTATTTTTAACAACCCACCAACCATTCCACTTACTAACCCAAATCTAACTAAATGATAAGTTCCTCTTTTAACCACCAATCAATTCTTAAAACCGCTTCCTTTGCTTACGCCAATTATCCAATCTAGTTTAATTTCATCAACTACTAGCATCATGGATCAAACATGCACGATTTATCCACCTAAATCACATCTGAAAATACAATCTAAGATAGCTAATTACTCATTCATCATGTTATCACATCCTAACAGCTCAAATAGAATTTGATCTAATCCATATCAACCTAATACCAACAAGAGATCAAACCAAAACACTATATAGCATAATCAATTTCCACAACCCATCATTCCTAATCCCAAACCAACATAGAAATGGAAATCAACTTCCAAACTCACCGAAATTGAGCACTCCATTATTAACCCGCAACTGGAGAAACTCATTGCTGGAAAATGATGGCCGGAGCTGCTGCCCCCTTCAACCTCAACATCCCTATTCATAATTAATACCACTATAATTAGGAATTAAACCCAAATTCTTAAGCCACACTTTTAAACTAACCACATACAATCAATCGATCATCAAATCTACGAATCTTGCTAGAAACTTCACATCTGATCAGAAGTAGGATCCCGTACTGGTGCTGGAACCAGATGGACGGCCGGAGGATGATCTTGAATACTCCAAGATCCGATGAAAAGGCGTTGCTGAACCTCCTTGATCCAAATCTGGTGATGAGGAGGGGAAAATCAACCTCCATGAGAAGCAGCTAGGGCTCGGCTCGAAGACGAAGAACACCCTCGAGAGGGAGACGACGGTGTTGCTCCAAGAAACGACACTCGTGTGGCATTCGGAAGCTCTCAATAACCGTCGTCAAGGAGAGGTGATCGACCTTCGGCTGAGTAGGGCACGGACACAATCGGTTGAAGGAAGAAGGGGCCGACAGTGGAGATCGACGACGGCGCTGCTCCGAGAGGCAGCACTCGGGAATCCGGCACTCGAAGGCTCTCAAGAATCAACATCAGTGAGAGGCGATCGTCCTCTGGGCGGTGGTCGGCAACATCTCGAAGAGAAAAGGGAAGGAGAAGGAAGAACCAGCGCTGGACGGTGGCGTGTGGCGCGACATCGGCTGAGAGAGGGAGGGTCTGCCAGTGCGGAGTGCGCGAGGCCGGCGATCTGCCGACCCCGTAGCGGGCTTCGGAGGGTGGCGCAGAGGAAGCGAAGGGGAGAAAGGTGTTGGTGCAACCTTAGGTCAAGGTTGACCTAACTCGAGTTGTATTTTAATGTTTGACGAGAATAGAAAAGTTGTATTCTGATATTTGACGAGAGTAGAAAAGTTGTATTCTGATGTTTGACAGAATACAAACTTGGGAGATTGTGGGTGCAATCTTTGGTCAAGGTTGACTAGACATCTGGTGAAAAGTCCAAGCAGGGAGCTTGGCACGAGAAAAGTCTAAGTATGAAGACTTGGCACGGAAAAGTCCAAGCAGGGAGCTTGGCACGGGAAAACTCCAAGTATGGAGACTTGGCACGGAAAAGTCCAAGTATGGAAACTTGGCATGGGAAGCAGAGAGGGCTTGGGAGCTCGCTCGAACCGTGGTCGAGAGGGCTCGGTAGTTCGCTCTGGACCTGACGAAGCCGAGAGGGCCCGAGTCGTCTCCTGACCAGGTCGAGAGGGCCGGTGAGCTCGCTCTGGACCGGATGGAGTCGGAGAGGGCTCGGTAGCTCGTTTTCCTGACTAGGTCGAGAGGGCCTCGGTAGCTCGCTCTGGACCGGGCGAAGTCGGAGAGGGCCGTGAGCTCGCTCTTCTTGGACTAGGTCGAGAGGGCTCGTAGCTCGCTCGTGACCGTAAGGTTTAGGGCGGAGTTTAACTCGATCGGCCCGTGACCGATCCAGGATACGCTGTTGATCGATCGGCCGGTAACCGATCGAATAAACAAGCAGTGTTTTCGGACACCGATCGGTGGCCCGTGACCGATCGAATCACGGCTAAGAAAACCGGAGAAGAAAGAGGGGATCGGCCTACGGACGATCCACGAGTCCTGACGGTCCACAGACCGATCGAGAGTTCGCAACTCTCGATTCACATGCGATCGGTCCGGGACCGATCAGATAGGTCCCGATCGGTCCCAAGACCGATCAGAGTCCGACCGATCGTGGTGGAGCTGATCGGTCAGTCCTAGCCGCGACACAACCCGCTAGTTTACGTGTCTTCTTCGCAGTTATATAACAGTCGAGGGCTACAGGATGAGTGGTCGCCTCTTTCCTTCCGATTCATCGCAATCGAGCCACGAGCTCTCATTTTCCAAGCTCAAGAAGTTTCCTTGTTCGGTTCCCGTCAGGTGGTTCGTGAAGTTGCTTTATCCAATGACGAGAAGGCAAGTCGTGTTTTTACATTCTTCCGCCTTTGTATTGTGTTGTATTCAGACTCCTATCTTGCTGTTGCAAGAAGTTTGTGGCGAGGTTTCTCCACCCCGAAGGAGTTTCTACTAGCCGGTTTTCCGGGGTCTCATCCACCGACGGATTGATAGGATTCGTCCACCTTACGGACACGCCGAGGAGTAGGAGTTTCATCTCCGAACCTCGTTACATCGCTGTGCTTGAGGTTTGATTTCTCCATTTACGTTTCTGTTGTTATTTTTCCGCTGAGCCAACTTGATTTGTAGAAAGAAACGCGAATTTGGGGTCGGCTATTCACACCCCCCCTCTCTAGCCGCATCCCAAGATCCTAACAAAAGGGAATCGGCGAGATGGGGAAGAAGAAAGGGCGGCGTGGCTTGGGTCGGGTGAGAAACGGAAGAAAAGGAGAACAAAAGAAAATAAATAAATAAAATATAAACTTAGGTATTTAATTAAACCCTAAGGGTGCGTTTGGTTCAAGTCATCATGTATACCTTGGTTATGTGATTACCAAGTAATCACATAACTAAGGTTATAGGGAATAAAACATAACCAAATGTTGTTTGGTTCAACTTAAGTAATGCAACAAAAACTTGTTTGTTTGAAGGTTTAAATGAATACCCTAGTTTAATATTTTACCGTATTACCCTCAGTTACAAAACCAACTATACATAATAATATTATTATTATTATTATTATTATTATCATTATTATTTATTATTATTATTATTTATTTATTTATTTTTTTTAATGTTTTTTACTTTTCTTTTTCCTGTATATTTTTTTACTTTTTTATGTGTTTTTTTATTTTTTAATGTTTTTATATTTTTATATTATTTATATTTATATTTTTTTACATTTTTTAAATTTAAATTTTTATTTTAAATTTTATTTTTATTTTTAAAATTTTTATAATTTTTTTTAAAATTTTAAAATTTTTAATTTTTTTTAAAATTTTTTAAAATTTTTTAACATTTTTAAAATTTTTATTTTTTATTTTTGAAATTTTTATTTTTTTATTTTTGAAATTATTTATTTTAAAAAAAAAAATTTAAATTTTTTAAAACATTTTTTTTATTTTTTTTACATTTTTTAATATTTTTTTTTACATTTTTTCTCTTTTTTTCATATTTTTTCTTATCAGAGGGTATTTTAGTAAAAAAAAATTCGTTAACCCCGGAATCAACAAAAACCTTAGTTTTCTGAGGTTTTCCGATTCCGGGCTGCATGACCCTTTTGCTGACGTGTCGGGCAAGAAACATTACTTGGGAATCATCGAATACCTAAACCAAACAAGGTTTTTGTTGATAACCTTGGATGGATAACCAAGGTTATCAAGAATAACTCCGAACCAAACGCACCCTAAGTTTAATTCCTCAATCAACTCCCACTAAAGGGTATTCCAAAACAGGCTTTCTCTTTGCCCAATAATTGATCCCCTTAAAGTATGTCTTACGGGCTCCAATTAAATCCCAGAAAATTTCTAAAAATTCCTTAAAAATTCAATAAGATTATTTGTCCAATAACCTTATTATTTATATATTATTTGGGTGCTGTATTTTACATAAATGAAATTAACTTAACTTAAAAATTAAAATCAAATTTAAACTAACCTTAAAATTAAAATCAAATTTAAACTTAACTTAAAACAAAAATTCGTCGAAGGTGCCTCTGATACAATTGGAGGCATACTCGGAAGGATGAAAAAATTTTCACCCAACCAACTGAAGGCACCTTCAATGCATTTAAAGGCACCCTCTATAATACATGGAAGATGCCTTCCATTGGGCTAAAGGCACCTTCAACTTGAATTTTTACAGCGAATAGAGGATTGCTCTTTGTTCACATTTCTTCATGACAAGGCACCTTCCAGCTAGCTTTTCATCCTTTTTTCTCTACTCTTTCCCTCAAGAATCCCAACTATGCCTCCTAGGTACCCTCTAACTCAATCTATCTAGTCATTATTGTTATATTTTCATGTTTTCTTGAATAGTTGCATATATATAACTTTAGGAAGCGATGGAACATTATTCCGTCTAGGCCTAATTTGAGCAATGCCCTCTCTACTGGTGTCAGATTTTTCTACTGAGTGTCTTAGGATAGATTTCCTAGAGTGTTCATATATTGCATTAAAATATAGGTTTCTAAGTCGATCATTCTTTACTCAATACTATACCCCTATTATAAAAATCATAGACTATTATCAGTTAGATATATTAGTTTACCATAGTCATTCAGTAAACTTAGACTTATGTGTCCAATTTTATAACAAGCTAGTTAAGATCGATGACTTGACTTACTTCACCAGAGTAGGTGGTAAGGACTTTAGGTTCTCACCCACTCTTTTGTATGATAGTTTAGGATTTAGGATGTCTGCATGTCCTTTTTTGTGTTGCCCTAGTAGGGATTTGCCATTTGGTAAACCCTACTCCCATATTACATTAGATATTATGCATATGTATTTCTTTGGGGAGGAGAGAGTACCCACTGTGACTGACTTCAGGTCTCTCTCTCTTATGGTCTAAGACTATGTCCTATATAAAGTTCTAACCACTTGTATTTTGTCGATCACATCTCACGATGTTGTGATGATGTGACCCTCCCACTTTTTCTTCCTTTATGCACTATGTCAGTGCCTAGACTTCAACATTGCATTATACATGTTTCAGAATGTCATCCATACATCTAGTCTCATCACAAGGTGACGGGTGCATATGCCCTACTATCAAATCTTGACTTCCATATTTTTTACCATAGGGGTAGATATGACCTAGGGTACGTCCACTTCCCTTAGCGCATATGATGAGATTGGTCAGTGTCAGCTTACATTAGTGCATATAGATATCACCGCTCAGGGGGGACTAGCTTGGAGAGTGGGACCACAGCTAAACATTCCAGACGAGACTGAGGAGGATATGCCACCTATCATTCTGCCCGAGGGGGAGATGTCAGAATTTATGATAAAGGAGCTCGTTTGACCTATTTTGAGCTTAACCTAGCCCTCAACCTTGACCCAACCCTCGACTTTGCTTTCTATAGAGGATTGACTTGCTAGAATTGAGGAGTTTTTCGTACAGATCCGACAGTCAGTTTCAGAGGGTTCACCTCTCTCTGGGAGGAGGTGACCACCATATTTATATCTTTATGGGAGAAGATGACCATCGGTGTCATGCCCCAGAGGAGTCCCTGCCAGACAAAAATTCAGCAGCATCTACCCTGTACCGGTGACAATCTGAATCATACATACACCCACAAGAATACATCAGCCCACACGGTAGGAATATACACAACCACGCAGTTATATACTCAACCTACTCGGCTGGAACAAAATATCACAATCACACAGTTATATATATATATATATATATATATATATATATATATATATATATATATGTATATTAAACAACCCATTCAGCTGTACTAAAAACACATAGTGGAAAAACAAAACGAGAGAAAACTCATACAAACCAAAACAATAAAAACTACTAGCCAGCTAGGCTTACACAACACAACAAAACAAATACAACTCCACATAACAAACTCAAAAGAACAAAGTCGAATTTATACAACACCAAGTCTAACAAAACGTAATACAAGTAAAGGAGAGCTAACATCGAAAAACAATCCTCGAATGTGATGTGGAACCGACAAACAGGAAACTCCAAGAGACACAACATATCTATGTGCTAATCTAAAAACAACAAGAAAAGAAATAGGGGGTAGTGAGTATAACATACTCAGTGGGTATCTAGCAGACATGCATAGTAAAATATAACTACCAGTAATAATCATGCAGTACAGTCTCCTGAACAATAAAAGGTAATGCAAAGCTGAACAATAGAAGAACTGTACTCACCAGAGCCTCATATCCTGACATAAGGGTGTGAACCTCACCAACAGATGCAAGGTCATCAGACTAATATATAATGTCTCCTATATGCATGTCAATCATATGCAACCACCAAAATGCAACATACAAAAATACAGCAATCACAAGAAATAAATACAATCCATGCATATGATGCAAATGACATGGTCCCCCCTGACGTCAGTCAGCCATCTCACACGCGATGGTGAGACAGAGTGGGTAGGGCTATGACAACTTACACTCTGCCATCACTACTCCTGAGTGACCGAATGGATAGGATGCTATCGGAGTACACCTATCCTCCTACCCCAAACATAGCGGTGGAGCCTAAGCTCTCATCTCCCTGTATCATAGTCACGGGGAGGGATCCCTGCCCGCTACCACACTGCAGTCACACGACCCATGAGCGGACCAGCGGAACCCTGACAGAGCAAAATGCACACACCCTTCCTGATATACCACTAACCCATAAATGATTATGTGTGCAGAATATGTAACTGGCGATATGCTCAACAACAATGGAGCCGATAATCGCTCAGCATGCAATCATACAAAATGATGCATGACACTAAAGCATGTAAACCCTTAAAAAATACCAACCTCCTCATAATGTGTACCAAAAAGGAAACCAAGTTCATAACAATGATCTAGGTATACATGCTAGAAAATAAACCTAGGTACACATGTCAAGTGGTAAACTAGTAGCTAGACCTATATCCGGTACTGCATTGTATGTCGCTACTTCTATGAACAAAAGTACGCGTGGCAAGAATCAAGAAGACATAAGCAGAAATGCACAATAGATAATACTATAGGCATACTACGGTATCAAGTAGTGACATACCAAAGCAGATAATAACATAACCATTACTACTAGTTATAACCTACTAATCATATCAGAATGACAATATCAAAAAGATAAGTCAAAGGTACCCCACCTTTATCTGTCGCTACTTCTATGAACAAAAGTACGCGTGGCAAGAATCAAGAAGACATAAGCAGAAATGCACAATAGATAACACTATAGGCATACTACGGTATCAAGTAGTGACATACCAAAGCAGATAATAACATAACCATTACTACTAGTTATAACCTACTAATCATATCAGAATGACAATATCAAAAAGATAAGTCAAAGGTACCCCGCCTTTATCTGTCGGTCGTATCGGAACAAATCCCACGTCGAGATGCTCGTCTCGAATCAAAGTCTTGCAAATCACATGATATACAGTTTAGCTAATCACGTATATGACAACTAGCTAAACCTAAAACCCAATCCTAACTCGATTAGGTAATCTCATTTAATTCCACTTAACTATCCAAATCCAATTAGTTAATGAGTCCATTCTTAAACCACTGATCCATTTGTTAATTCTCACCAATCCATCCATTAATCGTGAACTAATCAAATCTAATGTAAATATAAAATCAACCAAGTATAGATTAATCGACTCATCCAAATCAGTCTTTCTTTAGGATAATCAATACCAACTCAACTACTCATAACCACTAATTAAATCCATAATCAAATCAGATTAACAAGCCTAACATGTCACCAGTCAATCTAGTTTTAAATTCAGACATAATTCAATCCAAAACTCACATAAATCCGTTGCACAGTCCCTTCACCTGCTGTTGGAGGAGGTTGTTTTCGAAAGCAGTGGTCGAAGCAAAGTGAAGTCGCTGATCTCCACATGACTACCCTAAAACACATCCAATGTTAGAATTGAAAATGATCCAATGCAACAACCAAGAAACGATTCCATCTGACCTTAATCCAAATCTACACACGTACCCAAATTCATATCAGAAGCCCCACAATGAAGGATCCAAGGCTACCATGAAGGGAGGTATTCTTCTCTTGTCGGTTGTCTTCTTCCCACATTCACAGCCGACGCTGGTTGACTTAGGCATAGCTGAAGAGAAGAAGAGAAGCTCGGCTGTGGATCTAGGGCTAGGGCACAGCAAGGGATCACCGCTCTCACCCGACCGGCGACATCTCCACTCCAGCCCTAAGCAAACCGGCAACCTCTACTGGGGGGAAAAAGGAATCCCACGAGAGGGAGAGTGTCAGCGACTCTCCCATGATTGGTGTGTCATTATCCTAGCCTCACACAGAGGAAGAGGGCTGACGACCGAGCGATGGGGTGGCGATCGCGATGAGGAAGAAGAGAAGTCGGCGAATCGAGGTGACAGTGATGGGATCGGGAGAGGAGAGATCGGAAGGGGAAAGAGGAGAGGAGATGTCGATGATCAGTGGCTAACGATCGACGCTGATGGGGAGAGGCTAGCGGCTGGCGTCGAGATGGCATGGCGTCGGGCAATGGAGTCGAAGAGGAGAAGAAGGGGAAGATGAAGCGAGGGTCGGCGCTCTATGCCGCGTGAGGGAGAGGGAGAGGAAGGAAATCGGGAGAAAAAATTAGGTTTTTATTTTATATTATATGAACTTAGGTTTAAGTAAATCAAAACCTAAGTTCATTCCTCAATTAACTCCCATCTTTGGGTCTTCCAAATAGACTTTTTCCCAAGCATATAAATTCATCCCCTTAAACTCGTCATACGAGCTCCGAAAAATTCCTAAAAATTTTTTAAAAACTCCTAAAAATTCCAATAAGATTATTTTTTAAATAATCTTATTATTTAATTATTATTTTATTATCATATTTTACTTTCTCCCCCACTAATAAAAATTTAGTTCTCAAATTTTCATTATTTATCATCAACAAGTACTAACAATAGATAGATAGTATAAATGCTGAACGAAAATCTAACCCACATACCTCAACTAAAATGATGGGAGTATTGGGCTCAGATCGTATCCTCGAGCTCCCAAATAACCTCCTCATCGGAATGATACTGCCATCCGACTTTAACCAGCCGGATTGTCTTGTTCCGTAGCTGACGCTCTTTGTGGTCCAGAATCTGTACCAGAACCTCCTCGTAGGTAACGTCAGGCTGAATGGGAACTGATATATCAATCCTCTACAGACTGACCAAGCCGACAATGGTATACGACTAATTCAGTCTTCTCTACATTGGTACAAGCCATGTATCCAAATATGCCTCAAAATATCTAACCAAACACGAGCAACCCAAAAATCAAAATATCGATAAAAATAGAGTAAGTCGGTCCCCTACTGATCGAACCAACAAAAATAGATCGTTCATCAACTAACTGATCAAATAAGAGTACCTCAATCCTTGACAAAAGTAACTACGATAAATCAATCCACAACTACCCAAGTTAATAAGGGTGAATCAGTCCTCTACAGACAGAACCAAAGAGAATATAAATTAATCCTCTACAGACTAAGTCAACATGATTATTACTGGTAGTATGATATGACGAATCCTCCAGTAGGGTCAACTGTCATTAGTGGTTGACCCATCACATGCAATATATTCTACAACCAACTAGATAGGTACTAAAAGAGTACTAACACATGTCATAACCAACTATCATAGATAACTATATATGCACTAAAAGAAGTACATGATAACAGTAAACAAACATACTTCCTATAGCTTGGAGAAGTCCTGCTGCTGCCTGATCCCAAAACCTAAAATGTCACATCGAGAAAACCAAAACACGAAATCCAAAATATAAGAAAATAGGCATCGTAAATCTGTGGCTCTGATACCAATAAATTGTCATATCCCAAAGGAGTCCCTACTAGACAAAAATCCGACAACATCTACCCTGTATTAGTGACAATCTGAATCATACATACATCCAAAAGAATACATCAGCCCACACGGCAGGAATATACATAACCACGCAGTTATATACTCAACCTACTTGGCTGGAACAAAATATCACAACCACACAATAATAATATATATATATATATATACATACATCCAAAAGAATACATCAGCCCACATGGCAGGAATATACATAACCACGCAGTTATATACTCAGCCTACTTGGCTGGAACAAAATATCACAACCACACAATAATATATATATATATATTAAACAACCCACTTGGCTGTACTAAAAACACACAGCGGAAAAATAAACGAGAGAAAGTCCATACAAACCAAAACAACAAAAATTGCTAGCCGGCTAGGCTTACACAACACAACAAAACAAATACAACTCCACATAGAAAACTTAAAGAATAAAGTCAAATTTATACAACACCAAGTCCAACAAAATGTAAGACAAGTAAAGGAGAACTAACACCGAAAAATAGTCCTCGGATGTGATGTGGAACCGATAGATAGGATACTCCAAGCGACACGACATATCTATGTGCTAACTTGAAAACAACAAGAAAAGAAATAGGGGGTAGTGAGTATAACATACTCAGCGGGTATTTAGCAGACATGCATAGTAAAATATAACTACCAGTAATAATCATGTAGTACAGTCTCCTGAACAATAAAAGGTAACGCAAAACTGAACAACAGAAGAACTGTACTCACCACGACCTCCTATCCTGACATAAGGGTATGAACCTCACCAACAAATGCAGGGTCATTAGACCAATATATAATGTCTCTTGTATGCATGTCAATCATATGCAACCACCAAAATGCAGCATACAAAAATACAGCAATCACAAGCAATACATGTAATCCATACATATGATGTAAATGACATGGTCACCCTTGACATCAGTTAGCCATCTTACACGCGATGGTGAGACCGGGTGGGTAGGGCTATGACAACTGTGCACTCTGTCATCACTACTCCTGAGTGACCGAGTGGACAGCATGTTGTCGGAGTACATCTATCCTCCTACCCCAAACATAGCGGGGGAGCCTAAGCTCTCATCTCCCTGTATCATAGTCAAGGGGAGGGATCCCTGCCTGCTACCATGATGTAGTCACACCACCCATGAGCGGACCAGCGGAACCCTGACAGAGCAAATTTCACACACCCTACCTGATATACCACTAACGCATGAGTGATTACGTGTGCAGATCATGTAACTGGTGATATACTCAACAACAATGGATTCAACAATCACTCAGTATGCAATCATGAAAAATGGTGCATGACACTAAAGCACATTAACCCTTAAAAAATACCAGCCTCCTCATAATGTGTTCCAAAAAGGAAACCAAGTCCATAACAATGATCTAGGTACACATGTCAAGTGGTAAACTAGTAGCTAGACATATATTCGGTACTGCATTGTATGTCACTACTTCTATGAACAAAAGTATGCGTGGCAAGAATCAAGAAGACATAAGCAGAAATGCACAACAGATAACACTATAGGCATACTACAATATCATGTAATGACATACCAAAGCAGATAATAACATAACCATTACTACTAGCTATAACCTACTAAGCATATCAGAATGACAATATCAAAAAGATAAGTCAAAGGTACCAGCCTTTATCTGTCGGTCGTATCAGAACAAATCCCACGTCGAGATGTTTGTCTCAAATCAACGTCCTACAAATCACATGATATACAGTTTAGCTAATCACGTATATGACAACTAGCTAAACCCAAAACCCACTCCTAACTCGATTAGGTAATCTCATTTAATTCCACTTAACAATCCCAATCCAATTAGTTAATGAGTCCATTCTTAAATCATCGATCCATTCCTTAATTCTCACCAATCCATCCATTAATCGTCAACTGATCAAATCCAATGTAGATATAAAATCAACCAAGTATAGATTAATCGACTCATCCAAATCAATCTTTCTTTAGGATAATTAATACCAACTCAACTACTCATAACCACTAATTAAATCCATAATCAAATCAGATTAACAACCCTAACATGTCACCAATCAATCTAGTTTTAAATTCAGACATAATTCAATCCAAAACTCACCTAAATCTGTTGCATAGTCCCTTGACCCGCAGTTGGAGGAGGTTGTTTTCGGAAGTAGTGGGCGGAGCAAAGTGATGTCGTTGATCTCCACATGAGTACCCTAAAACACATCCAATGTTAGAATTGAAAATGATCCAATGCAACAACCAAGAAAGGATTCCATCTGACCTTAATCCAAATCTACACACGTACCCCAAATTCATATCTATAGCCCCATAGTGAAGGATCCAAGGCTACCATGAAGGGCAGTATTCTTCTCTTGTCGGTTGTCTTCCTCCCCCATTCACAGTCGTCGCTAGTTGACTTAGGCACAATTGAAGAGAAGAAGAGAAGCTCAACTATGGATCTAGTGTGTCACGCCCCCAAAGGAGTCCCTGCCAGACAAAAATCCGGCAGCATCTCCCCAGTACCGGTGACAATATGAAGCATCAATACAAGCAAAATACATCAGCAACATGCGGCTGGAATATTTATATACACAACCACGCAGTTATAATAACAACCCATACGATTGGAATGAAACAATCACAACCACGCAGTTATATATAAAACAGCTCACACGGCTGTACAAAACAAACCAACACAGCGGAAAAATAAAAACAGAAAGCCCAATACAACACAATCAACACACTGCTAGCCGGCTAGGCTTTATACAACAACCACAACAATAAATACAACAAACCACCAAATACAAAAAATACAAATAAAACATATATAAAACCATAAACGACCTTCGGATGTGACGTAGGACCCGGCAGACAGGATACTCCGAGCGACACTCCAACCATCTACCTGAAAACATAAAGATATACATGCGGTGGTGAGTATAGGTAACTCAGCAGGTAATAGAAAAGATAGTGCATGGTCTATACATAAACATAGAGATCAAAGGTATACAGTCTCAATAGGGAATCAAAGAACATGATCCTACTATCATAATCAATGCATCTGAACATATCAGACCTACTAACCTGACATACATACTATACAAACCACAACTGACATAATGATAGATACATACCCAATCTGGAATCGACACCTGGTACAATGGTCAGTAAACTCACCAGATCTGCAACAGACCTACTCGTGACACCTGTGCAATATAAATACGACTGCAAATACATGTAAAATAAATGACATGTATGCAGCATGACAACCATATGCAACAATCATATCGCAAACAAATGCAACATACCACAAACACATGCAACTAGTATCTACTAGGCATGTATGCAAATATATCTCCAACGATGCCCCGCGCATCAAATGCAAATGTGCATGCATGCTCCATGGTCACCCCCGCCACCTCTCTAGACACCACGACCCCTGTATGGCCGAGAGGCTTGGGTCCGTGACAAACCGTACTAGCCTCCAGTACATGCTCCGCTATAGGTGGCCGAAGCAGACGGTCAGCTAAGTAGTTATATAACTACATAGCCAAGGGTACCTGACCACTCATAACTCAAACCCTCTGCCTATTGTACCCTCAAGACCCACTACTCCAGAGTGGTCGAGGCTGACAGAACACTGAGCGGCTGAATGAGCGCGACAGAACTAGCTCCAAGCTACCACTCTCCAATAGTGGTCGAAAGGATAGCTACAAACGACAGATGACTCTCTCCACCACAAGGAAGACAATAGTCATCAGCAATGCAATGAATGATGAACATGATATATATATAATCATGATACAAACACCGTCATAATCCATGCAACTCTAAATCCACCTAAGTACCTCACAACATGAGTATAATCATCATGATACCTCCATATATCCCACCAAACATATCTATATAACTACACATGTATAGTCAACCAAAAATCTCCAATAACCCCACCAGACACACAAACACAACCCCACGTGTACAATCAACATGTATCCTCCAGTAAAAACACATCAGACACGTGTATAAACCACAGACATACGATCAACACAACTCCTCCAAAAGTACGAAACAAACACGTGCGTACATACAACATGCAAATATAGGGTCAACATGATGACTCCTAAAACACATACCAAGCTACATACAATCCACATTATATGCATAAATCAGCATGATAAATCCAACCACTCGACAATCCCTACAATACATACTCTACACGCGTAATCACAGCAGAGTAGAAATCAAGAGTAGAGGCTGTATATGATATAACTATGACATCTCAAAGATCAAGCATAAGTATCAAGCAGGAAGGCAACCAACAAATACGATATAAGGAAGAGCAGCCTAATCCATCACATAAAAGCCATGCACTAAGATCAAGAAAAACTACGTAGAGACCAAGGAAGAAATACCCGCCTTAAAGTGTAGATCGTGCCAAGTAATCCCATGTCGAGACGCCCGTCCCGAATCCAAGTCCTGCGATCAATAATATATTTAGCTAATTACATAGATAGCAATTAGCTAAATAAACTCCCCAATCTAATTAGGGAAAACCCTAATCGAAATAATTAACCTAATTTCTTAATCCAATTAGGTTTAACTAAATCCCCAATTTCCTCCACTTCAATCCTACTCATGAGTAAATCAATTTAATCATGGTCATCTTCTAAAATCAATATACACTAATCAAATCCAATTATCCAAAACATCTCATTATCCCTAACATAATAATATTTAAATCTTTATTCATCCATCTATCACATAAATGCAACCAAAACTCCATACTTAGCTCACCTTGATCCATAACAAATTCACACCCTTTTGATGAGGAAATCCAAAGTTTGCTGTGGAGAAAAATAGAGCTTCTCCACCCATTTACAGCTGGTCCAGCACAAACAGATGCTCAAAATCAACACCTAGCATAAATCCAATACTCAATCCACAATCAATACATTCTCAATTAAGATTAAACCCAATAATTCATCCACAACCATTACCCTACACTTTACCTCGATTCACAGCCGATCAGGCTGTTGGTTGGAGTGCTGCCGGCAAGGAAACACCATTGGAACCCACATCACCTTCAACAGATCCTCACTGAAGGATTCACCTCACAATCACAGTTCCATCACCTCACTGGAATCAATCGGATCAAGTAGAGGAATCAGGCAAGAAACTCACTGATCCAGCAACAATCCTGCTAGCTTCTACCCGAAAACTCAAGAACACCTCATCATCATCAACCGAATCCCCCAATTAGCCGCAAGAAGAGGAGAACCAATCTGATCAGGAGAAAAGTCCAACACAAGAAGAGTCAATCCCGAAAGAAAAACCCTAACCTACCTAAAATCCTTGAATCAACACAGATCCAACGAAGCCTTACCTCTCTGGATCGGGAGTCGCTGTTCAATTCCAGTAAGAAAAGAGGTGGATCGCTCTGTGAGCAGTGCGAGGGGAGGAGAGGGAGGGTCTACCGGTTGGAAATAATGCTAGATTCGGCTCCTCACTGTGCCCTAGCCCCGATCGTCGGCGATTGATCACAAAATCCGCCGAAGCAGAAACCCCTCAACCGGAGACGACCTGGAGTCCGCTGGTATCCGTCGAGCTCCGGTGGCGAGCCTCCTCTAGCCCCGGCGTTGAGTCGTCCGCGAGAGAGACAGCGAGAGGAGTCGGGGAGATCGAGAGAGGGAAGAAGGAAATGGGTTCGGGTGAGGAGGGGGAAAACGACGATTTGGGGGAAAATAATAAAAGAAAATGAATTGATAATTAAAAACATTTTCTCACTTAAACGGGTATCCCAAACAGGCTTTATCCGCGCCCGCCGATCGATCCCCTTAAAACCCTCCATACGAGTTCCGAAAAATTCCTAAAAAATTTCTAAAAATTCTAGAAAAATCCAATAAGATTTTTCGTCCAATAATATTTATTATTTAATTTTGTGATATCTTACATTCTCCCCTACTAATAGAAATTTGGTTCCCAAATTTACTGGTCAACTCAGGGACCCTCCTCCGAGGTAACTACCAATCAACATGCTCATATGTCACTCATCCAAGTATCATAAACAAATCTCCAACCCTAGTATCATAAACATATCTCCAAACATGATAATCCTCCTCCAAGTGACTAGCGACAACTCTGTGAGCTATGAACTCACCCTACTCCCGCTACTCCCACTCTGCAATCTAGCTAACTGTGGATAAATCCAACACCTCTAGAATCCAAAATCCACTATCAATAAACCTCGAACACCTATATAGACCGCTCAAACTATCCATCAGTCTGAGATAAAAATCTATACTAAAGTGAAACTCCTAATCCAAAGTCTGTTGTAACCATAATCAAAATCATGACATGAAATCACTTATCTCCATCCAAAACAATACTCAGAGATACATCATCCAGTCTGGAAATCCCTCTAGAGTATAATCCTACTACTCAATCCGAAAGAATCTGTCCTATAAATCGATGTCCTGGATAATCCCTCTAGGGAGCAAAGTCGTCACCCAATAATGATTACCCAAACCATCATATCCTCTCCATGTCCTGGATAATCCCACAACAAAATCCATCAAAGCATGCTTCCAAATCCACTCTAGTATCCAAATCAACGGAGGCAATCCTACTAATCTCCGATGTTCAGCCTCCACTTGCTGACATAATAAACATCAAGTTACAAAATCCGCGATGTCTTTCTTCATATCGTTCCACCCATCAGAATGCTCTCAGTCTCCCTATATCAGGTGTCAACTGAATGTATCACAAATCCAGATCAAAATGTTTCCTGCAGTAACTCCTCCCGGATAAGAAGTGACTCAGAAACACACATAATCTCCCACGAAGAAAGAGAATCTAATTCTCATTACCTGAGAATTCTACTTACCAGCACAAGACTACTTTGCTCATGCTACATCGGAACTGCACTAAATCCTAGGTACAATACATCTGTGTAGAGTACAAATCCGTCTACACTAGAAAGCATAACTAGGATAGTGCGGTTAACAACTTTTCGTTTCAACTCCTGAAACTGATCTCGTACGCATCTATCCAGGAAAATTCCATACCCATCCGAGACAGTCCAGTCAACGATATAATAATGCTGGAGTAACCCTCAATCAATCTCTAGTAATATCCAGCCAGGCCAAAGGAACAACGAGTCTCTGGTATAAACTACAACTACTCCCAACTGCTAACAGCCTCTATCTCCTGTAGATCCACAGATATCCTTTACTAAACACAATGTGTCCCAAAAACTCGTAAAAGACAATCATAATATGTACTACTAACTTCACATATAGATGTTCCCGTCAAAACATCTCTAAAACTATGCGAAGATGGTGTACAAAATCCACATCGGATCGGGAATAGATCACAACATCATTAATGAAGATAATGAAATCTAATCCAAATGCCCTAGGAATACCAAATACATCAATTCCTTAAAAACATCTAGGGCACAGTATGCTTAAAATGATAATACCAATGACCCATAATGTACGTACAATAGGCTTACTCAACCGTAGGATCCCCAACAACAAGCCTATGATCAAATCACCAACTACAAATCACCAAATCCATAGATATCACACATGTGCTACTCTCCATGTCACTATCAATATCAAACACCAAATAATAGATCATCAAAAGACAACAAATCACCACACCTGATCTCCCAATAACCATCAATCAAAATCATCCTCAACATCAATCAATCATACCAGATAGTCTCCTAAACAAAGATAGAGTCAAAGGAAAGTATCCAACCTTCAACCCCTACTACCAACAAACTAACCGTATCCAAAAAGGTTTGTCAGATCTCATCATCTCATCCTTTCTGAAAATCGAATATCTACAATAGAGGAATGTAAATCCAAAGTCAAAGTATCCCACAACCTGCTGACTAAAAGTCTACCCATCAAGAGAGTATCTCCACCACCCTCATAATCATCCTATATATGCCCCTCGACAAATATCAATAAAAGGTCGACCCCTCCAATCTGAGATATAACCTACAAGACCTGATAAAATGATCATGTGGTCAAGGTCTTGAGTTACTTGATAGAGACAATGTTAATTGAGTCATCTAACCATTGTCTTGTACCCCTTATTATTGTGATTGCTCCATCTGAGGTTCAGTAATCTCCAGTATCGAGCAATGCACACAAGGTAAAGAGGTACTCTCTCTCCAAACACCTCAAGGAAATCACTAGGTGATGACCTGATCTCCAAAAACATTCTCTGCTTCTTCCTTCACATGGTACCGGGTCACGTAAAGGTTAAGCAGCTAATTTCAACTCTCTCATGTCGGTACAAATCATATATCCAAATGTACTCTCCAACTCATACACCCCAGTAATGGATGTATCTCATAAGTGTTAAGCAGGTAGCTTTACACTTTTCCATATCAGTGGAGGTATCCTATCCGAATGTACCTTCTAAGTCAATCAACTAGGTGCAGACAGTCCATGGTCAAAGTCCCCATGGAATAGGATACATCGATCCTCTATAGACGGACTAAGCCGACAATGGTATACGGCTAATTCAGTCCTTTCCACGACGATACAAGTCATGTACTCAAATATATCTCCCAAAATATCTAACCAAGCACACGTAACCCCAAAGATCAGAATCTCTGAAAATAGAGTATGACGATACCCTAATGATCGAACTACTAACTAAATCGATCGTCAACTAACTGATCTAATAAGGGTAAATCAATCCTCGTCAAAATCAACTAAGGTAAAATCGATCCACCACTACCCAAGTCAACGAGGGTAATCTACTAACCTAACCAACATGAGTAAATCAATACTCTACTAATCAAAACAACAGGAGTACAAAACCAACTAAGATAAATCAAATCACCACTGCACAAGTCGATCAGGTAAATCAATCCTAAACTGATCTAACCAACCGGAGTAATACAAACCGAGTCAACATATGCATACAGATACCATCCACTATCCAGCTAATAATAATAGAGACAGGTATGTGACTCTGACTCTCAACCAACTAGTAGTAACAGACACTTAAACTACTAATAGTATGATATGAGGAAATCCCCTGAGATTGTAAATCCTTGATCTCCATTAGGGTCAACTGTGATCAGTGATTGACCCCACCCATGAAATGCATGGTACAAACACTAGGCAAGTACTAACAAGAGAACACTAACACATGTCATAACGATCAGAACAACCATGCATATGTTCTAACAAAATGCAAGATAATAATATACATGCATACCTCCTATAGCCTGGAGATGTCTTGCTGCTGCCTGGTCCCAAAGCTCGAAAAGTCACATCAAGAAAATCAAATCACGAAAACCAAAACACGAATAACAGGCATCGTACCTGCTCTGATACCAAAAATTGGTATCAGATAAATCTCGAAAATCCTAAATACATAGCAAGTACCGTATACCTGCTCTGATACCACTAAATTGTCACGCCCCCAAAGGAGTCCCGGCCAGACAAAAATCCGACAGCATCTCCCCTGTACCGGTAACAATATGAAACATCAATACAAGCAAAATACATCAGCCACATGCGGCTGGAATATTTATATACACAACCACGCAGTTATAATAACAGCCCACACGACTGGATTGAAACAATCACAACAACGCAGTTATATATAAAACAGCCCACACGGCTGTACAAAACAAACGAACACAGCGGAAAAACGAAAACGGAAAGCCCAATACAACACAATCAACACACTGCTAGCCGGATAGGCTTTATACAACAACCACAACAATAAATACAACAAACCACCAAATACAACAAATATAAATAAAACATATACAAAACCATAAACGACCTTCAGATGTGACGTAGGACCCGACAGACAGGATACTCCGAGCGACACTCCAACCATCTACCTGAAAACATAAAGATATACATGCGGTGGTGAGTATAGGTAACTCAGCGGGTAATAGAAAAGATAGTGCATGGTCTATACATAAACATAGAGATCAAAGGTATACAGTCTCAATAGGGAATCAAAGAACATGATCCTACTATCATAATCAATGCATATGAACATATCAGACCTACTAACCAGACATACATATTGTACAAACCACAACCGACATAATGATAGATACATACCCAATCTGGAATCGACACCTGGTACAATGGTCAGTAAACTCACCAGATCTACAACAGACCTACTCGTGACACCTGTGCAATATAAATACGACTGCAAATACATGTAAAATAAATGACATGTATGCAGCATGACAACCATATGCAACAATCATATCGCAAACAAATGCAACAGACCACAAACACATGCAACTTGTATCTACTAGGCATGTATGCAAATATATCTTCAACGATGCCCGCGCATCAAATGCAAATGTGCATGCATGCTCCATGGTCACCCCCACCACCTCTCTAGACACCACGACCCCTGTATGGCTGAGAGGCTTGGGTCCGTGACAAACCGTACTAGCCTCCAGTACATGCACCGCTATAGGCGGCCGAAGCGGACGGTCAGCTAAGTAGTTATATAACTACATAGCCAAGGGTTCCTGACCACTCATAACTCAAACCCTCTGCCTACTGTACCCTCAAGACCCATTACTCCAGAGTGGTCGAGGTTGACAGAACACTGAGCGGCTGAATGAGCGCGACAGGACTAGCTCCAAGCTACCACTCTCCAATAGTGGTCGAAAGGACAGCTACAAACGACTGATGACTCTCTCCACCACAAGGAAGACAATAGTCATCAGCAATGCAATGAATGATGAACATGATATATATATAATCATGATACGAACACCGTCATCATCCATGCAACTCTAAATCCACCTAAGTACCCCACAACATGAGTATAATCATCATGATACCTCCATATATCCCACCAAACATATCTATATAACTACACATGTATAGTCAACCAAAAATCTCCAATAACCCCACCAGACACACAAACACAACCCCACGTGTACAATCAACATGTATCCTCCAGTAAAAACACATCAGACACGTGTATAAACCACAGGTATACGATCAACACAACTCCTCCAAAAGTACGAAACAAACACGTGCGTACATACAACATGCAAATATAGGGTCAACATGATGACTCCTAAAACACATACCAAGCTACATACAATCCACATTATATGCATAAATCAGCATGATAAATCCAACCACTCGACAATCCCTACAATACATACTCTACACGCGTAATCACAGCAGAGTATAAATCAAGAGTAGAGGCTGTATATGATATAACTATGATATCTCAAAGATCAAGCATAAGTATCAAGCAGGAAGGCAACCAACAAATACGATATAAGGAAGAGCAGCCTAATCCATCACATAAAAGCCATGCACTAAGATCAAGAAAAACTACGTAGAGACCAAGGAAGAAATACCCGCCTTAAAGTGTAGATCGTGCCAAGTAATCCCGTGTCGAGACGCCCGTCCCGAATCCAAGTCCTGCGATCAATAATATATTTAGCTAATTACATAGATAATAATTAGCTAAATAAACTCCCCAATCTAATTAGGGAAAACCTTAATCGAAATAATTAACCTAATTTCTTAATCCAATTAGGTTTAACTAAATCCCCAATTTCCTCCACTTCAATCATACTCATGAGTAAATCAATTTAAGCATGGTCATCTTCTAAAATCAATATACACTAATCAAATCCAATTATCCAAAACATCTCATTATCCCTAACATAATAAGATTTAAATCTTTATTCAACCATCTATCACATAAATGCAACCAAAACTCCATACTTAACTCACCTTGATCCATAACAAATTCACACCCTTTTGATGAGGAAATCCAAAGTTTGCTGTGGAGAAAAATAGAGCTTCTCCACCCATTTACAGCTGGTCCAGCATAAACAGATGCTCAAAATCAACACCTAGCATAAATCCAATACTCAATCCACAATCAATACATTCTCAATTAAGATTAAACCCAATAATTCATCCACAACCATTACCCTACACTTTACCTTGATTCACAGCCGATCAGGCTGTTGGTTGGAGTGCTGCCGGCAAGGAAACACCATTAGAACCCAGGTCACCTTCAACAGATCCTCACTGAAGGATTCACCTCACAATCACAGTTCCATCACCTCACTGGAATCAATCGGATCAAGAAGAGGAATCAGGCAAGAAACTCACTGATCCAGCAACAATCCTGCTAGCTTCTACCCGAAAACTCAAGAACACCTCATCATCATCAACCGAATCCCCAATTAGTCGCAAGAAGAGGAGAACCAATCTGATCAGGAGAAAAGTCCAACACAAGAAGAGTCAATCCCGAAAGAAAAACCCTAACCTACCTAAAATCCTTGAATCAACACAGATCCAACGAAGCCTTACCTCTCTGGATTGGGAGTCGCTGTTCAATTCCAGTAAGAAAAGAGGCGGATCGCTCCGTGAGCAGCGCGAGGGGAGGAGAGGGAGGGTCTACCGGTTGGAAATAATGCTAGATTCGGCTCCTCACTGTGCCCTAGCCCCGATCGTCGGCGATTGATCACAAAATCCGCCGAAGCAGAAACCCCTCAGCCGAAGACGACCTGGAGTCCGCTGATATCCGTCGAGCTCCGGTGGCGAGCCTCCTCCGGCCCCGACGTTGAGTCATCCGCGAGAGAGACAGCGAGAGGTGTCGGGGAGATCGAGAGAGGGAAGAAGGAAATGGGTTCGGGTGAGGAGGGGGAAAACGGCGATTTGGGGAAAAATAATAAAAGAAAATGAATTGATAATTAAAAACATTTTCTTACTTAAACAGGTATCCCAAATAGGCTTTATCCGCGCCCGCCGATCGATCCCCTCAAAACCCTCCATACGAGTTCCGAAAAATTCCCAAAAAATTTCTAAAAATTCTGGAAAAATCCAATAAGATTTTTCGTCCAATAATATTTATTATTTAATTTTGTGATATCTTACATAGGGCATAGCAAGGGATCGCCGCTCTCACCCGACCGACAATATCTCCACTCCAGCCCTAAGCAAATCGGCAACCTCGGCTCAGGGAAAAAGAAATCCCACGAGAGGGAGAGTGTCAGCGACTCTCCCATGATCGGTGTGTCATTATCCTAGCCTTACACGGAGGAAGAGGGCTAACGGCCGAGCGATGGGGTGGCAATCGCGATGAGGATGAAGAGAAGTCAACGAATCGGGGCGACAGTGACGGGATAGGGAGAGGAGAGATCGGAAGGGGAAAGAGGAGAGGAGATGTCGGAGATTAGTGGCTACTGATCGACGCCGATGGGAAGAGGCTGGTGGCCGGTGTCGGGATGGCGTGGCGTCGAGCAATGGAGTCGAAGAGGAGAAGAAGGGGAAGATGAAGCGAGGGTCGGTGCTCCATGCCACGTGAGGGAAGAGGGAGAGGAAGGAAATCGGGAGAAAAAAATTAGGTTTTTATTTTATATAATATGAACTTAGGTTTAAGAAAATCAAAACCTAAGTTCATTCCTCAATCAACTCCCATCTTTGGGAATTCCAGATAGGCTTTTTTCCAAGCCTATATATTCATCCCCTTAAACTCATCATACGAACTCCGAAAAATTTTCAAAAAATTTCTAAAAATTCCTAAGAATTCCAATAAGATTATTTTTCAAATCATCTTATTATTTTATTATTATTTTATTGCCATATTTTACAATCGGATTTTGGCAACTAGACCTATAAATGTAATCGATCCTTCGAGCTTTACAAATGACCGATCAGCCTCCACCTCCACTTACTGATGATGACCAAACTTGATTGTATTCAGTACACTTATTTATACTATGTATTTTCTTGACTTGATCTATATATTTAGCTACTTTTTGACCACTTTATTTAGATAATATAGGAAATTCCTTTTTAGAGTAGGATATGTTTTTCAAGTGATTTACAAATTCTAGAAAAATTCATTATTTATGTTTTCTAAAAATTCCCATTTTCCTAGTATTTCAAATTTGTTTTTGCTTTAGACTAGGATGATTCCCAAGAAATCATGATCCTATAGATCTAGATAACAAGCATCTCATAAGCACACTAGGTCTACCTTGTTTGTGTTTTTAAAAACTTAGAATGGCAAGATATGCGTAGGCCTATTACTTGAACTTCAAATGCTAATATTATTGCATCAATTTGAGTCCGAGAAAAAAATATCATGGTTAAGTAATCCATTTTAGTCAAATACTAACTGGATATATTTATATAACTTGACTAACCAAGTAAAACACTATTATCTTCTAGTAATTAGTTAGTAACAATGGTTAGACATTTAAGGTAAATTTTTATATGAATATTATTTTTAAAAAATATATATATATCAGGTTCAAGGGGGATATTTGAAAATCACTTTCAAAATAATTTAATTCCTTCTTACTACTTTTTGAAAACCAAAAAAAATGATTTTTGAAACTTCCTCAATTTTTTTGCTAGATATTTCAAAATTTTTGAAACCTATTTTTCAAAATATTTTCAAAACTTCATTTTAAAACTTTCTAGAAATATTTTTTTTAAATGTTTGTTTTGAAAACTGAAAATAAAAGAATTTTGAAAAATATTCAAAAACTTATTAGGTAGAAAATGTGTTGCATAAGCAATTTGAAAAATATTTTGACATTTTTTTTTAAAATCACTTTAAAAATAATTTTTAAAATATTTTAAAATTTTATTTTTCTTTCAAAATTACTTTGAAAATATTTTATAAAAATAATTTGAAAAACTTTTTAAATTTTTTTTTACAAAATCACACTTTAAAAATTACTTTTGGCAAGTGTTTTGAAAATTGTATTGAAAAAGTTGCTTCATAATACTTTGAAAAATACTTTAAAAGATGTTTTTAAAACAATTTAAAAGGGTTTTTAAAATATTTTAGAAAACTCTTACAAAAGTTATCCTTTTACTTTGAAAATTAACTTTAGCAAACCTTTGTTTGAATGTTATTTTGCAAATGTTTTCAAACTTATTTTGCTTAGCCAAATTTCCTTGAAAACACTTTAAAAGTATTGAAACCTTTTGGAAAAGTTTAAAAATTTCTTTCAAAATACTTTAGAAAATTTTTATTAACTCGTCTCTCTCCAATAAAACCTATAGATTTTTGTAATTACTTTAAAAGCTTTATACTTACTAAAGTTTTATTACAATTTTCATAATTTTCTATATTCATCTTTTTTGATGAATGTCAAAGGGGAAGGGTAAGTGTTAAGTAAGAAAAAAATAAACTAAATCTTGAAAATATTAACCCTAAAATGATTAAGAGAATAAAATTGAAATTGAAATTACTTAGTTTTATTTCTCTTGAATCATGGTATTACTATTTCATTTTTGCATATATTTTCTAAATTTAACCCAGGTTGTCATTGCATCAAAAAGTGAGAGATTGTTAGTTTAATTTGTACTAATAATCTAACTCAGGTTTTGATGAATGACAGGTGAGTTAAGTTAGGTATTATTGTGATCCAATGCATTTACCGAGTGTGCAGGGATTGACGGTCTAGGGGACCTGACGCCAGTGTTGGTGCAATCATGCCCTGAAAGTTTCAATGTGTTGACAATTATTTAAGTTTAGGTTAATACGTTGGATCTAACATACAGTGTGAGTTTGCAGGAGAAGTTCTTGCAGGTTGGAAGACCGGATGCAAGGCAAGAGAAGTCCAAGAAGGTCGAGGACCGGATTCTTGGCAAAAGAATCTTTGCAGGTCAGAAGACCTGATGCAAGGCAAGAGAAGTCCAAGAAGGTCAAGGACCGGATTTTTGGCAAGAGAAGTTCCTGCAGGTCATAAAGCTGGATGCATGATCCCTCACATATCAGAAATCGATTGGAAAAATGATTCAGACACGGCTGTGAGGCAGAATGCCTCTGGATCGATCAGTCGATCGATTGGAAGGAAGCCAATCGATCGGTTGATCGATTGGGAAGGATCTGCATGAAGACAGAGTGCTTCTAGATCGATCAGCCAATCGATTGAGCGATCGATCCAGGAAGCTTCTGTGCGAAGCACAGAATGCTTCTGGATCGATCAGCTGATCGATTGGAGAAAACCAATCGATCCAATGATCGATTCAGGAAGCTTCTGTGCGACGCACAGAATGCTTTTGGATCGATCGACCGATCGATTGGGGCAATCCAATCGATCGAGCGATCGATCCAGGAAGCCTCTGTGCGAAGCACAGATTTCCTTTGGATCGATCAGTCGATCGATTGAGGTTACTCAATCGATCGGGCGATCGATTCACAAAGCTGCGAACTCATTAGTAGAGGTCTAAATCGATTCAAGAATTGCATCGATCGATTCAGACTCAAGTGAATCAATCTAAGCCGTTGATCGTGACACGATGGTTTCCAACGGATACTTATGAATCGATCCAAATATGACTCCGATCGATTCATGACGACGGCTACGTGAGAAACGGCTAGTTTTCTCAATGTTTAAAGGCATGGAAGAAAAAGAAAAGAAAGTAGAAAACATAGAAACACTGTTCCATTGCTCTCCAAGGTCTCAAACTCTCTCAAGGGCTCAAGATCTTCAAAAGGTGCTCAAGTTCGGAATCTCCCTCTCGCTACTTTCTCAAATCTCACACAGCGAAGAAGAAGCCTTTCCGAAAGTCTTTAATATTTCTTTTCTTCTTCATTGTGGTGAGTGCGATTCTTTACTTTGGAGAGGGAGGGTTGTAATTGTGTAAGGTTTCTCCACCTTCGGTGTGATTCCGAGAAGGAGGGCTTTTGATAGTGGAAGAGTGTGAGTGGTGTGGATCCTTGGACTAGTCACCTCCTTGGGGAGGTGGATACCAAGTAAATATTCGAGTTAACATTGCCTTCGAGTTTCCGCTGCGCAAAATCAAGTTGATCAAGAAAACGAAGTGAACCATTCACCCCCCCCCCCTCTAGCTCAACCGATCCTAACAAGTGGTATCAGAGTATTGGTTTGGTTTTGAGGATTCATTGCCAAGAAAGCACAAATTAAAGAGCTACAAGATGTCTTTGAAGGAGGGACATAACACTTCACGACCACCATTCTATGAAGGCAGTAATTTCGCGTATTGGAAGAGTCGCATGGAACACTATCTTATAACAGAGATTGACATGTGGTTCTCAATCACGGAGGGATTCACGACGCCAACCAAAAATGGAAGAATGCTTGAATCATCAAGGTGGACTGTTGAACAAAAAATGAAGGCTCAAGCAAATGCAAAGGCGATTGTGACTCTCCAATGTGGATTAAGCTCAGAACAACTCAACAAGGTTGGACCTTTCAAAAGTGCCAAGGATTTATGGGACAAGCTTATTGAGCTAAATGAAGGCACCAAGGATTCAAGAATTGCAAAGAGAGATCTCTTGATAAACCAACTTCAAAATTTCACAATGAAGGAGGGAGAAACGGTAAGTTCACTACATGGGAGGTTCAAGGAACTCCTAAACGGTCTTCATTCAGTTGGAGAGAGTGTAGAGAACCGAGACCTCATAAGGTATACTATAAAATCCTTCCCAAGAAACTCATTATGGTCATCCATAGTGGATGCCTATAAGGTATCAAGGGATTTGTCAATAGTAAAGTTGGATGAATTGTTTTGTGAACTTGAATTACATGAGCAAGCTAACACAAGCCACAAAGAGAAAGGTATAGCTTTGGTTGCAGGTGAAAAGAGCAAAAAGAAGCACAAGGAAAAGAAAAAGGAGAAGAAGGAGTCATCTTCCGAATCTGAACAAAATAGTGATAGTGATAGTGATGAAGAGCTATCATCTAGTTAAATGGCAAACTTTGTTCGAACAATGATGAGACATTCAAGGAAGTTTGACAAAAAGGATGTCAAGAAAATTTTCAATGATGAAAAGAGAAAAGGTAAATCTCTTGTGGATTCTAAGACTAAGAATGATGTTATTTGCTATGAATGCAAGAAAAAGGGGCACTACAAAACGGAGTGTCCAAAGTTGAAGAAGCAAGAGGAAAAGATCAAGAAAAAGAAGAAGGCTTTGAAAGCCACATGGTATGACTCATCGTCAAGCTCATCGGAAGAAGATGAAAGGAAGAGCTCAAAGCACATCGCTCTCATGGCCTTAAGCCATGTTGAAGATAGTGAAGATGAAGATAGTCATGGAGAGGATGTGGAGTCTTCAAGTGAGTCATCATCTAGTGATGATGAGGTAATTTCTCCCAAGCTTGATAAGATGTATGCCACCATTGCATGCTTAACCAACGCACTAGCTAAATCAAAAGGGAAGGTTAAGAAATTGCAAAATGACTTGAAATCATTTAAAAATGAAATTATGTCATGTGAAACTTGCATGCTTTATGAAAATGACAAAAATGATTTTGATGATCTTAAAAAAGAAAATGTATCGTTGAAATTACAAGTTGATGATCTTAGATGTGCTCTAGAAAAATTTACTTCAAGCTCAAAGTATTTAGACATGATTTTAGGAGTTCAAACGGGTGTGTACAACAAAGCAGGACTAGGTTTTAAATCACAAGATAAGGAAGTTAAATTCATGTCTCTAATTAGTAGAAATCATGCTTCAAGAGTTAAGTTTGTTCAAGCTTGGGTACCCAAGCAATTTGTTATTGATGCTACCGGACCCAAGGTTTGGGTACCAAAACATTTGATTTATCGTGTTTAAACAGGCATGCGCCAAGGGGGAGCATCCAACAACATGGTTCGTAGATAGTGGATGTTCTAAGCATATGACGGGGGATTCTTCAAAATTCTCATCATTTAAACACAAAAGTAAAGGTACCGGTTCTTTTGGTAATAGTGGTGAATTAAAAGTTATAGGAATTGGAGATATTAGAATTTTGGAAAATTTGTAATAAAAAATGTGTTATTAGTGAAAGGCATGGTTTTTAATCTTTTAAGTGTTAGTCAACTATGTGATTCAGGTTATGGAGTTGAGTTCAACTCATCTCAATGCCTAATCAAGCATAGTGAACTAAATATCAATATTCTCATAGGCCATAGAAGAGAGAATATTTATCAAGTTGAACTATTTGGTGCGACTAATGTGTTTGCTAAGTGTCTCATGTCTAAAGAAGAGGAGACGTGGCTTTGGCACCGGAGACTTGCTCACACCAACATGAAGAACATCAAAAACCTTTCAAAGAAGGAGTTGGTGCAAGGATTGCCAAAGTTGAAGTTTCAAAAAGATAAAATATGTGATGCATGTCAAATGGGTAAGCAAACCAAAGCTACTCATAAAGGTAAAAATGTTGTAAGTACCTCAAATGCTTTGGAGCTCATTCACATGGATTTATTTGATAGTAGTAAATATATTTCCTTAAATGGTAGTAGATATTTCTTTGTGATTGTGGATGATTACACTAGATATACATGGGTATTTTTCTTGAAACATAAGGATCAAACTCTAGATACCTTGATTGCTTTTTGTAATAGAGTAGAAAATGAAAAAGCTCATAAGATAAACAAGATAAGAAGTGATCATGGAGGTGAGTTTGAAAATGATAGATTCACAACTTTTTGTATAGAAAAAGGATATAAACATGAATTTTCCACCCCTAGGACTCCTCAACAAAACAGAGTTGTTGAGAGGAAAAATAGGGTTTTGCAAGAAGTCGTTCGAAGCATGTTAAATGAATATTCACTTCATAGCTTCGAAGCATGTTAAATGAATATTCACTTCATAGCTTCGAAGCATGTTAAATGAATATTCACTTCATAGCTTCGAAGCATGTTAAATGAATATTCACTTCATAGCTTCCTATGGGCCGAAGCAATTAATACAGCATGTTATGTGCAAAATCGCACATTAATACATAGATTTCTAGGAAAAATACCTCATGAGTTGTGGTTTGGTAAACCACCTACAATTAAGCATCTTAGAGTGTTTGGTTGTAAGGTCTATATTCTAAACACCAAAGATCACTTCGGAAAGTTTTCTGCTAAGGCGGATGAGGGGATCCTTGTAGGTTACTCAAGTCATAGCAAGGCGTACCGAATTTACAACAAAAGATCAAAATTAGTTGAAGAATCACTAAATGTTGTCTTTGAAGAAAATCCTTCCTTGAACTCTATAAGAACAAACGATGAAGAAATGTGTTTTGAGTTAGAGAAGTTAACATTGGATGGAGTAGATCATCAAGGTCAAGAAAGTGATGGTGAGAAGAATGAATCTTTGCCACTTGAACCCAAAACTATAATAAATCAAGAATTAAGACCTACTAGGATTCATGTAAATCATCCCTTAGATCAAGTAGTAGGAGACATCACTCAAGGAGTGAGAACTCGATCTTACTTTAGAAATGAAGGAAGTCAAGTCGCCTTGATATCTCAAATAGAACCAAAAACCATTGATGATGCTTTGTTTGATCCCGATTGGATTTTAGCAATGCAAGATGAGCTATCTCAATTTGAGAGAAGTCAAGTTTGGAATTTAGTTCCTAGGCTTACAAACAAATCGATTATTGATACAAAATGGGTTTTTAGAAACAAACTTGATGATAAGGGGATAGTTGTGAGAAACATAGCTAGATTGGTTGCTAGGGGTTTTAATCAAGTAGAAGGGTTAGACTATGATGAAACTTATGCACCCGTGGCAAGATTGGAGTCAATTAGGATGATGTTGGCATTTGCCGCCCACAAGGGGTTCAAATTGTACCAAATTAATGTAAAATCAGCATTTTTGAATGGTGTTATAAAAGAAGAGGTATATGTTGAGCAACCACCGGGGTTTGAAAATTTGGAGTGTCCAAATCATGTATATAAACTTAAAAAGGCCTTATATGGGCTAAAACAAGCTCCCCGGGCTTGGTATGAACGATTGTCAACATTTCTAGTATCAAAAGGGTTTCATAGAGGAAAAATTGATCCCACTTTATTCTTGAAAATTAGTGGTAATGATATGTTTGTGGCCTAAATATATGTAGATGACATTATTTGTGGTTCTACAAATAAAGATTATTTAAATGAATTCATTAATCACATAGAGAGTGAATTTGAAATGAGTTTGGTTGGTGAATTGACATTTTTCTTAGGGTTACAAATTAAGCAAACAAGAGAAGACATTTACATTCATCAATCTAAATATGTTAACGAGCTATTTAAGAAATTTGGACTGGAAAATGCAAAGGAAATATCTACTCCCATGGCCACTAGTACTAAATTGAATAAAGACGTTGAGGGGAAAGAAGTTGACTCTAAGATGTATCGTAGTGCTATAGGGAGTCTTCTCTATCATACGGTGAGTAGACTCGACATACTTTTTGCCGTAGGTATATGTGCACGGTATCAATCTTGTGCCAAGGAGTCGCATTTGAGTGCCGTTAAGCGAATTCTTCGTTATCTCAAGGGAACTCAAAATGTTGGTCTTTGGTATCCATGAACCGAAACTTTTGACCTAGTGGGCTATACCGATTCCGATTATGCCGGATGCAAATTGGATCGCAAAAGTACGAGTGGTAGTTGTCAATTTCTAGGGTCCTCTTTGGTAAGTTGGTCAAGTAGAAAACAACATTGTGTAGCTCTCTCTACAACCGAAGTAAAATATATTGCCATGGGAGAGTGTGTATCACAATTATTGTGGATGACTCATACTCTAGAGGACTATAAACTTACTTATAACAATGTTCAAGTTCTTTGTGATAATGTGAGTACAATCAACTTGACCAAAAACCTCGTTCATCATTCAAGAACGAAACACATAGAGGTTAAACATCATTTTATTCGTGATCATGTCACTCGAGGTGATATCATTTTAAATTATGTTGGATCAAAATCAAACTTAGCCGATATCTTCACTAAACCTCTTCCCGAAGTTGAATTTAGCTTTCTTAGAAGGGAATTGGGAATGTGTTGTATTGATTAAATCAAATCCTTCATGATCACTTCATAGGTAGAGTTCTTTAAGGTTTATTCACCTTAACATTGCCTCTCACAAGAACATGGATTTGCCTCTTAATATGATTTAGATGGGGTGAGAGGTTAGGGACATTTATCTTGGTCATGATGCTTGTTATGATGCATTATTTTGGTCAAGAAAAGTGGTTTTCATATGAAACATTCATTTGTCCAATCATAGGGAAAGCAGGTGCACAAATCATGTGCACTTTGCCCTACGATTATGATTGAAAATTTCAAATTTACAGTATGTATAAAACTTTTGTTTAACACCTGGATTGAAGGTTGGTATTGAATGAGAGTTATCATTGAACAATTGGATACATACTTACTCAAAATATTAAAGTTCTTGACACTTTTCGATTTTGTGTAAGTTTTCGCTAAGAAGAATCAATTTATGTCAAACTTTATTTTTCCTTGATAATATGAGACATATATAGTGACTACACAAAATCTCCTGATTTTTAGAGGCGTGTCCAATTATTTGTGCATTTCCAATCTTTGGATCATAAAGTTTTCAGAAATGCAGACATATCAGCCTTCCCAATCGATCAATTAATCGATTGGGCGGCTTGCTTTTCATCACAGAGAGCATCTGAATCGATCGATGGATCGATTCAGCGCGTTTCGACCGATCAATGGATCGATTGAAACGCAGTTTCGACTTTTCAGAGAGCAACTGGATCGATCAACGGATCGATTCAGTGCATTTGAATCGATCAATGGATCGATTGGGACGCCCTTTCGATTTTTTTTACAGAAGGCTTTTTAATCGATCAACGGATCGATTCAGTGCATTTGAATCGATCAATGGATCGATTGGGATGCCCTTTCGATTTTTCACAGAAGGCTTTTTAATCGATCAATGGATCGATTCATCCCGGTTGAATCGATCATTGGATCGATTGAGATGCATCTCCAAATTTTCACAGAAGTTTCGTGAATCGATCGACCGATCGATTCACCTACTCTCAATCGATCGGTCGATCGATTGAGAACTTAAAACCCATCTTAAACCCCTAAATCCGAATCGATCCACTTATTCTATCTCTTCTTTTTCTCTCTCTCGACGCTGTCTTGCCCTAGGCGATTTTCCAGGCGATTCTTCCGTCTGCCTCGCTTGTTCACTCCGACGGGTTTCTCCGGTGAAGGGGAGCTCTTCCACTTCTCTTCTGATTCTGCTCTTCTCTCTCGGCGTACTGGGCTGCCTTTTTCCTCGTCTCTGCGTCCTCACAGACCATGCGGACTCAAAACCCTAAGCCTAAGTAAATTTCTTTGCTCTCTTCTTTTTTTTTTGGGTTTTTGCTCCTATATTTGACCTAATCTATATGTGTCTTGTGTGTCTTTGTGCATTGCATTATCCCTCATGCATTGCATTGTTTGCATTATCTGCATTGCCCTTGCATTTTTGCATATCCTTTCCCTGTTGCACTGCCAAACCGTGTGCCATTTTTTTTACCCCACAGAAAGAAACAAAAGGTTCATGAATCGGGCGAAGGATCGTCTGTACCTTCCTCCCGTCCTCAACCTCCCACTGATCCAAGATTTCCAAATGCTGCAATGCAACAAGCCTTTAGCAAAAACACCTTCAAACTTATAATCCCTATATCCGTTGATTTGCAATACTATAGGTCCTCTTATTTTGATACCTATAATCGGTTCAAGCATTATAAACTTGACTCTTTGTTGACCTGTGAGAGGGATGTCAATGTAGGTCTTGTCTCCGAATTTTATAATAATTTACACACTTCTGATGGTGTAAATTATCGCACTCATGTTGCGAAATGGAGCTTGGACTTCTCTTATGAGATTCTACGATCTTTCCTTGACTGCCTACCATCCAACAAAAATTTTATCTTTTATCCCACTCTTCCAGACGAGCTGCCTCCACCTTTTGAGCATATCAGCATTGCATCCATGCATCAATTTCTTTTTGGTCGTCCTCGTCCGGATGGACCAAATGCTCAAATTACAAAATTCTCTTCGCTTGAGTTGTCGGCTGAAAACAACGCCTTGTTTAAAGTGATCATCAACTGCCTTTTCCCCATTGTTTCTCGTGCCTTAGCTACTCTGCGACCTCCTCACATGTTTGCCCTCTATGCCATTCGTCATTCCCTTGACATCAACATCGCTTTGAACATCTTTCATTGCATCGTTCATTTTACCCAGCCCATGCAGCAGACGATCCATATGCATTTCAGGCATCTTATCATAGATTGGCTGGAGTCCCAGAAGATAGATGTCTCCCGGGGACGGCTGGAGCACATGACTGTGGCTTATTCTCGGATTTCTTCCCGCTCCTTCATGAAGACGGCCTTAGTTGGTGGTCCAGCAGGAGTTCAATGGCACGATGGACGTGCTTTTGGTGAGGGACCCAGGGCTCGCCGCAGGGGGGATGCATAGACATTGGTTCCTGCGGCAGATGATGCTGAGGAGGATATCCCTGAGCCAGCTTCTCCGACATTCGAGGAGACTGTCGACACTCGCCTGGAGGAGCTGACTATCGAGGTAGCCGACCTGCATTCCATGATGGAGACCATGGTCCATCGACAGACTTCGATGCAGGCGACTATGGATACATTAGTGGATTTAGTGAGCTCTTGGGTGACGGGTAATCCGTCTCAGTCTGCTCCCTCCACAGCTCCCATTCCCCAGGCTGAGGATGCTGCTGGTGCTGACACTGAGGCAGTTCCTGCTCCAGCTACTACTTCGGCTCCTCCTCCTGCTGCTGCTGCTGATCCCCCTCCTTCGAGCGATGATCTTATCAAGTTTTATGTCACTTTGTGATATGTTATTGTATGACTTATGGATGTTTGTTATGGAGTCCTTATGTGAACCCCCTTTTGGTCATCGACTTATGGAGTCTTTATGTTATGTAAACTCTATTGTACAAATTATCGAGTTTTATGTCTATCCTTTATTTTATTTCTACAATTCACGTGGTTACATTTTGTTAATATTTGTGTGGTTTAGGGGGAGTACTCCTTGGGTTATTGTGTTTGCTTAGTACACATCTTGAGGGGGAGTTCTATTTTTTTTTATATATTTGACAAAGGGGGAGATATATGTTGAAGTTCATGTTAAATAAAATTTAAATTGAAACATGTTGAAGTTCATGTTAAATAAAATTTAAATTGAAACTCAAGCTTACTGTTTATGCTCATACTTATTGCTTATGTTTTTCAGCATTGTTGCAATCATTATTTATCAATTGTACTATTATGGTATATTGGAAATTGACCTAAACTTAAATAGATTGTCAAACATCAAAAAGGGGGAGATTGTTGGTGCAATCATGCCCTGGAAGTTTCAATGTGTTGACAATTATTTAAGTTTAGGTTAATACGTTGGATCTAACATATAGTGTGAGTTTGCAGGAGAAGTTCTTGTAGGTCGGAAGACCGGATGCAAGGCAAGAGAAGTCCAAGAAGGTCGAGAATCAGATTCTTGGCAAAAGAATCCTTGCAGGTCAGAAGACCGGATGCAAGGCAAGAGAAGTCCAAGAAGGTCGAGAACCGGATTCTTGGCAAGAGAAGTTCCTGCAGGTCATAAAGCTGGATGCATGATCCCTCACGTATCAGAAATCGATTGGAAAAACGATTCAGACACGGCTGTGAGGCAGAATGCCTCTGGATCGATCAGTCGATCGATTGGAAGGAAGGCAATCGATCAGTTGATCGATTGGGAAGGATCTGCGTGAAGACAGAGTGCTTCTGGATTGATCAGCCGATCGATTGGGGAAATCCAATCGATCGAGTGATCAATCCAGGAAGCTCTGTGCAAAGCATAGAATGCTTCTGGATCGATCAGCTGATCGATTAGAGAAAACCAATCGATCCAACGATCGATTCAGGAAGCTTGTGTGCAACACACAGAATGCTTCTGGATCGATCGGCCGATCGATTGGGGCAATCCAATCGATCCAGGAAGCCTTTGTGCGAAGCACAGATTTCCTTTGGATCAATCAGCCGATCGATTGAGGTTACTCAATCGATCGGGCGATCGATTCACAAAGCTGCGAACTCAATAGCAGAGGTCTGAATCGATTCAAGAATTGCACCGATCGATTCAGACTCAAGTGAATCAATCTAAGTCGTTAATCGTGACGCGATGGTTTCCAACGGATACTTATGAATCGATCCAAATATGACTCCGATTGATTCACGGCGACGGCTATGTGAGAAACTGCTAGTTTTCTCAAAGTTTAAAGGCATGGAAGAAAAAGAAAAGAAAGTAGAAAACATAGAAACACTGTTCCATTGCTCTCAAAGGTCTCAAACTCTCTCAAGTGCTCAAGATCTTCGAAAGGTGCTCATATTCGGAATCTCCCTCTCGCTACTTTCTCAAATCTCACATAGCGAAGAAGAAGCATTTCCGAAAGTCTTTAATATTTATTTTCTTCTTCATTGTGGTGAGTGTGATTCTTTACTTTGGAGAGGGAGGGTTGTAATTGTGTAAGGTTTCTCCACCTTCGGTGTGATTCCGAGAAGGAGGACTTTTGATAGTGGAAGAGTGTGAGTGGTGTGGATCCTTGGACTAGTCACCTCCTTGGGGAGGTGGATACCAAGTAAATATTCGAGTTATCATTGCCTTCGAGTTTCCGCTGCGCAAAATCAAGTTGATCAAGAAAATGAAGTGAGCCATTCCCCCCCCCCCCCCCCACCCCTCTAGCTCAACCGATCCTAACAGCCAGGATAAAACCCAACTAGGTCTGAAGACTCGATAGTTGGTATGAAGCCTAGATAGGTTAAAGGGCTAACCTAATATCTTACGGAAAGTCCAGCTGAGGTCTGCGAGGCCTGAAATCTAGCCGAAGTCTAGTTGGGTCTAGAGACCTGTCAACTGGCAAGAAGACTTAGTGGGTCGAGAGGCTAGTTGATAAACTGTAAGTTGGTAAGTGAAGGTAAGTCATTGGAGGAGAGTGACTCAATGAAGACGCATCTTGATTGAGGGGGCAGTAGGTGTTGATCCAGTTTAGGTCCATTTTAGATTCCTAAATTGAGACCTTAATTAATTCCTGGTCCTAGAAGGATAGGAACTAATTATTATTGCTTATTATTATTTGTGCTAATGGTTTTATAGGTTAATTGTTTTAGTATTGAACTAACACATTTTACAGGACAAATGGAGCACAAAGTGCCTCGAGTGAACGTACCCAAGGCGCTTTAAAGAGCTTTGAAGGTGTCTTGAACACTGTTCATGGAGGGCGCCTTCGGAGACTTGGAAGGTGTCTTCCATTGGATAAAATCAAACTTCATCGTCAATAAGGAGCGAGTTGTTTGAGATCATATTTTACACATTAGAGACACCTTCAATGCTATAGAAGGCGTCTTCCACACTCCATAAAAGAGCAACTCGACCAGCCCTTCAATACAACTCAATTAAAGTTTCTACTCGTCTAGTTGGTATTCCGATTACTCTGGCTTCCTGCTGCTACTTTAAAGAAGTCATTCTACCATCGAGATACTTTTCTAAGTCATCTGATCATCTCCGAAAGACCTATAGCAACACACGAGCGCGCCCTAAATTATTGGTAACTTTTTAGTGTTGCAATTTTTATACTACTTCCTCAAAAGGGAAGTGTAGGTTATTACACTATCCCTAACTTTTGTATTCGATTACCTCTTCCAGATGTTCTAAAAGAAGCATTTAATGGATTACCCATCGATAGGTCCGTGGGACCTGAGTCTTGGAGTAGGAGTCACTTAAGGCTCTGAACCAAGTAAAATCGACTGAGTTTTTCTTGTGTGTTTTTTAAGTTTAATTCACCATCTATAATTTTATTTTAAATTTATAAAATTACTCTATTTTCAAAACATGTGATTCACCCCCCCCCCCTTCTCACATTCTCACGATCCAACACTTAGGTTCTCATGGTGATTTCTTGAATTACATTTTGATTACTAGATGATCTCAGATCATGGCAACTCACATGGAAAAATCAAAATTCCTACATTTACATTATATTTGCATATGTGATTAGTGCTCATAAAGCACAAAAAAATCATTTGAATAAGGGATAAAAACAATTATCGTGAATGTAAACTAATAATTTATCCCTTTGAGATCGAGTTAGGTTACTGAAGAAATAAATATTATGTTTCTCTTAATTTTGAGTAGTCCTTTGAGACCTTGTGTACCCTAAAAATATAAACTAAGTGTGTGGCAGGTAAGTGTCTATCACCGAGAACATAAGGAACTCAATTGGATGACAACTTGATAAGGATAGAGATTAAAACTTGAAAAGCTTGGGTCACTTATTACACTGTACACAAGAACTTATGCTTAGCTATACTTAGGTTACTTCACAATTATATTTACAAATGAAACTAGTTGATAGAGTTAGGCAAGTACACTAAGGATTATGTGTTGGTGTAGGTTGCACTGATAATCAGATTCTGATGTATAATAAATAGGTTAAAGTTAGATGTGTTATTTATCTAACCTTTCTACCAAGTGTACAGGAATTAACTGGTCTGAAGGACCTAACACCAGGCTAAAATCTAGTTAGGTCAGTGGGACTCGATAGCTGGTGCAAACTCCAGATAGGTGTGTGGGACCTGATATATGGCGGGAAGTCTGATTGGGTCCGTCGGATATGACAACCGGCCGAACTCCAGTTGAGTCCACGGGACCTAACAACAAGCGGGAAGACCTGGTAGGTCAAAGACAAAGTCAAGCGACCGCAGTTGATAAGTGGAGGTAAGCAACTAGAGGAGAGATTAGTGAGGGTGTGTTCCTGGTTGAGGGAATTGTAGGCGTCGGTCCAGCTTAAGTCCATTTAGTAAACCTAAGCTGAGTTCTTGACTAGATCCTGGTCTCGAGGAGGCAGGATCTAATAACTAATACTATCCTGCTGTATTGTACTAACTTTATTTTACAATATAAACTTATTTTTTATTTTCTAGACTAACCCTTTTTTACAGGAAAAAAAGTGATGAAAAAAGGGTGTTCAGGTGCGCAGAGCTGGTTTGGGCTCCCGGACCAGCTTTGCCCGGGTGGCTACCAAGCACCCGGGCGGTCTGAGTGCCCAGAGCTGGTCCAAGTGCTTAGACCAGAAAAGATATCTAGAATCTGAGTAGGAGTGCGACAACTGGTCGAACCCACGTCAACGGTCCAGGCGCCTGGAGGGGGCTTGGGCACCCGGAGGTGGATAAACTTCGCAGATGAAGTTTCAATGAAAGATTGCCATGTCAGCAATGGTCTAGGCACCCAGAGGAGTTCCAGGTTCTCAGAATGTCCTATATAAATGTCTTCGATCAGCAGCTTCAAAATAACAATTGTTACAACTTTCATACTCACGCGCTACTCCAAAAAGATCTCTGGGATACCTAAAAGCTACACCGACAACCTGCGCTCAAGTTTTCAAAGTTGTATTGTCGGTATAATTTAATTCCTGCAATTATACTTAAATTCTGTAATTGCTTTATGATTTTAGTAATTACCCAACAAAAGCACTCAGTGAGTGCAGACCATAGAGTAAGAGTCGTCGAAGACTCCAAACCAAGTAAAACCACTTGTGTTAGCTTTCACTTTTGCTCTCTTCTCTTTTCCACTGTGTACTCTTGATTTTTAAAAAAAGTGAAAAATGCTATTCACCCCCCTCTAGCATATTTACAGTCCTACATTATGTGTAGGATCGGTGGCGTCAATAGAGGGAGGATGAATATCGACTTATCTCTTTTCGCTTCAATTTCGTTCATTCTTTCTCTCAAAGTATTAGTTGCAGCAGAATATAATAAAAACTTAAAGGAAATAACACTCGCAAGATTTACTTGGTTCCCAGCCCCCTAGGGTTAGTACATCCAATGCCTGATCATAGGAAGCGTTCGTCCACTAGTGGTCTTCTTTCCGGAACTCCAGAGGTGGAGAAATCCATCTTACAATTTGCGATATAAGCACAAATAATAATAAAATAAGTGAAACTTGTAATAAACAAATCAAACAAAAGATGACGACCGATCTAGAAGTCTTGAGCACAACTCACCCTCTGAAGCTTCCCCGATTACAGAGATTTGCAGTGTAGCTTTCTGAGCACAGAGATGGAGAGTAGAATTGAAGAAGTTATCTTGAATGTAAAGCCTTTGTCTCCTTTTATAGAGTTTAATAATATATATCCTTATCTAGATCAATTATTATCTAGATGAAGTTATATCTAGATAAATCCTTATCCACATCAGGCTTATCCTTATCCTCATCCAAATTACAAAGATGAATAAGATCTTTTACCACATTATCTTCCATGTCAACATTTCACAACTCAATAATTTAGATTGAACCAGTCGGTTTACTAAACCACTAGTTTAGTCTACTGAGCCAGTTTGGGTTAGGTTCGACCCGAGTCAAGTCCAGTTCACCCATTTGCTTTTGTTTGCTCTCTGTTTTGCTTCCAACTCCAAGTTCTTACAAAACAACCATACAAACACAAACAAGCAACCTAGCCTATATCTGTAAGTCTACCTGACCTACTAGACTTATCTTTTTCTTAGAGGTCCCTCTTTTAAGTTTATCACCTAAGGGTCAATCACTTAGGATTAAGCCGTGCTCTTGTAAGTCTATCCGACCTACTAGGCTTCATGCTTGGATTGTATCTAAGATTTTTACCATTACCTAGGGTTACCTCCCCCTAGGATTTCCACTATTTAGCATCACTCACCAAGACTTCCACCACCTAAAGTTACCTCCCCCTAGGATTTCTACTGTCTAGCTTCACTCACCAGGACTTTCACCACCTAAGGTTACCTCCCCCTACGATTTTCACTGCCTAGTTTCACTCACTAGAACTTCCACCAACTAGGGTGACCCCCCCTACGATTTCTATTGCCTAGCTTCACTCACTAAGACTTCCACCACCTAAGGTTACCTCCCCTTAAGATTTCCACTGTCTAGCTTCACTCACAAGAACTTTCACTACCTAGGGTTACCTCCCTCTAGGATTTCCATTGCCTAACTTCACTCACTAGGACTTATCCTTGCCTAATTAAATTAGGATTTTTCCTTACTAGTCATCTAGTCCTGACTAGACTTCTCTCTTTCAAACATCAAGTCATGTTTGGATCAATCCTTGGTCAAACTGACCAAACTTACATACATTGTCGAATATCAAAATCCTAGAAGCTGATTGCACCAACAATCTCCCTTTTTTTTATGTTTGATATTATTTTTAAGTTAGGTATTTGGTCCTTAGGGGTTTACACCACAGTTGAGAATTAAAATATTTTTAACTTAAGGTCACTCTCCTCCTTTGACATACATAAAAAAGATTACCTAAGCTTCCTTTGGTTTTTTACTAACAATTTTAAAAACACTTAAGAAATCTTTGTTAAAGTATTTATTTCCAAACATTATTTTTGAAATAGGATCATTTTTGAAAATATCACTTTTAAAATTATAGTTAAAAAATACAATAATTTTTAAAAAGTTTTCAAACACAGTTTTAAAGAATTTTGAAAATTAACTTTGAAAGTATTTTAAAAACTTTCTTTGATCTTTCAATCAGGACTCCTCCTCAATCTGACACTTTCTTAGGATCTTGTTAACCACAAGAAATACATCATATGTGTCTTAGAGATTGATGCAAATTAAAAGAACAACTAAAGTATTTTTTAAAATATTTTCTAAAAAAAATTAAGAAAAGTATTTTTAAAAGTTTTTAAAAGTGTTTTTAAAAAATATTTGAGAAGAAAGGGTCAATTAAATCAACTAGATGCATGTATTTCTTGTGGTTAATTTATAGTTAATTTATTTCATATGCATGTACCTGGTAAGTATGCATATGTCAAACAAGTCAAACAATTTATAGTTAATTTCTAAAAATGCATCAAATTCTTGATTTGATATATTTCATATGAACCCACGAATGTGTTGACCCACTTTGACACATTTTAATTTTTATTTATTTAAATGTTTCATTGAGTAAGATTTTATAAATTAGTTCCATAATTAATTTTGCAAATTTAATTTTTGAAATTAGACTTGTTTATTGTTCCATAATTAAATGAAACTTACTTTTAACATTTAATTTTAGGTTTAAATTTAAATTTGAGTTGCTAAAATTTATTGAATTATTTTGTTGAATTTTCCTAATTAATTTCACATTTTAATCTTGAATTTGTAGTTTCATAATTAAATGGTACTTTATTATAATAAATTAATTTAATTTTTTATATATAAATTTGAATAATTAAAATTTGAACTTTTATCTTCAAAATTTTTTAAGATATGTTTTCAAAATTTTGAATTTATTAAATTAGAGCTTATTATTTTATTATTATTATTTGGTTTAATTTGTTAAAATTTTTAGATTCTTTTTTCTTGAACTTTGTTATTTAAATTTGAATTTATTATTCATTGTTTCGTAATTAAATGGCACACTATTATAATTAATTAAATTTAAATTTTTAGCATTTAAATTTTAATAATTAAAATTTAAACTTTTATTTTCCAAATTTTTAAGATTTAGTTTTGAATTTTTAAGACTTAAATTATTTATTATTTCATAATTAAAGGGTAATTTATTATAATTAATTAAATTTGAATTTTTTGCATTAACATTTAAATTATCATTTTTAAAATTTGTACATTTGATTTCTGGATTTTTAAATTTAAATTTTAAAATTTTAAGATTTATGTTTTTAGGATTAGAAATTTTTAAATTATTAGAATTATTATGATTATTTAATTCCAAATTATTAAAATTTTAAAATTAGAATTAGAATTGTTATATTTATCTAGATTATTATATAATTATGAATTATTTAAATTTTAAGGATTAGAATTAGACAAGTTATTTTTAGAATTATCTTGATTAATTAATTTATTATTTAATTCCGAATTATGTAAATTTTTAGGATTAGAATTTGAGTTGTAATAATTATCTTGATCATTATTTAATTTATTTAATTAATTAGATTATCTAACTTTTAGATATCTTGATTGAATACTGGATCAAATTTATTGGTTTCTTCACAACTTGGATTATTTTGATTATTAATTAAAATTTTATCTTAGTTGATTAAATTATCAGTATTTATTAGATTAGAATTATCTTGATTTTTAGTTAAAATTTTATCTTTCTTGGTTGAATTATTAGTACTTAATATATTAGATTTATCTTGATTTTAATTAAAATTTTATCTTTGATTGAATTATCATTATTTATTAGATTAGATTCATCTTGATTATTAATTAAATTACTTAAATTTTGTATAGTTGAATTATTAATTAATTTTAGATTAGTTAAGTTGGAATTGTTCAAATTAAAAATATTTTGAAGTTTTGATTAATTTGATTAATATCTATATTCACTTATTGATTATCTTTATTATTCAGATTTATTAAATTTGAATTATTGTAAGATTTGATTAGTTAAATTTGAATTATCCATATTAAATGAATTAGGATTATTTTATTATTATTTAATTTCAAATTTGTTAAATTATTATTTTTTAAATTTTAATAATTTATGAGTTTTTAAAGTTTATCTTTGAATTTATCTTAATATTTAATATTTGAACTAATCAAATTATTTCTAAATTTATCTTGATTAATTAGATTTGAATTTTTAAAGTTAATATTTTTATTAACTAAATTTAATTTTGAATTACCTGAATTAACATAATTTAAATTTTTCTTATGAACATTTTTATTAATTAAATTAAATTTTGAATTATTAGAATCATTCAAAATTTTTAAATCTAATGTACCAGGCAAAATATTTTCTGATTTATTAAAAAAATATTTTCTAAATTATCGGGAATAGGGGCATTCATAATTAAATATTTTCTAATTTCTCCTAGCACTTATTTTTGTAATGTTTAAACTCCTAACACCTGGAACATTTGATGTGGTCTTTGCTACTCTGAGCTCTTGGCAATGGTTCCTCCTTTGACACCGATGGTGCTATCTAAATTTTACGAGTAGGACACTTATTTTTGTAGGGTCCTCCCTCCCTACACTTGAAGTATATAATATGTAATTTAAAAGTTGACATTAAATAAAATATCTTTTAACCCTTCTCCCCCTCAATTTGTGCCATGCTTGCTTTGTCGGCGGTTAGTCCAATCAGAGCCTCCTACTCTGATGTCAATTATAGGGTCGGTGGTGTTGATAGAGGAGAGTTGAATATTGGCTAGTCGCTTTTGGCTTCAATTTCATTCGTTTATTCTATCAAAGTGTTAGTCATAGCGGAATATAATAAAAACTTAAAGGAAAAAATACTCATGAGATTTACTTAGTTCCCAACCCCCTAGGTTCAGTACATCCAAGGCCTAATCACGGGAGGCGTCCGTTCATTAGTAGTCTCCTTTTCGAAACTTCGGACGTGGAGAAACTCGTCTTATAGTTTGTGATATAAGCACAAATAATAATAATAAATTAAGTACAACTTGTAATAAACAAACCAAACAAAAGATGATGGCCGATCTGGAAGTCATGAGCACAATGCATCCACTGGAACTTCCTTGGTCGCAGAGCTTCGCAGTGTAACTTTCTGAGTGCAAAGATGGAGAGTAGAATTAAAGAAGTTATCTTGAATGTAGAGCCTTTATCTCCTTTTATAGAGTTTGATCGTATATATCCTTTTCTAGATCAACTCTTATCTGGATGAAGTCATATTTGGATGAACTCATATATGGATCAAGTCTTATCCATATCATCTATCTTATCCTTATCCTCATCCAAATTATAAAGATGAATAAGATCTTTTACCACATTATCTTCCATGTCAACATTTCATAACTCAATAATTTAGACCGAACCTATTTGGTTTACCAAACCACTAGTTCGATCTACTGAACTAGTTTAGGTCCGGTTCAACCCGAGTCAAGTCCAGTTCACCCATTTACTTTTGTTTGCTCTCTGTTTTGCTTCCAGTTCAAGGTTCCTGTAAAACAATCATACAAACACAAACAAACATCCTGGCTTATATCTGTAAGTTTACCTGACCTACTAGGCTTACCTTTTACTTAGAGGTCCCTCCTCTAAGACTACCATCTAAGGGTCAATCCCTTAGGATCGAGCCACACTCCTATAAGTCTACCCAACCTACTAGGCTTCATGCTTGGACTGTATCCAAGACTTTACCATTACCTAGGATTACCTCCCACTAGGTTTTCACTGCATAGCTTCACTCACCAGGACTTCCACCACCTGGGATTAATGTTGGTGCAGCGGGGCCGGCAAGAGGGGAGGGGTGAATTGCCTGCAAAATAAGAATACCCTCCTCAAACTTTCAACTCTAAAATTATAGCAACAATAATACGAAAATAAAATAAAGAAGAATAACAGAAAAGAAAGAAGACTCAGCGATTTTGACTTGGTTACAACCAAGAAGGTTATTAATCTAAGGCGGTTGGAAAGCGCACTAGAAAAGTCTCCTTCTCTGAAGGCAGAGAAGCCTTTTACACACTAAAAGCTCTTACAAGTTGCTAGGAAGTTGTTATAGAGTTGATTCATTAATTTCCTAGCTCCAGGGACTTTTATATAGCTCCTGGAAATCTTATCCCAAGTGTTGAAGGCGCCTCCAAGAGGGTTGAGGGCGCCTCCAAGCAGTTTGACCGGATAAAGCTCTATCCCGTTGCAAACGGTCATGAAGACTAGGTCTAAGGCGCCTCCAATTCCCTTGAAGGTGCCTCAGACTGGTCTGAGGCGCCTTCAAGGTGATGGAGGCGCCTTCAATGTTGAGGGCACCCTCAATGATGTTGAGGGCGCCTTCAACCTGCATGGTATAAATAGCTTTCAGCTTCTCTTTTTCCTCTTCTTTCGAAGCTCTGATCCCTTAGGTGATTTCGGCCAACAGAAATAGGGCTCACCGAACCCAATTTCTAGCCTTCTCCTCGAGCAGGCTTCTGACCCGGCTTCTCGTCCCTCGAACACCGCGCACGTTCTTCTAGTCCACCGGTGTACTCTTCCGCAACTCTTTCGACCTTCGGACGCACCGAGTCTGTCGGCTCCCTTCCTGTGTCGTCCTTCTCGCTAGCTACGCCTTCCGCTGGACTTCCTGCGCTCCTAAGTTCCTGCACACTTAAACACAAGGATCAAATAACAAGCAAGACCAAACCTAACTTGGTTGATCACATCAAAACACCCACGGGGTTCAACAATCTCCCCATTTTTGATGTGCATCAACCCAAGTTCAAGTTAGGGAAACAAAATAGACAAACAGTAATTTATAGAAATGACTAAACTAACAGTTCAAGCATAAGGATTGCAATAGAATTTGCAACGGAAGATTTTAAGCAAAAAATATTAGAAATTCCCCCTAAACTTGTACCTGTCTTTCTCCCCCTTTTATCACAACAAAAAGAATGGGGTAATAATTATCAAGAAAAAAATTTCAAGTAAAAAAAATGATTTGTAAAATCCAAGTGCAACATTTTCAAAATGACTTCTAAGAATTTTTTTAAAAAAATTTCTAAGTAAAACTTAGGTAATACAATTTTTTGAGAAAAAGATAAATACACATTTCTAACTTCAGAAGAAATTTTAACTTAAAAAAATGTTATTTGAGAATTTTTTTTAAGTAACAAACATTTTTCTTAAGAGAAAAAAATATTTTTAAAGAATTTTAAAAAAGATGTTTGAAAACTTTTTAAAGAATTATTTAATTCTAATTTTAATACTTTTACCAGAAAGTTAATTAAATATTTTATTTCGATATTTTGGCTTCCATGTCGTGGCGAGGCACTAGGCCTTCTTAGTTATTGGAGCAACAACTCCTTCCTTAGACAAAGCCTCATAAAGAAATTTTAACGTTTATTTTCTCGTTGTAAGCTCTAACTTAAAAAAAATTAAACTAGCAAAGATTTTGGAACCTAGTATACATTCCTTCCTACTGGATTTTTTTAAGAACTTAGGGGGTACATAACTTTTGGAAACTTTTTTAAGTTAACCCTGGTGTTTTCTAATATACTAATTCAATTTTTCATAAATTTTAATTTTTGATTTTGAAAATTTATTTAGGCATGCATGATCATTTTTCAATTTCAATTTTCAATTTTTCATATTCTAATTTCAAATTATCATACATTTCTAGAGGGCATGCTTTTGCTAAGTTTAATTTTAATTCAACATTTTCTTTTTCTAATTTTGCTAGATCTTTCGTAAGCACTTTGATAAATTGAAAGGACTGAGTAGGGGTTAGAGTACGTACTTTACTTATCTCACTTGGTGATGCTCCCCCTTCATCATAGTTTTCTTCTTCTGATGATCCTCCCCCTTCATCTATGCTCATCTTCGAGGTGGTTTCTTCAAAAAGATGGTTGCCCATCAGTACTAATCTCGAGAAGGCTTCGACTTCAGATTCCGAGGATGAAGATTCATCCCATGTAGCCTTCAGACTCTTGCGTTTAAAGGACATCAGTCTTCGAGACATCTCCTTGTCCCTTTTCTTTAATTTGGGGCAGTCATCCTTGATGTGCCCTTCTTCGTTGCAGTTGTAGCATCGGACTATCCTTTTGTTGTGTTGATGCTTCTTCGACTGCGATCTAAATTTATTAGTTTTAACAAATTTATTCAACTTCCTTATCAATAATGTCGTTTTAGTTTCGTTGATTGACGCTTCAGAGTCGGGATTGTCCATCTCGGCTTGTAGGGCAACATTGAAACTTGACTTCTCTTTAGGTTTGCAATTCTTAATTCGTGAAGTTCAAATGTAGAGAATAAACTTTTTAAAATACTTACCTCAAAGTCCTTAGAGATGTAGTAAGCATCTACTAAGGAAGCCCACTCTGGAGTTCTTGGGAAGGCGTTGAATGCATACCGGATAAAATCTCGGTTCATTACCGGTTCTCCGAGATTGGTCAGTTGAGTTATCAACTCCTTAATTCTCTCCTCGAGTTGCACTACCTTCTCGCCGTTGTTCATCCGGAGATTCGTCAGCTGAGTCCGGAGGATGTCACACCTTGCTAACTTTGCTTCTGAGGTGCCTTCATGGAGCTACAGGAATTTTTCCGAGAGGTCTTTAGTGGAGTCGTAGCTTTCGATCCAACTTACTTCCTGGGGTGACAAGACGCTGAGCAGGTGGAACTCCGCCTATCCATTGGCCACGAAATCGGCTTGCTCCTTCTTCGTCCAGTTGTATTCTTCCTTGTCTTTGGGGGCTATAAAACCAGATTTCATAATAAGAAGAATATCAAACTCAGTCTTAAAAAATACCTCCATTCTTAGCTTCCATGTAACGAAGTCTCCGTCAAATTTCGGAGGATGAATGTCTATTCTGGCCATTGTCTTGATCTTCATGCTTCAGTCGACAGTTAGTCCTTCTAAGGCTGTCGGGCTCTGATACCACTTGTTGTTGCAGCGGGGCCAGCAAGAGGAGAGGGGTGAATTGCTTGCAAAATAAGAATACCCTCCTCAAACTTTCAACTCTAAAATTATAGCAACAATAATACAAAAATAAAATAAAATAGAATAACAGAAAAGAAAGAAGACTCATTGATTTTAACTTGGTTACAACCAAGAAGGTTGTTAATCTAAGGTGGTTGGAAAGCGCACTGGAAAAGTCTCCTTCTTTGAAGGGGGAGAAGCCTTTTACACACTAAAAGCTCTTACAAGTTGCTAGGAAGTTGTTACAGAGTTGATTCATTAATTTCCTAGCTCCAGGGGCCTTTATATAGCTCCTGAAAATCTTATCCTGAGTGTTGAAGGCGTCTCCAAGAGGGTTGAGGGTACCTCCAATCAGTTTGACTGGATAAAGCTCTATCCGGTTGCAAACGGTTACGAAGACTAGGTCTGAGGCTCCTCCAATTCCCTTGAAGGTGCCTCGGACTGGTCTGAGGCACCTTTAAGGTGATGGAGGCACCTTCAATGTTGAGGGCTCCCTCAATGATGTTGAGGGCGCCTTCAACCTGCATGGTATAAATACTGCCTTCAACCTGCATGGTATAAATAGCTTCCAGCTTCTCTTTTTCATCTTCTTCCAAAGCTCCGATTGTTTGGGTGATTTCGGCCAACCGAAATAGGGATCACCCGAACCCAATATCCGGCCTTCTCCTCGAGTAGGCTTTCGACCCGACTTCTCGTCCCTCGAATGTCGCGCACGTTCTTCTCGTCCACCGGTGTACTCTTCCGTAGCTCTTTGGTCCTTTGGACGTACCGAGCACATTGGCTCCCTTCCCGTGCCATCCTTCTCGCTAGCTGCGTCTTTCGCTCAACTTCCTGCGCTCCTAAGTTCCTGCACACTTAGACACAGGGATTAAATAACAAGCAAGACCTAACCTAACTTGGTTGATCACATCAAAACACCCACGGGATCCAACAATTATCTCCCCATAGGATTTCTACTACCTAGCTTTACTCACTAGGACTTCCACCACCTAATGTTACCTCCCCTAGGATTTTCACTGCCTAGCTTCACTCACCAAGACTTCCACCACCTAGGGTTACTTCCCTCTAGGATTTCCATTGTCTAGCTTCACTCGCTAAGACTTCCACCACTTAAGGTTACCTCCCCTTAGAATTTCCACTGCCTAACTTCACTCACAAGGACTTCCACTACTTAGGGTTACCTCCCCATAGGATTTACATTGCCTAACTTCGCTCACTAGGATTTACCCTTGCCTAACTAAGTTAGGACTTTTTCTTGCTAGTCATCTAATCCTGACTAGACTTCTCTCTTCCAAAGATCAAGTCCTGTTTGGATCAACCCTTAGTCAAACTGATCAGATTTATGTACATTGTTAAACATCAAAACCTTGGAAGCTAATTACACCAACATTATGATGCATTATAGGAGCACATAAATTTAGATTATGGTATTTTACTTGAGGACAAGCAAAGGTTCAAGTCGGGGGTGTGATGTACAAAGATTATATACACTTTTATGCATGTTTAGAAACACATTCACGTACTTTATTTATGCTTAATCTATGCACTTTTACACATCTTATCATATTTTCAGCATAATTACTTTTTGTAACGACCTACCTTCTAACTACTAGGCTGTAAGGCGAATCGCTACATTACTGCTAAGCTATACTGTGCGGAAAACTGGTCTAAATTGAAAATTTTGCTAATTATCTGATTAATGTTAACTCTGATACTAACATTTGCTAAGCTGTTACTTTTCTTGATTCTATACATGCTAAAGGGTGTAACTCGGAGTCGTACACATGCTAGGGGAGGGATTTACAACTGGTAACACCCTCCGGATCGATCCACAGACCGATCTGCTGATACATCGCTACTCTGTAACGACCCACCTTCTAACTACTAGGCTGTAAGGCGAATCGCTACATTACTGCTAAGCTATACTGTGCGGAAAACTGGTCTAAATTGAAAATTTTGCTAATTATCTGATTAATGTTAACTCTGATACTAACATTTGCTAAGCTGTTACTTTTCTTGATTCTATACATGCTAAAGGGTGTAACTCGGAGTCGTACACATGCTAGGGGAGGGATTTACAACTGGTAACACCCTCCGGATCGATCCACAGACCGATCTGCTGATACATCGCTACTGTCCCCAGCTGGATCGGTCGGCAGACCGATCTAGGTGTGGCTGGATCGGTCGACAGACGCTACTGTCTCATGCTGGATCGGTTGGCTGACCGATCCAGGAGGATACAGTAGCGTACTGTATCCGTCTGGATCGGTCGGCTGACCGATCCAGTGGCACTGCCCAGGCTCTGATCGGTCTGGAGACCGATCAGAGTTCTGATTTCGGCCTGGAACTCTGATTTCAGCACTCTGGCGTGCCAAAATACAATCTAACAACTACCTACTGCATAATAAACTATTCTAATAACATGTAATAACATTCTAACATGATTACTGACATTTTAAAACATTCTTTCATAGTTCAATGCGTCCCAAATCTAAATGGCATGAATGTGAAAGTATCAAAACTAATAAGCTGAAAGTAAATGCTAAAGAGTTCTAATGCATAAATAAAGCTCGTTAGATTCCTGAGATCTTTCATTCCAGTTCCACACACACACACCCTCATCTGCATTGACCTCCAGCCTCCACTACTAGTCCACTTTTCTTTTACCTGTATCTGCAGTATAAGAAAAGTAGTATCTGTAAGCTAACGCTTAGTAAGAAACCATCTACCTCACAAAATCATGCATACGATGCAGTTATGATTTGAAAACATGCTATTCGAAAACATACTGGACAGGCTAGCATGGCATGGCATACAATCATATAAACATGGCATACTGAACTAGTCATGGCATAGCATACAACCAATTATAAAGCTAACATAGAGAACTGAACTGAAATATAATACTGAGCTAAACTAACTAAACTGAAGCTGCAATCAAACTCAACTAGCATAACTGGTTTTGAGTTTTGAAAACTAATACATAATAAGTGAAAATACTAAACATGCTGTTTGGGCCCGGCAACTGTACTTGCTGTGCGCGCATCCCTAACTAGACCCGGGTTTGCAAGTCCCGAATTTAGTAGGGTTAACTAGGTTATCTAAACCTAGGGACGACTGTGGGAGTCCAACCCAAATGGATATCTGATCCATGTTGGAGTGTATACTGAAATCCTAATCTATGTAAACATTCATTATGAATAAAGAATCACATTTGGAACCTAGAGGCGATTGTGGGAGCCTACCCATTGGACCATAGTCCCATATAAGCTGTAGTGAGCAAAGTTACTAATTTAAATGCTACTAATGCATTTAACTGAGCTAATAAACATAACTGAAGGGTAATTAGCTAAACTAACCCCTTTTTCGAACACTTGGTGTGCTTCAACCCCTCTCTGCATCAGGAAAGACACCTCTAGGCACCCAACCGCGTCTATGATCTTCAACTGAAGGAGAATAAACGTGTCCGGCCCATCTAAAGGTGCTAACTAAATTCCTAATCTTCGAGAAGGGTTAAAACGCATCCTAGGTGCCGGAAACTACACATATAGCTAATAACTAATGCATATAAACAAACGGAGCTATTATACCGCAGGTGAGGGGTTTCTTACCTTCTATTCGTAATTTCTTACGATTCTTATCGCTAGGAATTCTGGTGGAGACGACTTCTCGACGATTCGCTCGCGTCTTCGCGTTCCTCTCGCGGAGATGAACCTTTTTCGTGTTGGAGTCGTCGCCGGAAGGTGATCCGAGAGCCCTTGGGCTTGGGCGCCGAGAGAGAAAGAGGAAGAGGAGGGTGGCGTCGGCGTTGAGGGTTTGGAGAGGGAGGAGAGGTGCCAAACCAATTCTAAAATAAACCAACCCAACTTAAGTTCCTCTATTTATATTAAGTGGTTTATTTAACCAACTCGAATATAAATTTAACTAATTCTCTTTTCTTTCAGCACGGCCCTGCTGGGTTCAACCGGTTACTAACATTATCCTTTACACCATAGGTCCCGGGTTCGATTCCCGCCTAAGCTATCCTATGGTTCTAATTATTTTTGCTACTTCTGCTACTCGGAAAATTCCGGAAAAATATCTAGAAATTCCAGAAAAATCGTAGAATAATTCTAATGCAAATTTGAGAATTTTCGGGCGTTACAATCCCCCATACCTTATAAAAAGTTCGTCCTCGAACTTAGAACAATTCTGGGTACTTCTGTCTCATGCTGGCTTCTGTCTCCCAAGTTGCCTCATCTGCTGTGTGATTGTGCCAAATAACTTTGACTAATGGTACGTCCTTGTTCCGCAATTTCTTTACTGCTCGGTCTATTATCTGAATAGGCCGACTGTCATAGCTGAGATCATCACGGACCTGTACCAACTGGGGCTCAATCACCTGGGTGGCGTCTGGAATATGCTTCTTCAGCATAGAGACATGAAATACATTGTGGACAGCTGACATCTCCTGAGGTAGCTCTAGTTCATATGCTACCTTGCCCACTCTCTTCGTGATAAGGTATGGTCCCACATATCTGGGAGCTAGCTTGCCCTTCTTCCCAAAACGCATGACTCCCTTCATGGGAGCTACTCTGAGGAAAACTGTATCCCCAACTGAAAACTCTAGGGGTCTGCGTCGTGTATCGACATAGCTCTTCTGACGGCTCTGTGCTGTCTCTATCCTCTGGCGAATGGCTGCTGTGGTATCTGCTACTAGATCTGTCTGAAGCTCTAGTTCCTTCTGTTCCCCACTCTCATACCAGCAGATTGGTGATCTGCACCTCCGCCCATAGAGTGCCTCATAGGGTGCCATGCCGATAGTGGCCTGATAACTGTTGTTGTATGCAAATTCCGCTAGACTCAGATATTTGCACCAACTTCCCTTGAAATCCAAGGCACAAGCTCGGAGCATATCTTCGAGTACCTGATTTACTCGCTCCGTCTGACCATCTGTCTGAGGATGGAAGGCTGTGCTGAATTTTAACTGGGTGCCCATAGCTGACTGTACACACTTCCAGAAGTGTGATGTAAACCTGCTGTCTCTGTCTGATATAATGGTTCGTGGGACTCCATGCAATCTGACAATCTCCTGGAGATACAACTGAGCTAGCTTCTCCATAGAGTGGGATATCTTGATAGCTAAAAAGTGGGCTGATTTAGTCAACCTGTCGACTATTACCCAGATGGCGTCAAAACCATTCGTGGTTCTGGGTAATCCCACTATGAAGTCCATGGAGATATCCTCCCACTTCCATTCTGGAATCTGTATAGGCTGCAGAATTCCTCCTGGTCGCTGATGTTCTGCCTTGACCCTCTGACAGGTGAGGCAGATGCTAACATATCTGGCGATGTCTCGCTTCATCCCGGGCCACCAAAAGCGTTTCTTGGTCTTGATACATTTTGGTGGAGCCTGGATGCATCGCGTAGGGAGTCCCGTGAGCCTCATCTAAAATCTGCCTCCGTAGCTCCTCCCGATCCGGAACACGTAGTCTGTCGCCAAAATACAACACCCCGCCATCGGACACTCGAATTCTCTCTGATTCCGCTAGCCCTTGCTTGATTTTCTCAATCTCGGGGTCCCGATCCCGATCCCGACTGAATATCACCAAGCAAGGTAGACTCTAAGGTCATAGTAGAGAGCTGTCCCACGATGAGTTCGAGACCAAAATCCACGATCTCCTTCGTAGGGGCGGTGACATGGTGCTAAGAGATAATAAGGTAGCATCGGATTTCTTGCTAAGTGCATCCGCTACCTTATTGGCTTTCCCCGGATGGTAGAGGATGTCTATATCGTAGTCCTTGACCAGCTCTGTCGCATATTCAGATCCTTCCGAGTGAAGAAGTACTTGAGACTCTCTGTATACACTCTGCACTGAGCTCCATATAAGTAATGTCTCCAAATTTTGAGAGCGAACACTACTGCTGCAAGCTCAAGGTCATGAGTAGGGTAATTCTTCTCATAATCCTTGAGTTGTCTGGAGGCATAGGCCATCACCTTGCCATTTTGCATCAGTACTGCTCCTAGTCCCAACCTAGAGGCATCACTGTAGATGTCAAAGCTGCTGGTGTCGTCTGGTAGAGCCAAAATGGGAGCACTGGTCAATCTCCTTTTTAGCTCGCTGAAGCTGTTCTCACAGTCCTCTGTCCACTGAAATTTCCTGTTCTTTCTGGTAAGAGTTGTCAGTGGGGAGGCTATCCTAGAGAAATCCTCTACAAACTTCCTGTAATATCCTGCTAATCCCAGAAAGCTCCTGATCTCACTGGCATTCTTCGGCTGCTTCCAGTTACTTACTGCTTCTATCTTGCTGGGATCCACCATAATGCCATCCTTGGAGATGACGTGACCCAGAAAGGACACCTGATCTAGCCAAAATTCACATTTCGTGAACTTGGCGTAAAGCTGGTTCTACTGAAGTGTCTGCAATACTAGTTCCAGGTGCTTTGCATGTTCCTCCTGAGTTCCTGAGTAGATAAGAATGTCATCGATAAACACAATAACAAACTCATCTAAATACTCCCTGAATACTCTGTTCATGAGATCCATGAAGGTAGCTGGAGCATTGGTCACGCCAAAGGGCATGACCACGAACTCGTAGTGTCCGTATCTGGTTCTGAATGCTGTCTTGGGTATATCCCCTTCTTTGACCTTTACCTGATGATAACCTGATCTGAGATCTACCTTAGAGAACACTGCTGCTCCCTTCAGCTGATCGAACAGGTCATCTATTCTGGGAAGAGGATACCTGTTCTTGATTGTGACCTGGTTTAGTGATCTGTAGTCTATGCACAGTCGCATGCTTCCATCCTTCTTCTTCACGAACAACACAGGCGCTCCCCATGGTGAGTGACTCGGGCGTATGAAACCCTTGTCAAGAAGCTCCTGTAATTGCTCCTGAAGTTCCTTCAGTTCTGCTGGAGCCATGCGGTATAGTGCCTTGGAGATAGGATTGGTGCCAGAGATGAGCTCTATCTCAAATTCAATCTCCCTGTCTGGTGCTAAGCCTGGTAGCTCTTCAGGGAAGACTGCTGGGTAGTCACAAACGACTCGGACCTCTGCTGCTGGTCCCTGTCCTGACTGGTGCTGACTACGTGTGCTAAGAATCCCGTACATCCTGAATCCAATAACTTCTGTGCCTTCATAGCTGAGAGAAACCTCTTGGCCCTTCTCTTTGGTTCCCCGACGAATTCGAACTGTGCTTCCGCTTCAGGTTGGAACGTGACTTTCTGTTTACGGCACTCGATAGAGGCACCGTATTTGATCAAAAAGTCCATTCCGAAGATGAGGTCATAGTCGGTCATTTCTAGCACTATCAGATCACAAAAGAGCTCTCTGTCTGCTATAATGACCGGCACTGCTCTGAGCCAGTGCGTGGACGCCATGATCTCTCCTGAAGGTAGTGTCGTCAAAAACTGACCACTGAGTATCTCTGGAGGTACCTCTAATTTTTCGGAGAACATCCTGGCTATATATGAATGGGTTGCCCCAGTATCAAATAGAACAGTAGCACTATACTGAAAAATGCTAATCTGACCTGTGACCACTGTCGAGGCATTGGCTACGTCCTCTTTGGTGAGTGAGTAGATCCTCGCATTCGCCGTAGCTGGAGGGGCTTCTAACCTACCCTGGCTGATAAGTGGACCTTCTAGAGCGGTCTGCATCTGATATAACTGAGCTGGCTGGCCTGCATACTGAATCTGCTGTGGCTGAGGAAGACCGGTCTTATTCGGGCACTGCTTGGCCATGTGCCCTTCTTGTCCACATTCAAGCATCCTCGTGTGCCCTTCCGACAAACCCACGGGTGGAATTTCCCACAGTAGCACACTTTGGATAACTGGGTCGCTTGCTAGATGGTCCTCCTTTTGAGTCACTCCCTGATTTGCGCTTGCTGTTGGAGTTCCCTTTCCAGTTGGAGCTGTGGCCTTGCTGTTTCTGAGTGTGAGAGCTTCCTTGGCCTTTGGACTCTGAGGAGACTTGCTTCTGTTGCTTCATGCTGTTCTGGTAATGCTCTGTGGTCAAGGCACTGCTCACTAGCTCCTCCGTGGTTTGTGGCCTATGAATGCCACCAGCCACGTTCACTGCAATCTCGGGCCTCAGCATCTTGAGCATCAACCGGACTCGTTCCTTCTCTGTGCTGACTAACTCTGGACATAGACGAGCCAACCTATTGAATTTCTTCACGGCTTCCTCCACTGAAAGGTTGCCCTGACGAAACTCCGTGAACTCGTCGTAGTGGCGGTTTGTAACCCGCATGTGAAAGAACTCCTCGAAGAATTCCTTCTCGAAGTCCCCCCATGACATCTGATTCACTGGGCGCTTCGTTCTGATCCTTTCCCACCACATGCGTGCATCTCCTGTCAAGCAGAAGGAGGCACACTTCACCTTCTCGTGTTCTGGCCAGTCCAGAAGCTCCATCGTGTCTCCGATGTTTTCAACAGCTTGAGCATCCCATGGCTTGACTCGCTGCCACTGGATCAGATAGGCTTCCTTCCTTAGCTCAGCTGCTGGGACTGCTGGTGCTGGTGCTGGTGCTGTAGGCTGAGCTGGTGGAACCTCTAAGACTACTGGAGTCGTCAGATTCGGTTCCGGGGTGACGGTGGGGGTATTCTGCTGGTTAGCCTTTAAGGTGGCTATTTCCTGTTGCTGTTCAGCTAGCTGTTGCTGTAACTGAGCCACTAATGCTGTAAGGTCTGGAGGAGGCACTGAACTGCCTGCCTCTTGCTGGGGCTCGGTGGCTAGTGCCCTTCTAGCTGGGCGTCCTCGTGCCATTTCTAATGACATAGAGAACATATGTATAACTAATACTATTACAGTTATATAATTTCTGATATCATGTTTAAACTATCATGTACTAACCGGCAATAAGCATATAACATGAACTGTAACTATAAGCAAGAAGCATATAACATGAACGGTAACTATAAACAAGAACAATAAAGAGAGTAGAGGTATTCTTATTTGGAAGCTGCAGGTACAATGCTGATGTGTGTGTAGGAAGTATGGAACACTGCTCTGATACCACTCTGTAACGACCCACCTTCTAACTACTAGGCTGTAAGGCGAATCGCTACATTACTGCTAAGCTATACTGTGCAGAAAACTGGTCTAAATTGAAAATTTTGCTAATTATCTGATTAATGTTAACTCTGATACTAACATTTGCTAAGCTATTACTTTTCTTGATTCTATACATGCTAAAGGGTGTAACTCGGAGTCGTACACATGCTAGGGGAGGGATTTACAACTGGTAACACCCTCCGGATCGATCCACAGACCGATATGCTGATACATCGCTACTCTGTAACGACCCACCTTCTAACTACTAGGCTGTAAGGCGAATCGCTACATTACTGCTAAGCTATACTGTGCGGAAAACTGGTCTAAATTGAAAATTTTGCTAATTATCTGATTAATGTTAACTCTGATACTAACATTTGCTAAGCTGTTACTTTTCTTGATTCTATACATGCTAAAGGGTGTAACTCGGAGTCGTACACATGCTAGGGGAGGGATTTACAACTGGTAACACCCTCCGGATCGATCCACAGACCGATCTGCTGATACATCGCTACTGTCCCCAGCTGGATCGGTCGGCAGACCGATCTAGGTGTGGCTGGATCGGTCGACAGACCGATCCAGGTAGGTCTGGATCGGTCGTCAGACCGATCCAGGCACCCGAAATCTCCTGGGACGCTACTGTCTCATGCTGGATCGGTTGGCTGACCGATCCAGGAGGATACAGTAGCGTACTGTATCCGTCTGGATCGGTCGGCTGACCGATCCAGTGGCACTGCCCAGGCTCTGATCGGTCTGGAGACCGATCAGAGTTCTGATTTCGGCCGGGAACTCTGATTTCAGCACTCTGGCGTGCCAAAATACAATCTAACAACTACCTACTGCATAATAAACTATTCTAATAACATGTAATAACATTCTAACATGATTACTGACATTTTAAAACATTCTTTCATAGTTCAATGCGTCCCAAATCTAAATGACATGAAAGTGAAAGTATCAAAACTAATAAGCTGAAAGTAAATGCTAAAGAGTTCTAATGCATAAATAAAGCTCGTTAGATTCCTGAGATCTTTCATTCCAGTTCCACACACACACACCCTCATCTGCATTGACCTCCAGCCTCCACTGCTAGTCCACTTTTCTTTTACCTGTATCTGCAGTATAAGAAAAGTAGTATCTGTAAGCTAACGCTTAGTAAGAAACCATCTACCTCACAAAATCATGCATACGATGCAGTTATGATTTGAAAACATGCTATTCGAAAACATACTGGACAGGCTAGCATGGCATGGCATACAATCATATAAACATGGCATACTGAACTAGTCATGGCATAGCATACAACCAATTATAAAGCTAACATAGAGAACTGAACTGAAATATAATACTGAGCTAAACTAATTAAACTGAAGCTGCAATCAAACTCAACTAGCATAACTGGTTTTGAGTTTTGAAAACTAATACATAATAAGTGAAAATACTAAACATGCTGTTTGGGCCCGGCAACTGTACTTGCTGTGCGCGCATCCCTAACTAGACCCGGGTTTGCAAGTCCCGAATTTAGTAGGGTTAACTAGGTTATCTAAACCTAGGGACGACTGTGGGAGTCCAACCCAAATGGATATCTGATCCGGTACAGTGCCACTGAAAATAAAATACTGATATCTATAGCTAACTGATATAACATGCTGTTTCTAGGTTATCTGAACCTAGAGCTAGGTTGTCTGAACCTAGAGGCGACTGTGGGAGCCTACCCATTGGACCATAGTCCCATATAAGCTGTAGTGAGCAAAGTTACTAATTTAAATGCTACTAATGCATTTAACTGGGCTAATAAACATAACTGAAGGGTAATTAGCTAAACTAACCCCTTTTTCAAACACTTGGTGTGCTTCAACCCCTCTCTGCATCAGGAAAGACACCTCTAGGCACCCAACCGCGTCTATGATCTCCAACTGAAGGAGAATAAACGTGTCCGGCCCATCTAAAGGTGCTAACTAAATTCCTAATCTTCGAGAAGGGTTAAAACACATCCTAGGTGCCGGAAACTACACATATAGCTAATAACTAATGCATATAAACAAACGGAGCTATTATACCGCAGGTGAGGGGTTTCTTACCTTCTATTCGTAATTTCTTACGATTCTTATCGCTAGGAATTCCGGTGGAGACGACTTCTCGACAATTCGCTCGCGTCTTCGTGTTCCCCTCGCGGAGATGAACCTTTTTCGTGTTGGAGTCGTCGCCGGAAGGTGATCCGAGAGCCCTTGGGCTTGGGCGCCGAGAGAGAAAGAGGAAGAGGAGGGTGGCGTCGGCGTTGAGGGTTTGGAGAGGGAGGAGAGGTGCCAAACCAATTCTAAAATAAACCAACCCAACTTAAGTTCCTCTATTTATATTAAGTGGTTTATTTAACCAACTCGAATATAAATTTAACTAATTCTCTTTTCTTTCAGCACGGCCCTGCTGGGTTCAACCGGTTACTAACATTATCCTTTACACCATAGGTCCCGGGTTCGATTCCCGCCTAAGCTATCCTATGGTTCTAATTATTTTTGCTACTTCTGCTACTCGGAAAATTCCGGAAAAATATCTAGAAATTCCAGAAAAATCGTAGAATAATTCTAATGCAAATTTGAGAATTTTCGGGCGTTACACTTTTTTTATCAGAGATCTTCTTTTTGTGTGTTTTTTTAGATAAAATGTGCTTTTGGTGTGAAAAAAGCACTAGTAGACGACTCGGAGAACAAATGAAGAAAAAGTGTGGAATCCACACTATCATGCCACATTCCCAGAGGAGGAGAAGGCTCCGACCGTGTGAACTCACATGGCCGTGCCATAAAGAAGAGCCAAAGCAAGCCCCAACTGTGTGGAATTTCTAGAGATAAAGTAGCTTCTAGCTGTGTGGAATCCACACAACCGTGCCATCGGACCATAGCCAAAGTAGCTTCCAGCCATGCGGATTCCACATGATCATGATACGGGTCATGCCTGGCTCGTGCCCTGCTCTATTTAAGGGGAGTTCTTCCCCTTTACAAGGGGAGGAAGATTCTTTCCTTGGGGAGATCCAACTTGGATGAGATCTGGACTACTTTAACACTCTCTTGAATGATCCAAAGCTGAATTTAACATCTCCATCACTCCAGAAGCTTGGATTGGATCTGAAGACCATTCTTCATATAGGATAAAACTTCTTCCCTTTCTCTTCTTGAGTTTTGGTGATTTTGGCTTAGATCTTGATGTCTTTGGATATTCTCCTCCTAGTTATGAAGTAGATCTCTTGTTCTAGGATTAAGGGAGTAGTTGTGATATGAATTGATGTAAAACTTAGGGGTTTGCCAAATTTCTATCTATATGTCATTGTTATACCTTATATCTATTTAATATTATATGTGTGTAGTGTGTTTGAGCTTAACTTTTATATTTAATTGAATATTGATATAGAATTGTTAATCCTGTAAGGGGAATGCCCTAAATCGTATGATTGAGGGACACTAGTGATAAGGGTATCCCGTTTTCGAACATCTAGGGCATTGCCTTGAAAGAAGAAGCAATTCTCCATAAGGAAGTAGGGAATTGGACATAATTATTATTTCTATCTATGTATTATTGAATGTTAGTGTGTTTTTGTGATGTACGACCTAAGGGCCCTAGTGGAAGGGGTATCTCATTATTTGACTTCATAAGAATCACTTCTATTTAGTAACATAGGATATGGATTAAGATAGTATTCTGGCTTGACCTCTGCGGAGAAGAGCCGGTAATGAATCTAACTTCTTATAAGTGCATAGGAATAAAGGATGGGCGATAAGTGATCCATGATACATTGATTAGCATCACAATAAAACCGAACCCCTAGAACATTTCTCCAAACCAAGTTTCTAAACACTCTTTCTCTTTATCTCTTTCTCTTACTTACTTTTCTTTACATTTGTGATTGCAATCTTCAATCTTTCAATAGTTTAGCTAGTTCACTGTTCTTGGATTCTAGTAGCTTATAGTCCCTATGAGATCGATATTTTTATTACTTGATGGCACCTGTATACTTATGAGCACACATCAAGAGTCAATGATCCAATCAGATGAAGAGGGAGATGTCATAGTATAGGTAGTAGTCGATGAAGCTAGTGGTCCATAGACAGCACGAGATGAGCCAGTAGGAGGCATAGGAGTATGAACGAGCTAATATGAAAAATCAGGGCAATGCTAAGCAAAATGGCCTTAACGACTATATAATTGATAACGTCCAAGATACGAGCGTGAAACACGCTATCCCTGCGTTGGAGATTGCGGCTGTTGCTCCGGCCGAGAGGACCACGAACTAATGAGACAAGCACCATTGGGTGGATGAGCCATGATAGATGGATAAGGTGGTTGGCGTGAGGAGGCAACAGATCGAAAAACAAGGTGAGCAGTTGCTAGAAGAGTGATTTGCATACCCCTACGAGCGGCAAGATGAGCTTCATGACTGAGGAGCTTCTCATGGAGTTCCTCAAATTGTAACGACCACCCTTCTTAATACTCTACTACTCTCTAAGAGTGACCATTACTTAACTACTAACTCTACTTAACTGGTATAATTAAAAACCACGAGGAATCCCTACCGAAAAATTTCGACAGAGTCTCCCCTGTACTGGTGACCATAATCATTAATACATTACATAATATACACAGCCACAGGGAGCTGGAACATTTATCAAACAACCACGCAGTTTATAAGACACAACAACTAAAAAAAATAAACTATTCTAGAAATAAGAAATGAATAAAACTCCAACAGTGGAAAATAACCAAACTAACAATGCGGAATGAAAATACAATCTAAAAAGACATAAACCATAAGGTACAACTCAACTATTTCTATCCACTAAACATGAAACTCAAAACTTCCCAGGTCTCTCCATAGTCCTGGCATCACACATTCATCCGCACCTCCTTGTCGCCTTCCTTTGCTAACACTTTTCTTTTCCTGTATCTATAGTAAGAGGAAATGCAAACTATAAGCAAAATTCTTAGTAAGCGCTATCTAACTCACAAAATCTCGATATGCATGTACATATATCTATAACATGACCTAACTGATTACTTACTGAAGACTACTCATGCTCATCTACTAATAAAAGAACAAGACATGCTGAAATGCTAACCATGTAAAGCTACTCATGCTCAGAAAATAGCAAAGAACAGTAAGCTAATCTAAATAACATGCTAGCATAAAAGAAAACTCAACTTGCTGATTTTAAAATAAGGTGAAACTTAATTCATTTGTTCTAAACTTATTCTTTAATTCACTTGTTTAAAACTTATTCTTTAATACATTACACTTATGTAAACACTACAAGAAAAAAGTCAAACAACAACGGTTTTTCACCATTGTCGTAGGCCATTTTGAACTGTTGTTGACGACAGTTTTTACAACGGTGAAAAACTGTTGTCTTTTCCTTCAAAGACAACAGTTTTTCACCGTTGTCTTTGAGCGTCTACCTTTAATAACAGGGTCTTCAACAACAGTTTTAAACTATCTACGACAACGGTGAAAAACCGTTGTCTTTTTTAGAAAAAAAATAAAAAAAAATTAATACACAATTTTCCAATATTATAAATCATTCAAAATACTAAATTTCAAAATAAAATTTAATATACAATTTTCTAACATTCAAAAATAATATTTATAACATTCTGAAGAAATTTCATAAGCAACCAACAAAATTTCATAAGCAACCAACAAAATGATAACACTATTAAAACAAAGGTAGAACAATATAACACAAGATTTTCTACTTAGATGTCGGTGAAGAGGAGGGATTGCAGCTCCTAGTGTTCCTTAATTTGTTAAAGTCTCTTCATTTTTTTTAGCTTGTCGGCATTCTTCCCAATACTCTTGAGGACACCTAAAAAGAGCAGAATGAAATTATGCAATCCTGTGCACAAGAACTATGTAATTCTAAGTGGTGGATCATGTCTGTCACAAGTTCGCCACTAATTTTATTGACCATTATGCACAGATTGTAGACAAGCATGAAAATAAGCAGAACCATAAATATAAGCGAATAAAGGATACCTTTCAATCTTCGAAATCTTCTTTTCTGGTTGGCCCGTCTCCTTTTCCTCTCTTCTTTTGTTAACTCTGCCTCTTCTTTGATGTTTCCTTTTCCATGAAAAATCTTCTCAGGGCAAGCATAGCCGCATCTGAGACGGCCAATGGAGCAACCTGCAAAACCATTGTATTTCAGTGACTCAGAACTGTTTGACCATAAACTAAAAAAACCTTCAAAAGATATTTTTACCTCTTCCATTGCTAGAGCAGGTACATTGACTTGTATAGACATATCCTCAATAACCTACATCATAACTTATGGTCAATCAAGAAATAAATACTAAAAGAATTAAACACTTGATAAGCTTTATTGCTAACCGGCTTTGTAAACGAAAGTCCAAGAATAAAAGGTTGTAAAGATAATTACTTAACACTTTTGTTAGATAAAAAAATAGAAATTAATTCCATAAGTTTGCCTAAACATAATGCTAGAGCACCGAGAAATGCACTTCCTAAATGTTGTTAAATTGTAAAATGAGTGATTTTAGCAAATAAACCTACTCCTGACAAACTATATGTATTATCACACATTTTCAGTAAAAATCTTACAACAACTAGCACATTTAATTGCTCTGCTTGCACTATTGTACAGTCACAAAGAATATTCTTCATCAGGCTGAAATCTAACTTTAGAATATCTTAATCATTTTAGTAAGGACTGAAGAGTGAAGAGCATTAGTTGATCATTAGTTGTTTTTGTTGTGTCAAAAAACAATTGGACTAATCACACTGCAAAAATTGTTGTAGAATTTAATATTCATTGGCGTTCTTAGCCATTCAAGGACTTTAATGTTCCATGTTCATACAATAAAAACTTCTGGCATGATGAAATCAAATGTAAAGCAACAATATCTTTATGCCCTTCACAAGCCTAAAGCAACAAACAAGCAAACATATCATCCTTTGGCGCATACTCCATCTTACATTTTATAAGTATAAAGTTGGCAAATTAAAATATGACATACTCCTTTAAGCTCTACTGATCTGACTAATCATGTCCACTTTATCAGCATCTCTACATGATGATGCATTTAATTAAATTCCAGATTCCACCCTAGTTCAGTAAATATTCTGAAACTTTCTACGTCCACATTATAAATTTTTCTTTCAACATTATAAGAACACTTTATAAATCTGACAACAGATACTTGGAGTAACTTGCACCAAAATACCACTGATTTTGATCAACAAGAATTCTGACAATAGCAGAAGCTTCAACAAATAAATGTTTATATGAGTTAGAAAATACTAGCGCCCTGCTGGATAAAAGTTTCAACAAGGAAAAGGGACGTGGAAACACTAGACAGTGGATGCTATTATAAACACAATGTTCCAGATTGGGCCAATAGAAATTATATTAAGAAGATGGCAGTAACTTACATAATGTCTGTCTTCTGAATGTTGAGAATTCAGAGGTTCACAAAACTAGTAATCGTATTAGATAGCTCTCCTTGACATGGCAATGAAATAAGGAAACATTGGTGTTAGACCTGACCACGGTTCGGAACCGACGGTTCGACGGTTCGGAACCGCCGGTTCGACGGTTCCAGGCAGGTCGACCCTTAACCTTAACCGCCCAAGACGGTTACGGTTCACGGTTCAGAACCGCCGGTTCACGGTTCGGTTCACGGTTCGTCACGGTTCAAGATTAAAAATTAAACATTAAACATTAAACATTAAAAATTAGAAATTAAAATTTATTAAAAAAAGGGCCTGCACTTATTTAAGTTGCCTACGTATCCCTTTAGGGGAATCAAAGCCCACGTAGTTCTTTTACATTTTTATCCTTTTACATTTTCATTCACTTCCATTTCCTGTTCCTGTCGTATTTGTTCCTTCAGTATCAAAATCTTCAACTTCGTCATCTGTTGCATTCCTTGGATTCTTTTCTCCGCTCTGGTCCAATCGTCCAGAATGCTTGGGCTTCCAATGAGTCGAGAGACAAAGTTGATCGTCGTTCATCTAATATGTTGCCGCCGACACTGAACGCGCAACAGTTGACACCGGACAAGCTAAAATTTCTTTTGCGATCACGGAGAGAACGGAAAGCTTTGAGCCTTCAGTGACCACCACTTTAAGATATCAAGTTTTCGCTATCCGCTTCATTAAAATCAAAAGAAGTCGTAAAATAATTCTCAAGTTCCTGTGTGGAACTTGAGGATCCCCGTGGACGTTTTGTCCGTTCTTTTAATAAGAGTTGTGCTTTTGTAAGTTTTAAATTACTACTAGTAGTTTGTTGAATTTCGAAATATTAATTTGTGTTCCATATTTTGCATAATATTGATTATAAATATCATATAAATAAATTCTAACATTATATATAATATTAATTGGATCAGGGAAGAAGAATCTTTAATTGGAATTAAAGCATCATAATATAAAGTTAACATTTCTTGTAAAACTTCTAATTTAAATCTAGGATCTAAAGCAAATGCAATTAAATAAATTTCAGGAATTAAATAAAAATATTTTTCCCATTTAGTTTTCATAGCTAAGATGCAAGGAGATAAAGATTCATTATTAATATGTTCATTTAAAACTAATACTATATTAGAAAAATTTTCTAAAACTAATTGAGCGGGATAATAAACACCGGAAAGTTGTTCGGTTGCATCATTAAATACTTTTAAAATTTCACAAATACTACTACAAATATTCCATTGTTGTGAAAATAAATATATATTAGCATTAGTGTTTTGTGCAAAAATGAACATAATAATTCTTTATATTGAAATGAATCTTGTAATAATTGGTATGTTGAATTCCAACGTGTTGGTACATCACGTGAAATTTTTAGGTCTCATTCCATTAATTTTACAAAACCTACCCCATTGTTTCATTATAGATGGATGAGACCATAAATAAGAAATTGCAATTCTAATTGGTTTAATATAACTTTCTAAAATTTTAAACCATCTTGAACACATAAATTTAAAACATGGCATACACAACGAATATGAAAAATAAACCTCCAATAATAGGTTGACAAACAAATTTTAGATCATCTATACAAGCGGTATTAGAACTAGCATTATCTAATGATATTGAAAATATTTTATGAGTTAAACCATATTCTTCTAAAATTAAACATAATAATTGTGCGATATTATGAGCATTATGTGATTCATCAAAACTCTATAAGCTAATAATCTTTTTGGAGATTCCAAGAGTTATCGATCCAATGGCAAGTCACACCCATATACGAATGTGTTTGCCAATGATCACTCCAAATATCGGAACATAAAGAAACTTTATTATCTAATTTACTAAATTCATCAATTAAATTCTTTTTCCTTGTTTTACTAATTTTTTTAATTATACGAGTAAGTGTAGTTCTAGGAACACGTTTAGTACATGGATTAAGAGATTCTTTACAAAAATCTTCAAATGTGCATTTAGATCCAAAACTAAAAGAAAGATGTTCTATGAAAACAAATTTAGCTAATGATTCTCTAAATTTATTATCCGAATATAAAAATAAACCAGAATCGGTACTACCGCTAGTTGAAGAAAATCTTGATAATTGTGTTTGAGAACGGTTGAGTCCAAATTTCGTCGGGTACTTCGTTTCTACATGTCGTTTCAATGACCCATAGCCACCGGCGGCTTGAAATTTGTAGGAAGCATTGCAGTGCTTACATTTTGCACGCATTTCTCCAGACGGAAGAGTGACCTTCTCAAAATGTCTAATAAAAATAGAAGACTTTAGAGGAGGAAGTTCCCGAATCTTAGAAGTAATTGCATCGGTATTTCCTTGTGTTTCGGGTGTCAGATTCGGAAGATGCTCGATCTCATCATTGGTGGATTAAATGTTGGGTCCTCCTCCCATAGATTCATTATTTCCTTTCCCTTCCGAATTCGAGCTCCGCAGCCTCCTTCCATTGTAATTGAAAACGAAAGCGTGTAGAGATTAGAGAATACGAAAATGAGATTAAGAGTAGAGAAGATGTGTGTGAAAAATGATGAAATAAGCTCTCTATTTATAGAGTTTTGATAGTAACGGACACTAAATCATAGCCATTGATCAAAAAACGGTCAAATGATCCTAACCGTTGAAAAAAAATACCTAAAAAACCCTCCCAACGGCTACGAACCGCCGGTTAACCGGCGGTTCCAACGGCTATGAACCGCCGGTTAACCGGCGGTTCAAGCCGTTTAAAAAAAAAAAAAAAAAAAATTTGTGACTGAACCGCCGGTTCAACCCGCCGGTTTTACAACCAATGAACCAGAACCAGCCCGGCAACTTGCCGGGCCAATTCCTGTTCGACCCAGCGAACCGGGTCAACGGGCAGCCGGCCCGTTGACCCGGTTACGGGCCCGGGCCGGGTCCGAGCCAGACCCGGCCCGGGGTCGGGTCTAATTGGTGTATCAATTTACAAGGGAATATTAATGAAGATAATCTAAAATTTCCTTCATTCACATCTAAAACTAGTCTGCTATTGTTATGAATTCAAATAGCATTAAATGTCATCACTCTGGGAGAAATAGCATAACATATCAAACCACGCAAAATTCCTTCTGTCAAACAACCAAACAATATTAAGATGCAATATTAAATGAACAAGGTTTGTACCAAATTCTAACTCAATGTATGAAATTGAACTCACAGTAACTTGCAGCGCACGACTTACCTTCATTTAATACCTGAGCTTGATAATAAATAGATTAATAGCATTCAGCTGAATACGTTGCAACATATCAAGTTTCTTTCGTGGAAAATGTTGAGTAAGGATGGAATATGTTGAACTGATGCCAATTTACGAGTTATGTCCTTTTTATAAAATTTTAAAAAAATGGAAAATATTCAACTGAACCTCATTGAGTTATGTCCTTTCATGAAAACATTAATTATCCACCCAAATCAAGATAAAAATCCTGTAGAAACAAGTGCAAAAATGCGAAAAGATCAAACCTTTTTGCAAATCCATGATCTGCAACATTGCGATTACAAAGTGGGCAAGTGATGCTTGATTTAAACCAGTGGCTTCCACCAGTAGTCTACGAATCCCTAACACAGAAGAAGTCAAAGAGGGATAGTAGTTCAACTTCAAAGTAAAATGTGTAGAATTCTTCTACCAATTTAATAGAGCTAGCCATAACCAAAGACTTCGTTGCCATTGTAAATAGTCTCCGACGTTGTGAAATGTATTATGTTGATTTAAATGACACCGATTGCTTGCTCCCCGTCATTCCCCGCTGTTGGAGCGATGACTTCCGCGTAGTCTAGGAAGTCCGAAGTGAATCTGAAAAGATGACTACTTTTAACAACGCTAGAATCATCAATAAGAAACAACTTAAACAAATAATCAAACTCCAGATGGTTCGGAGATGCCAATTCCATCGTAGTGAATGATTCCAAAAACCCTAACAAACGAGATTACAACCCCAAAAACAAAGACATTAGAGAATAGGGAGAAATCAGGATCAAATGAGACATCAATCCACTGCAAGAAAAGCTTCATCCAAACCTTAAAAGTACATAATCGGGAGGAGGAACTTGATATCTCGGGCTTCCCTCTTCCTTGCTTACTGTAGAGAGAGAAGAAACCTTACTGGTATAGAGAGGAAAGAAAGAAGGTGGTGCTGTGGAGAGGGAAGAACCCTTGCTGCCCTGGATAGGAAAGAAAGAAGGCGGCGTTATAGAGAGGGAAGATGGCTGAAAGTAGAGGCCGCGAGGAGGAGGTGGCGAGGCCGAAAGTTGAGGCGACGAAGAGGGCGGCGAGGAAGGAGGCAGCGAAGAGGGTGGTGAGGAGGGAGGAGGTGAAGAGGGTGGTGAGGAGGGAGGCGGCGAAGAAGGCGATGAAGACGGTGGTGAGGAGGGAAGCGACGAAGAGGGCAGTGAGGAGGAGTCGGCGAAGAGTAGGGTTTTGGGAAAGAGACAGAAAAAAACAAGGCGTAAAATAGACAAATGACGAAGGAGAAAAAGTGGCGAAAGAAAAAACAATTGCATTTAACAACACTTAATAGACAACGGTTTTTAAAAACCGTTGTCGTAATCCCAAAAAAGCGCACATAGACAACAGTTTTAAAAAACTGTTGTCGTACCCTTTAAAAACCGTTGTTGTATCCCCAAAAAAGCATAAATAGACAACAGTTTTTAAAAACCGTTGTCATAGGCCAAAAAAATTACTAAAACACAACAGTTTTTGTTAAAACCGTTGTTAAAAGGTAAAAAAGACAACGGTTTGGTATAAAACCGTTGTCGTTTGAGTGTTGTTGAATGACGTTTTTCTTGTAGTGAAAACTTGCTTTACTTGTTCAAAAACTTATACTTATAATACTTCAAAATAGTAATCAACTTCTCTTGGGCCCGGCAACTGTACTTGCTTTTACTTTTGTAACGACCCAACCCAAACTGTAACAACCACCCTTCTTACTACTACTCTCTAAAGGTGGCCGCTACTATCTATTACTCTACTTACTGTGTCACTTATGCTAATATTAGCATTAGTTAGATTTATCACGGCCCCAGAGGAATTCCTACCGAAAAATTTCGGCAGAGTTTCCCCTGTACCGGTGACTAAATCAATAATACAAACAGTGTATACTCAGCCACAGGCGGTTGGAACATATAATTACATAACCACGCAGTAATAAAACCCACTATTACTCAAGGAAAGCTATTCTAGCAATAGTAATCAAACATAACTCCAACAATAAGACGTATCAAACTACGAGTACGGAATAAAACTTAATTACAATCTCACAAAACTTCATAATAGTATTTAAGAAGAAAACTAGAACATAAACTGAAACTCTAAACAGGTAAGTCCTGAACATTTGCTAGCAAACTCTGGATCTCTCCATAATCCAGTCATCACACACCTTCATCACCACCACCTTGTCGCCTTCCTTTCATACTTTAGCTTTTCCTTTATCTGCAGTAGGAGGAAAAAGAAATCTATAAGCGAAACGCTTAGTAAGTACTAAACTATCTCACAAAAACTCGAAGTGCATAAAAATGCAAACGATACTGAAACTAAAATGCTAAAAGAAAAGCTACATGTACTCATCTAATAGCAAAGTACTCAAATAAACCGCATACTCATGATAAACCAGAATAAAGCTGAATATTGGAAATAAAACTAAACATGCTCAGTAAACTGATAAGAAAAGTAATGAAACTCATGCTGTATGCTTAGAATTAAAGGAACTAAACTTTTGTTGATTCTAAACATAGGTGGTACTTGTTTCATTTACTTATAGCTTTATACTTGAAATTAATCTTTTAATTTCTCTTTTACTTTCTTCTTTTTCTTTCTCTTTGGGCCCAGGCTTAGTACCATTTAATGCACGCTCTCTAATAGAGACTGAGGTAGCGAGCCTCTAGTCCTATGAGGTAAAGACCTTGGTCTTACCAGGGCCAAGACCTTGGAATTGGTCACCTGGATTTGTTTAACGACAACCTTGGAAGTCCTGTACTAGCCTCTTACTTTAAATTACTTGTTATCTTTTCTAACTAGACCTTGGTCTTTTTCTTACTTGTAGTTACCCATAATCCTCAAAAGGTTTAATAGGGCACATAATTATTCCACTAAAATACCTGGCTATTCATCTTATTAAAATAGCAAAAACAACTAACTATATGCTTCAGATTAAAGAGCTATTAAAAGCTATCTAGCACATATATGTATATATATCAAAACAAGAAACTAGAAACTAGAAACTAAATTATAATTCAATACTGCTCATGCTATTCGAATACTGCAAGTGTATCTAACAAGTAGAGAATTGTAACTAACTGAGCATGCTATAAAATAAAGCAAGCAAATCAAACTACAAGATAAGTTTAATAGCTGTTCATGTTCAAGAAATTCAAGAAACTAACACTACATATTTTAAATGAAGGTTGTTCTTGCCTTTCTAAGTAGCAGGGAAAATGTTAAACCCATTCTAACTAAATAAAGGGTTGTTCTTGCTCTTTCTGAGTAGCAAGGAAAATGCTAAACCCATTCTAACTAAATAAAGGAAAACAAGTCTGAACTCTCTAAGCATGCTACAATAAACATAAATCAAGGAAAGCAAATCTGAACTCTCTAAGCATGCTACAATAGACATAAATCAAAGGAAAGCAAGTCTGAACTCTCTAAGCATGCTATAAAATAGAGCAAAGCTGTGAAATTCTAAAACTGAATTGCATGTTAAAATGCAAAGGAAACTAAGCAACTGAAATGCAAGGAAACCAAACTAGAATACTGAAACTATAACAGGAAAAGCCTAATCTACTACTTTTGTTTATTGAAAAACAAATATGAAATGCTATAAATGCATGCTGTCCATGCTTGTAAGAATAGCAGAAAATAGATACTGATATGATAAAAGGCAGGGCTGCTCATGCTACTAAATCGACGACAAGGACTAAATCTGAAATGCTACAAGGTGCAGTTCGTACTTGTGAAATGCTTAGAACTAACAAGGTAAATCTGAAATTGTAAACAACTAAAGGCTGAAAACTAAATCTGCATGCTTAAAACTTATAACGGAAAGATCTAAAACAACAATTAAACTAAAGGCGAAACTGGAATGCTAAATCAAGGAATCTGGAACACATGTTAGAGTAGCACTAAAAGCAAACTAAAACTGAAGCTAAATAAAAAGGAACTAATCCCCAACTAAAAGCTAGGGTTCGGATCAAGGAGAAGGATCAAAGTTCATTCACTTGCATAGCACTAACGGTAAGGAACAGAAGCATAACCCTTCGGCGGTAATCCGCCAAAAACAACTCTACATGCTAAAAACTAAATTTAAGTCCATACAGAAAGACTAAATATAGGGATGCTCTTTTCAGGTTTAACAGAAAAACCTATGGCAGAAAATGCTATAATCTACACGGTAAGATCAAACCACATGGATAAAGAATCTAATGGCAGAAGACAACTACATATCAAACCCAATATCAAAACCTAAGCAAATTCCCCTCTTGTATCCTTAATGAAACTCACGGAAGCAACCCTAAGCAACAATCTGATTCTATACAGCCTTCAAAAAAAACAAAGGAAAGATTCAAAAACTCTTAGAAATCATGAATTTCTGTACAGCATACATGCAAGGAAGAAAAGGCTCTAGCATAAAAATTCTACTCGGCACAGCAAAATCCGAAAGCAAGGAACGGAAACCCTAAACTCGGAGCAACTCCTACCACAGGTGAGTAGTACTTACCCTTGCTTTTAGAACTTACAACCGAGAGGGAGAGGCGGCTAGGGTTCTAGGTGGAGCTTGAAACTCGGTGGCTCCTTTGTGCTTCCGAGCTCCCTTCATCGGGATGACCACCCACGGGTGAAGACTGGCCGGAAAAGGGCTTCGCCGGCGCCAGAGAACAAAGCCCTAGCTTTGCTGCATTTCCGCTCGAGTCCAGAAGCATTGACGCACGCATGAGGAGAAGAGAAAGGAATTAGTGTTCGGGAAAGAAATTAACCCTTTATAACCTAGGTTTTATTTCTGTCCTTTACTATAACTTAAATACATCTCGCTACATACTTGGTTAACAAATCACGCGCAGCCCAGTTGGTTGGCTGTGTTTGGTTAGGTCGGGTTCGGCCGGAGGTCTTGGGTTCGAGTCTCACCTTCAACATTTTTGGTCAAAACTTCTTTCTTTTTGTAACATACTAAACGACCTCCAAAAATTACGTAAAAATACTCTAAAAATTCCTAAAAATCTCTAGAATATTTTAAAAGTATTTCCAAATATTTTTATGGACTTTTAGAACTTGAAATAGGGAAAATTAGGTCATTACAATCCCCCATACCTTATAAAAAGTTCATCCTCGAACTTAGAATAGTTCTGGAAGCTTCTGTCTCATACTATCCTCACGCTCCCAAGTGACTTCGTCGTGCTTCTGGCTCTGCCAGATGACCTTCACTAGTGGTACTTCTTTATTTCTTAATCTCTTGACTGCTCTGTCACTATTTGGGTAGGTCTGCTCTCATAACTAAGGTCCTCTTGGATCTGCACTGATTGAGGCTCAATCACTTGTCTAGGGTCGTGGAGACACTTCTTTAGCATGGAGACATGAAATACATTATGTATTGCTGACATGTCTTGTGGTAAGTCCAGCTTGTAAGCTACTTTCCCAACCCTCTCTATGATCAGGTAAGGTCCTACATAGCAGGGACTTAGTTTGCCCTTCTTGCCAAATCTCATCATTCCCTTCATAGGAGCGACCTTGAGAAAGACTGAATCCCCAACTTGGAATTCAAGTGGCCTACGGCGTGTGTGAGCATAACTCTTCTGTCTGCTCTGGGCAGTCTCAATTCTCTGTCTGATTTTCTGGATCGCCTGAGTAGTCTCATCTATCAGCTCTGTCTGAATGCCCAGCTCTACTTCCATTTATTTTCTCTCACCTGCTTCTTGCCAGCATATGGGTGATTTGCACTTTCTACCATACAACGCCTCATAAGGTGCCATCTTGATGGTGGCCTGATAGCTATTGTTGTAGGCAAACTCAGCTAAGCATAGATACTTACACCAACTTCCCTTGAAATCTAGCGCACAAGCTCTGAGCATATTTTCTAAAATCTGATTTACTCGCTCTGTCTGTCCATCAGTCTAGGGATGGAAGGCTGTGCTGAACTTGAGTTTGGTGCCTAGTGCAGTCTGAACACACTCCCCAAAGTGTGAGGTGAAGCGCCCATCTCTATCCGAAATGATAGATTTAGGAACTCCATGAAGTTTGATCACCTCCTTAACATATAGTTGTGCCAACTGCTCTATGGAGTGGGACACCTTGATGGCTAGGAAATGAGCAGACTTAGTCAATTGGTCTATTATTACCCATATCGCATCATATCCATTTGTGGTTCTTGGGAGACCTGTTATGAAGTCCATGGATATGTCTTCCCACTTCCACTCTGGTATTGGAAGAGGATGAAGAACTCCTCTTGGTCTCTGGTGTTCTGCTTTGACTCTCTGATATGTCAGGCAGGTACTGACATACTTAGCTACAACTCTTTTGAGTCCAGACTATCAGAATCTCTGTTTCACGTCTTGGTACATCTTGGTAGAACCAGGATGCATGGAGTAAGGTGTACTATGAGCTTCCTCTAAAATTTTCTTTCTCAGCTCTTCATCATTGGGGACACAAAGGTGGCTTCCCTGATAAAGAATTCCACTGTCTGATACTCGAAACTCTGAATTTTCTTCTTTCTGTATCCCTTGCTTGATCTTCTGGATATCTGGATCTTTACTTTTCTTTCTCTGTATATCCTCAAGCAAGGTAGATTCTAAGGTCAATGCAGAGAGTTGCTAGTTCATCAGACTTAGATTTGATAAACTGCATAAATTCAATGATAGATTAAGAACTTTTGACTGGATTGCGAAGTTGTGTTTTGAGTTACGTAATATAACCATAGGAGGGCGAGTCATAAATGAGAACAAGAGTGTTCCATGTAGGATCGTAAGGAATTTAGATATCTTCACAATTGCATGATATTTTCCACTTTAGGTCTAAGCCCTCATGGTTTTTCTCTTGAGTTCTACCCAAAAGGTCTCATTCTAATGGAAATATCTTTCTCTTATAAACCCATGATATTTCCCATGTGTTTTCAATGTGGGACTATGTATGCAACCTTGCAACCCCAACAATCCCCCCTCTCAAACAAAGGATCACAGGCTTCCCACGTCTGATCCTCAACCCACTAAGTCTTCCTGCCCCTCAGTCCACCAGACCTACTAGTACTTCCTGCCTGGTGTCTGGTCCTCTTGATCCGAACATAGAAGCCCCCACTTTCTTTGTTCGAGGTCAATATTGTACTCATATAGCTCAATCAGACCATAACTCTTGTGCATAGTCGGCGATTAAACCTTTTGGCAGTTCGGACTCTGATACCAATTATAGGATCGAAAAGAATTTAGATATCTTCATAATTGCATGATATTGTCCACTTTGGGCCTAAGCTCTTATGGTTTTACTTTTGGGTTCTTCCCAAAAGACCTTATGCTAATAGAGATATTTTTCTTTTATAAACCCATGATCTTTCCCATATGTTTTCAATGTGAGATTATGTTTGTAACCTTGCAGCCCCAACAATCATTTTTTTAAGAAAAAACTAAGATAGACTTGTTTTTCGAGTTTTTCGTGTTTATGTGAAGAATACGGAGAATGATAAAAAAAAAATCATCACTGTTTAATCTAATTTTAAATAAAATTGTGATAGTTCAATCGATTACTTTGGTCGAACAATCGATTATCAAGTATAACATTTTAAACAGAAATAATTAAAATTCAATTGATTAACCGCCTTAAACTCACGACTACATCAATAATCAATTTAATGATTAAAATTATTCGATTGAGATAGGTTTTGTTTCATTTTTTTTTTATTGAGATTCCTTTTTGAATGGGAATTTTTTTTTATTCGTAAGCAGTATTGTTACTGTTAAAAAAATAATAATAAAATAAAAGAATATTAAACTATTTCATTGAAACAGAAAAGAAGAAAAATGATATTTTATAAAATAAAATAAATTAATTAATATTTTCATATTTAATTTATCAAAATAATACCTAATAATTTTTTATTAATAATATTTAATTAATTTTTTTAGCTATAATGACATCACGTGAGCATCGTGTCTCATTCGTGCAAGGGACATGGATAGAATGGTGTGTAGTATATATAATTGTATATATATATATATATATATATATATATATATATATATATATATATATATATATATATATATATATATATATATATATATATATATATATATATTAAACTTTTAAATCGATTATGATAATCGATTGGATAAAATCAAACGACTATCATATGGATAAATCGATTGATAAGTCTAATTTAGAGTTATTAAGGCTGATTAAGTAATTTCTATTTAAATTAAGTTCTTAGAATTTTCTTGAATCTATCCCCACAACATGTTACTAAGTTGAACTAATATGTCGGCCCAAAGGAAGACACCTTAGGCAGGTTTAGTACATTTTGTGTTGGTAGACGTATATCTATGCTAAAAGTAATCGGCCCAAAGGAATGTTACTTTTATGCTAGATATATGCATAAAGTAGCTTACAATTATGGAATAAAATATTATTTTATTCAATTCATGTACAAAATATGTCGGCCTAAAGGAAGGCATATTATGTGGCCGATTAAGGTTGTTGTAAGCTATGGACCAAAATATAACTCATATAAAGTATCATATTATGCACACAATGGGTCGGCCCAAAGGAAGATGCATTGTGTGATCAATCAAAATTTGAGTTATATTAGAGAGTATCGCTAACAAATAGCGTGTCGGCCCAAAGGAAGACACATTATGTTGTACTTGGTATCTCATAAAGAGCTCATTTATATGCATTTAAAATTTTATTTTATTTGTATAATTTTATATTACTTATATGTTCTTGGCTTTTGTTAAATCGCAAGTTTAAATAAATTTCTTTCTTTAATTTCAGTGCAATATGTAACTGCCAACATTAATAACATCCCAACACTAACTAGTTCGAATTTTCCTGAACGGAAAGAATACGTGACCGTAGTCTTAGGTTGCATGAACTTAGATTATGTATTAAGGAATGATCATCCTACACCTCTGACCAGTGCTAGCACTATAGAGCAGAGGGCTGAATTTCAGCAATGGGAGAAATCAAATCACATGTGTCTGAGTATCATGAAACTTTCCATACCAGCACCAATAAAGGGCTTGATAACTGAGGGAGGAGATGCTAGGAGTTTCTTGGACCAATTGGCAGACCGATTCACCTCAATGAAAAGGTCGAGACTACCATACTTTTTACGAAGTTGGTAACCATGCGGTATACTAGAAAAGAAAACATAAGGGAGAGACTGAGACTTGAGACACCTGAAAGTGCTCACCTAGCATCTAGATCTCAAGGTTCAATCAAGAAGAGAAAGAGGATCAATAAAGGAAAAGGAAAGCAGACTGCAGATTCTAGGAGTTTTCAAAATTTTGTTAGTTCGGAAGTTAATTTAGCTATAGTACCCACTGACACTTGGTGGATAGATACCAGTGCTACAACTTACATAAGTGTCGCTATGCAGGGTTGTCTTAGGAGCCGACTTTAGCTTGATGGTGAAAGATACATCTATATAGGAAATGGAAAGAAGGTTAAAGTCGAGTCAATTGGTGTTTTTAGGCTTTGTTTAGGAACCAATATTTTTTTGAATTTAGAAAACATATTTATTGTACCGTCTTTTCGACGGAATTTAATTTCAATTTCTAGTTTAGACAAATCAGGTTATTTTTGTTCATTTAGAAATGAGATTTTTAGTATTTTCTTTAATTCAGTATTGGTTGGCAATGGTTCCTTAGTTGATAAGCTTTATAAATTGAACACCTTTACTCTTACAGTTGACAACGTAATAATGCATAGTATAGGTACAAAACGTAAATTGACCAACGATAATTCTTCCATGTTGTGGCATAAGCGTTTAGGACACATATCCAAACAATGCCTAGAAAGGTTAATGTCACATGGAATTCTCGATTCCCTTGACATGTCAGACTTTGATGTTTGCATAGAGTGTATCAAGAGGAAGACTACTAACAAAAGGAATAAAGGGGATAGCCGTTGTAGTGATGTTTTGGAGCTGATACGTATGGATATTTGTGAACCATTCCCTAAGGCATCTTGGAATGATCACACATATTATTAGCTTCATAGATGACTATTCCATATTTGGCTATCTATACCTTATTCATGAGAAATCGCAATCTTTAGATATGTTCAAAATTTTCAAAGCCGAAGTTGAACTTCAACTAGGTAAGAAAATTAAAGTTGTCTGATCTGACTGTGGAGGTGCATATTACGATCGATATGATGGATCAGGTGAACAACGTCCAGGACCTTTTGCGAATTACCTTGCTGAGTGTGGGATTGTGCCTCAATATACCATGCCTGGTACCCCCAGTCAAAATGGTGTAGCTGAGCATCGCAATCGAACCCTAAAAGATATGGTAAGAAGTATGATAGATTTCACTTCTCTACCAGAGTCCTTATGGGGTGAAGCACTCAAGACTACAGTTTACCTACTCAATAGAGTACCTAGTAAGGCAATAACTAAAACTCCATTTGAGATATAGACGGGTAAGAAGCCTAGCATTAGACACTTACATGTCTGGAGTTGTCCAGCTTAAGCTAGGCCTTACAAGCCTAATGAAAGGAAACTGGACTCAAGAACAGTTAGCTGTAATTTTGTAGGATACTCTGAGAAGTCAAGAGGGTATAAATTTTATGATCCCTCTAGTAGATCCTTCTTCAAAATGGGAAATGCCAAGTTCATTGAGGACAGTGGGAGTAATAAAATTAGGGAAGTATCTTTTGATGAAAGCATTGATGATCCTCCTATGCTTACTACTAGTGTGATTAGTAGCGATATGGTTATCATACCGTACATTATGGGTATCACACATCCAGTGAGCGTAGTGAACCAAGATATTCCCATGATATCTCCAATGCAATTGGAAGAACTTGTCACTGAAATTGAAGTATTGCCTCATATTGATGAGCAAGTACCTCAACCACCTCAAACACAAGTACCTTTAAGGCAATCCATAAGGGAACGGAGAACCATGAATTCTCATGATTATGTTTATCACCAAAAGCATGATTTTAATATAGGGTGGGAGAGTGATCCTATATCTTTCCAAGAGTCAATCAATGCTCTAACTCTGAAAGGTGGATTAACGCCATGCAAGAAGAGTTAAAGTCTATGGCGGACAATGACGTTTAGGAACTTGTCAAATTTCCTGAAGGAAAGAAGTTTGTTGGCTGTAAATGGATATTTAAAACCAAGCGAGATTCAAGGGGCAATGTCGAAAAGTATAAGGCTCGTCTTGTTGCCAAGGGATTCACTTAGAAAGAAGACATTGATTATAAGGAGACTTTCTCCCCTGTGTCGACGAAAGACTCCCTTAGGGTAATCATGACACTTATAGCTCATTATGAATGAACGCTATATCAAATGGACGTAAAGACTGCATTCCTCAATGGAGATATAGAGGAGTCTGTATTTATTTTTATTGCTCTATGTTGATTAATAAAGATAAACATTTATTTTGATTATTGTACGTACTTAAAGTTCAAAATATTAACGGGAATTTATATGTTTGTTTGATACTCTGACTATGATATCATCATTTACTACTGTTGTTTAGCATTTGGTGTTTGTAAATATGATATAGATGTTGGGGTTGCAAGGTTGCAAACATAGTCCTATATTAAAAACACATGGGAAAGATCATGGGTTTATAAGAGAAAAAGATATCTTCATTGGCATGAGGCCTTTTGGGGAGAGCCCAAGAGCAAAGCCATGAGGGTCTAGGCCCAAAGTGGACAATATTATGCTATTGTGGAGATATCTAAATTCTTTTCGATCCTACAATTGGTATCAAAGCCCGGACTGCCAGAAGGTTTAATTGTCGACTGTGCACAAAAGCTATGGTCTGATTGAGCCATGTGGGTACAATATTGATCTCGAACAAAGAAAGTGGGGGCTCCTATGTTCGGATCAAGAGGACCAGACACCAGGCAGGAAGTCCTAGTTGCGACTAGGCAATGAAGTCCTAGTAGGTCGGGTGGACCGAGGGGCAGGAAGACCTGGTGGGTCGAGGATCGAACGTGGGAATCCTATGGTCCTTTGTTTGAGGGGGGATTGTTGGGGTTGCAAGGTTGCAAACATAATCCCATATTAAAAACACATGGGAAAGATCATGGGTTTATAAGAGAAAAAAATATCTTCATTGGCATGAGGCCTTTTGGGGAGAGCTCAAGAGCAAAGTCATGAGGGTCTAGGCCCAAAGTGAACAATATCATGCTATTGTGGAGATATCTAAATTCTTTTCAATCCTACAATAGATTTATTTTGGAATCATACAGTTTGGATCCTGATTTGCTATTGCAGTTTAGCATAAAGTATTTTACAAATATGATCTGACCTCTTTTAAGGTAATCTTAGGACTAGTTGAAAATTGACATGTACTGATCACATTTCATGTAATTTTTACTCTACACATCTACATTTTGATCTATATCATTAATGACATTGGTATTGTAATTACTATTAGGGTTATTATGATCATATACAGTAGCTATGACCTCTTTAGTCCTATGTCAATGAAGTTAATGGACCAGGTTATTTACAGAGGTATCTTGTACCCATAAAATTAGATATCAACTAAAGTTGTACTTGTATTCCACATACAACTCACATATAGCCCAAGTGGGAGATTGTTGGATATAATTATCCCTATCAAGTGGGCTTATTTGTAAGTTGCATATATGGATATGATCTGAACCCTTTAAAGTGATCTAACTTATACTTATTAAGTTCGGTTATTGGATGTAGACCATGTATGTGTAGAACCTTTAGTTCCGCATCTATTATCGTCTATATATTGATAATAGATGTTCAGTATATACATGTTGGTGCAGCGAAGGTCGACAAGAGGGGGTGAATTGCCTGCAAAATTAAACTATACCCTCCTCAAAACTTTCAACTCAAAAATACAGCAACAATAAGTAAAATTAAGATGGAAAATAAAAGAGGAGATAGAAGTTTAACTTGGTTACAACCAAGACGGTTGTTAATCCAAGGCAGTCGAAGATCACACTAGCAAAGTCTCCTTCACTGTAGGCGGAGAAGCCTTTTTACACACTTAGAACGCTCACTAGTTACTAGGAATTGATTACAGAGTTGAATACTGAGTTGATGTTGAATCCCTAGCTTTAGGGGCCTTTATATAACTCTTGGAAAGTCTATCTCGAGGGTTTAAGGCGCCTCCAATAAGGTTCAAGGCGCCGCCAACTCGGTGAGTGGATAGAATTCTATCCGGTGCTCGAACGGTCATTTTGACCAGCTTGGAGGCGCCTCCAACAGTGTTAGAGGCGCCTCCATTGTTGAAGGCACCTTCAACACTTGTTGAAGGCACCTCCAAGGTGGAGGACTGCGCAAGCGCCTCCAGCACTTCCTTTAAGGCGCCTACAGCTCGCTCTTTAGCTCCTTTTGACTTTGTTTCAGCTTTCGAAGCTCCGATAACTTGGGTGATTGCTGTTGGTTAGTCCTAGGAAAACGTACCGGTTCCACTGTACAAAAATTTTTGCACAAGTGTCGAACCTTTCCTTAAATAACCTATTGTGTTCTTTAGAAGTTAAATTAGGAATCAAAGATGGAACTTAACATCATTGATTCCAAATTTAACTTATCTGTTCTTAATGGTTTAGATTTGAATCGCAAGCGGAACTCAACACTATTGATTTAAATCCACCTATGTTATTAATTCCATTAAATATTAACTTTTAAAATTGGCTTCCAGGACTGCATGGCGAGGCACATGTCCTTCTTGGATATGGGAGCAACCGCCACCGCCTAGTCAAAGCCTTTTAAAAAAGCTAATATTTAATTTCCTTAAATAACTCTAGGTTAACCAAAAAGAACAATCGAATCACAAATTCGAAAAAGAAGAAAACACAAACTCGAAAAATAAATTCGATAAACTAGATCTAATTGCCTCTTGTATTTAGAATTCTTACAAAGAAAATAACTAGTATGATGCGGAAAAAAACTACTAGTTATACCTTCTCTTTGTAAGCTAATGACCTCAAGATATTCTGTCGTATTCCTCGCCTCGCCTTGGACGTCATGTGGGCGACGATCCTCCAAGATGAACACCACCCAAAAGCTTCTTCCTCTTCTTCTAAAATCCGGCCACCACCACCACCAAGGAGAAGAGAGCAAAAGGGAAAAGAGAAGGGAGAGGGAGAGGGCCGGGCACTTGAAGTTCTTCAAGCAAGAGAATAAGAATTGTTGTATCTCATGAAGCCTCCCCACCCCTTCTTTTATATTAGTTGCCCAAGGCAAATAAGAGAATAATTTTTACAAAAATTAAAATCTTCCTCTAGCTTTTCCTTTTCCATTTTATTTTTCCTTTTCTTTCCTCTTAATTGAATCAATCACCAAATCAATTACATGATGATTTTTTTTTTATAATTGGACGGCCCCTTGCTTGGGCTCCAAGCAAGGTGGCCGGCCACCACATCAAGAATAAGGAAATATATTTTTTAAAAATTTTACAACAAGAAATCCTCTTATAAAATTTACAAGCTCTCTTTCCTAAAGTAGGAGTTAAAAAAAGAAAGTTCTAAAAATTAAAACCATGTTTTAAAATTTAAAACTTCTCTTATAAAATTTCCTTTTTTAACATGATGATAGAAAATTTAAATTTTTAAAACTTATCTTCCTTTTTTTTCATAAACCATGAGGATGGTTAAAAAAGGAAAGTTTTAAAACTTTTAAAACTCTCTATTAAAACATGTGGCCTAATTCAAATAAGGAAAGTTTTTAAAATTAAAATCTCTCTTTTAAAACCTATAGTTTTCTACAAAGAGAAGATTTTAAAAATTTAGAAACAACCCTCCTTGTTTGAATATTGTGGCCGACCCCTACATGCTTGGTCACCAAGCAATAGGGCTGGCCCCTATAGATAAGGATGTGGCCCACACTTGCTTGGTCACAAAGCATTGGACCGACCTCCTTATTGGAAGTCAAGATGGGCTTATATTTGGATGGACTTGAGGCTATAATGAGACTATGACAGGGACCTAGAGGAGAAATTAGTTTTGGCCTTCCGATGAGCTTGAGTATCTCATGTTCACCCTGAACACACAACTCAAGTTCATCGATAATAACTCGTTCCACTAGAGAGTTATTACCGCACTACCGCACCAATCCCAAATTATATTATGGGCTCCTTCTTATCATGAGTGTGTTAGTCTCCCTGTGTTTAAGATAACAAATGTCCACTAATTAAGTAAGTTACTGACAACTCACTTAATTAATATCTAGCTCAAAGAGTAGTACCACTCAACCTCATTGTCATGTCGGATTAAGTCCACCTGCAGGGTTTAACATGGCAATCCTTTATGAGCTCCTCTTGGGGACATTCTCAACCTAGATAACTAGGACACAGATTCCTTCTATAATCAACAACACACACTATAAGTAATATTATTTCCCAGCTTATCGGGCATATTGATTTATCGAACTAAACCTCACCCTTTGATAAGTCAAAGAAATAAATATTAAATATATGTGCTTGTTATTATATTAGGATTAAGAGCACACACTTCCATAATAACTAAGGTTTGGTTCTTTTATTAAGTCAGTAAAAAAAGAACTTACTTAAATGGTCCTACTCAATACACTTAGAGTGTACCAGTATAATTTATTAATCAAGACAAACTAATACTTAATTATACTACGACTATTCTGATGGTTTGTTCCTTTCCATCTTAGTAGTGAGCAACTGTTTATAATTTATAAAGAACCGACAACATGATCTTCTGAGTGTGACACCACACTCCATGTTATCTACTATATAAATTAATTGAACAATTACATTTAACAAATAAATGTATATATTGACCAAATGTGATTCTTTTATTTCAAAAATAAATGTTTACAAAAGCTAGGCTTTTAGTATATACTCCAACAATCTCCCACTTATACTAAAAGACTAAGTTGTCATATCTGTTTCCATACATCTGATTCTCATCCCCTCCACATGCCAATCAAAAGCTTTCACCGGAAGGGCCTTAGTGAAAGGATCTGCCAGGTTATCTGCTGATGCAATCTTGGCGACGACAACTTCTCCTTGCTTGACGATGTCTCGTATCAGGTGGTACTTGCACTCTATATGTTTACTTGCTTTATGGGCTCATGGTTCCTTCGAGTTTGCAACTGCACCGCTATTATCAAAATAAATTGTGATGATCTTGGGCAAACCAGGAATCACTTCTAAGTCCATTAGAAAGTTCCTGAGCCATACAGCTTCTTTGGCTGCCTCAAAGGCTGCCACATACTCAACTTCCATGGTTGAGTCCGAGACACATTTCTTCTTAAAACTCCTCCATGCAATGGCTCCACCTCCTAGAGTAAACACATAGCTTGACGTAGACTTACTATTGTCCCTATCTGATTGAAAGTCCGAATCCGTGTAACCCACAGGGAGTAAATCGTCTGCTTGGTAGACTAGCATATAATCTCTAGTCCTTCTCAAGTACTTCAATATATTCTTTACAGCAGTCCAATGTCCTTGTCCAGCGTTACTCTGATATCTGCTAACCATGCTCACGGCAAAACAGATATCAGGTGTCGTACACAGCATTGCATACATAAGGCTTCCTACAGCCGAAGCATAAGCAACTGCCTTCATGTCCTCTATCTCCTTTGATGTCTTCGGAGACATCTCTTTAGATAAGGCTACTCTATGCCTAAAAGGTAAGAAACCTTTCTTGGAGTTTTGCATGCTAAAACGAGCAAGGATTGTATCTATATATAAAGCTTGGAATAGACACAACATTCTTTTCTTGTGATCCTTAATAACTTTGATCCCAAGAATGTGTGCACATTCTCCTAAGTCTTTCATATCAAATTGTTTGGACAACCATACCCTTACGTCCGATAATACCTTAATATTGTTGGCAATTAACAAAATATCATCTACGTATAGTACAAGAAATATCACCACGTTTCCGCTACACTTCTTGTATACACAAGACTCATCCGGACACTGAATAAATCCATATGATTGGATTACTTCATTAAACTTGATGTTCCAATAACTTGAAACTTGTTTCAGTCCATAAATGGACCGATTGAGCTTGCATACTAGATGCTCTTTGCCTTTTTCAATAAATCCCTCTGGTTGCTTCATATGGATGTTTTCTTCAAGACTTCCATTAAGAAATGCTGTCTTGACATCCATTTGTCAAATCTCATAATCCATATGAGCGACAATGGATAAGAGTATCCGGATAGACTTAAGCATGGTTACCGGCGAAAAAGTCTCTTCATAGTCGATTCCCTCTTTTTGAGTATACCCTTTCGCTACAAGCCTTGCTTTGAAGGTTTCTACCTTCCCATTTGTCCCTCTTTTCCTTTTGTAGATCCACTTGCATCCAATGGCTTTTACACCATCAGGTGGTTCTACAAGCTCCCATACCTTATTAGAATATATAGATTCTATTTCAGAATTCATTTCCTTTTGCCAAGATACTGCATCTATATATTGGAGTGCTTCGTCATATGTTTGGGGATCAGGTTCATGTTTACCTGGGATCAAGTCCGAAGACTCTCCCAAAAACATGAATCTCTCAGGTTGCCTCACAACCCTCCCACTACGGCGAGGCACTGTCTCTGGCTGTGTATCATGTGTGACACGTGTTGCAGTTTCTTGTGATACTTCATCTTGTACTGTTGGTATTAAAGTAGACGTGTCCTCTCTTATTTCTTCTAGAACTATTTCACTCATGGGCTTATGATTCATTACATAATCTTCTTCTAAAAATCGAGCATTGGTGCTAACAATGATCTTCTGATTTTTAGGATTATAAAACAAACCACCTTTCGTTCCTTTAGGATATCCCACAAACAGACAAACTTCTGTATGTGATTCCAACTTGTCAGTATCTCCCTTCAGCACATGTGATGCACTACCCCATATCCGGATATGATTCAGACTAGGCTTATGCCCATTCCATAATTCCATGGGAGTAGAAGGAACTGTTTTAGAAGGTACAATATTCAGAATGTACACTGCTATTTCCAGAGCATATCCCCAAAACGAATTTGGTAATTCTGAATAACTCATCATCGATCTAACCATTTCCATAAGAGTCCTATTCCTTCGTTCTGCCATGTCATTCTGTTGGGGTGTACCAAGTGCAAAAAATTGGGATTGAATTCAGACTTCTGATAAGTAATTCCTAAACTTTCCAAAGAGGTATTCGCCACCACGCTCAGACCGTAGTGTCTTGATACTTTTACCAAGATGTTTCTCCACATCAGCCCTATATTCTTTGAACTTATCAAAGCATTCAGACTTACGGCGCATCAGGTAAATGTATCCGTCTTGAATAATCGTCTATAAAGGAGACGAAGTATTCATAACCACCTCTTGCCTGGATAGACATAGGACCACACAAATCAGAATGAATCAGTTCGAACGCATCTTTGGCTCTATACCCCTTGGCCTTAAAAGGTCTCTTGGTCATTTTACCTTCTAAGCAGGATTCACATGTTGGAAAGTTTTCCAACTCTAAGAACCCAAGAGTCCATCGGCTACAAGCCTTTGAATCCTACTTAAGTTAATATGACCAAGCCTTAGATGCTAAAGATACGTTTGGTTCATTTTCGAAGGTTCTTTTCTCTTATTAGAGTTAGAAGATGTGTTATTAATTTTCATATTTTGCTTTGTGGGAGAAATTGGATTTAAAGTGTATAAATTGCCAACCAATGCACTAGAATAGATAATCATCTTATTTCTCTTTATAACTACATTGTTACTAAAGGAAACTGAATATCTATCCAAATATAGTTTAGAAACTGAAATTAAATTCTTTCTAAAACTGGATACATAAAGACAATTTCTTAAAACCAAATTTCTATTCCTATCAAAAGATAAGTAGACGTCTCCCACTGCAACAGCCGCCACCATAGTAGCATTGCCCATATAGATGGTTATCTCTCCATCAAATAGTCATCGGATTTCCTGGAACCCCTGCAAAGAATTGCAGACATGATCAGTGGCTCCCGTATCTATACACCAGGTGTTGGTAGATAACACCGCTAAACATGTTTCAACTACTAGAGCATGAGATATACCTTTATTGTTCTGATTCCTATGAGGGCAGTCCGTCTTCCAATGTCCTGATTGCTTGCAGATGAAGCACTTGCCCTTCGGCTTCTTCATTCCAGCTTTTTGTCCCTGAGGTTTATTCACTCTCTTTTCTGAAAAGACCTATTTCTTCTTCTTCTTATCTTTCGGTTTAGAAGTAGAACCATTTTCAGCATAGTGAATCTGAGAACTTTGACGAAATATACCTTCTGTTGCCTGTAGTTTTGTCAGAAATTCCGCCAACGTATACTCTCTTTTGTTCATATTATAGTTTAGGCAGAACTGCTCAAAACTTCTTGGTAGCGTTTGGAGAATTATATCGACCTGGGTTTCCCCATCGATTTCTCCTCCAAGAACTTGTATTTCGTTTACATAGGCCATCATTTTAAGGATATGATCCCTTACAGGTTTCCCCTCAGACATGGTGGCTGTCATTAGCTTTCTCATTGCCTCTTGCCTAGCAATCCGACTCTGATGCCCAAAGAGTTCTTTGAGAATCGTTCATTATATCATAAGCTGTTGGTAAATCTTGATGCTGATGTTGCAATACATTTGACATTGAAGCCAAAATGTAACATCAAACCATCTCATCAGCTTTTACCCATTTCTTATGATACTCAATCTCCTCTGGGTTAGAGTCACCGTCAGGTGCATCAGGGCAAGCCTCAGTCAGTACAAACTTATAGCTTTCAGCAGTAAGAACAATGTCCAGGTTTCTTTTCCAATCAATATAGTTGGGACCAGTAAGTTTGTTCTCTTTCAGTATAATGGTCAGTGGGTTAAAAGTCATCCTAAGAATCACAAAAATAAACTTTGGTCAAGACTTTAAATTTAGAATAATATTGATTCCTCAAATAATACTATTTTAAATTAACCAACATCTCAAATCACCGTGAATATTGTATGTCACGTTAGTGTGGACGTATACAAATTCAACATTTGTAAGAGGAGGGTGTGACTCATTAATTTTATTATCTTGTCATCCTAACTTTATGACAAATAAAATTAATAGTTGGTTTCACTTTGGTCACATAAAACAATAGCAGTGACTCCGTTGGGGAGGATTCTATTGAATGCGTCTAAGTGTATACCATTACTTGATACTAATTCCATTAAATAGGATTGTGCCCCTTCAGTTGGAGAAGATCACACGCTCCTAAATAATTTCCTATAACCATCCATAAAAGGAAGTTTGATCTAGTGATCCGCAACAAACTCATCCGTTGTGGAGGGAGGCACTCAAAGCCAACACGTAAACTTGTTGCATCACTTACAAACCAGTAATGGAGACCATGGGATTTATTAAAATCCCTCTCCCACTTAGTTATTTAAAAATGAGGATTTTAACCTATGCTAGTATACATCACATGCACATAAACATCACAGTAAATAAAAGCAATAAATTTGGAAATTAATTTTTCAACTATTATGGCTTTTTCCTTCACTGTCTTCAGTATGCTCGAACCCTAGCTGCTGTCATCTATAGCCACCGCCATCGGGTCAAGTTGTCGCATCCATCTTGCTTCTTATTCAACTGCGCCTCTGATGCTCCATAAGTACCATGCCTCGCAAGAATCCGATCCGCGACAAAAATAGAATTTTACATATATCAATCCTATATTTCACGAGGGAATGTACATGTAATCTAGATCGAAAATAAAATTCTAAAAACCTAGGGCTAATACAGCTCCTGCTGTATTAGTTACATACAATCATGCACACACAAAATATTTCTCTTGACATGTCCAAGGGTCCAATCACACACAACATCAATAAGATATAATAGTTGGAGCCTGCAACCAAAGAGTTAGCACATCCTACTATTATCCTGCCTAAATTATGTATGACATGTGCATAACCTATTTGAATTCTAAACAAACAGAGGCAAACCCTAGCTCTAATACCAATTGTTGGTTAGTCCTAGGAAAATGTACCGGTTCCACAGTACAAAAATTTTTGTATAAGTGTTGAACCTTTCCTTAAATAACCTATTGTGTTCTTTAGAAGTTAAATTAGGAATCGCAGACGAAACTTAATATCATTGATTCAAAATTTAACTTATCTGTTCTTAATGGTTTAAATTTGAATCGCAAGAGGAACTTAACACTATTGATTCAAATCCACCTATGTTATTAATTCCAGTAAATATTAATTTCTAAAATTGGCTTCCAGGATTGCATGGCGAGGCACATGACCTTCTTGGATATGGGAGCAACCACCACCGCCTAGTCAAAGTCTTTTATGGAAAGCTAATATTTAATTTTTTTAAATAACTCTAGGTTAACCAAAAAGAACAATCGAATCACAAATTCGAAAAAGAAGAAAACACAAACTCAAAAAATAAATTCGATAAACTAGATCTAATTGCCTCTTGTATTTAGAATTCTTACAAAGAAAATAACTAGTATGATGCGGAAGAAAACTACTAGTTATACCTTCTCTTTGTAGGCTAATGACCTCAAGATCTTCTGTCGTATTCCTCGCCTCGCCTTGGACGTCGTGTGCGCGATGATCCTCCAAGATGAACATCACCCAAAAGCTTCTTCCTCTTCTTCTAAAATTCGGCCACCACCACCACCAAGGAGAAGAGAGCAAAAGGGAAAAGAGAAGGGAGAGGGAGAGGGCCGGCCACTTGAACTTCTCCAAGCAAGAGAATAAGAATTGTTATATCTCACGAAGCCTCCCCACCCCTTCTTTTATATTAGTTGCCCAAGGCAAATAAGGGAAGAATTTTTACAAAAATTAAAATCTTCCTCTAGCTTTTCCTTTTCCCTTTTATTTTTCCTTTTCTTTCCTCTTGATTGAATCAATCACCAAATCAATTAGATGATGATTTTTTTTTATAATTGGTCGGCCCCTTACTTGGGCTCCAAGAAAGGTGGCCGGCCACCACATCAAGAATAAGGAAATATATTTTTTAAAAATTTTACAAGAAGAAATCCTCTTATAAAATTTACAAGCTCTCTTTCCTAAAGTAGGAGTTAAAAAAAGAAAGTTCTAAAAATTAAAACCATGTTTTAAAATTTAAAACTCCTCTTATAAAATTTCCTTTTTTAACATGATGATAGAAAATTTAAATTTTTAAAACTTATCTTCCTTTTTTTTCTTAAACCATGAGGATGGTTAAAAAGAGAAAGTTTTAAAACTTTTAAAACTCTCTATTAAAACATGTGGCCTAATTCAAATAAGGAAAGTTTTTAAAATTAAAATCTCTCTTTGAAAACTTATAGTTTCCTACAAAGAGAAGATTTTAAAAATTCAAAAACAACCCTCCTTGTTTGAATATTGTGGTCAGCCCCTACATGCTTGGTCACCAAGCAATAGGACCGACCCCTATATATGAGGATGTGGCCGGCCCTTGCTTGGTCACCACGCATTGGACCGGCCCCCTTCTTGGACACCAAGATGGGCTTATATTTGATGGACTTGAGGCTATAATGAGGCTACGACAGGAACCTAGAGGAGAAATTGGTTTTGGCCTTCCGATGAGCTTGAGTATCCCGTGTTCGCCGTGATCACACAACTCAAGTTCATCGATAATAACTCATTCCACTAGAGAGTTATTACCGCACTACCTCACCAATCCCAAATTACATTATGGGCTCCTTCTTATCATGAGTGTGTTAGTCTCCCTGTGTTTAAGATAACAAATGTCCACTAATTAAGTAAGTTACTGACAACTCACTTAATTAATATCTAGCTCAAACAGTAGTACCACTCAACCTCATTGTCAAGTCGGACTAAGTCCACCTGCTGGGTTTAACATGACAATCCTTTATGAGCTCCTCTTGGGGACATCCTCAACCTAGATAACTAGGACACAGATTCCTTCTATAATCAACAACACACACTATAAGTAATATTATTTCCTGGCTTATCGGGCATATTGATTTATCGAGCTAAACCTCACCCTTTGATAAGTCAAAGAAATAAATATTAAATATATGTGCTTGTTATTATATTAGGATTAAGAGCACACACTTCCATAATAACTAAGGTTTGGTTCTTTTATTAAGTCAGTAAAAAAAGAACTTACCTAAATGGTCCTACTCAATACACTTAGAGTGTACCAGTATAATTTATTAATCAAGACAAACTAATACTTAATTATACTACGACTATTCCGATGGTTTGTTCCTTTCCATCTTAGTCATGAGCAACTGTTTATAATTTATAAAGAACCGACAACATGATCTTCTGAGTGTGACACCACACTCCATGTTATCTACTATATAAATTAATTGAACAATCACATTTAACAAATAAATGTAGATATTGACCAAATGTGATTCTTTTATTTCAAAAATAAATGTTTACAAAAGCTAGGCTTTTAGTATACACTCCAACAATCTCCCACTTATACTAAAAGACTAAGCTGCCATATCTGTTGTCATACATCTGATTCTCATCCCCTCCATATGTCATTCAAAAGCTTTCGTCGGAAGGGCCTTAGTGAAAGGATCTGCCAGGTTATCTGCTGATGTAATCTTGGCGACGACAACTTCTCCTCGCTTGACGATGTCTCGTATCAGGTGGTACTTGCGCTCTATATGTTTACTTGCTTTATAGGCTCGTGGTTCCTTCGAGTTTACAGCTGCACCGCTATTATCACAATAAATTGTGATGATCTTGGGCAAACCAGGAATCACTTCGAAGTCCATTAGAAAGTTCCTGAGCCATACAACTTCTTTGGCTGCCTCAGAGGCTGCCACATACTCAACTTCCATGGTTGAGTCCGAGACACATTTCTTCTTAAAACTCCTCCATGCAATGGCTCCACCTCTTAGAGTAAACACATAGCTTGACGTAGACTTACTATTATCCCTATCTGATTGAAAGTTCGAATCCGTGTAACCCACAGGGAGTAAATCGTCTGCTTGGTAGAGTAGCATATAATCTCTAGTCCTTCTCAAGTACTTCAATATATTCTTTACAGCAGTCCAATGTCCTTGTCCAGGGTTACTCTGATATCTGCTAACAATGCTCACGGTAAAACAGATATCAGGTGTCGTACACAGCATTGCATACATAAGGCTTCCTACAGCCGAAGCATAAGCAACTGCCTTCATGTCCTCTATCTCCTTTGATGTCTTCGGAGACATCTCTTTAGATAAGGCTACTCCATGCCTAAAAGGTAAGAAACCTTTCTTGGAGTTTTGCATGCTAAAACGAGCAAAGATTGTATCTATATATAAAGCTTGGGATAGACACAACATTCTTTTCTTACGATCCCTTATAACTTTGATTCCAAGAATGTGTGCACATTCTCCTAAGTCCTTCATATCAAATTTTTTGGACAACCATACCTTTACGTCCGATAATACCTTGACATTGTTGCCAATTAACAAAATATCATCTACGTATAGTACAAGAAATACCACCACGTTTCCGTTACGCTTCTTGTATACACAAGGCTCATCCGTACACTGAATAAATCCATATGATTGGATTACTTCATTAAACCAGATGTTCCAAGATCTTGAAGCTTGCTTCAGTCCATAAATGGACTGATTGAGCTTGCACACTAGATGCTCTTTGCCTTTTTCAATAAATCCCTCTGGTTGCTTTATATGGATGTTTTCTTCAAGACTTCCATTAAGGAATGCTGTCTTGGCATCCATTTGTCAAATCTCATAATCCATATGAGCGGCAATGGATAAAAGTATCTGGCTAGACTTAAGCATGGCTACCGGCGAAAAAGTCTCCTCATAGTCGATTCCCTCTTTCTGAGTATACCCTTTCGCAACAAGCCTTGCTTTGAAGGTTTCTACCTTCCCATCTGTCCCACTTTTCCTTTTGTAGATCCACTTGCATCCAATGACTTTTACACCATCAGGTGGTTCTACAAGCTCCCAGACCTTATTAGAATACATAAATTCTATTTCGGAATTCATTTCCTTTTGCCAAGATACTGCATCTATATCTTGGAGTGCTTCGTCATATGTTCAGCGATCAGGTTCATGTTTACCTGGGATCAAGTCCAAAGACTCTCCCAAAAATATGAATCTCTCAGGTTGCCTCACAACCCTCCCACTACGACGAGGCACTGTCTCTGGCTGTGTATCATGTGTGACACGTGTTGCAGTTTCTTGTGATACTTCATCTTGTACTGTTGGTATTAAAGTAGACATGTCCTCTCTTATTTCTTCTAGAACTATTTCACTCATGTGCTTATGATTCAATACATAATCTTCTTCTAAAAATCGAGCATTGGTGATAACAATGATCTTCTGAATTTTAGGATTATAAAATAAACCACCTTTCGTTCATTTAGGATATCTCACAAACAGACAAACTTCTGTACATGATTCCAACTTGTCAGTATCTCCCTTCAGCACATGTGCTGGACTACCTCATATTCGGATGATTCAGACTAGACTTACGCCCATTCCATAATTCCATGGGAGTAGAAGGAACTATTTTAGAAGGTACCATATTCAGAATGTACACTGCTGTTTCTAGAGCATATCCCCAAAATGAATTTGGTAATTCTGAATAACTCATCATCGATCTAACCATTTCCATAAGAGTCATATTTCTTCGTTCTGCCACACCATTCTGTTGGGGTGTACCAGGTGCAGACAATTGGGATTGAATTCTGACTTCTGATAAGTAATTCCTAAACTTTCCAAAGAGGTATTCGCCACCACGGTCAGACCATAGTGTCTTGATACTTTTACCAAGACGTTTCTCCACATCAGCCCTATATTCTTTAAACTTATCAAAGCTTTCAGACATGCGGCGCATCAGGTAAATGTATCCGTATCTTGAATAATCATCTATAAAGGAGATGAAGTATTCATAACCACTTCTTGCCTGGATAGACATAGGACCACACAAATCAGAATGAACCAGTTCTAACACATCTTTGGCTCTATACCCCTTGGCCTTAAAAGGTCTCTTGGTCATTTTACCTTCCAAGCAGGATTCACATGTTGGAAAGTTTTCCAACTCTAATGAACCCAAGAGTCCATCGAATACAAGCCTTTGAATCCTACTTAAGTTAATATGACCAAGCCTTAGATGCCAAAGATACGTTTGGTTCATTTTTGAAGGTTCTTTTATCTTATTAGAGTTAGAAGATGTGTTATTAATTTCCATATTTTGCTTTGTGGGAGAAATTAGATTTAAAGTGTATAAATTACCAACCAATGCACCAGAATAGATAATTACTTTATTTCTCTTTATAACCACATTGTTACTAAAAAAATTTAATTTAGCATAGATTTTGGAACTCAGTAGAGGTTCCTTCTTACAGGATTATTCAAAAATTTAGGGGGTACATAATCTCTGGGGACTTTCCTAAGTTGTCCCTGATGTTTTCTAATATACCAATTCAATTTTCCATAAATTTTTAATTTTGATTTTAGAAATTTATTTAAGCATGCATCATTATTCTTCAATTTCTCAATTTCAACTTTTAATTTTTCATTTTCGAATTTTAGATTATCATACATTTCTAGTGGGCATGCTTTTGCTAGGTTCAATTTCAATTCAGCATTTTCTTTTTCTAATTTGAATAAATCTTTAGAAAGAGATTTAATAAATTAAAATGATTGAGTAGGGGTTAGATTACGTACCTGACTTACCTCACTTGGTAATGCTCCCCCTTCATCGTCGCTTTCTTCGTCTAAAGTTCCTCCCCCTTCATCTATGCTCATTTCTGAGCTTGACTCTTCTTCCAGCTGATGGCTAGCCATTAGTGCTAACCCAGAGAAGGTTTCAACGTCAGATTCGGAAGAAGAAAAATCTGACCAAGTGGCCTTCAGGTTCTTGTGCTTGGAGGATTCTGGTTTCTTGTACTTTGTCTTTTCCTTCTCTTTTTTCATTTTCTTTAATTTTGGGCAGTCATCTTTGATGTTCCCTTTTCATTGCAGTTGTAACAACGAACCATTCTTTTTTTTTTGCTGATGCCTCTTTGTCTGCGATCTAAATTTTTTAGAATTAAAAAATTTATTGAAACGCTTTACCAGTCGTGTCGCTTCCGATTGGTCGATCGAGGCTTCGAAGTCAGAATTGTTTGTTTTTGCCTTTAAGGCAATGTTCTGACTTGTTTTCTCCACTTTATTGGGCTCTGCAATCCGAGATTCATGAAGTTCAAAAGTTGAAAATAAATTTTCTAAACTATTTACCTCGAAGTCCTTAGAGATGTAGTACGCATCTACTAAGGAGACCCACTCTGGTAAAGCGCGTACCGGATCAAGTCCCGGTTCGTTACTTCTTCTCCAAGATTGCTTAGTTGAGTTATTAGCTCCTTAATCCTTGCTTGGAGTTGCGCTACCTTCTCGTCGTTGTTCATCCGAAAGTTCGTTAACTGGGTCCGGAGGATGTCACGCCTCGCTAACTTAGCTTCCGAGGTACCTTCGTGAAGCTCTAGGAATTTATCCCATATGTCTTTAGCAGAATCGTAGCTCTCGATCCGAATTACCTCCTGGGGCGGCAACACGCTGAGTAGGTGGAATTCCGCCTTTCTATTGGCCACGAATTCGGCCTGCTCTTTCTTTGTCCAGTTGAGTTATTCTTTGTCTTTTGGAACTGCATAGCCATATTTCATGATTAAACAAATATCAAATTTTATCTTGAAAAATACCTCCATCCGGCGTTTCCACGTCGTGAAGTCTCCGTCGAACTTCGGGGGATGAATATTCGCTCTGGCCATCATCTTGATCGTTGTGCTTCAGTCGGCGATTAGTCCTTCTGAGGCGGTCTGGCTCTGATACCAATTGTTGGTGCAGTGGAGGCCAGCATGAGGGGGGTGAATTGCCTGTAAAATTAAACTATACCCTCCTCAAAGCTTTCAACTCAAAAATACAGCAACAATAAGTAAAATTAAGACGGAAAATAAAAGAGGAGACAGAAATTTAACTTGGTTACAACTAAGACGGTTGTTAATCCAAGGCAGCCGAAGATCGCACTAGCAGAGTCTCCTTCACTGTAGGCGGAGAAGCCTTTTTACACACTTAGAACACTCCCTTGTTGTTAGGAATTGATTACAGAGTTGAATACTGAGTTGATGTTGAATCCCTAGCTTCAGGGACCTTTATATAGCTCCTAGAAAATCTATCCCGAGGGTCCAAGGTGCCTCCAATAAGGATCAAGGCGCCTCCAACTCGGTGAGTGGATAGAATTCTATCCGGTCCTCGAACGGTCATTTTGACCAGCTTGGAGGCGCCTCCAATAGTGTTAAAGGCGCCTCCAAGGTGGAGGACTGTGTAGGCGCCTCCAGCACTTCCTTTAAGGCGCCTACAGCTCGCTCTTTAGCTCCTTTTGACTTTGTTTCAGCTTCCGAAGCTTCGATAACTTGGGTGATTGCAACCAACCGGAATAAGGCTCGTCCGAACCCAATTCCCGGCCTTTTCCTCGAGCAGTCTTCCTCTCCGGCTTAACTTCCCTCGAACGCCGCGCACGTTCTTCTCTCCCACCGGTGTCCTCTTCCGCAGCTCTCTCGTCCTTCGGACGCACTGAGCTCGTCAGCTCCCTTCCTGTGTCGTCCTTCTCGCTAGCTGCGTCTTCCGCTCGACTTCCTGCGCTCCTAAACTCCTGCACACTCAGACACAGGGATCAAACACAAAGCAGGACCTAACCAACTTGGTTGATCACATCAAAACACCCATGGGGTCCAACAATATATGAACTTATATTCTCACATCTATGATTATCTATGGGTTGATAATAGATATGCACTATATAATGGGTTGGTCCCCAGAGGATTGGGGTATCTTTGAAACGTCTCTTCATTCTCCATTGACGAAGAAGATTCGGTGCCGTCAACCCTAACTCCTCCGGAAGGACAACCTTCTTCTTCTTCCGCGGGATTGTTGAATCGACGAGCTCTACACGAAGAACAATGATAATTCCGCTGCATTCAGGTTCTTTATAATTATAGTATTTACGTTCTTATGTCATGTTCTCGATGAAACGAAGATCCATGCTCATATGTTTTTTGTTTTTCCTATTCGAATTCTTATTTTGATTGTCTAGAATTCATGCGGCTTAAATTTTAAAAGAACTATCATCCAGGCATCACGAGATGTGCGAGTAGCAGCAATGAACGAAATTAATGATGGAAAAAGAGATCTAATAATAATATTCAATATGAGTTGATCTTGGCGCAACGATAAAGTTGTTGTCATGTGATCAAAAAGTCACGGGTTCGAATCCTGAAAATAGTCTCTTGCAAAAAGCAAGGTAAGGTTGCATACAATGGATCCTTCCCCAGGTCCCAGTATGACGGGAGCTTCGTGCACTGGGCTATTTTTTTTTTTATGAGTTGATCTTGACGGATCCAGACATGATATGCAAGATTAGGAGTCTGAGCACCATTGATAGTATATAGTTTGTCTAGATCTCCTATCAATGAATGTTAAGTTTTTTTTATTTATTTTTTTGCGTATAGCATACATATTTATTTATATTGTATAACATAGTTAGATATTTAGATTGCATATATGTATATTAAATACAAATACATAAGTATATAAAGTATAAGAAATTAACTTAACGACAAGATTTATTATCGTTTCTTGCGTGTCTCGTAAAAGATAGAGTCGTGAACTATAGACGCCATAAGAGATATTTGGAGGAAGTCAGTTTCAAGGGCGCATGAGTAGCAACATTGAAGAAGATTGGGGCAGTCGCAGGTGCAGCCATAGGAGCGACTGCAATTGAGAAAGAGGGTAGGCGACGACGATGGCAACGACGGCTAAGCATGGCTAGGGTTAGGGTTTGTGGTGTAGGTTTGAGGCTCATACCATGTAAAAGGTATTGAAAAATATTTTTTTTTATTCAAAAATAATGATACAAAATATATTTATATCCATAATAAAGGATAAAAATTATATATATATATATATATATATATATATATATATATATATATATATATATATATATATGAAAGATTAAAAAAAATTATAAATGATAACTCCAATTATCTTGATGTGATGCGGAAATGCAAATTAATTGAGTGCATAGTGAATTAAAGCTTCATCAGTTTGATGTATTCATTTTGATCTTATTTGCTAGCAGTAGAGGTTCTTGTGTGACGGAGACAAGGGGAGTGAGATGAGGAGGAGGGCGGCTAGGTGGAAGGAGGCGGCGGAAAGGGAGGCGCAGCCTGGTGGCTCGTCGTTCCTCAACCTGGATAGATTGGTCGACCAGCTGCGCAACTTATGAATGAAGTCAAAACTTTGTCGCTTCCTTAATTAACAGAAAATAAAGGAAACCGACGAAATATTTAGGTGAGTGTTCGCCCTTTCTTATGTGTAATTTGATTGCAGACTCTCTAGATAATTAGGTTCAAATCTTATTCAGAATATATTATACTTATAATTTAAAAAAAAATAAATCCGTTATCTTAATGATTTCCTAGTATCGACCCTACGGATATGGAGGGAGATACATATAGGTACACATGCTAGTAGCCGTCCGTAATTTACCTCCTCCGTGTGACCCTGGGACGGGTTGGCGGGGGCGCTGGAGGCGAGTATATTCGCCTTTTGCCACAATGGTGAGGTAAATCTCAGGTCGTCAGTTTCTAAGAATGGATCCCTGGCCATTACGCCAGAGATGTCATGCGCCCACCGTTTACGCTACGCCCTGGGAGCTACTTGATAACTTTAAAAATTTTATGATGCTGAGTCTTCCATCATGACACATCTATGCTTCAAAATTTATTTAATGGCTGATAGAAAATTTTCATGTGATCCGATCAATCATCTTACAAATTAGTTGGTTCGAAAAGTTAGATATCTAGATTATAAAAAATAATAATAACCTTTCATAGCCCCCCTTCTCCTAAAGTTTGGTGTGATGTTAAATGGACAAATGAGTTTCTCAAGCAACGATAGCTCGGGGATGGGGATGTTGGGGCATGTTCAGGGATATCGGGACGGGTTCAGAGATAGGGATAGCATCCCCATACACACCCCAGTCTACTACGGGGATTTTAAAAAATCCCCGAACTCGAACATGATAATGCCTACCCGAACCAGCCTCGTTTCAAATTTTTCCTACCGGTATCTGAATCTGTAGGGAAATTTGTCATTGTTGGTTATTATCTTTAATTGGTAGGCTTAATTGTAAGTTATGCATATGAGTATAAATTGAACCCATTAAAGTGATTTAACTTAGACTTATTGGGTTTCGATTATTGGATGTAGACCTTATATGCATAGAACCTTTAGTTCTACATCTATTATCATCTATGAGCCGATAATAGATGTCCACTATATATAGGGTTGATTCCCAAGGGTTTAGGGTTTAATCTTGACAGAGTTTTTGGTTCCCCATTGACCTAAAACTTTTTAGCACCGTCACCCCCTAAGCTCCTTGGAAGACATTCCTTTTCTTTCCGCTGCATCTTCTTCTATAAGGATTATTTCTGGATGACGCTAAAGACAAGAATGATTCTTCAATCAGGTTCCTTGTCATGTTTGTTTATGTATTTATTTTTCTTATGTCATGTTTTCGATGAAACGAAGATCCATGCTCACATGTTCTTATTTTTCCTATTCGAATTCTTATTTTGATTGTCTAGAATTCATGCAGCTTAGGTTTTACAAGAACTATCAATCATCCCTAGCTATAGAATGAGATGAGGCATAGACTCTATCCATCGGCCAATTAAATAAGATTTATTATGATGTCGTCGATTGAAGGAAAAAAAATCTCCTCTCTCTACGGTCTTGCCAAGTGAGAATTGTATATGATCGTGTGATGGCTGTAGGATCAAAAGTGCTAGAGGGAAGGGGGTGAATAGCGCTCGTGGATTTCACTTTCATTTCGAGTAAACTAAAAGTAAATACGCAGTGGAAAAGTAAAACACACGGAATCAATGCTAACACTTTTGATTACTTGGTTCGGAGCCTATGACGACTCCTACTCCAAGGCCCGCGATCGTTGATCGTTTTCGGTGGGCAATCACCATAAGCTCAGAAATATTACAAAACAATACAATAATTAAAGCACTATTAAATATTATATCGACAATAAGGAAGTTTGAAATTGAAAGCTTCTGGTTGTCAGAGTAGAGTTAGGACTTCGCCGGATCACTTTATTAGCAGCGAACGGAAGAAGGATTGCAAGTATGTGTGTTTTATCAGTTGCTGCTCAAACCAGGCTTAAATAGCCTATTGAGGGCGCCCTCAACCGCATGAAGGGTGCCTCTAACTCCCCGAGTCAGCCGCGTTGATAAGCTCCGCATCTTCGCTACTTATCCGTCTGAGGGCGCCTCCAAGCTCCATGGAGGGCGCCCTCTAAGCATCATCCAGGGTGCCTCCAAGCTCCATGGAGGGTGCCCTCGTGCATTCCTGCGAGGTTGTCGATCAAGTCACCCAAGGCGCCTCCAAGCTCCAAGGAGGCCTCCTCAGGATTGTTCATCCGAGTCTTTTCTTGTGCAATCTCCGTCCTACAAGGCATATTAGTCTACAAACAAGGTATACCCTGCAAAACAAAGTTAGTACAACAAAATAAGATAAATAGAAACTTATTTTGACAGTCTCTGGACTGTCCGGTTCTGACTTCGGATTTCACCTCCGAAAATCCTAGGTCGAATTGACGCCTATTGTTCTCTCACCAGAGAACGTGTCCTCACCTACTCCACTCAGGAGAGTTTACCTGTTTGCCAGATTGATCCTCGAGATTAACTGGACTTTTGCTCAACGTCCAAATCTCCAGGACTTTCTGTTGAACATTCGCTCCACGACCCGTCCCGTCTTCTACCCGGTTCGCGACACCAGGATTTCAACTTAGAGTCCCCGACTCTAGGATTTTTTTTTCCCAAAGCCTTCAACCCGCCAAGACTTTTCACCTAGGGTTACCACGCCCTAAGACCTAGGGTTACCGCCCCCTAGGGTTTTCCACCTGCCTAACCTCAGTTAGGACTTTTCCTTACCTAGGGTTTGTTAGTTGGTCCTATGAAGATCGTACCGGTTCCACTGTACAAAAATTTTGTACAAGTATCGAACCTTTCCTAACAACCTATTGTGATCTTTAGAAATTAAATTCGGAATCGCAAATGGAACTTAACATTATTGATTCCAAATTTAACCTATCTGTTCTTAGTAGTTTAGATTTGGATTGCAAACGATGCTTAACATTATTGACCTAAATCCACCTATATTACAAATTCAATCAAATATTAATTTCAGAAATCGGCTTCCAGGTTAAACATGGTGAGGCACTAGGCCTTCTTGGATATGAGAGCAACCACCACTTCCTAGACAAGGCCTTTCAATGAAATCTAATATTTAATTTCATTATATAACTCTAGGTTTAACCAAAGGAACAATTGAATCACAAATTCGGGAAAAAAAACAAAAGAAACACAAATTCGAATATCTAATCTGAAAATCTAGAATCACTAGCCTCTTGTGTTTGGAATTCATACAAAGAAAACTAGTATGATGCGGAAAACAATTACTAGTTATACCTTTCTTTGTAAGCAATAACTTCTTGATCTTCTACTATATTCCTCTTCTAATATCAGACATTGTGTGGGCAACGATCTACCGAGATGAGAACCACCAAGCTTCCTTTCTTCTAGCAAGATTCGGCCACCAACCAATGAGCTCCAAGGGATGCAAGAGCAAAGTCTCCTTTCTCTCCTTCTTCTCTAAGCTAGAACTGGCCACCAACAAGAGCTCCAAGAGAGGGATGAACCGACCACTAAAGAAGAAGAGAAGAGGAGAATATGGCCGACCACACCAAGGAAGAGGAGAGGAAAAACTAGATGATATGTTGTGTTAGGTGAGGCACCTCTACCCCCCTCTTTTATATTCTTTGGTCTTGGCAAATAAGGAAATTTAAATAAAAACTTCCTTAATTTCTTTGCCATGAAAAGGAAAATTTAATTGATTTAAAACCAATTTCCTTTTCTTAAATTAAGTGGTCGGCCACCTCATAGCTCCAAGCAAGGAAAGTTTTAATAACACAAGAATTAAAACTTCCTAATTTGCTTCCAAAATTTTAATAAAAATTTCTCTAATAATTTTTCCATTCATGGTTGGTTATAAAAGAAAATTTTATAAATTAAAATCTCTCTATTAAAATATGTGGACGATTTCCAAAAAGGAAAATTTTCTCTAAAATTAAAATCTTTCTTTCAATCTATAAATAAGTAAAGATATCAAATCTTTTCTTAATATTTTATAGAGACTTATAAAAGAAAATATTTAATTTTAAAACTCTCTTTTTAAATCATGAACATGGTTACAAAAAAGGAAAATTTTATCAAAAAATTAAAATCTTCCTTTCAACTACAAATAAGGAAAGATATCAAATCTTTCACTTAATCTTTTGTAGAAGGAAAGATTTAAATTTTAAACTCTCTTTTAAAACCATGATATCCACATAAGAAAATATTTCAAATAAAATCCCTTTTATTTACCTAGTGGTCGGCCACCTAAGCTTGGGATCCAAACTTTGGCCGGCCACCTTAAATTGGCTCCACCCTTAGCTTTGGCCGACCCTAGCTTGGGCTCCAAGCTAGCTTGGTCGGCCCCTTTAGGTTGGGTAAGGAGGTGGGTATAGGTGAGTATAATTCTCTATATACAAGAGGCTACGATAGGAACCGAGAGGAGGAATTGGTTTTGGTCTCCCGATGAAATTAAGCTTCCCGTGTTCGCCCCGAACACCCAACTTAATTTCATCAATAATAATTCATACCACTAAAGAATTATTATTGAACTACCGCACCAATTCCAAATTACATTTTGGGATCCTTCTTATTATGAGTGTGTTAGTCTCCCTGTGTTTAATATGTCGAATGCCCACTAATTAAATGAGTTACTGACAACTCACTTTAATTAATATCTTAGTCCAAGAGTAGTACCACTCAACCTTAGTGTCATGTCGGACTAAGTCCACCTGCAGGGTTTAACATGACAATCCTTATGAGCTCCTCTTGGGGACATTATCAACCTAGATTACTAGGACACAGTTTCCTATTATAATCAACAACACACACTATAAGTAATATCATTTCCCAACTTATCGGGCCTTTTGATTTATCGAGCTAAATCTCACCCTTTGATAAGTTAAAGAAATAAATATTAAATATATGTTCTTGTTATTATATTAGGATTAAGAGCACACACTTCCATAATAATTAAGGACTTGTTCTTTTATCAAGTCAGTATAAAAAAAACTTACCTTAAATGATCCTACTTAATACACTCAGAGTGTACTAGTGTAATTCATTAGTCAAGATAAACTAATACCTAATTGCACTACGACTATTTCAATGGTTTGTTCTTTTCCATATTAGTCCTGAGCTACTGTTTATAATTTATAAAGAATCGATAACATGATCTTCTGTGTGTGACACCATACACCATGTTATCTACAATATAAATTAATGGAACAACTACACTTAGCATATAAATGTAGACATTTTTGACCAATGTGATTCTTTATTTCAAAATAAATGTTTACAAAAGTTAGGCTTTTAGTATACACTCTAACAATCTCCCACTTATACTAAAAGACTAAGCTGCCATATCTGCTGCCATACATCTGATTCTCATCCCCTCCACATGCCGATCAAAAGCTTTCGCCGGAAGGGCCTTGGTGAAAGGATCTGCCAGGTTATCTGCTAATGTAATCTTAGCAACGACAACTTCTCCTCACTTTACAATGTCTCGTATCAGGTGGTACTTGCGCTCTATATGTTTACTCGCCTTATGGGCTCATGGTTCCTTCGAGTTTGCAACTGCACCGCTATTATCACAATAAATTGTGATGATTTTGGATAAACCAAGAATCACATCTAAGTCCATTAGGAAGTTCCTAAGTCATACAGCTTCTTTGGCTGCCTTAGAGGCTGCCACATACTCAGCTTCCATGGTTGAGTCAGAAACGCATTTCTGATTAACACTCCTCCATGCAATGGCTCCACCTCCTAAAGTAAACACATAGCTTGATGTTGACTTACTATTGTCCCTATCTGATTGGAAGTCTGAATCCGTGTAACCCACAGGGAGCAAATCATCTACTTGGTAAACTAGCATATAATCTCTAGTCCTTCTCAGGTACTTCAATATATGCTTTACAACAGTCCAATATCCTTGTCCAGAGTTACTTTGATATCTGCTAACCATGCCAACGACAAAATAAATATCCGGTCTCGTATATAGCATTACATACATTAGGCTTCTCACAGCCGAAGCATAAGGAACTACCTTCATGTCTTCTATCTCCTTTGATGTCTTCGGAGACATCTCTTTAGATAAAGATACTCCATGACGAAAAGGTAAGAAACCTTTCTTGGAGCTTTGCATGCTAAAATGAGCAAGGATTGTATCGATATATGAAGCTTGAGATAAGCACAACATCCTTTTCTTGCGATCCCTTATAACCTTGATCCCAAGAATGTGTTCACATTCTCCTAAGTCCTTCATATCAAATTATTTGGACCACCATACCCTTACGTCTGATAACACTTTGACATTGTTGCCAATTAACAAAATGTCATCTACGTATAGTACAAGAAATACCACCACGTTTCCGTTACACTTCTTGTATACACAAGACTCATCCGGACACTGAATAAATCCTTATGACTGGATTACTTGGTTAAACTAGATGTTCTAAGATCTTGAAGCTTGCTTTAGTCCATAAATGGACCAATTGAGCTTGCACACTAGATGCTCTTTACATTTTTCAATAAACCCCTCTGGTTGCCTCATATGGATGTTTTCTTCAAGACTTCCATTAAGGAAAGTTGTCTTGACATCCATTTGCCAAACCTCATAATTCATATAGGCGGCAATAGATAAGAGTATCCGGATAGACTTAAGCATAGCTACCGGCGAAAAGGTTTCCTCATAATCGATTCTCTCTTTCTGAGTATACCCCTTTGCAGCAAGCCTTGCTTTGAAGGTTTCCACCTTCCCGTCTGCCCCTCTTTTCCTTTTGTAGATCCATTTACATCCAATATCTTTTACACTATTAGATGATTCTACAAGCTCCCAGACTTTATTAGAATACATAGATTCTATTTCAGAATTCATCGCCTTTTGCCACGATACTGCATCTTTATCTTGGAGTACTTTGTCATATGTCCGGGGATCAGGTTCATATTTACCCGGGATCAAGTCCGAAGACTCTCCCAAAAACATGAATCTCTCAGGTTGCCTCACAACCCTCCCACTACGATGAGGCACTATCTGTAACTGTGCATCATTTGTAACACGTGTTACAATTTCTTGTGGTACTTCATCTTGTACTGCTAGTACTAAAGTAGACGTGTCCTCTTTAATTTCTTGATCTAGATCAATTTTACTTTTGGGCTTGTGGTCCATTATAGTCTTCTTCTAAAAATCGGGCATTGGTGCTAACAATGACCTTATGATCTTTAGGACTATAAAATAGACCACCTTTCATTCCCCTAGGATAACCCACAAAAATGTGAACTTCTGTACAAGATTCCAACTTATCAGCATCTGCTTTCAGCATATGTGTTGGACTACCCCAAATCTAAATATGTCTTAGATTGAGCTTTCGCCCATTCCATAATTCTGTGGGGTAGAGGGTACTGATTTAGAAGGTACCATGTTTAGAATGTGTGTTGTCGTTTCCAATGCATATCCCCAAAATGAATTTGGTAATTCTGAATAACTCATCATCGATCTAACCATTTCCATAGGAGTCTTATTCCTTTGTTCTGCCACACCATTCTGTTGGGGTGTACCAGGTGCGGACAATTGGGATTGAATCCCGGCCTCTGATAAGTAATTCCTAAACTCTCCTAAGAGGAATTCGCCACCACGATCAGACCGTAGTGTCTTGATACTTTTACCATGACGTTTCTCCACATCAGCTCTGTACTCTTTGAACTTATCAATGCACTCAGACTTGTGGCGCATTAAGTAAATGTATCCATATCTCGAATAATCATCTATAAAAGAGACAAAATATTCGAAACCACCTCTTGCCTGGATAGACATAGGACCACACAAATCAAAATGAACCAATTCTAACACATCTTTGGCTCTATACCCCTTGGCCTTAAAAGGTCTCTTGGTCATTTTACCTTCCAAGCAGGATTCACAAGTTGGAAAGTTTTCCAACTCTAATGAACCCAAGAGTCCATCAGCTATAAGCCTTTGAATCCTACTTAAGTTAATATGGCAAAGCTTAGATGCCAAAGATATATTTGGTTCATTTTTTATGGATCTTTTCTCTTATTAGAATTAGAAGATGTGTTATTTATTTCCATTTGTTGCTCTGTGGGAGAAATTGGATTTAAAGTATATAAATTGTCAACCAATACACCAAAACAGATAATAACCCTATTTCTTTTTATAAGCACATTGTTATTGAAAGAAACAGAATATCCATCCAAATACAGTTTAGAAACTGAAATTAAATTCTTTCTGAAACTGGGTACATAAAGACAATTTCTTAAAACCAAACTTTTATTCCTATTAAAATATAAGTAGACGTCTCCCACTGCAACAACCGCCACCTTAGTAGCATTGCCCATGTAGACGGTTATCTCTCATTCAAATAGTCGTCAGGTTTCTTGGAACCCCTACAAAGAGTTGCAGACATGATCAGTGGCTCCCGTATCTACACACCAGGTGCTGGTAGATAACACCGCTAAACATGTTTCAACTACTAGAGTATGAGATATACCTTTATTGTTCTTTTTCCTCCGAGGACAGTTTGCCTTCCAATGACCTGACTGCTTGCAAATGAAGCACTTTCCCTTCGACTTATTCATTCCAACTTTTGGTCCTGTACCTAGAGGTTTATTCACTTTCTTTGCTGAGACAGCCTGTTTCTTCTTCTTCTTACCTTTCGACTTAGAAGTAGAATCATTTTCAGCATAGTGAATCTGAGAACTGTGATGAAATATACCTTCTGCAGCCTATAGTTCTGTCAGTAGTTCCGCCAACGTATACTCCCTTTTGTTCATGTTATAATTCAGGCGGAATTGCTCAAAACTTCTGGGTAGAGTTTGGAGAATAATGTCGACCTGGGTTTCCTCATCGATTTCACCTCCAAGGATCTGTATTTCGTTCAGATAAGCCATCATCTTGAGGATATGATCCCTTATGGGTGCCCCCTCTGACATGGCGGCTGTCATTAAATTTCTCATTGCCTCTTGCCTAGCAGCCCGACTCTGGTGTCCGAAAAGTTCTTTGAGATTGTTCATCATGTCATAAACAGTTGGTAAATCCTAATGCTGATGTTGCAGCACATTTGACATTGAAGTCAAAATGTAACATCGCGCCATCTCATCTCCCTTTACCCATTTCTTATGAGCCTCAATCTCCTCTTGACTAAAATCACTAATAGGCACATTAGTGCAGACCTCTAACAGTACAAACTTATAACTTTTAATAATTAGGACAATGCCCAGATTTCTTTTCCAATCTATATAATTGGGACCAGAAAATTTGTTCTCTTTCAGTATAATGGCCAGTGGGTTGAAAGACATCCTAAGAATCACAAAACAAACTTTGGTCAAGACTCTAAATTTAAAATTATTAGAGTGCATACTAAAAGCCTAGCTTTTTGTATAAAATATTCATTTAGAAATAAAGAATCATATTGGTCAATTGTCTACATTTATGCTAAGTGTAGTTGTTCAATTAATTTATATTGTAGATAACATGGTGTGTGGTGTCACACACAGAAGATAATGTTATCAATTCCTTATAAATCATAAACAGTAGCTCACGACTGAGATGGAAAGGAACAAACCATTGTAATAGTCGTAGTATAATTAGGTATTAGTTTATCTTGACTGATAAATTACACTAGTACACTCTGAGTGTATTGAGCAGAACCATTTAAGGTAAGTTCTTTTTATACTAACTTAATAAAAAAACAAGACCTTAGTTATTATGGAAGTGTGTGCTCTTAATCCTAATATAATAACAAGCACATATATTTAGTATTTTTTTCTTTGACTTATC